>NC_140594.1:54082507-54817507 GCF_964204655.1 Triturus cristatus
TCCTCCAGCTTGAGGATAAGAACTGGGCCCCAGGTACCCTCGTACCCAGCTCCTGCCAAAGACTGTCCCGCTACCCCTTCCCTTCTAAAAGAGACACTGAGACTTTTGCGGATCCCTCGATCCCCTTTTTTGTGTAAATATTGAACCCGTAACCTTTGAACGTGCTGATAAAGAATTGCTCATCTTGAGGCAACCTCCTTGAGTCCGGTGTGGTGGTGTTACTGTGCTAGTACCTAATAGGAGAAGGATCTCTCAGGAGGCTTCTCTGCAGCGCTCGGCTACTTCATACGGTGTGGGGGCCCCCCTGAGTGGTCTCACCGACTCCTCGGGGTCCGCCTTCCAACACCCATGTTCTGATGTATGTGAGCATTTCTCTACCGTAACAATAGGCAGTATTTTAGGGGGTATGACTAAGTTCTCTTTCTTGCTTATATCTTTATCATTATTCACATTATCATTGCTCACTGCAGCTGTCACCCCTTCATTGTCTATGTTCTCAGAGCCTCTCAAGCCTCCCAAGTCTACTAATAAAAGACCAGGATCAGTTAACTCTATCGTGTTGGTAGAGTTATTATTAGTAGCGGTTGTAGTACTCACAGTGTCTCTCATAATGTCCTTCTCCGTCATTTCACTTATTTCTGTGGTTCCAACAGTTCCTGGTTGCTTTTTGAAGGATGGTGGTGGTGTCTCCTTCCTCACGTTTTTCGGTTTTGTAGGAAGTTTGCCCAAACCAGAAAATATTCCGGGAAATATTCTCTGTTTGGCCGCACCTGTCATTTCATTGGGAGGTTTGCGCACCTTGGATTTCAGCGTTTCTCCCTCATTTGAGCATTGGAGCAGTGTCTCTGGTTTTGGTTCCATTTCCATTAACAGTTTTCCGTAGAGCAGCCCGCCCCGTTGTAGTCTCAGCAGTAACGCCAGGTTTGTCTCCGCGGTACCACCTAGGTTGCTTAGGCGGCATGTTGGATCCTTCCCCAGCCGTCTCCAGCGCCGCTGCAGCAAACGCCCTCGGGCCGCCAACAACAATCTGCCGGTAAGCAACCAAGTAAGACGAGGAAAGTTTAGTCTTAATTTCCCGGTCGGGTCGCGTCTCCGCGTTGTCAGCAGGAATACCCAACACACGCTATCCATCGAGGTGAAGGGGGTTAGTGGGGGAGTTTAAGCTATTGAGGAGCACTGGGCGAGCGGTGTCCACAGCACTCACACAGCCGCCATCTTGGGTCCCTCATTAAACACGATTGCACAACCTTGAGATTCCTTGCAGAAGATCAGAAGATTCATTCCACTAGAGTACATGGTCCCTGACTGATTTCAAAAGAGTGTATGGGCTTGCAGTTCGATGCGCAAGAATACATGATTCTGGAATGTATTGCACAATTGTGCATAGGATAACAACTATGTTAGGTCTCCTGAACAAAGGCACACTCTCTTAGAGTGCATATGAATGCACAAGAGTCTGTGGCTCTATGATTCATTGCACTGGAGTTTGTAGTCTCGGGGACTGTATGCACAAGATGTCTTTGGACATCTCATTGCACAAGAGTGTACTGTTTTGGATGCTTACTTTCAGTTCTCTTTTACAGTATTTTCAAACACATCACTTCACAAGATTGTGCTCTCTTGGGGCACTGCACAAGAGCTCACCTTTTGCCTATTAGTATTCGGAAGAAGGCCAGCCAGCCTCTGAGTGCACATGGTGCGCACAGTATCAAACGTAAAGATCATGCTTTGTTAGGACTGCAGACTCTTCTAGTGGGTTTGTGTAGTATGGAATTGTGTTACAGCTTTTATGTAGCACTTTGATGCTTATTCTCGAGGTCCCAACGCACTTTGCAGAATGATGCTCTGAGTTTCTGTTTCAGAGGTGCGAGGATGTGCAAAGAGAGTTAGCAACAATATCACGTATTAGTATTGTGTGTGAGGCCCAAAGAGTGTGCTCAACATTTAACAAGGTACAAATGTGGCAGTAAAAAAGAAGTCTGGGGACAGACGTGGAAGGAGCATATACAAGCCATTTATTTCCCTGGAAGATTCTCTCTGGGAAGCTAACAGCCATCCACCATCGTTAGCCAACGAGGAAATTGGGTGCCTCCAGTATGCCGATGATATTGTGCTATTAAGTCAAACACCGATCAGTTTACAATGTGGAATGAGTGCATTAGCCAAGTACATGGAAGAGCAAGGGTTAGAATTAAATTTATCAAAAACAAAGGTAGAGCGACTAGTGGATGCCAAATACAAGAAATACACATGGCACCTAGATAGAATAAAAGTAGAGGCAGTTGCTTCATATAAATATCTCGGATTCAAGGTCGAACAAAAATTGAGTTACAAATCACAGCTCACCGCAATGCGGGCCAAAGCCCAAAATCTTATATACGGCTTTAAACTATTAAAAAAGAAATTAGGCTGTCCATCCCACGGCAACCTATTATCTGTTATGCTCGCACAGCTAATGCCAACTGTGACCTATGGAACAGAAATAATGAGGGGTCAAAAAAATTCCAGTTCGGAACAAGATACAAACAAAATTTTAGAAAAACGTCTTCCAAATCCAGCAAAGTGCATCACCGGCCCAAGTCCGATTTGAGTTTGGTCTGTCCAACCAAATATTCCAGAGTAAAGGTGCATTCATTAAATTATGTGGGAGGCTGCGTGCATCTGAAACCGGTTCCAAAGATAATCTGTGCTGGAAAGAAATAGATAGGGAAAAAGAAAATAAAACTCACGGATCCTGGGGTTCTTATCTAAACCAGGTGATAGAGGACCTGTGTGCTTAAGATATCTGGAACTACAGCATCGGGAAGAAGGCCTATATTAAAGCAATTAACTCAACAACAGAACTTCTGTCGCATTCAACAGACGAGAACATTGTACTACAAAGACGTCTTGCATGGACGGTGATCAGCTCATATGGTACAAGGAAGCCTCAGGAATATTTATCAGCTTATTTTTCATCGGCTTTAAAACATCAATTCATGAGATTAGGCTTTGGCATGTGGGAAACAAAGGATCTCATCCCGACATGGACAGATCAAAGGCACAACCGAGACTGTAGACTGTGTGATCATAAACATGAATCTCTCCAACATCTTTTCTGTGCATGCCCAAAGTTACTAAGATAAAGAAAGTTATTATTAAAAGAAACATTTAACAATGCGAACATTCGAACATGTAGAGAATCAGTATTTACCTGGCTAGGTGGGACCTCAATCCCTCTAGTTTGCAGGGGGGTAACATTTTTAAATCTTTTTTAAAGGAAATAGGTCGAAATCCTGTGGAATTCCAAACAGACCATTAGAATTACTGGAAAACTACAAAACTTATAAAGATAACGAGCTGCCATAGATTCACAGGCTTATATACGGATTTTATTATGATATGGTTCCCTTCAATTTTAACTGAAATTTTACTTAATGTCTATTGAATGTAGAAATAGGATTATTTGTTTTAAAACTCTATTAAATTTTTAATGTTGTAAAACATGTTGCTTGGTGTATTGTTTTTTTCAAAGACCAAACACTTGAATAAAATTTAATTGACATCTACAAGCCATCAACATTATGGACTTAGAGAGGCGTAATCTTTGATATGAGAAACGCCGTGACATTATGGCCTTTCAAAATGAAAATTATTGTTGATAGATTGAAATTATTTAGGCAGTTTTATTCCAAAATGTGCATGTCGACTGAGAAGCAGATACCTGCAGTGCAGGTTTTGAGGTAAGTATTATCTATAAGCCGCTTCGACATTCATGAGGCTTCGCTTTGGGTCGTAAAGTCTGAGTTTCGACTGCAGGAAGCCAGGACTGAGGATCGCCTGATGTGCAATGTAAAGGGCTTTGAGCAACATTAATCTTGTAACTGGTTACCAGTGTAGTGCTTTGAGGGCAATGCATGGCTGGGCTCTGTTGACTTCGTAACACCCAATCTGGGTTCCTCTTTTTCACCAGGTTGAGGCCGGTAGACGTGGCCTTCATGAAGGCGCTCCACGAGAAGGTGAACATCGTGCCACTGATTGCGAAGGCTGACTGCCTGATACCCAGCGAGATCCGAAAGCTGAAGGAGAGGGTGAGACATTGAGGGCTCTTCTTTCCAGCTTCACGAGACTTAGGAGGATACAGAGGCGGCTTATCTGGGAACAGTCTTTAGTCCCAGACCAAAGTATTCCCACAATAGGATGGAGCCTGTCAAGAGGGGGAGATGAATTTAAGGACAAAGATTCACCTTTAATGATTTTTTCTTATGCCTCACCATATTCCTTGCTGGTCTAACCACTCGGAAACAACTCCCCTGCACCTTGGCATGGTGTAGTTTGTAACTACAAGTAAAAGTAGTGTTGAAATCTAGCTTTAAATGGCCAGTGCCTTGCACAATTCGAAGGTGATCAGCAAGTTTTTAATATTCAGATCCTTCTTGCAGAATTACGCTTTGTGGGTAAGCCGTGTGCTTGGTGGAATTAGCATGTTTGAAGAATGTGCCTTATCCACCAAAGGCGTGTCTGAGGCTCTGTCAAACTTGCCAAATTTCCAAGAATGTGTTTGATACTCCATGATTTTGATAGATGCTCTATGCGCGTGATGATGCTGCATGGATGTGGTGATACTCCGTGGGTGCAACAAGTGATATGTCAGAAGCCTCATGGATGTGCTGAAAAGTCCATGGATGTGTCTGATGGTGCATACATGTGTTTGATGTGTTTTGTTGTAACACACAAGTGTTCAATGCTACATAGCTATGTCGGTGTTTCCATTGAAGCATTTGTCGCTACATGGATTTTGTAGTGTTTCCATAGGTGTGCCTGATGCTACATGGATGGTGTGGTGTTTCGATGGATGTATTCAATCCTTCATGTGTGTGATGGTGGTTACACAGAAGCATTCGGTGCTAAATAGATATGTTGGTGTTTCGGTTGATTTATTTGATGCTACATGGATGTGTTGGTATTTCCAGGGATGTGTCCAGTACTACATGGATGTGTTGGTATTTCCATGGTTGTGTTCCAATTCTACATGGATGTGTTAATATTTCCATGGTTGTGTTCAATGCTACATGAATGTGCTGATGTTGCCAGGGATGTGTCCAATGCTACATGGATGTGTTGGTATTTCCATGGTTGTATTCAATACTACATGGATGTGTTGGTATTTCCATGGTTGTGTTCAATGCTACATGGATGAGTTGGTGTTGCCAGGGATGCGTTCAATGCTTCATGGATGTGTTGGTATTTCCATGGTTTTGTTCAATGCTACATGAATGTGTTGATGTTGCCAGGGACGTGTGCCATGCTACATGGATATGTTGGTGTTTCCACAAATGTTTTTCAATGCTTCTTGAATGTGATGGTGGTTACACAGAAGCATTCAATGCAAAATAGGTATTTTGGTGTTTCCATGGATTTATTTGATGCTACATGGATGTGTTGGTTTTTCTATGGATGTGTTTGAAGCAACATGGATGTGTTGATGTTGCCATGGATGTGCCCAGTACTATATGAATGTGTTGGTGTTTCCATGATTGTGCTGAATGCTATATGGATCTGTTGATGTATCCATGTATGTGTTGGTTTTTCTATCGATGTGTTCGATGCTACATGGATGTGTAGGCGTTTCCATGGTTATATCTGATGCTACATGGATGCATTGGCTTTTCCATAGATGTGTTTCATGCTACATGGATGTTTTGGTCTTTCAAGGGATGTGTTTGATGCTACATGGATGTTTTGATGTTTCGATGAATGAGTGGCACATGGATATATTGGCCTACCCATGCACGTCTTGGTGTTTCCATGGATGTGCTTGATGCAACATGGATGCTTTGGTGTCTCCATGGTTGTATTATGCTACACGGGTGTGTTGGTTTTTCCGTAGATATGTTCAATGCTACATCAATGTGTTAGGGTCTCTAGGGATTTGTTTGATGCCACATAGATGTGTCAGAATGTACTTGTATGTGTTCAATAGTACATGGAGTTGTTGGTGTTTCCAGGGATGTGTCCGATGCTACCTGGATTTGTTGATATTTCCATGGTTGTGTTCAATGCTACATGAATGTGTTGGTGTTTCCCTTATTGTCTTCAATGCTACAAGGATATGTTTGTGTCACCATGAGTGTGCCCATCACTACATGGATCTGCTGGTGTGTCCAGGATATGTTCAATACTACATGTATGTGTTGTTGTTTCCATGTTTGTATCTAATGCTACATAATTGTGGTGGTTTTTACAAAGATGTGTTCAATGCTACATGGATATGTTGTTGTTTCCAGGGATGTGCTTGATGCTACATGGATGTGTTGGTGTTTCCATGGTTTTATCTAATGCTATATGGATGTGTTGCTTTTTCCATAGACATGTTTATTACTACATGAATGTGTTGGTGTTTCCATGGATATAACTGATGCTACATGAATGTGTTGGTGTTTCAAGGGATGTGTCCCAAGCTACATGAACATGTTGGTTTTTCTTTGATTGTATTTGTTGCTCCAAAGACATGTTGATGTTTCCATGAATGTGTTCAATGCTACATGGATCTGCAGGTGTGTCCATGGATGTGTTAAATGTTACATGGATCAGCTGGTGTGTCCATGGATATGTTGGTATTTCCATGTATGTGTTCTATACTACATGGATATGTTGGTGTTTCTTTGGTTGTGTTTGATGCTGCATAGACATGTTGGTGTTTCCATGAATGTGTTCAATGCTACATGGATTTGCTGGTGTGTCCATTGATGTTAGTATTTCCATGTATCTTTTCAATCAATCAATCAATCAGGAATTTGTGAAGCGTGCAACTCACCTGTGAAGGTCTGAAGGTGCGGGGGGCAGGGGGGAGATGGCCTGCACCTCTGAATTAGCAAAAGGTCTTGAGGCTCTTCTTGAAGATGTGAAGAGTGGGGAGGGGGCGTCTGATGTTGAGCGGGACCTAGTGTATTCTAAACTACATGGATGTGTTGGTGTTTCCATGGTTTTATCTAATGCTACATGGATGTGTTGGGTTTTCCATAAACGTGTTTATTACCACATGGATGTGTTGGTGTTTCATGCATGTATCTAATGCTACATGGATATGTTGGTGTTTTTCTTTTACTGTGTTCGATGCTTCATGGATATGTTGGTGTTTTCACGGTTGTATCTAATGCTACATGGATGTTTTGGTATTTTCAAAGATGTGTTCAATGCTACATGGATTTGTTCATGTTCCCAGGGAAATTTGTTTGATGCTACATGGATGTCTTGTTTACATGATTTTATGTAATGGTACATGGATGCATTGTTTTTTCAACAGATGTGTTTCATGCTACATGGATGTGTTAGTGTTTCCATGAATATATCTGATGCTAAATGAATATGTTGGTGTTTCCATGGATCTGTCCAATGCTAAATGAATATGTTGGTGTTTCCATGAATGTGTTCATTGCTACATGGATCTGCTGGTGTGTCCATGGATGTGTTGGTATTTCCATGTATGTG
This sequence comes from Triturus cristatus, assembly GCF_964204655.1. Taxonomy (NCBI): domain Eukaryota; kingdom Metazoa; phylum Chordata; class Amphibia; order Caudata; family Salamandridae; genus Triturus; species Triturus cristatus. The sequence goes on from NC_140594.1 coordinate 54,089,978, forward strand.
TTCTATACTAGATGGATTGGTTAGTGTTTCCAGGGATGTGTCCAGTTCTACATGGATATGTTGGTGTTTCCATGAATGTGTTTAATGCTACATGGACATCTTGGTGTTTCCATGAATGTGAACAGTACTACACGGATCTGCTGATGTGTCTATGAATGTGTTGGTGTTTCCATGGATGTGTTAGATGCTACATGGATCTGTTGGTGTTTCCATGGTTGTCTCTAATGCTGCAAGGATGTCTTGGTTTTTCCAAATATCTGTTAAATGATACATGGCTTTTGTTTGTGGTTCCATGGAAGTGTTTGATGCTAAATGGATGCCTTGTTTTTTCCATGATTTTATCTAATGGTACATGGATGTGTTGTTTTTTCAACAGGAATGTGTTTGATGCCACTTGGTTGTGTAGATGTTTTCATCTACACAACTCAGTGGTACAGGGATCTGATGATGTGTCCATGCATGTGTTCAATGCTAGATGAATGTTTTGAACAGACCATGTACATATTTATATACTCCATAGATTAGTCAGACCTTAAATGTTGATAACAATGTTTGTATGTGAGTCACCCTATGTGGATTCCTTAGATGCATGACTGATGTCTTGGGACTTTCCGTGGCTGTGGTTGATGATCCCTGTATGGTCTGCATGATCCTTTAAATTGTTGGATGCGTCATGAATGTTTATATGCTCTATGTATGTGTCGGACGGTGCATGGATGCCGAATAGTCTATGGATTTGGCAGGTATTTCATGGATCTGGCGTTTTGTACATGTGTGTGTCAGATGGAGCTTGGATGTGCCAGGTGGTTCCTGGATCTGTCACACAGGGTATAGATGTGCTGTCTTTGCGCATATGTGTCTAATTATACATGGATGTGTCAGGCAGTGCATGGCTATGTCAGATGGTGAACAAATGTGTCTGATGGTGCAGCTGATGGTGTGTCTGAGGGGTCTTGGATGTGTTGTATTATTGGGTGGTCCATGGAAGAGTCACATGCTTCACTGATGTGATTGATCATGGAATGTTTGGGACTCTCCATGGACATGTCTGATGTTCTGTGTATATTTGGCATGATCCTTGAATTTGTTGGCTGTTCCATGAAAGTTCTGGTGCTCTGTGGGTGTATCAGATGGTCTATCTGTGTGCTGGATTGTGCACATATGCTGTGTTGCAATGGTGTGTTTGCTTCATGTATGTGTGTGTTTGATGCTCCATGGCCGCTGTGTGAATGACCCTGGGTATATCAAATACTGTGTAGAAGTGTGCAAAGTGTCATGAATGTGTCAGAATTCCCATGGATGCCTGGGATGCTTCGTGTATGTGCTCTGTATGCCCTGTGGGTGTATCACATGCTCTGTTTTGGCTGCTCCATGGGTGGGTCTCATGCTCTGTAGGTGTTTTAGAAGCTCTGTGTGTGTGTCACATGCTCTGTATATGTTTTTAGAAGCTCTGTGGGTGTGTCACGTGCTCTGTGGTTGTTTTAGAAGCTCTGTGGGTGTGTCACGTGCTCTGTAGTTGTTTTAGAAGCACTGTGGGTGTGTCACATGCTCTGTATATGTTTTAGAAGCTCCATGGGTGTGTCACATGTTCTGTTGGTATTTTAGAAGCTCCGTGGGCGTGTCACATGCTCTGTAGGTGTTTTAGAAGCTCTGTGGGTGTGTCACGTGCTCTGTAGTTGTTTTAGAAGCACTGTGGGTGTGTCACATGCTCTGTATATGTTTTAGAAGCTCCATGGGTATGTCACGTGCTCTGTAGTTGTTTTAGAAGCTCTGTGGGTGTCTCATGTTCTGTGTGTGCTATGCATGCTCCATGGGTGTGTCACATACTCTGTGGGTGTTTTAGAAGCTCTGTGGGTGTGTCACATGTTCTGTTGGTATTTTAGAAGCTCTGTGGGCGTGTCACATGCTCTGTAGGTGTTTTAGAAGCTCTGTGGTTGTGTCACATGGTCTGAGCATGTTTTGGGCGCTCCATTCTTCATGTGATTTGTTGCGGAAGTGCTCCATGCCTCAGAGATGATTTTGAGTGTTTCATGGATGTACATGGATGTTTTGCATTCTCCATGAAGATGCCAGAGGCTCACGTGCTACACAAAGTGTTTCGTTGCGCGTGCTCGATGCATTATGGACGCCATCTTTGCCGTTGATGTTAAATCGATGTTTTGCTGTTCCTCTTGTTGGACAGATGCCAGTGGGTGATCGCCTTGAATCTTCCCATCCAATAACCTGTTTTCCCGCCCCGCACAGATCCGAGAAGAGATCGACAAGTTTGGGATCAAGGTCTATCAGTTCCCGGAGTGTGATTCGGATGAAGATGACGAGTTTAAGCAACAGGACCGAGAGCTGAAGGTGAGGAGCCGTGATCTGCGCCTCGCACCTTTAGACCATCACCATGTGCTGATGCCACAACTGAGGGATTCGAGCCTCACAGGGAGGGCTCTAGTGCAAGGGGTGCACTTCTGCGGCCATGCCCATTTCTAAGAGTAGAAAGAAAGGGTATTTGAACGTAATGGAAGTCTGCCGTCTTGACCTAAATTCAAAATTGTCGCAGTGAGGTAAGGGCAGGTTGTGGCTTAAATGAAGAATGCCGACATACGCGACAGATGCCAAGTGACGCAGTCACGTGTTCCCCATCACCGACACCGGCTCGTTTCTAAGACTTAGTGACTGTAGTATCCTGCTGGATACAGTCTAGTGTTTCAGATGCTGGTCACACACACTAAACACCCACCCACCACAGGCATCACCAGTCAGGTGACCCTGATAATAAAATGAGCCGAGCGCACGTGCTCGAGGCCAGTTATCCACTGTCAATCTGGTGTCTGTGTAGTCCTTCATAGAGTATGTGGGCCTAGCACCCCCACCACTTTACAGTGACAGTTATATTTTTGTGTTCTTTTCAGGAAATCGACCACAACCAAATATACCTGAAAAAAACATTTAAAACGCATGCATTTGTTGTAAATGTCCGAGTTAAGTTCTAAATTAAAGGAATAAAGTAACAGGATGTATTATTCCCAAAGCAATTTCAGGATGCGTTTTAACCACACCCACACGTGCGTGGGCCTGCTTGGGTAACACCAGAGTATGCCATAGGTGTGCCTAGAAGTCTAACAGTCAGCAAAATAGCGTTTCATGACTGCCCCTTTTTTACCATTTCAGGAAAGCGCCCCTTTTGCAGTCATCGGCAGTAACACCGTGGTAGAGGCCAAAGGGCAGAGGGTACGAGGGCGCCTTTACCCTTGGGGTATTGTGGAAGGTAAGACATTCTGTTTGCTCCAACCTCTATGTCAAGCGCAGGTGTTGTACTGCATTGTGTTGTTGCATTTATATAGCGCTAACTACCCCAACATCGGGCATTGAAGCGCTTTCCCACACGGATAGCAACCTACACCGTGTAGGGGTGTGGTTGGAAGGCTGTTGTTTTTGTTTTTACCCTATGTGGGAAGTGTTCTCATGTCATGCATGACGACCACCAAAATCAATATCTTTGCAAACGAAATTAATTATGGAGGAATTGAGGTAAGGAAGCATTCTATAGAACACAGTGAATCATTTCTGCAACTGACATAGCAAAAAAGAATGTGCCTCACAAATTGTGTAACTTTGTGTCTTTTTGGAATGGGGTGTAGTATGCTGCAGCAGGGTGTGTCCCCAATCTCCCCTCTCTTGCCTAACCCCTTCACAGATGTCAGTGAGGGCTAATCAGAGTTAGAAGATGCTACCCCTGGCTTGCCCTTTGCTACCTCTGGCTTGCCCTTTGCTACCCCTGGCTTGCCCTTTGCTACCCCTGGCTTGCCCTTTGCTACCCCTGGCTTGCCCTTTGCTACCCCTGGCTTGCCCTTTGCTGCCCCTGGCTTGCCCTTTGCTGCCCCTGGCTTGCCCTTTGCTGCCCCTGGCTTGCCCTTTGCTGCCCCTGGCTTGCCCTTTGCTACCCCTGTCTTGCCCTTTGCTACCCCTGGTGCTAGGGGTCATGAAGTCCATGAAAGAACAGAAAGTAAGAAGGGCTTTTAAGACCCCAATGTCCACACTTTGTCATTCCCGCGGCCCCTTAGCAGCAAATCGCAGACTTTTAAGGGGTTAAGGATGCGACAAGTGATTAACTCTGAGGTGGTGTCAGAGGTCAAAGAGTGCTTGATGTCACTTCCGCTGCCTATACCATTTCAGTGAATTGACGTCCGTAAATCACTCCTTAAAAAAACCATCACTTTAATTTCTGTTGATACACCAGGAAAAGGAGTAAGGGACTCATTTAAAACGGTGTAATTGTGTAACGTTAAGTGTGGAACATGTACAAACAAGGACCCTGGGTTCCACCAGTGAGGTGTGACAGAACAGTTGGTCAGTATTAGTCTCGTTTTTACTGCTATTGCAACTACACAGTGCACTAGGCTGTGTATGTTTTGAGGAGTTCCTGCACAGTGATGACATCACAGTTTTGCCCTTCGAGGCATTGTTTCGACACCATCCAGTGATGTCATCCGGAAGGTTGGGTACTATGTCATAAGACATTACCTCTACGTCCCTCGTCTTCGAACCAGTCGTTACACGTAAGGTAGTATCCAATCATAGACAGGAAACAAAACAGGAAACGCTTGCTGACCCCACCCGCAGTCCTGCTAAGGGCTCTAATACAATAGCCCAATCTCAGCGTTACCTGTTTTGTTTCCAGTCTCTGACAGGACGGGGGACACTGAGGTGACTGCTGGACTTTTACCTCCAATGTGGTTGTCTCCGGTTTCTCCTTCTGCTGGGCTTTGTGAGCGCCTGGGGGTCGTCGTGGGAGCCTTTTGGAGCCGGAACGCACGAAGAAGTCTCCTGGACTTGGTGAGTATTCGTCGCTGCTGGAGCCCTGCTTGCTGGGTTTGGTTGGTCTCCTGGTCAGCAGTACTGTTGCTGCAGCGGTCGCGGCAGCGCCTATGGGCGTGCATGCACCCGGCGGCTTCTTCCTGCTTGAGATGAGGCGTCGGGGGTGTGTGATCGTCTTCAGTTGCTGCACGCGTTACAATTGCAGTGCAGGCTTTTATTGTGCTTCCCGCTGTGATTGGGAAATAAAAAACAATAAAAGAAGGAGCAGTTTTGACCTCGTATGAAGGGTTTTGGGTCGGTTCCCTCGTCGGCAAATGCTTTGTTCGGAGCAGCTCTGCCTGATTATGTGTTTGGTGACTTGGAGCTCGACTGCCGCTCTACGTCTGCATGCGAGCAGCTCGTAGAGTGCCTATGGACATCCACCTGCTGCAAGCTGACAGGGGATCCTTCTATCCTGCATTCTTTATGTGCCGGGCGGTGGTTGTCAACAGGTCTATGTGGAAGGGGTTACCAGACTGAGTTCCTGCCCCTCCACTCCCCCTGTGTCTGGCACTGTTCGGACTCTGATTCCCAGGGATGCTCTCCTGCGGATGGCTCTGTTGGAGGGGGTTTGGTAGCTGCTCCAGAAGAAGGCGAGTTTCCCTGTTCAGAGGTCGGAAAGCGGTCTGGGCAATTATTCAGTCATCTTTCTGGTCCAAAAAGTTACGGGGGGTTCCAGATAGTGATCAACCTCAATCCCCTGAACCCCTAGGGATGTCTGGAAGATCCCGTTCAAGATAGAGACCCTGCAACGTGTAATCCGATTGATTCAGGCAGGCTGTGTGATGACTATCTTGGATCTCAGGATGCTTATCTCCATGTGCCTATGGCGTTGGGATTACAGAAGTGTCTGCGGTCCACTAATGGCTGTTTTATGTCCTTCCCTTCAGCCTGTGGTCATCACCTAGAGTCTTTACCAAGGTAGTGGCTCCCCTGGTCACTCACCTTCACCTCCAGGGGTTTCTGTGTTTCCATACCTGGATGACGAGCTGCTACAGGCCCCACCTGCTCTGGTGATGTGTCAACATCTGTACTTGACCATGCATACTCTGGAGAGCCATGGCTTGCTCCTAAATTTTCAGAAATGCAATCTTCACCCTTCCACCAGTAGGTCTTTTATAGGGGCGGAGTTCGACTCAAAGTGTTTCTGCCTCAATCCAGGATCCCGCATCTGCAGATTTTGTTAAGTGCTCCGTTGCCTCGGCCCTCAGCTCCTCTGCTTCATTGGATGGAGGAGCAGTGCCACATGGTGGCCTCAGTGTTCACGATTCTGTGGCCAGGTTGCATCTTCGACCTTTGTTGTGGCACCTTCACTGGTTTGTTCGTTTCCCGCTTCAGGATTTGTCTTTGGAGATCCCGGTGTCTTCGGTTGTAGTGCGCAGCCTGCAGTGGTGGCTGGATTCTTTCAATCTCTGCAGGGGCATATGGATGCATATTTCGCTGCCGATGGTGCTCACGACGGATGCCAGTTTGGAGTGCAACTCTGAGTCATTAGTCCGTTCAGGCTCGTTGGCGCGGGTCGGAGACCGGGTGTAACTCCAAATGGAAGGAACTGTCGGCTGTGGAGAGGGCTCTTCGGTACTTACAGGAACACCTGTCAGGTTGCAATGTGCTGGTACAGTCCGACAACACCGTGACTGTGGCCTACGCGAATCATCAGGGCAGCACTCACACTCATACTTTGAATCAGGTGGCCTGTGCTGTGGAGAATTGGGTGGAGCAGCATCTCCAGGCCATTTCTGCTCAGCACATTAGATGGCAGATGCCCTGAGCCGCATGTTACCATCTTCTCAGACATTGTGTCTGTCGCCCGGGGTGTTCTGCCTAATTTGCTTCAAAGAATAGGGACTCTGGGCTTTTTATATGAGGTCCAACGTAATTGCCCAAGTGGTCAATGACTACAAAAGAATACGAAGTTCCTCAGTGTGTCACTGAACAGAAAAGTCTGAATCTGTTTAGTGTTCTCATCATAGGTCCTGACGAATCGCCACTAGATCACTTTGACTAAATAAGGCGTGAAACATGTTGACCCTCTGGGAGTAGAGCGCCTCTTGATTCTTAAATACTTGACAGTCGCCTACCCCTAATCTTTATTTTAATCAGACTGGGGTCCCACCAGAATAAAAAAACTTTTCCCGGGATTCCCTCATCTGTTTTAAACACTCTCACGTACATCTACACCCACTAGGCCCCTTATCCCCACTACACCCTTACGGCTGGAACAAAAGATCTCCGATAAAGAGCCCCTTTATAGGAGCCCGTCTGGTATTGCAGCACCGACCCGACGAGGAGCAGGCCCAAATGATGAAGCATGACACCTAGCGTGCTGGGTGTGTGAGGGCCCTAGTTCCACCCCTTTCTCCTTAAAACACCATCTACCCCCTTTTCTCTCCACTCAGAACACTAAACAGATTCAGACTTTTCTGTTCAGTGACGCACTGAGGAACTTCGTATTCTTTTGTAGTCATTGTTCTGCTTAATTTGCCAGAATTTCGGATGCCCAAAGATGGATTTGTTTGACTCCAGGGCCACTGCTTTCCTGCCCCTCTTTTGTTCCAAGGTTCCAGAGATGGGGGTGTGGAGGCCTTGTCTCTGGCATGGCCTCAGTGGTTCCTGTATGCGTTCCCTCCCTTTCCTCTCATTCCAGCATTTCTGTTGAAAGTCCAGCGGGTGGAGGGCCATGTGGTGGTGGTGTTGCCCTACTGGCCTCGGAGGCCGTGGTTCCTATCATTGTTGAGTTTGGCAGTGAGTCCCCCTTGGATCTTGCCATGGAGTCTGTCTCGTCTGAGGTCTTCCTCTCCTCACCTGATCATCCCTCTCACCTTAGCGGTCTGGAGGTTGAGCGGCAGACGTTGGGAGGCCAGAGTTTGCTGGAACACATTATATCTGTGTTGCAGGGTTCCCGGGTGTTGTCCACTCTGTCTTCTTATTCTAAGCTTTGGTCTGAGTTCTATAAGTGGTGTTCTCTTCATGCTCTGTCTTCTACTGCTTGCTCTGTCTCTGCCGTTCTGCAGTTTGTTTTGGGTGGTTTTAGTAAGGGTTTTGCAGTCTCTACTTTGAAAGGCCAGTGGGCTGCTATCAGGGCCTTCAGGGATCGGCTTCCTTGGCCTCTACGGATGGGCTTTTGCTTTCCCTGTTGTTCCGGAGTTTCTCTCTCTCCTCCCTGCTGTCCGTTCTTCCGTGCCTGCATGCGATCTTTCTCTGCTCCTGTGTGCTCTTCAGTCCTCTCCTTTTGAGCCTTTGTTCACTGTGGTCGTGAAATTCTTGTCTTTTAATTAAGGATGGGTGGCGAACTCCGCTCAAACAGCAGAGTTTGCAGAGTTTTGCCTACTCCACACTTCTCTGGAAGAGCAAAGTTTGGCAAAACACCTCAGATTCGTCCGCATGCAAAGTTTGCCCCTGCCGCCCACCCCTACGCTTTTGTTTAACACACACCTGGCACTGCAGGTTGACGTGCACAGTGCTCATCGTGTGTGCCATGCTTTAGAAGCATTTTTGTTCGAGTGCATGCACAAACATACCAGAGCCGATCAGATCCAGTTTACTCAGGGTTACTTCAAGACGTGGACACCATTACACTTTGTCCAAAATGAGCTACCATATGCAGAAATTACCAAGCATAGACACACCAGCAGCACGAGCCATTAGTATGAGAAATTGTTTATTTGTGTTTTAGCAATATTAATGCTTTGCTGTTGTACTGTGGTTACAGCTGACTATAAAATCCAGATGTAACATAGAGTGACCATTTTCATGTTGTATCAGGTTAGCAATCCACAGAGATCCATACGTATTGATGTCAGATGCTGTGTTAGCTAAAATTTATTTGTCGCCTATGGACATCAGCGCAGTCAGCACCTACCACTCAGCAGGTTGAGCGGACAATGCGGCGCCAGCCATTATGGTGCTGCAGTCTGGCCTCATTCCTTCCTGTCCCTGGGCAGAATTTTTACAGTCGACCGTGTACATCTGATTGGTTGGTGACAGTGCATAGTATGCTGAAAAATCATTTGTAATTATTTATTGCACGTGTACACTGTGTTGTCTAATAAAACATGTATATTTTTCCGCTTCCTGTAGCCTGCCTGGGGGAATGCGATAAACATTATAAGATATTATGAAAGCGTTAAAAAAAAAAAATGGCACAGTGTGTGACGTACATAGTTAATGCAGAAAAATAAAAAAAAATTAAAGTGAATTGACACATACGAAACATCGTGTAAAATTAGGAATAAAAACCTACTCCAATATATTTTCATACATGGGCATTGTAAATAATAATTTATACAGTGAGGGTGAAGACTAAGCAACAAAGCACTGCTGCTGCTAGAGTCCTCGTTACCTGGGTCTCGGCGTGTCGTTCTCCGTGCCCGGGCTGTCTCCTCCTCCTCCTCGGCGGTGCAGGATTCTTCTTCTCCTCCAGGCCTGGGCTGCAATAATGAAACCCCTTCGCTGCAGGACTTGCAAGGACTGCACATGCGTGCACATGGAGAGTGGAGACCGGGATAAGGTCTCCACTCTCAATGCGCGTGCCTGCGCAGTCATCGCGAGTCCTGCAGCGAAGGGGTTTCGTTAGTTACGACCCAGCCAGGAGTCAGGAAGGCCTGGACTCTGGAGAAGAAACACTGCGGATCACCGTCACGGGCGACGGCAGAAGTAAGCTGGTAAAGCAGGTGGCAGTCTGGGGGTCAGGAACCCTCCAGGTCTGAGTGCATAGGGCGGAGCGGAGTTCCACTGAGTTTTTAGGCAACTCCGCGGAATTCCTCATAGTGGCACTGGGCCAACTCCGCCCACCTTTATTTTTATGTGACTTTCCTGGTGGCTATCATGTCGGCCAGGAGGTTGGGTGAACTTTCTGCTTTACAATATTCCCCTCCTTTTTTGAGCTTTATGGACCATGCAGTGGTATTATGCTTGGATTCTGGGTTTCTTCCTAAGATTCATTCTAAATTTCATACTTCTCAGGAACTGGTGTTGCCTTCTTTTTGCTCTACTCCTTCTCCTGAGGAACACTTGCTGCAAACTCTGGACATGAAACATGCTTTCTCTGTGTATGTGGACAGGTCTGCTGTTTTTCATGCTTCTGTCTGTTTGTGACTTTTGGTCATGAGAGCCGTGGGAAGGCTGCCTCTCGCCTGACCCTGGGTCGTTGGATTAAAAACACAATTTTTTGGCATATCAGGGCTCTGGTTTGCCGTGTCCTTCGGGTGTCTAGGCCCAGTCCACTCGTGGGGTCTTGGCGTCCTGGGCCACTTTTAATGGGGTGGCGTTAGATGAAATCTATTGTGCTGGGACTTGGGCTCTGAGTCTACCTTTATTAGACATTATCTTTGAATTGCGGTCTGAGTGACCATTTGAATTTTGGGAGTGTTGTTTTGTGTGCTGTTCTTTGATTTGTTGCTCATGCCATTAAACTCACTGTTGTGCACATCTCTCCTGTGTGATGTCTGTTTTTTTTCTACTGGTGTTGCAAAGGCCTTCAATGTTGGGTGTCTGCTTTGGTATGCCTTACGTGTTATGACTGAGTCGAGGACAAGGGACTTAGAGGTAATGACCGTATTACTCTCAGTCCTACACGTCCTCGACCCAGTCATACTGCCCCCCCCCCCCCACCCGCCCGGTATCAGGCCTTTGTGGTGCTTGGGATGTCGGGTAATGCAGAGTTTTGGCTATGGTATTATAGCCTCTAGCAGGTCTGTGGGTGGGGTTAGCAAGCATTTCCTGTTTTGTTTCCTGTCTATGATTGGATACTACCTTGCATGTTAAGACTGGGTCGAGGACGAGTAGGACTAAGAGTAATGAGGATTACCGGTAAGTAATCGGGACATTCTGAGCAAGTGTTTAAGCTATACTGAGACAGATGCTATTTGCAGTGGTGGTTTGTGGTTATAAGGGCTGTTCTGTGGCATTGATATCTGACTGGTGACCTTGTCCCACCGCTCTTTCTGTAGTGGAGAACCAAGCACACTGCGACTTTGTGAAGCTGCGGAACATGCTGATCCGGACGCACATGCATGACCTGAAGGATGTCACCTGTGACGTGCACTATGAGAACTACCGGGCACAGTGTATTCAGCAGATGACCAGGTAGGGCTCTGTGCACCTATCCGAGGCACTGGACCACTGAAACAACACCAGCCCTGCAGGATGCCAACCCTACAGTGTGTTCAGGGGGGCTCTGTAACCCGCCCCGCCCCACCCTCCAGCCTAGAAGCCCTCAGAGTCAGGGGTCAGCAGAGTGTCTCAATAGGGGAGAGCAAGGCCAATCCAAACATGGCTCCTGTACCCCAAGTCACATATCACAGTGTAAGGGACCTCACCGCTGAGCCAGCGCTTCCCAAGAGCCCTGCCTGGCATATGTCAGTCTGTGACTGCTCAAGGAGGGTGAATGTAGAACTCTGTGAGTGATTATTTAAAGAGTTTGGTTGTATCCCTCTGTGAGTGAGTGGTCCAGGCATGCAGCCCTATGTCTTTGTGAATGACTCAGCGTGTGGTAGTCCTGGTCCAGGAGTACAGCTCTAACCTTCTGTGATTGACAGGGCCAGGAGTATAGCTGTACGTCTCTGTGAGTGATTGGTTCAGGAGTACGGCTCTAAGCCTCTGTTAGTGACTGCACCAGGAATAGGACTGTACGCCTCTGTGAGTGACAGGGCCAGGAGTACGACTCTACGTCTCTGTGATTGACAGGGCCAGGAATACGGCTGTACCTTTCTGTGAGTGATTGGTCCAGGAGTACGGCTCTGAGCCTCTGTTAGTGACTGCACCAGGAGTACAGCTGTCCTTATCTGTGAGTGATTGGTCCAGGAGTATGGCTCTAACCCTATGTTAGTGACTGCACCAGGAGTACGACTGTATATCTCTGTGAGTGACAGAGCCTGGAGTATGGCTGTATGCCTCTGTGAGTGATTGATTCAGTTGCATGGCTGTACGTCTCTGTGAGTGATTGGTCCAGGAGTATAGCTGTACGACTCTGTGAGTGACTGGTCCAGGAGTACATCTCAAAGCCTCTGTTAGTGACTGGACCAGGAGTACAACTGTACGTCTCTGTGAGTGACTGGGCCAGGAGTATAGCTGTACGTCTCTGTGAGTGACTGGTCCAGGAGTACGGCTCTAACCCTATGTTAGTGACTGTGCCAGGAGTACTTCTGTACGTCTCTGTGAGTGCAGTGGTGACTGCTCCCGGGAAGCAGCAGTGGGCCAGATAGGGGAGAGGCTGGGGGCCTTTTAAAAACATCATGTACCTGCCGGCCGGCCGGCTGGCTGACGGATGCCCCTCCTCCGTCTACACCTCAGTGTGTAGTAATTCAGACCCAATAGTACACTTTTTTACATCCACAAGAAACACATTTTTCGCTGATGTGCATTGGAAGCAAAAATATAATACCCTAGTGCTCCTGTCTCCTGCGAAAACAATGCTGGGCTATTAAAACTATATGCAATGTTTTTTTTTATATTTTAATGTTTACTGCACGCATACGGCTGCTGTGTTTTTCTTGTATTTGCTTGGAATATGCTTGCAATAACACAAGTAAATAACCATCAGCCTGCCAAGGCCTGACCTATTGGCTTTGCCACTGCTTGTTTCTTTTTGTTTGCAGTAAACTTACTCAGGACAACAGGATAGAGAGTCCGCTGCCCATGCTGTCCCTGCCCACCCCGGATGGCGAAACGGAGAAACTGATCAAGATGAAGGACGAAGAGGTATGTGAGCCTGTGCGGGTCCTCCTGGGCCAATGCATGCAATGCACCCCACGACTCTAGAGATACACCTCTGGTCCCCGACTGCCCCATCTATCGTGATAGAGTCCGCTCCCAGCTCTTTCACAACTGGAATAAACAGAGCTGTAGAGCAGACTGAGGGCCCCCATGTTTCATAAAGTACTACTTGCTTCAGCTTTGTTGTCTACTGTCCAGTGCTTAATTTGTAAAACAATAAGCGCCAAGGCTCTAGTCAGCAGGCCACTTCCGCTTGCACCGCCCATTGCTGCTGTAAATTAAAGTAACAGCATAACTAATAAGTCACACTCCTACAAGTGTGACAATTCTGACCATTTCAGAACCCCCAAACTTAAAAGAATGGCTGTGGCAGCTGGAACTAGTCTTCATGTATATTGAAATATAAACAACAGTTTTTGTGCTCATCTATGAATTAAAAAAACAGCGACACCATGTGGCAGACTGTCATGGGTACCGGTGCTGACAATTAAGTGCTGGTGCTGAGCACCGAAAACCCCATACTCAAATGAATCACTTCTACAACCCTATTGTGGAAGTGGTGTGGCGCCGCGGCCAGGGCGACTGACTCTGGGGATCACGGTTCGATCCCCGGCGCCGGCGGCAGATTAGCCCAGCACCATGTGACTCTGGGCAATAGCTGGCCTAATCTTCCCGACGGCCCCCAGCGCCTAGAGATCCTTACGGGTGATTGTTCGCGCTTTACAAATGTTGATTATTATTGTTATTATTAGGGCCGGTAAGTCTCATAAGGTGACAACAGGTGCAAATAACATCAGCTCAAGTTGTCATGTGTATCTTTTCACAGAATGATGAACTTGGTAGTAAGTAACTGGGACTAATGTGAGCGAATAGTTTTCGAATCAATTTTGCACGTGAATTCAGCTCAAGGCTGGAGTAAGTGCTGTGCAAACACCAATGCAAGTGTAATTTGCCCTAAGTTCATTTTTTAATTTCTTGTTTTATATAAGGATGTCAGATATTCGTAGGTTTGATCCGATCAATATAAACAACCACTATTTAGGTCTCCGAAGAAGAATTTATTTAGGAAGTATAATGTTAATCATGAGCTTCAAATAATAAACTAGACTATGGGCTTGATTTAGATCTCGGCGGACGGGTTACTCCGTCTCAACCGTGATGGATATCCCGTCTGCCGAAATATAAGTCCCATTCTATCCTACGGGATTTATAGATCGCCGGACGGGATATTTGTAACAGTTGTTACAGAGTGACCCATGCGTTATATCTAAATTAGACCCTATGTGCTAAAAATGGGTCAATGGTTGGCATTATATATAGTTAAAGTGCTAACAACTAATTTAAAACTTATCCGCATTAAAGGAATAATAATGGATAGATTCATTTGATAAGAAATCTATGAGTATTGCTAAATTTGAAGGATATTGGAAAATATGGAAACTATGGGAGAAGAAGGGTTTAGATCATTGGGCGTGTCCATCTCCTCATGCTCTCTGCCAGATCCAATCCCGCCGTCGCTCTGGAAAGAAAGAGCGGATGGACTATACCAAGGTGTATTATGGGTATGTAATCAATCCCTGTCCACTGGCACAGTGCCATATGCATAGAAAACAGCAATTACCCCAATACTGAAGAAACCATCAGCAAACAGAAATGACCCCTGTAACCACCAACCAATCTCTCAGCTTCCATTCCCTGTAAAGTGTGTAGAAAAATGTGTAAGCAAAAAATGAACTAACTATCTAGAAAACCAAACATCCTATAAATTGAATAACTGGTTTTAGACGAGCACATGGTGCGGAAACAGCACTAATTCAGGCATTGAAAGAACTGAGGCTGACGTTAGACAGAGGGCAGGTGGCATTATTGATTTTATTGGATCTATCAGCTGTTTTCGATACTGTCAACCAACAAATACTACTCGGCAGACTGGAAGAGGTAGGGGTGGAAGATACTTTTCTGAATTGGGTTTAATCATACATGTGAGACAACTGCACTTCTGCCCTACCGATCAGAGTTTAATGAAGTTACCTATAGGGTACCCCAAAGTTTGGACTTCAGTCACTACAGGCCTCAGCCTCAGAGAAGCTTTGGAGCTTCGTAAGCTAACCTCGTATGTGTACCAAGTTTCAGGAAGGTAAGGTCTGGCGTTAAGTCCCTCCAGGTAAGGCAGCTCGGCTATGGAACAAACTACCAGCCCCTCTTAGAACTAATGGAAACCTGTACAGCTTAGGAAGAGCCTAAAACATGGCTCTTCCCGAAGTCGAAACGTAGGGGCATATCATCAAGGGCGGGTGATAAATATCGCAAATTTCGCTTAGTGCTTGCATATTTATCGCCGGCTAACTCTGGGATTTATCGCCCGGTTAGCGCGTTATCAACAACGCGCATCGCTGAGGCAATAAAAATTCCAGAGTTAGCTGGCAAATGTGCGATTATCGCTGGAAATCCAGCGATAATCGCACAACGATTGGCGATACGTGGTTGATAGGACAGGGCAGACTTACCCATTATATCCAATTGAAGGTGGATATAATGGCTAAGTCAGCCTGAAAGCAGGCATAAGGAAAGTAGCGATAACCGCGGTTAGCGCTACTTTTCTTATCGCTCTGCAGGTTAGCGTTCACATTGTTGATAGGAGATATGTCGGTTAGCGACATTTCTCCCGTTGTTTTGGGGAGGAACGTCCACTTTGCATCTCATTAGAAATGCAAAGCTGGGCGTTAAGGGAAAGGGCGCTACGGCAAGGATTCACGCGATAGCGTGACCTTGCTAATAGTGCGATTAAATTATCGTCGCTTTTGGCCCGAAAACGGACGCTAAAGCGGCAATAATTTTATCTCGGTGCTTTGATGATATGCCCCCCAATTCTTACCAGACTCTCTGTGGCAGACTTGAGAAGATTTCATGTTTTAACAGGCAACATACCAGCGCCATGACACCTGTAACGGTGAACGTAGAACTTTAAAACAGCTTGTCAATAACAATAACAATAAAGGGATGGGTCAGTACCATATCCACCTTATAGACAAAGAATACACTCTGGGGCTGATTCACAAACCTAAACTTACACTTTTGTTTAAGTTTATGATTTTTTGCAATTCACAAAGAAACTTTAGGAATAGTATCTTTATGGCTGTAGAGTCCGTACTCATGGCGGAGACTCCACACAAAAAAAGAAAGACGGTCCTAAAAATACTGCTTGTAAATTCTCTTGGCAATTGCAAAAAGTCATAAAATTACACAGAGGTGTAAGTTTACCTTTGTGATTCCGGCTCTGTTTCTCGTTGGAGCATTGCTTAAATGGGTACAAATTATATTTACATCCTCTTTAGCACTTACTTATGCGCTCCTCTGACAGTGGCGACTGCCAGTAGGGAAAAGTGGTGCGGCAATAATAAAAAAACATGTAATTCAAACTTAGCTGCTGCCTCGCCGCCTGCCGCCTTGGTACTCGCAGCTCTTCTTCTGATCACAGCCTACCAGACTCCCGTGCGCCAATCAAGACGCTCCTCTCATGCTGGTAATATTAGTACCCATCATAGGAGCAGTGTCGGGAGTGGGCGGAGTGGGCCGGTTTGACGCTATAAGAGGGACTGGAAGCCTGTGCCAGGTTCTCTCCATGCACAAGCCTGGAGACATATAAGTGCACATCAGGCTTTGGCTGTCCTAAGACAGCCGGCCAGACCACTGCAAGTGCCCTCCATGCTTGCCCTGGCCCTGCCCCCAAGACTAGGGTCGGCTCCACCTCCAGTCATGATTTTTTTTTAATCATAAAACTCCTTTATTCATTTACTTTATATGATTTTATGCTGCGGAGGCAGTGGGGTGACGCTCCTCCACCATAACGGAGGAGCCACCACCACCCACTCATCTCCCAGGGTCTGTTAAAAACAAGTCAAAATCCCCTGAGGTGTTGCCGGGTTTCTGACTTCATTGACCCCATCAGGCATACTCCAAGGCGTTCTACGATTCTCATTCGAATATGTCATGTTTATGCATGCAGAAAACGAGAATTTCTACATTGAAGGTTTTTCCAATACCAGGAAAGCATTTTGACGCTGCCCCAGATTTCCAAATTATGTAAACCTGTGGAGGTGCCAAATCCTTATGCCTCCCGAAGTGAGGAGTAACGAGGAGAAATTTCTCTATTTCTCCTAGTTTTTTCCTCTTTCAATGTGTCCTGCATTCTGCAGCACGCATTGAAAGAGGAAACCGCTTCTTAGGATTGTTTCTGTGCAGGAGGTGCTCCTTCCTGCACAACAGGAATCCTGCATGTGCCTGAGGCACCCTGGCGCCATGGTGCAAGGGTGTCTACGTTGGCTCTAGGCTGCCGAAATGGTGTCGGCACAGGGAGAAAGGACAGCATTACACCATATTGCATAAATATGGTGCATTCCAGCCCTTTTAATTTGGAGTAGCGCATTGCAGCAAGTGACTTGCTGCACTGCCCTACGCGAAATCCCTTAAGAGGGCCTTGGTGTCCATGACAAAGCCTAGAACCGCCCCTCTCTTGCTTTCTCACCCTTTGCACATTCTGTCCTGCTCTCTTCCTCACTCAGTCTCGCAGTTTTTATGCTGTTTCCTCCTTGCTCCCTCGGAGATTTTGACAAGGTTTCCTACCTTTGCTAGTGATCTCAATCATATCCGTTCCCACTCACTTTCACTCTTATTCCTGCTTCCTCCCTCACATAGTCTCACACCCTTTCCCAGTTTTTAGGTCAAGTCATCAGACAACGCAAACAGTCTGTAAAAGACCTATTGTGGGCTTATCGAGAAATTACAGCCCGCCCATTGCTTACCATTGGTTGGCTTTATTTTCACTGCTTATTCGATGGCTGTCCTTGTCCATCTTGTGTTTGTCCCTTCCCTGGAGCACAGCACCTTCACCATCTATCTGACTGGCTAATTTCTGTCCTTCTACTGCTGACTTTTGAGGAAACTATTTTTTTTCCCTTTTGACTCAGCACTTCATGAGAGTACCTGTGTTTTCCAGCTCTCTCCCTCTCGTGCTTCTGATGCCCATATACCTGCCTCACATATACTACAAGCTCTGCCTCATGTGCTTCTTTCCCTGGCCAAACTCTTGCATGCTTTTTTCTTGGTGTGTATCTCCTCATGTTCTCAGTGTTGCTTTTCCTTTGTGTGCTCCTTCCCTCCCACCCACTCCCTGCTGCTTCCCATCCACAGCTCTCTGTTACTCCTCCCAAACCCGCTCAGCCCTTTTTTAAAATAAATATTTGTATTTATTTTTTCCAGCAGGGCCAGGCATCACATTGCTGCTGGCCTCATGGCCTTACAAAAAAAGTAAAAATGTGCTCTCATGCAATTCAGTTTCATATATGTTTTTTTTTATTTCTTGGATTAGTAAATCAAGAAAAGCTGCCTGCATCTTTCAAAGACACACAGTCATGGTGATGCACGTGCATGTTTTCAAATTGACTTTGCGGGCCGAGTCATTGCGCCTTTTTTAACCCCTTCCCTGCTCATGACGGAACCGTTCCGTCATGAGCCACGGTTGTCGTGTGCTCATGACGGAACGGTTCCGTCATGACAATCCTGCCGGCGGCCGCTCCGCCTGCGCGGCGCTGTTTCCCCGCCTGTGCGGGGCGACAACGCAAATGGGCGGAGTCATGACGGAACCGTTCCGTCATGAGCACAGCTCAACTGTGGCTCATGACGGAGCGGCTCCGTCATGAGCACAGGCCCGCCGCGCTGCCCCCCTGCCCCCCCCAGCGCTGCAGCGGAATGTCCGCAGCAGCGAAGGGGTTAAATGTAGCTTTTTAGGTCGAGCCTAGAGCAGCGCATGCGCTGCTTGCTCAACTTTTAGTAGGGGGGAAAAAAAGTGCTACCCACAAGCTTTTCGTGGCCTAAAGCTTGCGTGCATGTGCGCGTGAATGCGCGCAGCCGCCATCTGCCTTTCTCATCTCATTAAGCCTTCAAGATGTCATGGCTCATTAAGTGCTTTTGCGCGCAGCGTGCCAGCACACACCTCCCTCTGCCTCTCTCTCCTGCTGCAGCCCCCATCTATGCATTCCGTGGGGCCAATGCTTGTGCTATAACCGCGGCACACACGCTTTACTTTTAACATTAAAATTGAAGCGCAGGTGCAGCGATTATAACAAAGGTAAAGAAATAGATGTTTTTTTCTATTTCTTTACTTTTGCTATAATCGCGGCACCCGCGCTTTACGTGCCGCGATTATAGCAAAAGTAAACATACTTATAAGGTCCCAAAAGCGAGACCTATTGGCTATGCCAATGATTGTGTCAAATGGTGATAAAATCAGTGGCGAATGATCCATTGCCGCAAACAGACTGTGACATAGTCGACTGTCACGTGCCATTCTGCTCTTTGCACAGCAAACACTACTCTTCCTTCTGTCAGGCTTAATTTCCATTTGAAGTGGGCTGCATGCGAGATATTTTAAGCAATCAACACTGAAAAAACAGCCCGGCTACACAGACTTCTTATCCATTGAACCATGCAGGGATCTGAGCTGCGTGTCGGGGTTTCACAAAGATACAGCTGCGGCAGGAACCAGCCTGCTGGCGAAAAACACATCCCACACTGACGCGATTTCATAAACCCAGCATGAACACCAAACGCCGGCCTTCCTTTTCCTGAAGGGAAACACCTTCTATTAACAACTACCAAAGTAAGATTGGTTGCCTCTCGGAGCTCACCTCTCGGACTTTTACTGACAGAGGTTGTCCGGCTCTCTACTGCAACACCGGCCTGGAGCCCGCGGGCCTCCTATTGTTGTTAGCAGGCAAGACCACTGTTCCTGCTCTTAGGTTGTGTCTTTTCAAGAGAGAGCGCAGCCGGTTCAATATTGCACTTAACTGTTTAGCACCAACCCTTATTGTGGCACTGTTTCAACAACAGGATTGCAATTGCAGTCGGTGTTGTGATGATGCGGAGTGGTTCTCTTTTTACTGACTGTAAATTGTAAAATGCATATAATCACTGTAACCTATACATTGCATACTTCTGCAGAAACAGTTGTTTACGACTGGAATGTTTTTAAGCATGCGTTCCGATTCTCCTGCAAAAATGCAAAATGCTAAGACGAGTCTAGCGTTAGAGGGAAGATAATTATTTTTCTTCATATACATAACCAGGGAACAAGTCCTAAACAAGCACTGGCATAGCCAATAGGTCTCGCCTTTGGGACCTTATATGTGTTTAGTTATGCAGCACAATATCCTTGCTGCAACAACATCAAGTGTTGCATGGCTAAACTTTCCCCAACACTCAGTGCCTTTTGTCACTTTTTCATCCTCACTGAAACAGTCACATCCTTGATACATTCTTCCTCGTCTATCAATCACTTGCTTTCACCTTTTTGTTTTTTCCAGCTCTCATTCTCGCATACATTCGCTCCCTTTTCCTGCTCTTTTCTCCTTAATCTCTCACTCACTCTCACACCACATTCCCACCTTGTCCTCCCCTTTCAAGAATTTGATATTTCTTGCACGCTTCAGCACCCTTTATTTTTTTTTGATACCTGCTTCTTGACTTGCTCTCACGCTTTTCCCACTCAAACGTCTTTGTTCCGTGACACACTCTTACATCATTTTTCAGCTTTTTCATCCTAACTCACTCACACACTCATATACTTTCGCTGCCCTATCCCTGTCACTCACTAACTGTGCGAACATTTTTACATTTTCTCTTGCTTTACTCATCATGTTCTCTGCGTCTTCCTTCCCTTTCTTGTCATTGACCCCTCCCATGCTGTGACACCTTTTTCCCGCTCTTTTGTCCTCACTTTTGCACACACGCTCACACTCTCCTCCCACTCATTTGTCTTTATTCCGTGACACACTCTTACACCATTTTCCAGCTTTTTCATCCTTACTCACTCACACACCCCCATACTTTCGCTGCCCTATCCCTGTCACTCGCTAACCGTCCCAACATTTTTACATTTTCTCTTGCTTTACTCATCATGTTCTCTGAGCCTTCCTTCCCTTTCTTGTCATTGACCCCTCCCATGCTGTAACACCTTTTTCCTGCTCTTTTGTCCTCACTTTTGCACACACTCTCACCCTCTCCTCTTCTCCTTCCGTAGCTGCGGCGGATGCAGGAGATGCTGCAGAAGATGAAGCTACAGATGCAGGAGCAGTGAGGACGCACTCCCTCTGGTCTCCCAGATCCCGGGGACCCTCTACCTTCGACCCAGGCCCGCTGGGAGCACAGGCAGCACATGGCACAGAGACTTGTGGGCATCGCCTTCCCAAGGGCACCTTATTTATTCTCAACGGCGGCGAGAGCACCCCTTCCCGGATGGCAGCGGTCAGATGGCGGTCGTACAGGAAGCTGGTTTTGTTTTTGCCAAGATTCTTGCTCTGCGCCTCCACCGCCTCCGTTTTCAGTTGTACTAGAAACTCGTTTTTTTATCTTTTATTGTACATTATTTAAGTTCTTGTTTTTACTGACTTTGGATTGGATTTGTTTTCCTGCACGTCATTGGTCGTTCACAGTGCCCGTTCAGTATTCCCCGCCTGCCTTCCTAATCCTATGCAGCTACATCCGGTGTCAGCCTCCGCCAATCCTTATTCCAGACTCTTCTGAGCTCGTTCATATCTGCTTCACTTCACCTGTGGCGCACTTATTGGCTAGTCTAGGGTACTTTTCCGCAACCTCAAGATGGCCTCGAGTATGAGTGTCTCCGTATCAGTGTGATATTTATTTCACATTTATCAAGCCCAAGGCCGGCCTTGGGGATGGACGAGCTGGGCCCAGGCCTGGGGCGCCAGTATCCCTAGGGGCGCAGCTGGGAGCTGCCTGACTTAATGCAATGCAACCAGCAGCTCGTCCATCCCACTTGGTCTCGATCTGGTCCCGTTAAAGACTTTGTAATCAGCCCTTAATGTACCTCAGCGTAACTGTTAGCACCCCATCAATCCCCTGCCCTCCTCCAATCTTCCTCACACCTCCTGCCTTTACGAGCCCCCTCAACAAACACAACATTTTCTTCTTGTCCAAGGCGCTGTCCCAGTCAATCCGATTTAGGGCCGGCCTTGTTTGCACCAATACCATTGGGTCGATAAATAGCAACTATTAAGAGTTTTCCCCAGAGAAATTGGAATTGCATGAAGATTTTGAGTCAGTTTGCGCCAAAATACACATTTCCCGATACATTCTAGGGCCCTTCACCAGTTTGACCTGCTAATATTTACCTGGGAAAACTCTGAGGGGTGCGGAAAACTTTCACCTGCTTGTCTTGTGATTGTGTCACCTGCACAGGAAAGGTTTGACTGAGGCATTTGTAATGGAGGCCTGACTGTGTCTAGGCCCCAAATCCCTTCCCAAAGGGGCGTGGGTCCCATTGTAATGGAGGCCTGGCTGTGTCTAGGCCTCAAATCTCTCCCCAAAAGGGCGTGGGTCCCATTGTAATGGAGGCCTGGCTGTGTCTAGGCCTCAAATCCCTCCCCAAAGGGGCGTGGGTCCCATTGTAATGGAGGCCTGACTGTGTCTAGGCCTCAAATCCCTCCCCAAAGGGGCGTGGGTCCCATTGTAATGGAGGCCTGACTGTGTCTAGGCCTCAAACCCCTCCCCAAAGGGGCGTGGGTCCCATTGTAATGGAGGCCTGACTGTGTCTAGGCCTCAAACCCCTCCCCAAAGGGGCGTGGGTCCCATTGTAATGGAGACCTTGCTGTGTCTAGGCCTCAAATCCCGCCCCAAAGGGGCGTGGGTCCCTCTGTACGAGGACGCGCGACCCTCGTCAGACTGTTTGTCTCTAAAATGGAATATTTCTCTGTCTGGGCCCTTCAAGGGTAGTATTGATCATCGCTTGAGATATTTGCGGGCAAATACGAGATAAAGTGCCCCAACTACATGACTGGACTGTGAGACACACAAGGCTTGGCATGGCTTGAGTATGCCCAGTTTGGGGGTACCACAATCCCTATTTTGGATGATGTCCAAACCCCCCCCATCCTTCTAAGCAACATTCCAAAGTGTCCCCGTTGCTTTGACTGTTACCTCAAAATGGTCCTGTTTCCCCGACCCACCATCACCATCTCAAAACCTACTAGTCATTCTCCTTCCACTCCAAATCCCAAATCACATTGTGCCCTGCCCTAATGCAGTCACAAAGCATGTCTGGTGTCCTGCCCTACTGCAGTTACAAAGCATGTCCAGAATTCTGCCCTATTGTGATCATAAAACACAACTGATGTCCTGTCCTTCTGTCTACACAAACCATATCTACTGTCCTGCCCTCCTGTGATCACAAACATATCTACTGCCCTGCCCTCCTTTCATCACAAAACATATCCAGTGTCCTGCCCTCCCATGATCACAAAAACATGTCCACTGCCCAGCCCTCCTGTCATCACAAACCATATCTAGTGTCCCCAACTCTGAAAACACAAACTGGCATGCCTGCGGCCCTCCCCATTCAAAGCCTACCTAATGACCCTCTTTCTCCGCCCCTACAAAAATGACATATCACAGTGGGACCCCCAGTCCCATCCACCCGCTGCATACCTGGTGCCCTCCCCCTTTCAAAGTCTACCTGGTGACTCCCCCCCCCCCCCCCCCGCTCCTCCTAATATGACACAGAACAGTGGGACCCCCAGTTCCATCCACCCAGTGCATACCTGGTGCCCTCCCCCTTTCAAAGTCTACCTGGTGACTCCCCCCGCTCCTCCTAATATGACACAGAACAGTGGGACCCCCAGTTCCATCCACCCACTGCATACCTGGTGCCCTCCCCCTTTCAAAGTCTACCTGGTGACTCCCCCCGCTCCTCCTAATATGACACAGAACAGTGGGACCCCCAGTTCCATCCACCCACTGCATACCTGGTGCCCTCCCCCTTTCAAAGTCTACCTGGTGACTCCCCCCCCCCCCTGCTCCTCCTAATATGACACAGAACAGTGGGACCCCCAGTCCCATCCACCCGCTGCATACCTGGTGCCCTCCCCCTTTCAAAGTCTACCTGGTGACTCCCCCCCCCCCCCCCCGCTCCTCCTAATATGACACAGAACAGTGGGACCCCCAGTTCCATCCACCCACTGCATACCTGGTGCCCTCCCCCTTTCAAAGTCTACCTGGTGACTCCCCCGTCCCTCCTAATATGACACAGAACAGTGGGACCCCCAGTCCCATCCACCCACTGCATACCTGGTGCCCTCCCCCTTTCAAAGTCTACCTGGTGACTTCCCCAACTCCTCCTAATATGACACAGAACAGTGGGGCCCCCAGACCCATCCACCCACTGCATACCTGGCGCCCTCCCCCTTTCAAAGTCTACCTGGTGACTCCCCCCCGTCCCTCCTAATATGTCACAGAACAGTGGGACCCCCAGTCCCATCCACCCACTGCATACCTGGTGCCCTCCCCCTTTCAAAGTCTACCTGGTGACTTCCCCCACTCCTCCTAATATGACACAGAACAGTGGGGCCCCCAGACCCATCCACCCACTGCATACCTGGCGCCCTCCCCCTTTCAAAGTCTACCTGGCGCCCTCCCCCCGTCCCTCCTAATATGACACAGAACAGTGGGGCCCCCAGTCCCATCCACCCACTGCATACCTGGTGCCCTCCCGCTTTCAAAGTCTACCTGGTGATTCCCCCTGTCCCTCCTAATATAAAGATAGGCATGGGGTCTTCTTGTGGCTGCGCCAATAGAGAGCCTAATTGGATGCCCTTTGAACTGTGCATACGTCATTGCAGGGCGAATATTTGTATACACCAGCTGCCCCTTAAAATGCTTCAGTGAAAGTTAAATGGAGAATAAAGGAAGGCAGCAGTGGGCCTGTTGTATTCTGTTTGTGACGTCGGCTCAGTGGCAGTGGTATGACACCATGTGTTATTTTGGGCAAGACCCCCCTATCCTCCCCAATGTAGAGAAATCCGGCCTTGCTGTCAAACAGAGGCCAGATCACACCGTGAGTCTGAGATGAGCGCCCCCTATCGCCGATGAGTGCTTCAACATTCCGGTTTTTACGAGACATTTACAATACATATTGTGTTCATCTATGTTTCTAACAATCTTATTCTCAACCAACCATAATAAAATCGTGCATTACTTAATTTACAAGGTGCAGCTGGAGTTCTGTAAACTTTCGTTTGTTCCAGAAAAGCATCGAGTTATATGACGGGGCTGCTGGACGACAGGTATGTTCCATTTTACAGCTCGGGATTGAATGTGGTTCAGCAAAGGGAACAAAAAACAACAGCAAAAAAAGGAGAATGTAGACATTTAAAAGCATCAATTTACTTAACACAATCAGAGTTCCACCAGCGGCGCGTGTGCATTAAAGGTGCCTAGAAAAGGGCGCCACACAGGGTACCACTTGTTGAGTGTACATTTAATGTAAATTTAAAGAATTTTAGAGCTGGTGCAGGAAGTTTTTGTTACAACTTTGTTTCTCCCTTTTTTTGTTCGAGAACCAATAAAAAGCAGCCTGCAGTACATATATCAGGCAGAGGAAAATTAGAAAAAGTGATTTCCACGGAGGCCTGGAAGGGAAGGTCGTAAAAGAATGAATATACACTATTCAGCCCCAAAAATAGTGTTTCTGTGTTTATGTATTTCAAGGAAAATTGGAAATTAAATTGGAATCATGGGTGTTACACTGAGTCAGCGGAACGCTCTTGAGTGGAGGCGGACTTGGGCCAACATGAACGCAATCTTAAATTTACAAACCCTTCTCGGAAGAGATGTAACTTTCCCCTCTCTGCATGTCTACACTGAACCACCATGCTCATGACATGTGCTCTCGGTTTGTGTTATACATTCACCACTCAGAGTTACTGACAGAACTCCGATCACACCCGGGCATTTTTCAAGACTTAAGATATTTGTTGTTAATGTACAAAACATGTACTGTCGTCCTTATTTTAAAATCTGATCTGGACCACAGTGGTCTTTTCTTCCTTTCAGTTGTTTTACACCTGAGGTTTGGCTTTCCTCCAACCGTGACAATGTTGAGTAACTATGGCTCTCATTTGCCCAGGATGACACGGTATGATCATGTGGGGAAGCCAGGATTAGATCCCAGGTGCCCCTCAGGTGACCCCAGTAGACACCAACCCCGGCCTGTGAATGATGGGAGAAGCTTTCCAAGGCTCTCAACTTCACTTGCAGGAAAAGTTTTGGCAAAATGTTTTTCTCTCAAATGTTTTGCAAATAAATGCTCCTGCTAGAAATATTGTTTTTTTTCACCAAGGCAATTTCAAAGATTTTCAAAAAATCCACGAAGTTTCAGGGGCAAAGGCTTTGGAACATCACACACCATGTCTGCGTCAATGAAAATGGTCACATTGTCTTGGCTCTGGGGGGAAGCCCCTCCATAGAGGGTTGTAGGGGCTTTGCAGATTGTCGATTAAAAGGAATGTAGTTTTTCTAGTGCATTTATAAACTGTGTTTTTCCTGGTTTGTTATTTCTTGCCGCAAAACTAACATTCTTTGAAAAGGGTCTGTGGATATGTTCCCATTGAATCAGAGTTGCTTGTGTTTTTATGAACTGTTGTGATTACATTTGTTAAAAGGAAGTAGGGGGCATATCAACAACGAGTGGCGATAATTATCGCCCAGAGCGCCTAGCGATGATTTCCTTAATGCCGGCTACCGCTAGATTAAATCGCCGAGTTAGCGCGTCATCATCAACGCATAACTCAAGGGCGAAATATAATCCAGCGATAGCGGTGGGAAAGCCCCTTATTGCAACATAAACGGAGATAAGCGAGCAGCGATAACTGTTCAGCTCGCTGATATGGGAGTGTGGATGTAAACATACAATCCACCTCCCATAGGGAATACTGCTAAATCCGGATTTCAGCAGACGTTAGATTAGGCGATAATGGGAGTTTAGCGCGATTCCCATTATCGCAATGCAGGTCTGTGGCTTCCTTGTAAATATGGAGGAGCTGATTATGGGAGGTATTCACATGTATTTAGTTGAGGAACGCCTACTTTGCATCTCATTAGAGATGCGAGGCGAGGCGTATTCAAAATGCGGCTGTTACACGGAAGCGCCCGCGTTAGCGTGTGCTTGATGATAGGGCGATGTTTAATTTGCATCTTTTCAGCCCAAAACGGCCGATAAAGCAGTGAAATCGGGCTTGATAATATGCCCCTAAGTTTGTTTACCACCTTCGAGTGGCGATAGCTTCTGATTTCCATACGGACAGGACTTCATTTTTTAGGAATATAAGAACTGAAGGTAAATTGCATGTCCTACCTTTGGGGGGCGAGAGTGGCATGAGGGCGTGGGCCGTGGGAGCGAGGGACGAAGGAGAGAGCCGGTGGAAGGAGGAAGACACTGAGAGTTGTGATGGTCTTCGCGTAGGTGAAGGTTGGTGTTCAGAATAGGACGGCGCATGGTGAGGAGGACGAGCTGGTCAGTAGAGGAACTGGTAGGTGATGTGGTGAGATGTGGTTTGAATGAGGTGAAGGGCATGTGTTGTTATCAGAGAGGGAACCATAGGACACGGCGGGTCCTTGCAGTATCTAGAGTCCAAGTGCTTCGTGAGCGCCTACGGCTGCACGGCGAAAGAGAGGCAGATTTTGGATAGGTTGGGTCAACAGACTGCAGTGTTGGACAACCAGATCCCGTAGCCACTTGAAGCGACATAGTCGCACTCAACGGCTCTCCCCACAGACCACCTCCATGAAGTGGTGAGGACCAATCGAGGAAGAACAGGGTAGCACTTTTTCAAGCCATGTCTTTGGGCAAACCAGAAATTCAGAGAACATGTCCACCCTGTTTAATTCAGAGATTTCTGGAGACCTTTGGGAGCGAGCTTACGGCATAAGATTGAAACGACACACGCCCAAGGCCGTCAGGTGTGATCAGGTATTCGACGGTGGGTTACGATGAAAGTGACAAGCCGTGATGGGATATCATGGTTTGAGAAAACTTCAAATGAACTCCCTGGCCCTAGAGTTGGTCCGATGGTCTTGTCTGCTCCTGTGCCTGTAGTATGACCATGAACCACTGAAAGGGCTTCAGGAACCTTTATCGCAGAGAGGAAGCTGAGGAGGCCAGGAAATCGGCCACGACACTCGCTCCCATCAGACAGTCCATTCTTCCTGCGTCCTGGAAGTAAGGAGAACTGACTTCCTGAAGAAAGGAAGGATTTGGAAAGGCAAGTCAAGGATGCCCGTTCCGATCACATGGCACATCTTCGTAGGTCCCTACGCTTCATTGGTAGGTGAGCCCTCCGAGGGAGACCAGCTACTATTAAAGCAAGTTGTTCAACAAAGATGTCCACAAGCAGGGGTTCCATGAACATTGAATCTCAGAAGTCCACGCCACACTCTGATATTCGGTCCATCAAAGAGAACAGTGTGGATGACCATGTACGCGGCCAAAACCTCTCGCTAGATCCTCACCGTACAGAGATTTGATGCTGTTGGCCAAATTCACAGATCCTGTGAGAAGATGAATCGGTGAAACCACAGTCGACAGAAGACATTGGACAGCACTGGGTGTTACCTTGTTATTCTTCTTGAACTAGAGCTGACAAAAATTGTTGAAAGTTGCTCGTGTAGTATGACGTAAATCTAGATTATTGGGTTACAAGCATTTAAATTAATTTCTGGTTACCTCTGGTGTACACTGTTTCTGTCATTTTCACTCACGGCTGAGTTCGAGCAGAAAAAATTTCTTGTGGCAACAGCAGGCGCGGTGCGTCCGTTGGGGCATAGCCCCCCCGTCCGCAGCTCCCTCGGCGTCTCTGAACTTAAGTAAACTGAATCAGTTTACTTAAGTTCAAAGACGCCAGGGAGAACTAACAATCATGTCAGTCAGCATGACGTGGGACCGCCCACCCCCTTTAGAGTCTGAAGGGGGTGGGCGGTCCGGTGTCTTGTTGACTGACATGATTGTCAGAGCAGGAGCAACAGGCAGCAGCCCACACGTGCGCATGAGAGGGGACGGAGGGCGAATTTTTGCGCCGTGCCCAGTCATGCGAACTAGTGTCTGCTCTGGCTGGCGCATGCCCATTAGGAGAGCGAGGGTTGAGCAAAGTATCAAACCTTGGTCTCCTAATGGGCAGGTGGGCGAGTAGTAACCGTTCCCTAAGCCAATCCTGGCGCTGCTGGCAGCGCCAGCATTGGCTGAGAACTTGCCAGTCCACTCCAGTGCTGTTCATGAAGGCGCCAAGGGGAGCAGAGGTGGTGCGGACCGGCTGTGAGCGAAGTAAGTTTTCTGTTTTATTTAATATAAATATAGTAATTTGTGTATTTCCTTTTTGATTTGTTTTAATACTACACGACCCTTGCAGCACCACTTACATTTATTTTCCGAGGAGAGGTGTGCGTTTGGTATTGTGCCGAACCACCCCGTGTGCAGAGTGTTTACCACCCCTTGAAAGGCCTGAGACTGAAAGTGGGTTTTCTGTGGTTATTAAAGTCCCACATTGAGGAACCGTGGAGATAAAAAAAAAATCCTGTATTTTGCAGGTCATCGACATGCTCTTTTTTCCCGGCTATGGCATTAGCAAGGGAGTAAGTGGCGGAGACTCGCATTGTTTCAGAAGTGCTCCCGCATTTCACGTGGGTGGCATTTCCGCCTATGCCACTCTCCCTCTTGTTAACTGACAGCCCACAGGCAAAGGATGTGACCTTACAAACAGCCTTGTTCAAGATGTATTGAAAACCAGAAACAAGGCCGGGGGCATGCCGAATAAGCAGTTGCTTTCTATCGCCGGCTCATTAGGAAAGAACTCCCGAGCCAAGCTCAGTGCATGTATTTGTGCAGCGTGTGTCACTCGGAGACACTTTTAGGATCTGAGCCCTACCACCCTTCCAAAGGAGGTCGGACACGTTTGGGGTTCTGTTCGGGTGCACTTTCGAGATACCGGCTACTTGGAGAAGTGTCAAATAGTAATTGTTTTCATGACCAAGAAGTATTACCTTTCCTCCCCTTTAACATTAAAAGCGAACTATTTCTGCTTTATCTTACTGGTATAGCCGCCACCCCCACCGTCCATCAAAGGTGATGCTTACACTAAGCAAATCTCCCAATCCTGCTTGTGCGGCTTCTCTCTCTCAGACATGCTCCTGGACGCGGCCATCGTTCACACCTGCTTGATGGAGCGAGTCCATGTGTTATATATGCATTTATTGTGACTTGATGTGCAATCACTTGTGTTAGGCTGATGAGATTGTCATTTCCGGTTATAAGGCACCTAATGGACCTTGGATGGTGGAAGGAAAATCCTGTATAGCAATGTTTCTCTGAGGTGTCATGCAATCTAAAATGTCCTTACTGTTGTGGAGTGCATTAAGGCATTTACGATCCTTTGTGAAGGGGCAAATAGCGAACCAAACATCTTTGGTCACTTGTGCGTAGGAAATATCTAAAATGGAGTTGTTCTCTTGTTGCATTTTGAAAGTAATGTATTGCATTTTTATGTTATTGCGTACAAGCGCTTGCCTTTCCTTTAACACCGTCCCCACAGGGAATCCTGACATGAGGCTATAGCAATGGTTTAACAAACTTATAAGCTGTTAAGGTGATATGAGTGAAGTAAATGCTCATATGCTACTAGCTAGATTTTGTTTAAAGGTCTTTGTCCATAGATGAATTAGGGAGCCATTATGACAGATACTTTTGCAAAATATAATAAATAAAGAATGCGGTGGGCTTAGTGTGATGGGAAGCAAGTGGGGATGAGACAAAAGTGTGGTTGTGAGTTTAGGCGGCAGAGGCTGAAGAACGAAGGCAGCAGTGGCTGGGCGATAGCTCAGCATTAGTACTTGTGAAAATAAATATAATTAATTTCCACTGGTGGAACAAAGCAGATTGAGGCACAGATTGAGGCACATTTTAATTGGAAACATGTCATGTAATAAGGAGTGGTGAAAATGGTCTGAAAGAGCAGTAAATTAACAATAAAAATGGGAGTAGGAGAACTCGATTTGTGCTCACTTCAATGTTTGCCCAGAATGCATAGACATTCATACTGGCAGGAAGGGCGCACAGTACAACGTTGCTTTCTAAAATTTGCTTGAAAATGCACCATTTGCCCACTCTTTTTCCAAAAATGTCTCGAAAGGAGAAACCCCCGAACCCCCTTAGGTTGTTAGGACTCTCTCTCTCACAGTGGTGCACGCCAACGAAAATGTTACGCCTCACCACTTTCAAATGTCACCAGCCGCCCCTGGGCAACAGTGACACGTGCGTAGCCATTTGGGCTCCACCCCCCTATGTCCACCGCATGACGTCAGGACGTCAATTCATGCCAAAATGATGCCTCCATTTCTACTGTAGAACATTCCAGTAAAAGTGTTTACCTTACAGCCTGCACTGCTCCTGGGGGAAACGTATCCTTAATATTCTCATTGCTGGTGACATAAGGCCCAGGACGGTGATTGGCTGGCCGTGCTGCAGGGAGCACTCAGTGCACTGACGGCGCTCTCTTCTTGGTCACTCAATCTTGGTCGCCTCTCAGGGGGTGCACATTTGGTGCCACGTAACAAGGAACACCCACAGACGCGTCACTCCAAAGTATTATAATGCATTTATTAAACCGCCCTCAACCCTCCTGAACCCGTGCAGGTCGTTTATGGTCAGCAAAGGTGCCACCACTTCGACCTTTGCCCCAGTTCTTTCTCCTCGTTACAACGCAGAGCTCGGCGCCCCGTTTGTGCGCTCAAACGTGTCAGGATGCGGGAGGGCTGGGGCCGACAGATAAAGAGGTGAACAGCGGCTGATAACAAGAGGCCTCGGTGGGAGGCTGCAGGCTGGTAGGAGGCATCTTCAGACCGACGAACAACTGCAGCTTGGGCCCATGGACTGCAGAGCCACACCCTGCCTGGCTTTCCCCCGGCCCTACCAGCCTTTACTCCTTCTTCAGACCGAAGAACAACTGCAGCTTGGGCTAGGGGACTGCACTGTCATACTCTACCTGGCTCTGCCCCGGCCCTACCAGTCTTTACTCCTTCTTCAGACCGACGAAGAACTGCAGCTTGGGCCCGAAGTCTGCACTGTCATACTCTGACTGACTCTACCCCGGCCCTACTAGCCTTAATCTCCCGTCAGACCAGAAATAACTAACTGCCCAAAACGTTCCTTGGTAGCGTGGGACACGCACCTCAGTGGAAGCCTGTCTGACTCTGTCCCAGCCCTACTAGGTATTAGCTCCTCTTCGGAGTTATTTGCATTGCAATGGTTTTAATTAACTATGCAAATAAACTACATTTGTAACTTGAACTTCTGGCCAGCAAACAACAAACGGCCCAAAATGATTCCACAGTAACCTGGGCCCGTAGCTTGAGTTGCAGTACATTTTCTGACTCTGCCCCAGCCCTACCATTCTTTAGAAAGCACCGGTTTGCACGTAGTTGTCCAGATTTCCCCATAAGGCAGGCTGTCAACCCAGGGTAGTCAAAGGCCAATTCTTCGACAGAAAGAGGTACGTTCGGGCGTGTTTTATTATTTAACTGGTTCCACATTTACCAGGCTGCTGTTTGTTCGTGCAAACGCCTCTGTAGTGTCCCACTGAAAGGACACTAAAAGAGTGGCGGCTTGCACAGGTAACACTGAGGGGCAGTGAGGCAGCGCGAGCAGGGTGGGGGGTAGTGGAGTTCGACATACGACGGGAAAGGTTACATAAATAAAACCACTTACCTTGCGCTCGCCGCATCGCTGCATCTGTGCGCGCCCCCACTGCACTGAATGTCGTGAATACGTCAGCAGTGGGTTGAGTGGACTCAAAACCTTGTCTTCGATTAAATCGGAAGACCGCCACCTTTGTGTAAACATTGACCCGGGTTCGTCGGCGCAACTTGGGGACCTAGATTCTAACTTTTCCAGAGGGGGGATGTAAAGATTTCTGCCTGTGCACAATGTAAGGTGGCGAGCAAGGTCATGGTTTGGCACCTCCTAGCGTAATTTCTGCTCGATTATTGGCTGCTTCCAAAGTAGATTTTCTACTCGAGAAGCAGCACAATCAACTGGTCATGCGCTTGCGCACTGCGTGGTGCTATTTGCGCTGATTCTTCAGCATGGAACGCACTAACGGCTCTAAATTGCAACGTGAGCAGCCCGACAGGCCTTTTTGCGCCCGTTGTAGGAACTCAGCTGAATCTCGCAGTGAAATTCCGTGAGTTCCGCCCAGGCCTCAGCTGAATCTTGCGCTGAAATTCCGTGAGTTCCGCCCCAGGCCTCAGCTGAATCTCGCGGTGAAATTCCAAGCAGTGAAATTCCGTGAGTTCCGCCCAGGCCTAATTAAGACACCCAATGGTTGTTGACAAAACGCAAGAAGATGGCGTCTTGGTGGAGATGTCCAACTGCAGTCTGCTTCTTGACCAATAGGAGCACTGTTATGCTTGTTTTGGCTTCCGAGAGGAAACCCCTCTCAAATTCCTGTTGCTACCACCACTTTAAGACCTAATCCTGGTACTATGGCTGTGAGGTGAGACAAGGCGCCTTAAAATGAGCGATCGAGATAGGTGTGAATAAACGCAAAACTAAGAAAAGACTCCTTCGCTGATAAGAGTTGGTGCTAACCGGATGGGAGGAACCACAAGGTAGTGCAGTTGGGCGGGCAAAGGTTGGTTATATATACGCGCCTGCAAAGGAGGGTCACGCAAAAGACCCTGGTCGTTGGTTGACCCTTTTATATGTCATGACAATCGCGTTAGGCCTGCAAGCGTTGTTACATATACCCTGACATCGCTGTAGCATTTCTGGATTAGTGCTAGATGACAATTCTCCTCCTAAAAGTTGTGATATTTCATTTTTTTTCTGCAAACCCTAGTTCTTGAAGAGTTTCCGGAAATTTTTTTAAACTAAGCAAACTAAGCATAATTTGTGGAGGAATATTTTCGTAACTTTACACTCCGCTCATCTGGGTCTGAAGTATTGTGGGGTTGAGGCAGCTTCCTCAGGACCCAACAAATAGCTCCCAAGCGCTGGAACCTTTAGAGAGGGTTGGATCGTCAGCATGCAAATGATGCAAGCCCAGGGTGCCTCTGGTTAGGGGTGAATGCCCGATTACTTACCGGTAATATTCATTACTCCGACTCCATGTCTTCCTCGTCACAATCCTCACGTCGGAGTTTACTCCATTCATGCAGCACCTAACCACCAAACTTGACTTCCCTTCCCATCCCATTCCAAGATGGCCCCCGTCCCTCACTTCCTGGGAAGGACTTCCTGAAATAACCAAACAAAACCTTAATCAGTGGACAAAGGGAGAGGCGAGCGGGAACTCAGGACTGTGACAAAGAAGACATGGACCCGGAGTAATGAATATTACTGGTAAGTAACGGGGCATTACCTTCTCATCCGTCTTCCTCTCACAGTCCTCACATCGGAGTACGTACGCAAGCCCACCACTGATTTAATCACAAACCACACAACAACAAAAAATGCAAAACAGAGGATGTTTAATGACACAAAGCATGCAGAAATTATACCGTAGGAGAAACAGCAGGACTCAAAACAGCGGTACCAAAATCAGAAGAGGCCTCTCCACCCATGTGTAAATGGCAGTGAGACATAAATGTGTGGGGTTGGGCTAAGCGGCAGCAAAACAAATGTCCCAATTGGAAGCCCCCTTAAATGATGCCCAGGAGGCCTAAACACCCCTAGTAGACTACTCAGGGAAAGATTCAGGAATAGGAATGAGAAATGGGCAACTTAATCCAGCAGTACATGATAGACAGGGACAGCTCACAACCCCGCTGGGCCAAACCGTGGGAGACAAACAAGGCATCCTATTTGCGGAACTCTGAAGTGCGTTGCAAATAAATAGAAGGAAACCCAATGAATCCAAACGCACCTCCTCCGCAGAAACAGGAGACGGACAAAAGGTGGGCAAAACAATATCTGAATCCAAATGAAAAGAAGACACCGCCTTGGGAAGAAAGGCTGGACTAGGCTGAAGCACTCCCTCTCAACATTAGATCGTCTCCATGTTACTCCTACTTTAGGAGACAATTGAAAACCTGGCTGTTTTCTCAGGCCTATGAACGATTGATCTTTGAGCAGCAGTTCACTTCCTCTCCAAAGCACCATGAAACCATGTGGTGTACGTGCACCATACAAATTCTTTTAACATAACAACATAACACCACCTTGTCTGGAAAAAAATGAAGGAAAGGAGGGGAGGACAGCAAAGCCCAAATTTCCCCAACCCGCCTCCCTGAAGAGATGGCCACCAGAAAGACCACTCTTGCAGAGAGAAACCGGAAGTTTGCTCAAAGGGAGCACCCTGCGAACCCTGCAGAACCAAAGGCAAGTCCCACAGCGGCACCGGGGAAAGAACCACCGGCCGTCTAAGAGAACAACTCTGCAGCAAACGAGCTGCCATAGGAGCCACCAACAGCACCGACTCCTCCAGAAATGCCTGAACAGAAGCAATATGGGTGGAAAACAATAAGGGAGACGCAGAGGCCAGGGGACCGCCAGGGCATCCACTGCTCATGCCTTCGAGGATGGAACCAGACAACAAAAGTGGTGAAGAAGTGCATTCTCCTCAGTGGCGAACAGATCCAGCCATGGGCGACTGCACTGTCACTGGATGGAGTGAAAGACCCCCGGATCCAAACACCTTGTCACAGAGAAGGAAACCCCCAAATCAGAGCATCGGCCGGCCCGTTCTCCCTACCCGGAAGATACACTGAGGACAGAGCCAGGAGATGGAACTTGGCCCAAAGGCAAATCTTCTGAGCAAGGAGAAAGAGAGAATGACACATGACCCCTTGGAGGTTCCGATCCGAGTGGACAACCTGATTGTCTCTCGACACACATACAGAGGTACCCACCACAAGGGGACAAAAAACCAAAAAAGCTTTCAGGACAGCTGCCAACTCCTTCCAATTGGAAGACTGACGTGCCTCCAGCAGATCCCATTGCCACTGAGCCGTGGCATTCCCCAGAGTGGCAGCCCAATCACTCAGCTGGCATCGGGCATGAGAACCAGGACAAGCAGAGGAATCAAAGAAAAAACCCTGCCCAAATGAGCGGGGTCAAACCACCACTGGATTCTGGCGGATCAGAGGCGTCACAGGAATCAAAGCCTCGCACAACTGGGACAACTGGTCCCAATGCTCCAGGAGATGGCGAACAAGGGGATACAGGTGCAACCTCTCCAAAGGAACCAGAGCCAAAGTAGAGGACATCTCCCCCTCACTGCGAAGCCAAGTCTGGGCAGAGGCTGAGGGGGGAAGGAGAGAGGATATATGGGAGCGGAGAGGAACACAACGTTCCTCGGAGACCACAACCTGCCCCAAGTCCATCTGGAAGCATGCGCCGATAAAGAGGAGATCCTGGGCAGGCTCGACCTGGTACTTATTCCTCTTAATCAATTGAGCCATGGAAAAAGAAGACGAGGCAATCATCCAGTCGTCCAAATAGGGAAACAGTTGGGTACCTTCAGAATGTAAAATACCCACTAGAGGAGCTAGGAGGTTGGTGAACACCCTTGGAGCAGAGGCCTGCACGAACGGACCGGGAAATGGAAATGGTTGTCCTGGACCACAAAATCGGCGATACCACTGCTGGGACAGATGCAACGGGACATATAGGTATGCATCCAATAGATCAATAGAAGTCAGGAACTCACCCTTCCACAAGAGTGGAAGAATCTGCTGCTGGAACACCATTTTGAAAGAAACATGGGGAATGCAGTGATTCACTCCATTGAGATCCAGCACAGGGCGGAAGTCCCCGGAAGCCCTCTGGACAAGGAACAGCAGGGAATAATTCCCCTGGAACCTCTCACCCGTTGGAACGGGAACAATGACCGCCTTTTGAAGCAGTAATTGAATCCCCTGAAGGATCGCATACAACTTCGACGGAGAACGAGGATCAGGAGTCTCAAACAAATGATGAGGTGGAGCCTCACTGAAATTTCTTCTGTAACCGTCATAGACGACTTAGACGGCCCAGGCATCGGAAAGAGTCCAAAGATCCTGAAAGAACTGAAGACGGCACCCCACCAGACAGAACCTGGAACCGTCATGCCTTGGGAGGGGTGGGAGAGGAGGTGGCAGTGGAGTACTGGGACTTGTCAGCATGAGCGATGCCCCGGCTGCGACACCTACCTCGAAAGGGCTGGTGTTGCGGGGTTTTGCCCCCAGTGGGAAAAGCCCTCCGGTACCCAAAACCTCTACCTCTGGAAGCCGGACGAACAGGAGTAACCAGCTTCCAATTCTCAGCAGATCTTTTATATCATGTCCTCGAAGTCACTGCCAAACACCTTAGAACGTGTAATAGGCAATTTAAGAAGGTTCGCTTTCTGAGCAGCATCGTCCTTCCATGAGTGCATTCAAAAGTTGCGCCGTGCAGCAATTGCTGTGCTAGAAACAGCTGTAGAAGCGCAGAGAGTGTCGAAGGTGATATCGGAAAGGAAGCACTCCTGCTGCTCCACCAAAGCCAACCATGCCAAAAATGCGTAACCCCTTCAGGAGGGACTGAATGACATAAGTGGAGTAGGCATTGGCCTGAACAGCAAAGTTCCCAGCCCCTTCCACTTTCCGGTCCACTGAATCTGAAGGCAAAGCGCCCTCAGACACCACTGCCCCCTGAGAGGCCAACCCAGCCATAATGTTATCAATTTTGACCCAAGATGGAAGCTCCTCCCCAAAGTTATCCAAGGTGTCTCTTAGTCAAAGAGCTCCGCGGGTGCAGCGGGCGAGGATCCGATGAGGAAGCATGCCACTGGTGCTACCTGTGGGTGAGGAAGATATTCATGAGATGCCAGGGACACACCAATTTACCTGGGTGAGATGCCCCACCATCTTAAGATCTACTGAGACCAGATGACTGATGTCTTAGACCTTAAGAGTTCATTTCTAAACAGGCGAACTCTTGTGTAATTATTAGCAGGGATCGGTGCCACGTACATCGCGGGTTAGCACACTGTCACTGTTGCTAAAAAAACGAACTGTAAGTGCAACTTAAAGGACATTTTCACCTCTACATTGCAATGCTGCGTAAACCTAGGCACTTTCCTCTTTTTTGGTATAAAGTGAAACGTTTAATTAATCTATTGATCATTCTGTCATTGTGATAAGAGCTCTGAAAACACATCCATACTATTAGGTATTCTTCGTGTTAATGTTACTACTCAACTGATGAACAAATGAAAGTAATAAACTTCAGAAACTCACTCACTGAAGAAAATATCTCTATTTGTCGTTCATGCGGGGGGGGGGGGGCAGGTCAGTGAAACACCGCAGGTGTAGGACTAGTTACAAGATCTAAGGTGTAGGACTTAGTTACAAGATCTTCCGCACCAAGGTTACCTTTCACCTGTGTCAAACACACAAAAGGTGACGGGAGGACGCTTAAAACATATAGCTCAGAGTAGCATTCTAACCCATTGTTCTTTTGCTGACCATGCCATCTCAGTTAGGGCACAGCCATATATGTGCAAATAAGTGTTGACCCTGCTCCAATAGGAACAATTCAGTCCAAACTGCCAAGCCAGGTGCTCCCTGAACTGGAACACAGGACCGGTTTCCCCCTGATTGGGGCTATTCTGTGAGGTGTGGCTGGGTTCCGATGACACAGTGAACACAGCAGCCAAACCTGGGTATATCCTTGCCACTTAGGGTGTTACATCAAACACACAAAGGTGATGGGAGGAGTGCTTGCAATACACCTAACAGCTAGCAATCTCTCAGGGTAGCATTCCAACCCATCGCTATTTTGCCCACCATGCCACCTCAGTCTGGACCAGCTATATGTAAATCAGTCTTGACCCTGCTCCAATAGGAACAGTCCAGTCCGAAGTGCCAAGCCAGGTCTTCTCTGAACTAGAACACAAGCAACCCAAGGCCGGTCAGTCAGGTTAGCTTGGTTCCAGTGGTATAGTAGGCACGGGGGCCAACGTCTGCCCATAGCCTTGACCCTATGACCTGGGTCTGTAAAGGGCAAGCTCATGCTCATTAGCCTGACTTGCAGAGTAAGTAGGTGTGATGAAGTGCAGTCTGGAATCAGACCTCCCCTCCCTAGTGGTGTGAATTTCTCACTCTGATGGTAGAACAGGTTTCTGTAAAGTTTATAGGCTGTGTGGGAAGCATGGCTAACATACACAGCCATAGCCACACTGGAATCCATTTTGTAATTGCTACATCAAAGTGGTACCTAAGATGTAGGGCTGGGAGAACCCAGGCAGCAGATTGGTTTACGGGGCTCCTCCGGGACATTTAACAGATACTTTGTAGTGGGGAAGACATTTGGGTATGGAGAAGAGGAAAGAGAAGGCCGCTTTGAAATTTAGAGGATTCCCTTACCCTCTCCTGCCCCACTGCTCACCAGAAGGAATACCCCTTGCAGGTTAGTTAGGAGGTAGTTAACTGGGAAAGCTTCCCGACAGAAGACTACCAACTCAGAATGAGCAAAATGGACAGAAACTGCCCCACAAATGTCTCGGAGCACCTTTTGGAATACACAACTACTGTCAGAAAGTTCCTGTCCCATTTTTATAGCAAAGTTTCAACCAGTGTGTCAGGATTTCTCTACCAGAATCCAGGGTCTCTAGGCCTGTTGCAACAAAGAAACCCGGTGTTTTCCAGGGTTGGGGTATTTACATTAACTCCCTTTCCAGGTTCTGGATGGGACGGAGCCAGATGTCCCAGGCTCTTGGGCCACCGCTCACCTAAGCCCTACACACTTAGCTCGACACAACTGGGGCCCCCGAATGGCCTCTGAACGGTGTGTACCCCGGCTTGTATTGGGAGCCACCAAACCTGACAAACTCACCCAAATAGATGCAGTGTGAGGTGAGTCATCTGCAGCAGCTGGAGTCCAAGATGAAGGCATAGCTCGGCTGCCCGGGGAACAGGAGGACGAGCCCAGCACAGGTGCTACATGGAGAGCCCCGGAGCTCTTCTCCTGCTGCTGGTGGGGTGCTGTGGATGCATCAGGCCTCCCACTTCCCCTGATGGTGGCATTGAAGGTGGGAAAGAATGCAGCGAGCAGAAATGGAGAAGCCCCACCTCGCTGCCTGAGCTGCATGGGCTGTGACCGGCCTTTGCTGCCGCATGCTTTGCACCCTCATCGTTGGGTGACCTAGAAGAGAGGACTTGCATGGGAGCTGCAAGACCTAGGTGGTGGTGCCTACAATGCATTGGAGCTGATGACGCTTAAATTAAAACACTCTTGACCCCTGTCACACCTGCCAAAGGCAAGGAGAGGCAGAGGCTGGCACATGCACGCCTTTAAGGTGACCGGAGAGTGGTCCCATAGACTGACCCTGGAGTATAGAGAGTTGCTGCTGGTACTGCCTCTCAAGACGGATTGCTAGTGTGGGGGTACATGGGAGAAAACACACTAAGACCCACCCACTACTTCCAGTGGAGTCTCTCATTGTCACCCCCCATGGTGATAATGCCTCCTCTCGGTCTGCCATTACAAAAATGGGGTAACCCAAAAGTCAAGGACCTGGGTGTAGACTTAATACAAAAAACAGTGGTCCCAAACCAATTAATAACACAAAGCAAAAATCCTATTAAATTATATAATTCTACGACTCTGAGCTAAACAAGCAGAAATTATTTACGATAGCTCTTGATATTCAATACAAGATTACAACCCGAAAGCAGCAACAACATCCAATTTTGAATCACCATACATTTATTTACACAATTTTATAAATTCTATGCTGTTTGACACATGGTTGCTCCAGAGGGAACGTGCATAAAGCAAGAGTGCTGAAGGGTGAGTAAGTGAGAGGGAAATAGTATGGAACACAGTGAGACAGATATTAATTAACTTCACAAGGAACGGTTGTAAATCACTGTTCAAGACTAGCCTGGTCACGTTTCAAGATATCACAAATTAATTATATATTTGGCAAAACAGAATCAAATTTATGATATGGCAAGTAAGAGGATTGCGTGTCCCAGGCTTTTCAAAAGGGGCGTCGACGTTTCGACCCGTCTAGGTGGCACAGAGGAATTTTGGAACCTAGGCCGTGCGGGTCTTCTTCAGGACAAGGGAAGGGCGGGGCAACCTGAAGGGGTCCTAGGCTTGATTGTGTGCCTAAAATCAAAATGGAGGGGAGGTGATAAGGATGTTGTCCATTGAATAAAACGAACATAACCAACAGGCAAGATGTTGGCTTACCTGGTATGAATCCAGGCGTCCCGTTCCGATTGGTAACGTGTGAGGACCAATTGTTAAAAAACTTCATCGGTCACTGCATGATGTGCAGCGTTGGACATAGAGACCCTATGTGTATCTCCTGTAATTTCACAGACCGCCAAACTGAAATTAACGAGATGGAGGAATTAAGGGTGGGGAACCAATGCCAATTAGGCGGCATATTATTTGTCCAAAAGGGCAGCGTGTGTGTTGAAAATTGACAATATGTAAATCAATAGAGGTACCTGCAACCGTATGATCGCCGAACTGTAATAGAATAAATTAAGAATGCGTTAGGCCCGGATTCCCAAGAGACAACACTTAAGGGATGCGGGTAAGGGAACCTCAAGGGAGGATTACCTGCAGCCGTCTTATTCCTCCATTCACGTAGCGTCTCACCGGTTAGTGGCGGATGCGCCTTCACCGCGGGCATATAAAATCACCGGGGCAACCGTCAGCGTGGTGACGGTGCGTCGGTAGTTGTCAGGGTAAAAAGACTAAAACCAACTCACCGGGACAACCGGAGTTCTTCCAATCAAATTAAATTAAAAGGCCAAACATATGGGAGAACAAGAGTTACAATGGTTATTCACCTGGAATTTAGAATGGTTATTCACCTGGAATTTACAAAAATATTCCGTATTTAAATTATCGTGTTTAAATCAATCGTCAATCAAAGGTTTGTTCTTTTAAGTATATATCCAGGCCTTGATTAATTACAATGTCAGTCACTTCCTTTGTAATTAATCATGGCCTGGATATATACTTAAAAGAACAAACCTTGTAATCTTGTATTGAATATCAAGAGCTATCGTAAATAATTTCTGCATGTTTAGCTCAGAGTCGTAGAATTATATAATTTAATAGGATTTTTGCTTTGTGTTATTAATTGGTTTGGGACCACTGTCCTTTCGGTCTGGGCTGACAATCCAGTGCCTTAGTGAGAGAACGGAAGACCAGTATTTTAACTGCCCCAAAAAATAAAGATGCCCATGGGTAAAATCCATTGGACTCATGAGGAGACTCAAGGTGCTGTCAACTCCATGTGTGGCGATCCCCTCAACAGACATCGAAGGGTGGCACAACAGCGATGTATAAGTTTGATGCTATATTGGCAGCCATTAGTTCTTCGAGAGACCCCCTTGAATATAAAATAGACACACTGGCAGTTGACATAGGACTATTGTGGGCTGACATCCAGAAAATGGCAGATGAAGTCTCACAGCTCAAGACAACCACAATTCACCAGCGACCCACAGAGATGGATGCCCGAGTCAGGGCTCCAGAAATACGCATGGAGGAATAAGAGGACCGGGCCCAGCATAACAATATGCATGTGAAAGGGCTGCCGGAAAACATTTAGGGCCTATCCATGTTATCACTCCTGGAGGATTGGCTGCAGGAGGTGGAGGCTCCTGAGGGATTGTCTGAATTCTAATGCTCTGGAGAGGGCGTACAGTGTACCAAATCGACTCTCCCAGCCCCGAGGTACTCCGAGCCCAGTGGTAGCCTGCTTGCTGTATTACAGGCATCGAGGCTCCCTCCTGAGGGTAGCCTGGGAGAAGGGTCTGTTTCTGATTAATAACTCTAGAGTTTAAAAACAAAGGGCCTCTTACGTATCTGTAAAAAGATGCTGGAGATCCAAGGACATTCAATATGAGCTGCTCTTTCCTTCCAAAGTTTGGATCCAGGCGGGAGGCAAGACCCAATTTTTTGATAGCCTCAGTGAGTCTTCAGACTTAGAGATATTTCTGATGCCCTTGAATGGGCGCCGACTGCAAAAACAACAATTGATGGATAGAATGCAGAACAATGTCATACATTCACCCCAGTCCAGAGATCTGGGCCTAAATCCATAGTTTTTTTGCTCCCCATGCCATTCCAGTTTGAACCCAGCCATATGCAAATCAGTCTTGAACCTGCACCCAATCGGAATAGGGTGCGAACTGTCGCGAGACAGCGCAAATGGCTACCAACAATCCAACATCTCGTGGAGAACGCGACCGGATCGGGAAAACTTGTCGGCGAACGCGGGGATTCAGGTGAGGCGATCGCGCGCGAGAATGTATTATTTTACAGCGCGAGCAAGAAACAAATTATCGCTAAGCTGCGGAATGCGGAAATTTTGACATTTTCGCGCTCTCCGCGGAACGCGAAAATGTCAAATTATCGCAATTTCCATGAGCGGAACGGAAATTTAGCCCAGGCCTAGTTTTCAGGGCTGGGGGTAGTTTCCAAGGCTTGAGGGGTCAGGGGTAGTTTTCAGAGCTGGGGGGTCGGGGTAGTTTTTAGGGCTGGGGGGGTCAGGGTAGTTTTTTTAAAATTAGGGTTTAGGGTATTAGGCCTCAGGGCAGGGGGAGGGGGATGGGTAGTC
Organism: Triturus cristatus; assembly: GCF_964204655.1. Taxonomy (NCBI): domain Eukaryota; kingdom Metazoa; phylum Chordata; class Amphibia; order Caudata; family Salamandridae; genus Triturus; species Triturus cristatus. The sequence goes on from NC_140594.1 coordinate 54,132,985, forward strand.
AGGGTAGTTTTCAGGGCTTAGGGGAAGGCATGGTAGTTCTTAGGGCTGAGTAAGGGCTGGACTGGGTCAGGTTAAGGGACAGGGTTTTAGGCCTCAGGGCAGGGGGAGGGGAATAGGTAGTCGGGGTAGTTTTAAGGGCTTAGGCGAGGCTGGGGTAGTTTTTAGGGCTGGTCGGGGGTTCAGGGTAGTTTTTTAAAATAGGGGTTTACCTAAGGGCAGTTGAAGAGGTTTGGGTAGTTGTAGGGACAACACAAGGGAGTTAGAGGGGGTCAAGGTAGTGTTTAATGGTTAGGAACATCGTGGGGGTTGGGAGGGGGTGGGGGCATTTGTACCTCAGGGCGGGGAGAGGGACAAAGGGGGGAGTTTGTAGCTTAGGGTGGGGGAAGGGGTTCCGACGTTAGGCATGCATACCCCTTGACCATTCATTCCTTTATCATGAAATTACGTGGTAAAGGCATGTGTGTTAAAGGAATGCGTGGTTAAGACGCATTTGTTGTTTAGGTTGCGTGGTAGAGGCACGCTTGGTTTATCAACTCGTGGTTCTATCATAGAACCTGTCACAAGCACCGGTGTTGACAATTAAGTGCTGGTGCCGAGTACAGGAAACCACCGGCTCCAATTAAGCACTGATAAGGGCTAACATTAATGTGTGGGGCCAGGAGGGAAAGTGACCTGGAGGCGCTGGCAAGCACAATGTTCACAAACATGATGACAGTGGTGGATGTAGTCCGGATACCCCCACTGAATGCGCTGGTAGATGGAGCTCTGCTTGCCCAGTTGATGGGCGAGACCCCACTACAGATGCACTGTTACGGACAGTTCTATGGTTTGGACAGGGTGTTTTGTTTTCTCAGTCCTGCGTGAGGGATGTTGGGTGTGTTTTAATTACGACCCCAATGTTTGCGTTCAATTGTTGCCCATTGCTGGAGAGTGCGGTAGCATCAGGTGCGGACCTGTGAAGTGTGTCGAAGGTGGATGGGTAAGCTGTGCTTGCAAGTAAACTAGATGATACTGCATGTACGTGCAATTACATGGAATGTGAGAGGACTTAACTCACGATGAAAGTGCTATATTGTACAGGTGTCCCTCAAACGTCGGAGGGCTCAAGTGGCCCTCCTACAGGAAGCACATGTGTCTAGCACTGAGTGCTATGCTTTGTGGAAACCCTGGAGAGGCAAAGTGTAGTATACAACATGTTCTGTATTTGTGAGGGGGTTTTAATATGGATGCACCTGGAGGTCCCCTGCAAAACCCAAGTGGAGGTGGTGGACAAGGAGGGGCGATGCATATTGTTAGTGGCACAGCTGGATGGGGCAGTCGTAGCATTCCTTAATGTAAATGCTCCAAATGTGGACCACTGCGCCTTCCTAGAAAGATTGTTATACTAATTACCCGGTCTCACCTGGGTTAACGGGTTCCACTCCTGTTATCATTGCCTTCCTAGAAAGCCTGGCCCTGGTGATGGCAAGAGTGATCCATTACCCCCTGGTTGTGTGAGGGGAATTTATCTGTGCCGCGAACACATTCCTGGTCAGATTGCACCCTCCTTTGCCCCGCGCAGCTCCATATAAGATTGCGCGGGTTCCTAAAGTGGGACTCAAGATGGGATCTGGTTGACACGTGGACAGTGCTCTAGCCACACAAAGGGAATAGTTCTATTATTCAGGACTGAACTCCTTTCATTTGCAGCTGGAGAAATTCCTATGCGATGCACCATCACAAGAAAAAGTACTGGTGGCAGAGTATCTAGCCAGGGAGTACTTGCACCACACCCCCCTGCTGTTGACCTATAAGTGGGACACACCCAGACCCCTCATCCTCACCTGAGATCTTAACACTGATTTAGAAGACCTGGCTTTTCGGGACATGCAGGGGAGGTCATTGACACCTCCTTCAAGTAGAATGAGTGCTGTGACCTCCCAGCTAATGGAATGGGAGGGATTTAAGGTAGTGCTGCGAGGGCAGTGCACATCAGCAATGTCTGGAGTCCGAGCACAGTTCAAAGCAGATACACAAAAGCAGGAAACCCTGCTTTATCAATTACATTTTTTGGGGTGGGAACCCTAATGCTTGAAGTGTAGGATACACTATTGGCCTCACACATATCTAGCGAAGACCACTGATGAACGGGACAAAACTGGCAGGCTCCTTGCATGGCGGACTTACCTAGACCAAAAGGTTTCCCCAATATTTAGCATCACGTATGCAAGAAATGAGGTCGTCAAATCATAGGTGGAAATCAATCCTGCATCCCTGGAATATTATAAATAACTGAATGCATCATGTGGAGTGCAGTCGATCCATGATTATATTCTCAGTGCGTGCTTTGGGATGTCCACTACCAGAGGCACATTCACTGGGTGGGACCATCGCTGAACAGGAGGTTGGAGGTGCAGTCAAAATCATGGCAAAGGGAAAGGTACCGGGCTCAGATGGGCTCTCTATTGAATCTTATGTGCCATATGCAGATTGACTGGTTCCAGTCTGGATTCACTGTTCAATGCGGCTAGAGAGGCTGGGGAGCTACCGCTCTCCATACACGAGGAGCTGATAACAGAGCTACCCAAGCCTGGGAGAAATCGTTGAATCATGCAGGCTCTCTCTTTAATGAATGAAAACTGCAAGATTCTCTGGTGGATTTTGGCCAACAGGCTCCTACCTGGATCAGAGGCGCTAATTTACTCCGACTAATTGGGATTCATCCCTACATGCAGCACCTTCCTTATTATTAGACGGCTAATACAGGTGTTACAACGCCCACTGGCCCATCCCGTACGGCCCAGACAGTGGCAATAGACTTTGAAAAGGCCTTCGAGTCCCTGTCCTGGGACTTTCTCTATGTTACAATGACCGGCATGGGTCTAGGCAAAGACCCTATCAGCTGGACTAAGTTGCTGTACACAAATCCAGTGACCCTTGTAAGAAAGGGTGGCATCATATCTGACAGGTGTGTGGTCGATGGGGAGTGGGACACCCAGCAGGGCTGCCCGCTCTCACCAGTATTATTCGCGATGACCCTAGAACCACTGGCTAACATTGTTCATCAGGGCACTTACTATCAAGGGCTTATGATTAATGGCGTCCGCCCTCACCTATCGCTAGATGCTGATCATATGATGCTATATATAGGAGGCATGGTGGGGGATATATAGAGGGGTTCAGAGCCTTAGAGCAGTATGTCACACTCCTGGGGCTATGGGTTGACTGGGAGAAGCCCTATGCATATCCCATCGCGGACCCAGTGGAGGGGACAAACCTTCTGCATTAGGGGACTTCCTACAGTGAGAATCAGTCAAATATTTAGGGGTCCGCATATACGGTGCAGAAGAACGACTCTTGGGCAGAAATGTTGTATTGACCGTGGCCTCTTTGCAGCATTCGGCAGCACTGCTGCTATTGGTACTGGGCCTACTGGGCCTGACAAAGATGGTCCACCTTCCAAGGATGTTATACCATTTTACAGCCCTACCCATAGTGGTACCCAGTTAAGTGCTCCGGGATATCGATCCCCTAATCTTCCAGGTCATCCAGGGTCCCCTCAGGAAGAGGATAGCCCTTACAAATTAAAAATTGCCTACCCCAGAGGTGGGGATGGCAGTCCCGAATCTTGAGGTCTGTCATTTGCTGTCCTGATTGCAGTGGGCAGTGTACTGGCGGGACCACTGCTGGGGAGCCTGCTGTGGAGACAGTTCTGACTACTCCCCCCACCCCCCGGACCCTCTTGGCACACTTGCGATTGGCCCCTATGAGGACGCTGACCACAGAAATGCGCCAATGATGGCGCATTGGATTGACTGAGCCCCCAATCCACATGGGTCTGCAACGGAAATGTGATATTTCTGGCCATAGACATGCAAAGTAGTTACTTTAACGAGTGCTGCTGCACCAGTCGAAAAGTAACTTGGAGCCGCTCCGAGAGCACTGGGCACTGGATTTGGGTTCCCCCATCAGTGACTCTGATTGGACTAAGATACTGACACACACTCTCAAAGTATCACGTAATGCAAGATTCAAGCTTCTACCGCATTACTTCATCCATAGGGTATACATCAGGCCCAAACACGAGAACATGATGTTCCAGAATGCGCTGGTGGGATGCCCCTGGTGCAGGGCAGATAATGTGGAGTTCTATCACATGGTCTGACTGTGCCCCACTCTAGCGGAATACTGGAACAGGGTGGTGGAGATGATGAAGGTGGCGATGACAGACCCCTTGCCAGAGCCCCAGGCGTCTGTCTATTGGACTAGTTCTACAGAAGAAAAGTAAATGCCAACGTGTCTAGGCTCACGGACCTGGCGCTGATACTAGCTAGGCGTCAGCTGATAATGCACTGGGGGACCCCTGAGGGTCCTAATGTGAAGGGTTGGCAGTCAGAACTCAACAAGTGGGCCAGCTGTGATGGAGCGATGCTGCAGAAGGGAGTCAACAGGGGGCTGAGGTCCAGGGAGTGGACAGACGCCTGGAACCAAATATCACAGGATAAACCACAAGTAGGGGACAGAGGGCAGTCAGTGCACCATGAGGGTGGTGAAGGATGGCATGAATGCTGTTGTTTGATTTGGGCATTAAGTTTGATACGGACCTATAATCACTTTGTATGCCATTCCTTGATAGCGGGGGCAGGGGGATTGGTGGAGAGGAGGGAATGTAAAAGTTGGACTGCTGATAAAAAAAACTCAATAAAATACACTTTACAAAAAAAACTCCCTTACCAGGTTCAGGGTCAGCAACCTGGGAACTTCAACCAAGACTGCTAGGAGGGGCTGCCTCGACCCTGCTTCAAAGGAGAGAGCTGACAAACTGCTCAGGAGATGCATTAGAGGTGCTCGTGCATGAGAAAGATGTTCAGTTCAAAAGGAGAAGGACCATGAAGGAGTCGAGGCAGGATGAGCTGAAGCGGTCCACTCCAGCATGAGAAGAGAACCTGCAAAGCTCAGCGAAGATGAGACAGGAGTCCCGAAGTGTCCCCACAGAGTGGATGGAACTATGGGCTTCATTTAGATCCTGGCGAACGGGTTAGTCCGTCGCAGCTGGGATGGATATCCAGTCTGCCAAAATATAAATCCTATCCTATGGAATTTACATTTCAGTGGACGGGATATCCATCATCGTTTTGATGGAGTAACCTGTCCACCAAGATCTAAATATGGCCCTATGTGCCCCCATGAATGAAGGGTACTGAGAAACTTGCGTCTATCCAAGTTCCGTAACTTGACCACCTTGAAGTCAAGCGGTGCTAGACCATGGGTACTCACAAACATTTTCCTGAGGGCCACAAATTTGGTCTGTGATGTGACAGAGGGCTGCATTGATACCAGCAGGGTGGCAGTCGGAGTTTGGCGAGAGGTACATGGTAAGGTGAGTGTAAGGGAAGCTAGGCGTATACATCTAGTGTCTGAATTGCACAATGTGAAACCAAAAACTCGGGATTAATCCTGGCTTCTCCGCTTAACCAAACTGAGTGATCCTAGGTAATTATTTTATTCCCCTTTCCCTTCTTTTTCTTCATTAGCACATAAGGACCTCGAAATACATGACTTCAGGATATATGCTGCACAAAGCCTACTCCAGTGTTTGATTTAATAAACTGTATGTTGTTCACGTGTAATAGAAACCCCAGCCCCCAAAAGGTGCAAAAGACAACTGACTTGCCTCTTCGTACACTATTGGCATTGCTAACAGGGTGCAGGGAAGTATGAATGTTTCTCAATTCATGTTTGAAAACTATCACTTAAAAAAATACTTCTCAATGCACTGATGATCTGATTTACCAAGGTGAAACGGTTCTGCATGTTAATTAATTATTAACAGGCTTTATCCTACTTTTACTGCAAGATGTTTTTTTATAAATGATGGTATTCCTAAAGTTAAGTGGTTTAGGACACCCTAGTTACTTCATTTCCTTAATTTCAATTAACCTTAAAATAAATGCTTGCTGGTTTATTTAACATATTCTTTGTTAGTGCTGAGTCACGTAAGCATTAGCCCAGCGCCGCTCTTGACCAGGGGCCAGCATGTAAAGGTCAGGAGGGCTGCATGCGGCACCCAGGCCCTACTTTGAGTATCACTGTATCATTGTGCTAGAAGAAACCGGACCGCAATCCATGGTCCCACCAAAAGAGAAACCAGAGTGCTTGCGGAAAACCTATATCCACTGAGAGGCCTGCACTAGGACCCAGGGACTCACCTTTATGACCAGGGTTGAACCCTGAGCTTGTTTGGGTGGTGGGTTGTGGGGCTTAAGATCTGCCAACCCATGAGTAGTGCAACTCCCCGGCTGCCTCCTTGACTAGTACAGCCTCTGCTGACCTGTTTCACTGCATCAACCGCGATCCATGCACAACCGCGAGTCAGCAACCGCGACACACTCACAAGCCAACTGAGCCTAAGTGGAAATACTGTCCCCTGGGTTTCGCGGGTCATATGGGGTCCCCACATGGAGCTAACCACTGGCTTGGCATTGAGTTATTGACTTGTACCTGTTGCCTTATAGATTTCTGAGACTCTGACCCCACACTACCTCCCTGACTAAGCCTTCTACTGCTTGGCTTCTCTTCTATGAGGGTCAAGTGATAAAGGGGCATATTTGGTGCATATTTGGTGCTCACTTTTGGGTTCAATATATTGATGATGGCCAAGGACCAGTGGTAAGAAGCTCTGAACCCATTTACCGCAACCTACAACATCGCAGTCTATCGCCGGAAATTCATGCCGTGTTAACCAAGTATTCACAACACGGCGGTACCATGCGATAGTCACCAGATAACGCGTCAAATGGCCGCGTTAAAAACAACAACATGCCACAAAAATGCGAAACACAAACGCAATAAAAGCTGCGATGAGGACAAGCGTGATACAAAAAGCTGCAAAAACCAGCCACAGGCCTGCGAATCCCACGTGTCTGGCAGGAAAATGCACTATAAAAGAAAGAAAAAAACCCACCAAAACCAATTCAAACTGTGTGGCACTATGGATGCAGTGCAGAGGACAAGCCGATCTCCAGAAGCCCCATGGAGGCCCAGCATGGAACCCCGTGTTCGGGGAAGGGCAAGGAGAAGAGGAAGAGGAAGAGGAAGACGGGGTTCAGTCAGCAGAAAGACTGGATCATCGTCACAGAGGTGATAGAACACCATCAACAACTTTTCGGCACCTCCACTGCGGCACTGGCAACCCAAACGGAAATATGGCAGGCCATCGTCACCAACGTCAATGCAGTTGGAGTGTCGAGGAGGTCAATGGAGGAGGTCAAGAGGCACGGGCATGATGTGAAAAGGCAGACCAAACAGAAACTCGCCGCCAACAGGAAGTCAGCAACGGCGACTGGAGGTGGGAGTCCTGCGACACAGGAGGAGCTGGACGAGCTGGAGGAAATGGTGGCCACAGTCAGCAGTGTGGAGATGGTGGCAGGATTTGGGGGCCTGGACACAGCTCGATACGACCTGACCCAACAGCAACAGGATGAGTAACGACCAGGGACTGGGGGGACGGGGGGAGATGGGCACAATGGCACACATGCACAATTATGTGTAGCACACTGCACACCCACAATGATCGTGGAACATGTTCCTGATAGCCTTGGCACACTGCAGCACACACAAACACCAAGTAGGCCCCCGTCCACAATGTGCACAAAGGGGCCCCCCTCCCTATCACCAATATCACAACCTACACATGCACATGTGCTGAATCCAACAAAGCAGCGGCTCTGTGACCCACACTGACTATGCAAGTGACACTGCATGCCCGATAGCATGGCAGCAGCCAAAAAACATGACATGGTACACAAATCGACATGGAGGTGGCCCAGTGCGGATCACATCCGTTAAGGAGCAGGTCACATTCTGACATATCCACGTGCACCCACAACCCATGCCGTACAATGCACGCAGCAGACGAACAATGTACCAGGCCACAAAATCTGTCCAAGAGCACATATGACCCAAGTCAAAAACAATTCAGCCCCAGAAAAGCACAAAATTCAAAGGCACCCCGCCACAAATGGAGAAGGGTACATGAAATCAGAGCTGCTGGGGCAACTCCCCCAGAATGCAGCACACACACATAGCAATCACAGGACATCAACAATGACGGCAATGTGATACAAAGTGCAACACCAACACCACAGGACAGCGCTCACAACAGGTTCTGCTTGTGCGTAGTAACTGTCCACTCACATCTGGCATTGCCTGACACTGTGTGATGATAATGTACGGGTACTACCACACATCCGTCATGTAGTCGAAAAACACACTGACTGCCATCAAATGGCCAGCTCCACCAAAACAGTCACAATGTACATTGGCATGCAGTCTGAATGTAAACATCTGCAAATCTTCAACATACATGTGAAACTCTGTTAACCTGTATCTCCCCTTTACATTGCAGAGGGACAAGCAACACCTCCTGCAGAGCACACCACACTTCTCATCATTGATGATGAAGAGGAAAACCTGCACATATGTCAAGATAATGGACAGCATCCGCACCCCATCCCCAGGAGCAGGGCAGGCCAGCTGCCTCGAGGTGACCCCACCCCTGCACAGACCACACAGCAGGAAATACACACCACCACGGCTGTCTCCCAAGACCCCCCGACCGATGTATGGAATTCCAACGGCTTGTGTTGGGTTGCCAGGTGGAGTTGGCTGATCAACTTTGGGTGGGTTTCGAGCTCGTGGCAGCCAAACTCTATGCCATACGTGCGTGTCGGAGTCCCATCAGGGACCACGTACAGCCCCTATCGAACAACCCCTGTCCGCACCATGCTCCACCACAGACCTGGGCTGAACTCGCTGGGGTCATTAATCGAATACAAGAATTGTCTGGTCAGACAGGCACCAGCGATGACAGCACAGAGTTGGCACAGGTGTGGATGTCAATGGAGGCCATGGAGCAGATGCAGGCTGGAAGTATGGCTGCCACGGCTGGACTCCAGCGAGTAGTAGCTGGGAACTTTAATGCCCTGCAGTTCATCATCTTGCCATTGCTGCCACTGAGCCTGTCCCAAATGACTGCAGCAGGAACATCGACACACAGTTCCGACCCCTGATGTGTCAGTGGCACACAGTGATGCAGCCATTACCACGCCACAGACACCAGACAAACCGGACACAGAACCTGTATCAGGGGAGTAAGATGTGGATGGTAATTACTGTGTGAGGAAGGAGGCAGTAGCATCCATCACCGCCATATGGCCTGTCCCTGCCTGGCTCTGACCTATGCATCATGCCCTGGGACAACACCTCCCACTGACCCACAGAACACTCTGCGAGATCCGCCCGGACCCCGTCGTGGACTGCCACATCTTCACTGCTGAACAATTAGACAGCAATCCTGCTGCGGACTGAATTCCCCCTCTTCCTAATCACTTTTAAATCCCCAAAGGACTCTGGTTGGCCCACCACAGTTCCTCCCTGTGTAGGGACGATGCTCATTGTGGCACACAAGTGGACAATCTAATCAACATTCATCACAGGTAGACACCAGTGGAGTTGCATAAACTTTATTGGCATGTGCGTGTCAGTACAGACAATGTAACGGCCACAACAGGCAGGGACAGGCTTAAGACACTTACACGCAGCATGGATACATGTCGAGGTGCTTGGCACCGGCAACTATTTGTCTGCACCTCCACTTCTGACAGTTTGCCACATGATGGCGCAGTTTGCCTAATTTGCAAATCAGCACAACAGCAGTTGTTTATTAATACAATGTACATTCAAGAAGACTAATACCTACATTCCGAGGTATTTCTTTAGCTGTGGGTGCCTGAAATATTCTGATTTGTCACATCAGTAGGAGTGTGATGGTTTGAAGTTGTGTTGGGAACTGTCATATGCAGCGATCACGTGGAAATGTGTGGTGCAAGCTACAGCAGCCTCCTGACAAGGGCCCTGGCACTTGTTTGTTTACAAATTAACCCCTGTCTGAACCTGTGACCTCCGGGGACACACAGCAGCAGGCACAAACACACTGAACTTTCTGATCAGGCCACTGTTCTCACAAGGCATTCCAAGTGTGCCTCCATTGAAGGGGAATGGGTGGGCGTGGGATTTTGTAGATGAGGTTTATCAGAAGCTTTAGTGGGACTGGGGCCAAAACCAAAACATTTTTGGGACTTCTCTGGTTTATGATCCAAGGAGCTTCTGGTAATTAAGACCAGATCTACTCTGAGGAAAGAAAAAAAACAATATTGTGTGCCACAAAGTGGTGTTGTTGCATTAGCTACATCAAGAAGGAACAGTTCAGCCCTTCTGTTTTGTTATTTAAAGACATGTAGCATAGGAGTGGGGACCCAAAATGGATGGGCCCTCGGCAAAGAGCCCCGCATGCCCTTCCCTTGTGATGGCCCTGCTGTAGTCCACAGGTTGGGGCAACATGACTGGTCAACATTTGACCCCTTGCTGTCATTTCCAATACCCCGCACCACTATCATCCTATCCAACCCCCTCTTTCATAGATCACGTGAGCCCATTTGAGAGTATTGTTCTGAAACCTCTTAAACTACATACATCATTGGGCGGCACCTGTCCTCACGGCCAGGTGCCCTAACTGGACTTCAAACATCAGATCTGCTCCACCTTCTGCATGGAAACTAAATTTCACCTGTCATGCACCACTCTCATCCCAGGAAGAGGCGCCTCCAGGATCTATGGGCCATATCTAGGCACTGGCCACTTAGAAAAAGGCCAGTACCTCCAGGAACTGTGGGCCGTATCCAGGCACAGCCCACTTAGAAAAAGGCCAGTACCTCCAGGATCTGTGGGCCGTATCTAGGCACAGCCCACTTAGAAAAAGGCCCGTACCTCCAGGATCTCTGGGCCGTATCTAGGCATCGCCCACTTAGAAAAAGGCCAGTACCTCCAGGATCTGTGGGCCGTATCTAGGCACCGCCCACTTAGAAAAAGGCCAGTACCTCCAGAATCTCTGGGCCGTATCTAGGCACCGCCCACTTAGAAAGAGGCCAGTACCTCCAGGATCTGTGGGCCGTATCTAGGCACCGCCCACTTAGACATAGGCCAAAGGAGCAGGAGTAGCCGGAACTTTCGGACCGTGTGAATACTGTTTAACTGGATAGAGTTTCATTCCCACAGAGGGAGGCATATCTTGGTCAGTAAGACTGGTGGGGAGGGGTTTCAGATTTTCCGACAATCACACTGGCATATCATGTTGGTTATTACTCATTGTATGGGAAGCAGCGCATAGGGGGCTTAACCCGTTAAGTGCGCCCGTCGGCCAACGGCCATCGCGAGCACTACCTCGCTAGTACTGCGCACGTCCGTTGGCCGACGCGGCCCCGCCCACCTGATAGAACTCCCGCACCGCGGCAGAATTTGTGCAGCGGTAAAGGAGTTACGGGCCAGCGGAAAGGGAGTGGAGTGTGTATTGTGAGGAGGTAGTGTGTGTGTGTTGTGTGTGTGTGGGGGGGAAGGTGTGTGTCTGTGTGTGTGTTTGGGTGTGTGTCTGCCTGTAGTGTTTTGAGCATGTTTTGAGGACATGTTACTCTGCAGCCCCTCTCCTAAGAGGGCTGTCCTGTCCTTCTCACACACATCCCTCACAGGTATCACCAGTAAGGTGCCTTCACTACCTAGCCACCACTCTGCCTCTATGTTGTTTGTTGCCCCCACTGAGAGCATAGGTCCCACTGCCCTTCACTGCTCTATGCTTTCTAGGTCTTGCCAACTAGACAGCGCATTTGCTTTCTGTTGCAAAACATATTGTTAGCTTACAGTGGGCATAGAGCCTGTTCATCACTTACCATTGGGGATAATGTACAGCATAGCAAACAAGCATTTGCGATGCAATATGTCTCGCATTTATGAGACTTTGAGCTATTGGCACTGTAAATGTCAATAGCATAAATTCTCGCAAATGCGAGACGTATTGAATTGCAAATATCGTTTGTTTCCAAGCACCCCATGGCACGCTTGCACTTAATAGAGTCCACAACCCTTTCTTTAGACGAGCCACGTTTAAAGAAAGGGGCACGGCCTCTATTAAGTTCAAGCGCGACATGGGGTGCTTGGAAACAACCCCCAAAAAAATATTTGTTAAGTAATAGGTCTCGCATTTGCGAGAGTTTAAGCTATTGTCAATTATAATGACAATAGCTCAAACTCTCCTAAATGTGAGACCTATGGCATTGCAAAGACGCGGCCGCCATTGTCCCGGCTGCTTGGAAAGTGAAAGCGAGCATTGCACACTGAATGTAAGGAAAGCACATTGTGCTGGAAGTAAGACAAAACTCACTAAAGAAAATACTGCTTACAGACTAAATAACACAGACTGTGTAACAACAGGAGTGAAAGGGCCAGTCCTCATGGGAGGTTACAAATAAAGACAAGGCGGTACTAAGGACGGACTAGCAAGCCGATTACCGAATCAGAAGACAGCATTTATAAAGGACAAAGACTCAAGCCAATTAATAATATGGGCGGAGAGTGAGCGGAGCTTCAAGTGTATACTCCAATACAGCATGCCTCGCAGAGCAGCGCATGTGCTACCCAGGCTCGACCTAATAACCATGGCAAAGCCAATAAGTCTAGAAGGGGAGGCCAAATGGCTTTGCTAGTGCTTGTTATTCCTTCATTCACATTGATGGAGATGCTGAAGACTTATCAGAGAAGCTTTGCAACAGCTGTCCTGTGAATGAATATGATCTAATGTGTCATCTTGGGAGTCCCAATCCTGTCCCAGAAGTACCAGCGGCTTAGAAATAGCTGCAAAAATCAACAGTTTGCAGTGATGTGTTTCAGCCCACCAGCAGCCGAGAAAAGGAAAGGGTGGCTGCAGTAAAAGAAATGACTAGAATACTTTCTTAAGTGCCTAGACTAAAATTAGAGATGCAACAAAATCAACAAGGAAACAGGGCTCTAGTTCTGGGTTTTTCTTTTACAAATATTTGTTTTTAGTCGTGTTCGTTCAATTGGTTCAATTGAACTGCACCAGGACTACATGTCCCAGAATGCATTGTGTTGTTAAAGTCCACAGAGTGGACCACTGCATCTGTGCTTGATTGACAGCATTTGTACAGTTCTTGCCTCCGCAGTGGTTCTCTTAGTGCTGAAGTGACACTGGTGGACAGCGACGGCCGGCATAGGTAAATATAATGGGGCGAGGTGGGGCATTGGGAGGGGGGAGGTCGACAGACGAAGGAATAGTTATAATTAAATAAATAAATAATATCTATTCCGTCGTCCGTCGACTTCCCCCCGTCGCACCCTGCTACGCCCACCGCGCTTACCTGTGCCGGCCGCTGCTGCTTATGGCACGGAGGCATTTGGTAAGGACATGGCAGATGTAGGACCTCGCTTGCACATGAATAGCCAATAATGACAATAAAGAAGCACTCTACTTGAAAAATATACTGGGGGGATAAACGCTTAGGACTAGTAGCCAAAAACAGAATTTGTCCTTTAATTCACTCTACAGCAAACTAGGAACTGAGACTTGACCATGTTTCTCTGTAACAACCGATCCCAGAGAAAATAGAAAAAAATTACAAATTTTACAAAATCTTAAGGGCTTATTAACAGGATATCAGTAGGCCCAGGCGGAATTTAAATTTCAATGCCGTAATTCATGTAATTTAGCTTTTAGTTTATGGTGTAAAATTCCTGGAATACCACATTACATCAAGTGGGTGAATAACATGTTGTCTGTTGCAAAATTTTACCTGCACTCAAGAATAATGCAAACAGCCATAATGCAAGTGGCTGTTGCTCACAGTACTTGACTCTATCATCCTATTTTTAGTAGGAAATGCACCCTCATATCAAAAATTTACACAAGGACACATTTCACACTAATTATGCAAAAAAATTATTACGCAGATTTTGCACACTCCTAGATGGCAGGCGGGGTGCTTCGTGGCGATGGAGGTAACACCTAGGAGGTGCAACCTCTGTACCTCCCACCTTCTGCCTGTTCAGTTATGAAAATAATTGCTCTCCGTGGGAGCAGGGGGTGGTTTAGCAGAGGCAACGTCTTTTTATCGCTGAGTTAGCTGCTACTTAGTTTGAGGCTTTTGCTCTGTTCCTGGCACCGATAATGTACATTACTGACCTTTCTGCTACTGGCCAAGGGATGTGGTCAGAGTGACTTGCTAACATTTGGCCCTGCGTTGCAGCAGATAATGTCAGCCGCTCCTATCTATAAGAGGTCTTCCTCAGACGAAACTGAAATCACCCTTTGTTCTGGTAATTAGCTGTAATGCCAGCACTCAGTCAATTTTATCTTTTCCGTTGACTCCACCATCAAATCCGGCTTCTATTGTCTCTGTAGTCTTCTTGTCTATCTTCTACTTTTTAAATGAGGCTTGAGGATGAAAAATGACCACTGACAATCTACTTACTGACTCGAACTAGAGAACGTGACTAGCCGAACCAAGGTACTGCTTACTGGGTTCACTGACTACACTCTATGGGGCACATCCTCAAGGAGCTATCGCCGAGTTAATGGCACTTTAACGCAGCCAAGTTGCAATAAATGTATCACCCCATTCACAAGCTGGTGCTAACAGCCCATAGAACCAGTTTACCTGCGATAGCAGCCGCAAAAAACATTGCCACAGATGACCCCGGCAACTATCGCCAATGAGATGCAGAATAGGCGTTCCCGTGCCAAAAGCCGTGAAAACACCACTCTACAACATTCTCAACTACCAGACAGATCGGTGATAAGACCACAAAACATGCGATAATGCGCGTTAACAGCAGGAAACTAACACCTGCACTGACCTGGTGCAAAGTGGCAGCCTTCACCACAAAAGGGATCACAGCCCAGACCCACACCTGAAGAACAACAGATACCATTAGCCACTGAACATGCGTGCCGGACACCCAAGAGGGCCACAACACCCACCGCCACCACCCCCAGGACCACCCCCGGATACCCACCGCCCCCCCGGACCAACACTGAGGCAGCGCAGTCAAAGACAGCGACCCTCACAAAATGCACCAACCACACAGACCCAATACCAGAGAATGTCATTGCCCACTATCTGCCCAAAGGGACAATCCTCCTCCGCATCCTGACCACCATTGCCCACACGCTGACGTTACCAACACAGCAGACAACCAACATCCCACCTCAGACAAAGCTGATGGCCTCTGGTACCCTCCAACCAACATCCACCTGAGACGGTGGAGGCACACCGCCAGGCCAATCCAAGTCCCTGCCAATGGTCATAGATGACACCATCAGCTTGGTAACCCACTAGCTATACTTCCCACACACTGCGCAGAAACAGCCGGAGACCAAGCAAGGCGTGTACTCCACAGCTGGCTTCCTGCATGTGTCAGGGGGCAATTGACTGCACACATGTCCTACTAGTGGCCCCTGGCAACACTGCACACAAGAAGCGCAACAGAAAGCGCACGTATCCCACCAATGTCCAGGCAATAGTGGACCACCTGGGAATCTCCGCCAACGCCGCCGCAAGCCACCCAGGCAGTGTGCATGATTCCTACACTTTCCGACAGTCCATCATCAACCTTTGCCACCAGGATGGCAGCCACTGAGATGCACTGCTCGTTGGACAATACCAAATGCACACACCACACACCTCAACTCCACAATCATGCAACTCACAACACTGGGAATGCACACGTCACAAGCTCACATACAACATGCACACCCACCAGACACGACAGCACAACTCACTGTGGGAACCTGGGCCAGCCATGTACATTAGCCATCAACAGCATGGCACCTCGGCCACACAATAGCAGAATGTCGGAAGAGGTGGGGACCAGGCATGTGCGAAGGAGGCAACTGACCCATGAATGAGACTGTACACAATGCCAAGTGTGGCGTGGATGTGATGGCCAGACTGCAGTATGCATACCACAAACATATCCATGTCAACACACACCGCTGGTGTTTAGAGTGTAGTGTACAGCGGACGCAGACATGTCACCGCAGGCAACGGCTAAAACCTTGGACTTGTAGCTTTGTCGACAGCCACTCAATGCGTATGAGGAGTGGACTGGGCCATCGTATGGAGGTCCAGCGTCGGGTTGATGATTCCGTGGCTTTGGGTGTGGTTCCTTGCAGGACATGTGCACATGCATGTGTATCTGTGGCGGTGTGGGTCTCCTTTGTGGGGTGTAGGTGGTCCCTGTTGGGACTTGAACACCCACGTATGTGATCTACTTCGGCTTCCATGAGCTCTGAGCCCACCCGCACCTGTTCGGCCACCTCCTTTTGGCATTCTGACACCTGGCATTGGAATGCGAAGTGTGCCTCGGTGAAGTGTTTGGAGCCAGACGTGGTGGCGGGTGCTTCCTGTTCTGTGGTCTGTGCAGGGACTGGGGTATTCTCTATGTAGCTTGGCTACCCTGCTCCTGGGGGTGGGTTGCCTGAGAAGTCCATGAGCTGTTGTAGGGCATCGGTGTCGGAGGTGTGGTGGTCGTATCCAGCATCACTGATGGGTTGTCTGACCTGCTGGAGGTGTTTTTTGTCCCTCTGCAATGTGAAGGGGAGATGCATGTTGACATTGTGTTGATATTTATGTCTGCGCATTGTTCTTGTTTACATGTAGACTGTGTGACAATGTACATTGTGACTGTTTGGGCGGTGCTGGCAATTTGGGTGGGAGAGTGGCCATTGGGACTACATGACGGATGTGAGATTGTACCCGTGCATATGCATCTCACAGTTTCCTGCTCTGTCCAATGTGATTGGGCTGTTTCTGCACATGAGCAGACCCAGTTGTGTCCCCTGTTCTGCAGTGTCGGCGTTGCACTTGGTGCCACATTGTCATGGGATGTGCTGTGATTGCTATGTGTGTGTGCTGCATTGTGCCATGGGGATAAGGGACATGATCCTGGGTCATTGTGGGTGTGCAGTGTGCTATACTTGATTGTGCATATGTGCCATTGTGCCCATCTCCCCCCGTCTCCCCAGTCCCTGGTCGTTACTCACCCTGTTGTTGTTGTGTCAGGTCCTCTCGAGCTGTGTCCGTACTCCCACCTTCTTGCGCCATCTCCACACTGATGACTGGCCTCCATTTTCTCCTTCTCCTCCTGTGGCACAGGACTCCGCCTCCTGTCGCTGTTGCTGCCTTCCTGTTGGCGGTGTCTTTGTGACTGGTTTAGGTTTTCAGGTCATGCCAGCCCCTCTTGGCATCATCCATTGGCCTCCTCGACACTCCGGCTGCATTCCAGGTACATTGTGGGTCAGTTGATGGTAGTGTTCTGTCACCTCCGTGACGCTGGTCTTGTGTTGCTGCGGACTGCACCCCGTCTTCCTCTCCCTCTTCTCCCTGGCCTTCCCCGACCCCGTTGGACCTTGCTGGTGGTTTGTGGGGGTTGTGGGGTTCGCATTGGCCTCTGCGTTCAGTCAGGGTGCATTTTTGATTGTTTCTGGTGTGTTTTTTTGTTCTGCTTTCATAGTGCATTTTACCGCCAGATGCGTGGGATTTGCAGGCCTGTGGCTGGTTTTCGCAGCTTTTTTTGCATTTGTGTTTCGCATTTTTGCGGCATGGCGTTGGTTTTAATGCGGCCATTTGACGCGTTATCTGGTGACTATCACATGGTACCGGTACCGCCGTGTTGTGAATACTTTGTTAACACGGTATAAATTTCCCGCAATGGACTGCGATGTTGTAGGTTGCGTTATGTTACTTTTGCGATGATTATCACACGTTCTTGAGAATATGCCCCTATGTATCACTGAGTTTTTAAATAGAACCACAATGCTTTCAGTGCATTGGGTCCTCTTGAATATTGGGGGAGACTCCCAATGAAGATGGATATTATTTCTGGTGGGATAATAGCTCTGTGGGTTAATGCTCTAATTGCATAGAAACTCCGAGTCATATGCATGAATCGCTTCAAAACATTTTTTGAAGAGTCCCTTTGAAACTCTTTTGTCCGTCGGATGTCGATATAGGGCCTGATTTCAATGTCGGGCGGAAAGCCATCTGACAGCTAGTTGGAGTCTTTACGCCCGACATCGATAGTTTCCCTCCGTTTGCCGTATTGAATTTCTGGTGGTTGGAGGGAAACCTACTCAAGGAGCCCGTCGGAGCATAGGAAGGACTCATTGTCCCATAATGACCGCGGAGCCAGCCTCGTCTCTGCCGTCAGGATTGTGATGTCACTTTCCACTTGCCCTTTCATGCCGGTCCATCCGCCATGAAAAGACAGGTGGAAAGTGACTTTGGGGGCCCCTAGCAGTCCCCCTTCCCCCCTGGCCCTCCACTATGGGATCTGGGGGGCTCCTATGGGGCAGCCATGTTTAAAAACATCCATAGTACAATGCTGCTTATGCCGCGGGCCTTTTCCACCCGCCACACAAGGTACAATTTTTAAATGGATGTTTTCGACCGCCCATTGTGGGATCGCATCCAAATTCTGCGGGCGGAACCGCCGACTTATGGTCGGCCGGTTCCATCCCGCAACAGTGTCGGTCAGACACGCGTCCAACCAACATCGTAATGAGGCCCATTAATACAGCACATCAGGCATTTGTGCTCTGGTTGTGTTATCACTTGAGGTCTTTGCGCTCAGTAGGAAATGCTTTGAGACCTGAAGCTATGATAATGTACACCGAGGGACTTAAGAGCAGTTCAAGACCATTGACTTGGGATGCAGTGACTACGGCACGCCAGAAACAGTAGCATTCGTGATTAAAGTTACTACCACAAGTACAGAATAGTAATGAAAACCCAAGAGGAATTTTATGAACAAGACATAACCCATGGACTTTGTGCTCATTGCCTCATCTCAGCAGTTTGAGATTCAATCATCTACAAATTAAAATACATTTTTGAAAAGGAAATGCATTACTGATAGATATTACAGGATATGCACTGTGGCTCTCTCCAGCTCCTTCCTGGATGATTGTCTGCATATTGTTGTGCCACACTGGAGTCCCCACCCCACCCCTGACTCTTCTGGAGTGAAAGATTCTGCACAGAGCTGCCACAAAGATGCGTTTAGACCATAACTTCTTGCTGGGCTCCTCACTCTGTACTGGTGTATTCAGTGGTCCGGCTGCATAGATGCTTGCTCCGTGGGACAGGGCGGCCACAGCACAGACCACTGAATCATGGAGCTGTATGATAAAGGTAAGCCTTCATGTCCTCAAAAACCTTGTTGGGGTGTTAGCCCACCATACAAACGAGGGCCAGATGTACGACCATTTTTAGCGACCGCAAACAGGAAATCAGGCCGTTTGCTACTGCTAAAATGGCTAGAAGCATGTGCCAAACCTATTTTGCAAGTCCGTAACCTGTAACCGACAAGCAAAATAGGTTTTGCAAGTCGCTATTAGGAAGCCGCGTGCCAAGGGCATCCCTTCCTAATAGCGAGTTGCAAGGGGATGTACTATAGCTTTGTGGCCGCAAATGCGGTGGCAAAACAATCACAGTTACCACCGATTTCAATTTAGTGGTAAACCAGTCGAAAATGGGAAGGGGCCCTCATGGGACCTCTTCCCCTCTGTGATTGGCAGCGCAGACATTTTTTAAGAGCAGGCAGTGGTCCCACAGACCACTACCTGCTCTTAAACAAGCATTTTCAATGCAATAGGTCTCACAATTGTGAGATTTTAAGCTATTGCCATTGTAAATTATAATGCCTTTTATTTATGTGTTTTTTAAAGGAACAAATATATTAAAGGCATTTTCATTTCTAATGCTTTAATGGTGGCCTTGCCCCTTTCTTTAGACGCTGCTCACCGTGTTCAGGTTACAGTGAGAAGCGTCTAAAGAAAGGGGTGCGGCCAATATTAATGTGAAAGCGCGTATGGGGCACTTTTTCACAAAGTGTAAAAATAAATAAATAAAGACAACTTTTGGAGCACGGCCGCTAAAGTGAAAGTGGTTGTGATGTAAATTAAATAAATAAATAAGCACGGCCATTAAAGTTAAAGTGGCCCGTGCTCTAAATTATATGAATAAATAAGTGCAGCTGCAAAAGTGAAAGCAGACCGCACCATAATTTAAATACTTAAATAAGCTCGGCCGCTATAGTTAAAGCAGACCGCGTTGGAAATAAAACAAATACATGATTAATAACAATATAAAAGGTGGCAGCATGCTGCGAAGTCGTGGGTGGAATAGGGAAGATCATTAAAAAAAATAGTGCTCACAGACTAGATAAATCAGACTGTCTAACAACATAAGTAAAAAGTCCAGTTGTTATGGGAGGTTACAAATACAGACAAAGCAGTACCAAGGAGGGAGTACTGCGCCTATTCACGAATGAAAACCAACGATTTCGAAAGGACAGTAACTGGAGCCAATTGAAAAGATGGGAGGGAAATGGGCGGAGCTTCTATTCCATACCTCAATACACGATGCCATGCAGAGCAGCGCATGCGCTGCCCAGGCTAGACCCAAAATTAAAACTGAAATGTTTCCTTTTATTTTTGAAATGCCTTCCATTTTCCTTTAAGGAAAATGAGCTGCATAAAAAAACTGCTTTATTTAAAAAGCAGTCATAGACATGGTGTTCTGTTGACCCCAGCAGGCCACCATCCCTATGAGTGCCGGCCTTTCCCAATGGGTCGCAAAATACAACCTGCCTCATGAATATTAATGAGGCAGGCCCTTTGCAACCTATTTGGGAATCGCAAACAGTGTCTGAGAAATTGTTGTACATCAATGTTTGCGACTCTCAATTTGCTGGTCGCAAAAAAAAAGCAGATTGCAAGTCGCAAACACTAAGGGTCGTACATCTGACCCTGAATGAATGAATGATTGTAACTCTGCCTGCCCGCGGCCGGTGCAGGTAAGAGCGGTGGAGCTGTGGGGGGGATTTCGACAGCCAATGACGAGGGAAAATTAATTATTTATTTAATTTTCCCTCATCATCGTCTGTCGAAATTGCCCCTCACTCGGACCCACCACCCCACCGCTCTTACCTGCACCAGCCGCGGCTGACTCTGCCATCTGCTGCCATGCACTCTACGAGACGCTCTTTTGTTTGCCTTTGTGAGGCCCATCTAGATGCCTCTGAGGGGCTCTTCTAGTCCTGGGCCCAGGATAGACATGATGTGCCTTGTGGTGGATCCTTGGTACCCAAGGCGCTGAACTGTCCTGTAGAGAAACGTCAGCAATGTCTGTATAGGAAGTCGGAAGGGCAGCTAGGGCCGACCTGTTGCCTGTCATTGTTGTGGCTCAGGTGATAAGTTAAGTGCCACCCACAGAGAGACAGAGGGGGAAGGTGGGTGATCTGCAGAGCGCTGCCCTGATTGAAAAGGTTACAGAGGAGAGAGGTTTTCAACTCTGACCTAAATCACAGGTACTTGGTTCAGACTCAGTGCAAGTCTTCCAGCTTGTTCCTGAGTCACACTCTTAATTTGTTGAGTGTCCTTCCACCATATTTCTTCATCTTACTTTCTCCAGAAGTTTCAATGTGACTAGACTCGATCTTATGGTCCTGCTCCTCACACAGTGAGTTAAAAGTTTGTGGAGGAAATGTTGTCCACCCCCACATTATTTGTGCTAAGTCAATGGGCCATTAAGTCAATACCGACTCTACCGGGTGAGATGGCCATTGATGGGATGTTAGGTGGTCTCATAGTCCAAGTTGATGCACAATCTTGTTGCTCCGTTCTGTATCTTCTGACATTCCAAGATGTGCTTCATGAGGAGAGATGCACGGGTGTGTTACAGGTCTTCGGAGGTAGGAGGGTCTAGACTTTAAAAAGATTGATGCAGTAGTTCCACCGGAGTCATGTGAGGCTCTTCGTACACAGGCTCAGGTTCCTCATACTCTTCACGCCAGTGACCTGTGGGGAAGATGACAGCTTGGAATCCTACGGATTCACTGGAAGATGTTTTACCAGGCAATGAGGTGAAATGAGAGGAAAGTTGCACATCTGAAGGGTGGAAGTGGTCCAGGGCCCCAAAGTCTATGAGAAAAGTCCATGTACCGAAGCAAGAGGAAAGATGGTGAAAGCTATTTAGTGATCAACTCTTTCCTAACCCCCCTACTGATCCATCCCTACCGGCAGCTTAACTCTGCTAGCGACCCACCCTCCTTCTCATGAAACCCTTCTAGCAACCAATCCCTCCTGGTAGCCCAATCCTCTAGCATGCTATTCCTAACCCTCCTAGTGACCCAAGCCCGAGTAGCTTAAACATTCTAATGACCTGACCCTCCTACCGATCCAACTCTCCTAAATCCAGTCCTCCCTGTGACGGAACTGTCATGGTGACGCAATCCGCTAGCAACCGAACCCTCCTAGTGAGAAAACTCAAATCTCCGTTCGACCCAACCAACTTAGCAGCCCAACCCTTTTAGTGATTGTTAGTCTTGGCCCTTTTTGCAGGGTCATCCCTGAAATTTTTACCTTCCTCCTGCATTTTTTCTGACCTGTTGTTGGCTTTTCTATGACTCTTAGCACTTTACCACTGCTGATCTGTGCTAAAGTGCATATGCTCTCCCTATGGTAAAATGTATATGTTGGTTGGATTCCATGATTGGCTTATTTGGTTTACTGTCAGACCCCAGTAAAGTGCACCAGGGGTGCCCAGGGCTTGTAAATACAAATGTTGCTGGTGGGCTTGCAGCACTGGTTGTGACACCCACAGAAGTGGCCTGGTAAAATGTGTCTAAGGTCTGCCATTGCAGAACCTGCGTGCAGTCTGGTACTGTCATGCTGACTGGCAAGTGCACCAACTTGCCAGTCCCTAAATCTTCCCTTAACTTCATGTTAGTCACCCCTATGGGAGGCCCAAGGGCAGGGTGCATTGTAAGCATAAGGTAGGACCAGCCCTGATGTGTGTGGTATGTCCCAATAGTGAATTACAGCCATTTTCGTTTTTCACTATTGTAAGGCTACCCTGTTCTCATAGGCCAGAATGGGCAGTTGGAATTGTTACATCCTATGGGGCAGATTTATGTTGCACTTGCGCCACTTTTGCGCCGCCGTTGCGTCACTTTTGTGACGCAGCAGCGGCGCAAATCCTGCGCCATGGTGCGGGGTATTTACAACGTGACGCATCTGGGAGATGCGTCACGTTGTAAAGCCCTGCGCCACATGTAGGCTTTCCAGGGCAGGTGGGGGCGTTCCGGCGCAGGAACGCCTCCTAAAAGTGGCTAAGTGAAATCTACAAGATTTCACTCAGTCACTTTTAGGCCCATGCTGCGTCAAAACCCTGCGCCTGCCTGAAGCAGGCGTAAGGATTGACGCAGCATTGTACAGATAGGGCCCCCCAGAACATTGCTGGAGCTGCGTCGCGCTTGCGACGCAACTCCAGCAATGCGCCACTTTTACGGCACAGATGCGTCACGCATCAGTGCCGTTTTTGCCCCATGGTGCGCCGCATTATAAATGTGGCGCATCCATGGTGGCGCATAATAATTGGCGCATCCCTGCTGATATGCAGGTATGCGCCAGTTAACATAAATCTGCCCCTATGATCATACCAGACCCAGGGAACATGGTAGAAAATCGAGTTTAGTATGCCTAAACTCAGAATAATAAAATACATCTGTTAGCAAGGTTTATTTTAATGTTCTGTGTTTGCAAACGCCACTTTTAGAAAGATGGCCTTTGCTTGCCTAACCATTTTAGCCCGCCCTGCGCTGATGTGTATATGCTGTCTGGCTTGTGTGAGTGACAGGGCTGGGGAATCCCATAGGGTCAGGGCTAGGTAGCCTGGTGATGAATAGAGTGATTGACATATAGATGGGTGGGAGGAGTACACCTGGACTCTGAATAGGGCTGTGCTCTGCCACCACAATGCTGGCTCTACTCCCTGTGGAGCGTCTGATGACTCTGCCCTGCACCCTGAAAGAAGAAGCCTGCATTGCATCAACAAAGTGCTCCAGAACTGGAGTGAACTAGGCAAGGGCCACCCTGGCCTGAGAGAACAAAAGATTTGTGGTATAAATGTAGGAGCCTTGCTCCTAAGAAACTAGATCCTGCTTGACAAGAAGAACCTCTGCCTGAGGAGAAGGAACTGGGAAAGCTGTAAGGAGGAGTACTGTCCCTGACCTGGGGGATTGGCCTGCAGTGGTTGCCTTGCTGCTGAAGGAGAGGAGAAAGACTACAAAGACTTTATTTCAACTTGTGCTTTAAAAGATCTCCAAGGGCCTGAGTAGAGCTGGCCTCCTGTTAAGAAGTCCCAGGAACAAAAGGACTTCACCCCCAGCTTCCCCCTGAACTCTGCTGTGTGAGTTCTGCCCCTCCTAGAGTGCTGGAACCAGTTTTGGGACCTCAGGGAACTGTGCCTGCTGTTGGGAAGCTGGCCAAGAAGAAAGAAATCAAAGATCTCCACTTTTTCACACACAGCCGGCTTAGCGGGAAAATTTCCGTCGCACCGCTCGTTAGCGTGCAGAATTTTATCGCTGAGGACATCGTCGCAGAGCCTGCTGCCGCTAAGCCAGATCAGCGCTGGAAAAATCATTGCCCCATTCGTTAGTGGAACGAATTTGATCGCTACCAGCCAAGATCCACGCTTCGCCTGTTAGCGGTAAGAATTCTATCGCTGTGAACTTCGTCGCAGAGCCTGCCGCTGCTGTGTGGAATCGTCGCAGAGCAAGCCAAGATCATCGCACCGCTCGTTTGCGTGAGTAATTTTATTGCTGCAAAAATCGTCGCAGACTCAACCAAGATAACCGCTGGTGAAATTGTCGCCCCGCTCGTTAGCGGGCCGAATTTTGTCGCATTGTGCCTTAGCGAGTAAATTTCTACCGGATAAGCTACACCTTGATTTTCAACGCTGAAGTGCCGCTAGGAACTTTTTATCGCATAATAAGGTACTGGGGGTTGAAACGGATGCTAAGGTGAATGATTTTGTCGCTAACCTAAGAACTCTTTCTAAAATCATATTCTTGAACTGTGTATTTCATTTTTGTCGTTATTTGGTCTTGTGCTAAGCCTTTATATAAAAGATCACTATTTTTTATATAAATCTAGTGTGGTGTCCATTTGTGGTGTTGTCACTGAGTTACTGGATGTGGTCACAAATGCTTAACCTAAAACGCTCTGAGATAAGCCTTGTCTGCTCGCGCCAAGCTACCTAGAGGGTGAGCAGGGGTTATTTTAGGAGTGTAACCCCTTACCCCGGACTAGAGGAGAGGGTCCCTGCTTGTCACAAGTACCTACCTGTGCCAACCAGAGATCCCCAATTCTAACAGTGATGTACCCTCCTAGCAACCCACCCTTCTAGCAGCATAATTCATCTATTAACCCAACCCTCCTAGTGGGGGAACTCGTCTAGTGATGAAACCCAATCCCACTGGTAGCCCTAACTCTCCTAGTAACCCAACTGTCCTACCATCCAGACCCTTCAAGTAGAATATCACTTCCAGTGACCCAACCATCCTACTGACCCAACTCTCCTAGCAGGATAACACTTCAGGCATCACAACCCTCCTAGCGACCCATATATCTCAGCAGCCTAACCCTCCTAGTGACCCACTGGCAACAGCTTACCCCTCCTAGCAGCCTAACCATCCAAAGGACCCAACTCTCCCAGCAATCCAACCCTCCTCTGTGTGTAATCCTCCTAGTAACCCAACCAGCCAGCAGCTCAACCATCCTAGAGACCTGACCCTCCTCCCACCCAACCTTTCTAATGAGGCAGCCCTCCTAGTGATGCAGTCCTCCTAGCGACCAAAACCTCCTACCGACCCAAACCTCCTAGTGATGCAAGTCTTCTAGCAATTGACGCCTCCAAATGATGCACTCTCCTAGCAACCAATACTGCTTGGCAGGCCCAACCTTCCCGCTGACCCACCCCTTCTAGTAATGGAACCCTCCTGGAGATTGAACTCTCCTGCTGATGCAATGCTCCTAGTGACCAAACCCTCCTAGTAGCTTCACCCTCCCAGCAGCCTCACCCTTCCAGCAGCCTCACCCTCCCAGCAGCCTCACCCTCCCAGCAGCCTCACCCTTCCAGCAGCCTCACCCTTCCAGCAGCCTCACCCTTCCAGCAGCCAGCCACCCAAGAAACGTAACCTAGAAACTGTAGCGTAGCACGCATACAAAGAAGAAGTAACGAGGACAAATAAAGATATTTCTTTTTGTTACGCCAGCCTCGGGTAGGCACACTGTTTTGGAGCAATCCCATGTATACTAAGTTTAGTTAATTTGGGTTCGCTTCAAAATACGTGGGCGAGGGAGAATGCACGAGAATGCCTATGCTCCACCTATGTAATGCGTCCCCAGCGCAAGGTAACACAAGGATGTGGGAACAGAACACCCAGACTAGAGGCCGTGCCACGGAGGATGGGATCCTGGGGCCGAAATCAGCCCAGGAAGGGGGGCGCATAGCCTCCCTACCTTTAAAAAAAAAATTTTTTTAAAAAGGGGCAGGCCCGGGGGGATGGGGTCCTTAGGTCCGAAATCGGCAAGGGAGGGGGGTCGCTTGGCCCCCCTCCCTATCAATTATTTAAAAAAGAAAAAAGGCCAGGCCCCAAGGGATGGGGTCCCAGCAGCCAAAATAGGCCTGGGGAGGGGGACAACGCGGCCCCCTTCACTCACTGAAGAAAGGCCTGGCCCTGGAGGGATGAAGTCCCTGGGGCATAAAAAAATGTTTTTTTTAAATGATTGATCTGAACCACAATTTTCCTTTATATTTCATTTTCAGGATCATCACCACAAGTGCAAAGTGGGCATAAGACGACGAAAAAATGCGTCTATGGAAAATGTAACCTAACTATAACTACCCAGTGGTGACCGCCACTGTAATATATATATATCTACCTATCTCTCTCTCTCTATATATATATATATATATTATGTGTTGGAATGTGCTTGTGGCCTAAAATATATTGGTAGCACAAAGCTACAAGTCCACAAGCGCATCCTACAACACACAAGAGCTGTCATAAACTCAGATCCCACATATCCTGTAGCACGCCACATAAAAGAAGTCCACAACAATTCATGACAGGATCTCAAATACTATGTTGTGGATACAATACCTGCACCTAGGAGAGGGGGTAACAGAGAGGCACAACTGAGAAAATTGGAAACTAAATATATTCTGGAATGTGATAGCAAGTTCCCGAACGGTCTAAATACGACCGAAGATTTACACACTTGGCTTTGATCTTATTAACATGAGTTCTAGCTTGTACAACACAAATGTTGAATTTAAATGCTTCAACATAACCACCCAGCTCCCAGCATTTGCATGGTAGCTTTGTACTAACATTCCAGCTTTTATTATATTATTATATTATTCTATCATATTAATGTATCAATATTCTTATAATATTTTAATATACAAACTCCGTTTTTCGCCTCAAATCCACCAGCTAACTCCCTTCCTGATAAATTCTATCTTTTATATTCAGACTTTTTACTCTTTTCTTCCCCTCTTTTTTATTTTTAATTAGGTTTGCGCCATTATCTCAATTACTACCATATCTGATTTTAATGGCCTGCCTTAAAGCATTTTTGAGCACTTTTTGCACCTTATTCGGGGATTTGCACTTACACTTAGCACCTTATCTTTTAGACCTAATCAATTTATCTATCCACCACCAAAATTGAGCCAAATATAATGTTTCTCTTGGTTCTTAGGAAGGGTTTGATTTAGCATCTCACAATGTGTTTTTAGATTGTTTTGAATGTTTTTAAAATGATATTTAGAACATTTTTAACACAATGTTTTGATTTATACTCTCCTATTTATTGAATTTGTATAACTGCTAAATCACAGGGTCTTATCTATCAAAACTCCAATTAACCGACATATATGTGTACTGTTTTTTAACGTATTTATACAGGTACTAATTCTTTTTATTAATACAAGAATTATAACAGTGACCCAGTTTGTCTTATGGCATTTAAGCCGGGATTGTAGCACACCTGAGTCACATATTAGACACATAATTAGTGTCTCTTTGCTTATTTGTAAATATTAAGCATCAAAAAATGGTCCATATTGTTTTATTTAATGTCGGTATAGAAACAATGTGTTTTTTAAAAGGCCCTGTTGCATACATGATTTATAAGCATTATGCTTCCATTATTGATTTGGTGGTAAAAACAGCGGATAGTCTGTCTTCACGGTCTATTTTGCACTAGCACTTTATAAAAGGAAAAAAAAGTCAAGAGCATGTCATGTGATCAAGGGCTTACGGGCCCGAAACGCGTCATGGCGGCATTTACTGCGGGAAAATAAATTAATCAAGCACAAAGTTTGGTGTCCGTTTCTTACTTCGGAAGGTCAAGCATTTAAGTGACCAGCCCTTGGTCACGGCCTGGCACCACCACTGAGTCTGCGGGGGTCCGTGTGCCTTTAGATGGATTGGCTCACGGTACGGTGAGCTCTATGCGGTTGTACTGCTGGGAATCCCACCGCCGCAGCATCGTGGGTTCGCTTGCTGTCTTGATTGCGACAGTTTGAGTGAAACGGGAGATGCCCTCCTGATTGATATTTAAAGACTTACAGAACCCCAGTGATTGTTCTATGAAAGGAAAAAGGAAATATCCGACGGCGCACATTGGCGATAAAGACTCAGCACTACTGGTCCCAGAATGCTTTGGGGGTGATTAACATGCTTATTGGAAATAAAAGAGGGATTACACAAGTATGTGCGTTGTTTGCCGTCATTCCTGAACTGCCTGAGAAGAAGGGTTTCTGAATCCGAAACGCGTCGGCTAAAATATGGGGAGCTATCTGTTAAGCCATATATGAAGAGGAGCAGTCCTGGGTGTGCCGGCTCCTTAGGGGCATTCTGTGAAACATCTATATATATATATAGAGAGATATATATCTATATATCTATATACTTGGGATATATTTTATGGACTACCTGCCCCAGAATGCATTTCTACTTTAATATTCACTGTGATTGTGGAACTGAAATAAATAAGGGACAAACGCAGGTGTTCGTTTTTCAAGCAGTCATTCAGTATGCAGAAAGCCTATGAGGAAGGGCGTTAGCCCGAAACGCGTCAGGCTCTGCTGGCGCTGGGTGTACTGGTGCCTTCCCCTACCTGGAGCGAACCAACAGGGAGTGAGCCCCGCTCTTGGGCACTTGTGGAACTGTATTTTGCCGGCCGGCCCGGCCGGGGGGGCGCCCCGCCGCGCAATCTAGCGGCTCCGCAGCTGGTGTGAGTATCAGCGCAGCGGGACAGTTTGGTCAAACTTTGAATGGGGATGGATTTTGCCTGAACACCTGTGATTTGGAAATTGAACTTTATTGAAAATACTGCTTGAGGCCCACTTGGGATATATTTTATGGACTACCTGCCCCAGAATGCATTTCTACTATATTATTCACTGTGATTGTGGAACTGAATTAAATAAGGGACAAACGCAGGTGTTCGTTTTTCAAGCAGTCATTCAGTATGCAGAAAGCCTATGAGGAAGGGCGTCAGCCCGAAACGCGTCAGTCTCTGCTGGCGCTGGGTGTACTGGTGCCTTCCCCTACCTGGAGCGAACCAACAGGGAGTGAGCCCCGCTCTTAGGCACTTGTGGAACTGTATTTTGTCGGCCGACCCGGCAGGGGGGCGCACCGCCGCGCAATCTAGCGGCTCCGCAGCTGGTGTGAGTATCAGCGCAACGGGACAGTTTGGTCAAACTTTGAACGGGGATGGATTTTGCCTGAACACCTGTGATTTTGAAATTGAACTTTATTGAAAATACTGCTTGAGGCCCACTTGGGATATATTTTATGGACTACCTGCCCCAGAATGCATTTCTACTATATTATTCACTGTGATTGTGGAACTGAAATAAATAAGGGACAAACGCAGGTGTTCGTTTTTCAAGCAGTCATTCAGTATGCAGAAAGCCTATGAGGAAGGGCGTTAGCCCGAAACGCGTCAGGCTCTGCTGGCGCTGGGTGTACTGGTGCCTTCCCCTACCTGGAGCGAACCAACAGGGAGTGAGCCCCGCTCTTGGGCACTTGTGGAACTGTATTTTGCCGGCCGACCCGGCCGGGGGGCGCACCGCCGCACAATCTAGCGGCTCCGCAGCTGGTGTGAGTATCAGCGCAGCGGGACAGTTTGGTCAAACTTTGAACGGGGATGGATTTTGCCTGAACACCTGTGATTTTGAAATTGAACTTTATTGAAAATACTGCTTGAGGCCCACTTGGGATATATTTTATGGACTACCTGCCCCAGAATGCATTTCTACTATATTATTCACTGTGATTGTGGAACTGAAATAAATAAGGGACAAACGCAGGTGTTCATTTTTCAAGCAGTCATTCAGTATGCAGAAAGCCTATGAGGAAGGGCGTTAGCCCGAAACGCGTCAGGCTCTGCTGGCGCTGGGTGCACTGGTGCCTTCCCCTACCTGGAGCGAACCAACAGGGAGTGAGCCCCGCTCTTGGGCACTTGTGGAACTGTATTTTGCCGGCCGACCCGGCCGGGGGGCGCACCGCCGCGCAATCTAGCGGCTCCGCAGCTGGTGTGAGTATCAGCGCAGCGGGACAGTTTGGTCAAACTTTGAACTGGGATGGATTTTGCCTGAACACCTGTGATTTTGAAATTGAACTTTATTGAAAATACTGCTTGAGGCCCACTTGGGATATATTTTATGGACTACCTGCCCCAGAATGCATTTCTACTATATTATTCACTGTGATTGTGGAACTGAAATAAATAAGGGACAAACGCAGGTGTTCGTTTTTCAAGCAGTCATTCAGTATGCAGAAAGCCTATGAGGAAGGGCGTTAGCCCGAAACGCGTCAGGCTCTGCTGGCGCTGGGTGTACTGGTGCCTTCCCCTACCTGGAGCGAACCAACAGGGAGTGAGCCCCGCTCATGGGCACTTGTGGAACTGTATATCTATATATATATATATATATATATATATATAGAGAGAGAGAGAGAGAGAGAGAGAAATATGTATGTATATATATATCTATATCTATATATAAATATCCACATGAGATGTACTGCATGTTACTCACAACATATTTTTTATCTTAAATGATTTATGAACTGATTTTAGAACTCTTACGAAGACGTGGAGAGTTTCACCATCAACCTCAGTTTCGTTTTTAGTATTCATTATTTTCCTGAGACTGCAGATACGTGTGTCAATGTTATAATAAGTGTGTGCTTTTGTTGGGCAATAGATAATGTGCTGATTATTAAATGTGTTTCAATGCAGCAATGTGCATTATTATAAGTCACATTTTAAATGTAGAGCATCATTGTATGGATATTGAACACACATCATAAAACGTGTTTTCCTCGTAGTCTATTGACAGTCTAAAGTAGGTTTAACAAATCTGAAAATGGGAAAGTGAAGTGCATTGTGGGACAGAGTAATTAACTGCTTGGTGACATGGTTCTGTGTTTTGTATTACAAAAAGGGGAACAGAAGGGGCTGATTTCATGAGGTCCAGTGTACAGGCCCCAAGAGACTGTAAACAAAACAGGGTACAAAGTTCCTCTGGTACATAGAAGAGATATAGGGGGAGCAACAAGTGAGTGAGGGAAAGTTAATCCTCCACTAACTCCCGAGTGTGGCCGAGGGAAGACCGAGGGGAATTCCCTTGGTGGTACTAGAGCTCTCACACACCCAGCAAGCTAGGTGTCATGCTCCATCATATGAGCTATGCCCCTCGTCAAGTCGGCGTTGCAATACTTGACGGGCTCCCGAACCGGGGCTCTTTATCGGGGATCTTTTGTTCCTGCCGGTTGGTGCATGGGGGTGAGGGGCCTAGTGTGTGTAGATGTGAATAAGAGTGGGTTAAAACGGGTCCGTTAGTCCTAGTCAGTATTTATTCAGAAGGTAAACTGCCCGATTAAAATGGTGTAGAGTGGCTGAGGACTAGAGATAAGGTATCTAGTCATGTAGCTCTACTCTAAAGATCAACATGTTTCATGCCTTGTATGTCAGGAGGATCTGGGCACTTCTTCAGGATCAGAAAACCTATCTACACTGAGCGGTAAGGTGCATTCTACATACCACGTCCTCAGGTCCGTGACCTGTGAAGAAAGTTTTGAATTGGTTAAACAAAATAAAATAAAGTATGTCTCTTCTTACTGTTAACAACTATTATCGTAGGGTGGTGCAATGAAAATACTGTCACATTTAAACACGTGCCCACCAGTAGATCAACTATAAAACCTATAACGTGGGGTGCCTATATGAACCGAGTGTGATCAGTAATGAGAAAGGGTAAAAAAGGTAAAAAAACTGACAAACAGTTATCTATTACTCATGGGAAGGATGCAAGGGTAGCTGACTCACCTAATAAGTTACTAGAGATTGCTAGCAACAGTCCTGGCGGTAACTAAAATGGACACCAGTTGGGTCCTGTAAAACATAAAAAATCAGGATATACCGTAGTGAGTAAGAGAATCAAGTAGACAAGGTAGGCAGTGAGCCGACCAAGAGATAAGCGCTACTTATGGGTGCAAGGAGGCACCTCGTCCAGTGCAGGTCGGGTCCCACTCAAAAACGAGCAACAACCGGCAGGGGCGGCTGGTGACATTTGAAAGTGGTGGGCGTAAAATGATTGGTATACTGCACCGTTGCGAGCAAGCGTAGCGCGCGAGCCCAAACCCCTATAAGGAGGGTTCGGGGGGGTTCTCCCCCCGAGAAAATTTTGAAAAAAGAGAAGAGAAAT
Organism: Triturus cristatus; assembly: GCF_964204655.1. Lineage (NCBI taxonomy): Eukaryota > Metazoa > Chordata > Amphibia > Caudata > Salamandridae > Triturus > Triturus cristatus. The sequence goes on from NC_140594.1 coordinate 54,165,504, forward strand.
GGTGCATTTTCAAGCAAATTTGAGAAAGCAGGAAGGTTAATAAAGCAATTGTGAAAGTGCAGTTATAACATTAATAAAGAGATGTCATATAACATAGGTAGCTGCTTATTCAGTACGAATTATACTGTTCATTCTCATTAGCTTAAGCTACAAATAGTAATTATTGGGCATAAAATAGAACTTAAGATTTCTGCCAGCACATTTCTAAAGGCTACTAACAGAAATTGTTAGATCTTTTTCTAAGCCCTTTTCATTGATGCTATCATTTCATGATTTTGAAATGCAGCTCGATGAATATACAGTGTAGAAATGATGACTTGCTAAAAATATCCCAATGAGAACACGCGTTTCTATGGTTTTGTCTTCATCACCAACAACATAGTATAGTGGATTTGACAATGAAAGCAAACACTTAATTTGAAAAATAGAATTTTACCATTGTTGTAATGTCTTGAACATCTTAATAGTGTATATAGCAACTGTATCAAGAGGTTTAGTGTATATTAGATGTTTGTGGATCTTTGTAGTATGTTGTTTCGAACAGTGATTCATGCATCAAAGAATACACCGGAAAGCTCGGCGCGTGCCCTCTTTTATACTGTGTTCGTTTGCCATCTGTCTTCATCTGAGATACACGTGCGGCGAGAAGGGATGCTTTTGTGGATCCAAGAACAGGCTTCATGCAGTCATTCCTTGTTCCATTTATTTGTCAGATTTTCTATAACTCACTTGCATCACAGAGTCCCACTTTGCTCTTCTGAAATGTTGGCATGTACGAAAACGTGCATTTGCGTTTCAAATGTCCGATCCTGCAGCAGCATGCACTTCCAAAGCCCACACATGAGTAACCCGATTCAAGGCCCCATTCTCCCGCTTTTCTTTTTAAAATCTCCCACTTTGCTCTTCTGAAATGTTGGCATGTACGAAAACGTGCATTTGCGTTTCAAATGTCCGATCCTGCAGCAGCACACTTACAAAGCCCACACATGACAGTAACAGTAACCCGATTCAAGGCCCCATTCTCCCGCTTTTCTTTTTAAAATCTCCCACTTTGCTCTTCTGAAATGTTGGCATGTGCGAAAACGTGCATTTGCGTTTCAAATGTCCGATCCTGCAGCAGCACACTTACAAAGCCCACACATGTCAGTAACAGTAACCCGATTCAAGGCCCCATTCTCCCGCTTTTCTTTTTTAAAATCTCCCACTTTGCTCTTCTGAAATGTTAACAACAAACCTAAAGAGCTGCCAATGCTGTCCATTATTTAACACGTGTTGAATTCATAGTGTAATGATTGAAACATTAACACTGATGACTTTTATTGTCAGATTTAATCAAAAATAAATTGAGATCATGAAAATCACATAGTACTACAATAAACCACGAACCTAAAACTCATCTTAAAGTGCTATACATCAATTGTTTTAGTGTGCAAATTTTAGCTTTTTTTTAGAAAGACACAGAAAAAAGACACTTTCTATTTACAACAAACATTAACACAACATCACTCATACCCATTCGTACAAATCATATCTACACAAACAATATTGATTCATAATACATCAAGAGGGCCATCAGAAAATGTTATACACAGTTGAAAAAAGAGAGACACTATTTGATTTTGAGTATAATGATTGGCCTCAAAAAGTAAGGTCGACGCGTTTCAGATCTCTTTTCTTGGAGAGATCCTCATCAGGACCAATGGTTGGCTGAAATCAAACAAGAAAGTGAATTAACTAAACGACCCTAGCCAATGGATGTCAGCGTATTCTAGCCTCTACGTTTATTTCTTACCTGCATGAATGCAGACACAACCAAAAAATGGTAGTATTTCCAAATTAGACCTGAAAGATAACGACATAGACACTCAGCTAGCAACCTAATTTTCCAGTCATTATCAGTTTAACCCACCAAGCAACAATGTCAGTAACCAGTAGTAACGTCTTACTTGTGGTGTCTTGGTAGTTCGTGGACCCGACTATGGGCAAAGAATAGGAGGATTCTAAAGTGAGAGAAGAGCGCTGTTTTAGAATCAGAACAAACTTAGTTGCGCTGCTTTACAAGTGTGGGAGACTGAATTTGTGCAAGGCATACCTTAGAACGTAGCGTTTCGTCTATCGAGCTGGGAGTGGCCGGTATTTTTATTCATTTGGCTTTAGGTTCTTTCTGTGTGGAAAAAATTGGTGGCCATGTCAAAAAAGTATTCCCACGGATGGATGCATCGATACTATGACTCTCCTCTTACAGACACAAAGGTCTCTTACCTTTGGATAATGGTGTCCGAAGTGTTCTATTGCTCACTGCCCTGGAAGCGTCGGCGTCTTCCTGGTGTTCGGCTTCATTGACGATGTTTAAATCTCGCGGTTTATTCAAGTGCCTCTGGGAAATGTAGTTTCACATTACGCTGCCTCTGGGAAATGTAGTTTTCATTGCGTTAGCGAGCGTGTGTAAAAACAAACTTTATTGAGATGCTGATATTTTTTGCGGACAATGGTGTGTCCTAAGTGAATATGTTTTTCACAATGTATTAATGCTGAATTTAAAGGATAATGCGCATTTGTATCTTGAGGTTAAACTCGATCCATTATATGTTCAGCTCATAGTTTTTCTTTATTGAGAGGCAGATGCTAGTGCTTTATGTCTAAATTTTGGGAACCTTTTTAAGACACGTAGACTTTTCTTCCCCGAGTGGAGGCTGCATAGACGGCCTTCGTTGGAAATACGTAACCACTTTCTTTAGTGAATCCTTTAGTAGACTTCTGCTGAGAATGGAAAGCGAAGGCTTGTGTGAATCAGCCGCTTTTTAAACTGACAGGTGCTCGTAAGGGTGTAAAGTAAATAAATTCAGACTGGCCTTGGCAGGTGTTCACAAGTTGTAAATTTCAGATAGTTCGTTCAGTCCATCAAGAGATGTATTGAATTTGACAATAAGCATTGCTTCCCGTCTTAGTAGTTTGGAATCTAGGTCGCCTCCCCTCATGTCTTGTTCTACTTTAGAAATTACAGTCCATTTAATGTCTTTTTCAGTGTGACCATGGGCCAACCAGTGGTTGACTAATGGTGCGTTCTGGACATTTTTTCGTACTCTGGACTTATGCTGTTGAATTCTTTGTTTGATTTCTTGATTGGTTTTCCCAATATATAGCTTGTTACATGGGCAGACTATCCCATACACAACATACTTGGATTTGCAGTTTGAAAATTTATCATGTTTCCAATAGGTTCCTTTATGTGTGAAAAGAACCCCTTCCATGGTAGATTCGCAACTGATACAAGAGCCACATTTATGATGTCCTTGTATGGGTGGCAAATTTAGAAAACTTCTCATCGTCATGTTTTGAGGTTTAGGAAGGGCGGCTCGGACTAGCTGGTTGGCAATACTTTGATCTTTTTTGAAAGCAAAGAGAGGAATCTCCTGAAGTGTTGGATCTAGATTCTTCACTAAATGCCAGTTTTGATTTATAGTGTTTTTGAGCCAATTAGAAGACGGGCAAAAAGTAGAAACGCAGACAATTCTGTCTGTTTTTGTTTTGTCTTTTCTTTGAAGTAATGAATCACGTGGGGTCCACCATGCTCGCTTGATTGCTTTTTTCAAAAGTTTTTTGGGATAACCTCGAACTAGGAGGTTGTTTTTAAGAGTCTCAGCATGGGCAAAATATTCATCTTTGAAAGAGCAATTTCTTCTTATGCGCAAGAATTGCCCGTAGGGCAAATTCTCTCTGAGGCTTCTTGGATGACTGCTTGTGAAATGTAAGGCTTTGTTCCTATCTGTTTTCTTTTTGAAAAGTGTTGTGGCCAATTTCCCATCTGTAGCATAGACTTCGACGTCCAAAAATGGCATTTTAGATCTAGAATGATTTGCACTGAATTTGATATCAGCTGTTCTGTGGTTAAGCCAATCAACAAAGGGCTGTAGTTGGTCTTCATCTCCATGCCAAATCATAAACACGTCGTCGATATAACGGACCCAGGTATTAATCCTGTCTGCAAATGGATTGTTGTTGAAAATGAAATTGTCTTCATATTTTGACATAAAGAGCACAGCCAATTCAGGGGCAAAGGGACAACCCATGGCCACGCCCTTTATTTGGAGGAAAAATTCGTTATTGAAGCTGAAGTAGTTGTTTTTTAGTGCAAAAGTTGCTAAGTCCATAATGAATTGTGTGGGCACTTTTTCCGGTTTGGGTCTTTTATTGAGAAAGCTTTCCAAAACTGCTAAACCCTCGTCTTGTGGTATTTCTGTATATAATGACACTACATCTAGTGTCACTAGAAGGTCGCTGTCTTCTTCAAAATTCATTTGATCTAATTTATTAAGAAAATCAGTCGTGTCTTGTAAAAAAGATTTGACCTCCTGAATGAAAGGTTTTAAGAAGAAGTCCACAAACTTGGAAATGGGTTCTAGCAGAGATTCACAACCCGAGACGATTGGTCTTCCCGGGGGGCATGACTGATCTTTATGTACTTTTGGAAGTACATAAAAAATAGGAATTCGAGGGTGGTTGTTTCTTAGGTAGTCGTACTCTTTTTTGCCCAAGAAGCCTTGATCAAAACCTGTTTGTAAGATGTTGAACAGTTTGCCCTTCAATTCTATTGTTGGGTCGAATGTTATTTTCTTGTAGCAGCGGTCATTGCTAAGTTGTTTGTTAGCTTCTGCTATATAACGATCAGTACCCCAAATGACAATTGATCCGCCTTTGTCGGCTTGCTTTATTGTTATAGATTGATCAGTTTTAAGCTCTTGGAGTGCTTCCCTTTGGACTTTTGTGAAGTTGACTTTGTTGTATCTTTTTTGATTTTTTTCTTTTTCGGAAATGGCAGATAGCATTACCTTTTCAAACATGATGACTTCCTTAGGAACTTTGCTCGATGGTGGACAAAAGAAAGATTTTTTTCTTAGTCCTTCTGAAATGTTGGCATGTACGAAAACGTGCATTTGCGTTTCAAATGTCCGATCCTGCAGTAGCACCCTTACAAAGCCCACACATGACAGTAACAGTAACCCGATTCAAGGCCCCATTCTCCCGCTTTTCTTTTTAAAATCTCCCACTTTGCTCTTCTGAAATGTTGGCATGTACGAAAACGTGCATTTGTGTTTCAAATGTCCGATCCTGCAGCAGCACACTTACAAAGCCCACACATGACAGTCACAGTAACCCGATTCAAGGCCCCATTCTCCCGATATTCTTTTTAAAATCTCCCACTTTGCTCTTCTGAAATGTTGGCATGTACGAAAACGTGCATTTGCGTTTCAAATGTCCGATCCTGCAGCAGCACACTTACAAAGCCCACACATGACAGTCACAGTAACCCGATTCAAGGCCCCATTCTCCCGATTTTTTTGTTTTACATCTCCCACAGTAGTAAGTTCACGGGATGCATATATTATTCAGTGTATTAGCAGCAATGTAGATGCATGTCCCGTCCGCACCACCTAGAATCTCAACAGAATCGAATCTAATCATTTACCTTTCTCGACAAACACCACGGTCACGATGGCACTGGCAGTCACGTCGGTCACGAGTCCTCGACGACACGAGTCACACGACGGGTCCGACTCCGGGAGAGCTGACACACACTGTACACCGACGCCACGAGGTGTGTATGCAGACAGTGTGGCACCGCGTGCGTGATGACGCGACGGACTGCAGAGAGTGCGCTGCGCACCTCATGGCCAATCACTGTCACTGTGTTCAGACATAAGCCACAGTGATTGGCCATAGTTGCGCGGCACCCAATGCAGTTTTGTCGTAGGCTGCCACGCGGGGTGAGGTCTGAGACTGTCTCAGGCTCTCAGCCAATCCAGAGACGCTGCATTAGCAGCGCCTGCCCGGGATTGGCTAAAGAGCACGGATAGGGCTCGCCCGGATACCGAGAGGAGGGGCTGCTGCATGAGGCAACCCTCGGCCTCTCGGCCCCCTCCTCTCAGTACATAGTACATGGCAGACAGTGCGGCGAATGCGCATGCTCGTGCTTGTCATGAGCCAAACTCGAGCATGCGCAAATACATTGCGAGCTGCTGTCAGTCAGTATCAGTGCTCGCCCCCCGGCCCCACCCTTGATGTCCCGACTCCCGGCCGCTACACAGTAAGAGCTGAGCTTAATTGCTGGATATGCTGCAAAGTGCAAGCACACCGCGTCGCGTGCGTTAAGTGGGGCTCCGCCCCTGCGCCCCAAAGGACGCACCGCCACTGACAACCGGCACCTGGGCGGTGATCGACATATCGCCGTGACAAAGGTTCACCAGTCAGGTCGGAGAAGGGGGCGCGGGGGGTTGCACAAGGAGGAGGAACTCACCAAAGCTGCCCATGTATAGCACTAAGGGAAGGCATCAGGCATCAAGGTCTGTAAAAATATGGAGATGTACTCACCCGCGTCGATTCACGCTAGGCTTGAACACCTACCCAACTGCCAGGAAGCGGGGTGGTATCTGGGGGAGGTAATTGCGGAAAGATATACTCAGCATATTCGTCAAAAAATGCCGCTATGTCGAGGGCATGTGACGCGTGTGAAGCGTCACAGAGGCGCTCGCGTATACCATGTGACGTCACGTGTTGCAACTCAAAAGTGTGGCGGCCATGTTGGTGCAGAGTAAAGGAAGCTCGCGTATAACACGTAACATTAAGTGTGGCGGCCATGTTGGTACAGAGTACTGGAAGCGTGGCTTCTGACAAGAATAAGTAAGGAGGTCCACAGATGTGGTGTGCAGCGCCTCAATATCAGTATGATCACGTGTAATGTTAGGTGTTTCTATTGAAGCCTGTTGGTGCAGACTAGAAATGTGTGACTCATGTCAAAGACGAGTTAGGTATAACTTTCTAAAGTAGCACTCTCTGATTGTTATACTGCTGCAGTGCTAAGTGAAGTTATGTAAGGTGGTATAAAGTATGATGTACAAAGCGTCACAAACCAAGTGGAGAAAATCTAAATACCAGAACATATCAATGCAAGAAGTAAATGAAGTGGCTTCTAAGGAAATCGAAACCAGCCGGGCAAGCCGATGTTCAATCCAAGTGGTTAAGTGAAGCCATCAATACCCAGACAAAAGAGGGCTCACTCCAAGAGTGTTGGTGATGCTTAAGGGAGTGAACTCCATGGGATATCATCATTGAGACCCTCAGTATGGCATGATAATCTATGTACCCATCTCTGTTCAATCCTGAACAGTGATGGTTTGGAAATCTGTAAATGAGATTCCAGTACAATCCAGTGTATTGAATCAGGGGAATGTTGAGCCTCAGTGAAGTGTCTGTACATTCTAGTTGTGACTCGTTGGCACCGTCTGTTGCTCCTATGTTCAATTATGCGTGTTTTAACCGGTCGCATGGTCATACCTATGTATTGTAAACCACACGGACAGGTAATCAAGTAAATACACTGTCTGGTATTACAGTTGGTATGTTTTTGGATGCACCACTTGAAGTTAAGTCGCAGGGTAACTTCCTTGGTTATTGTCGTATATTTACATGCAGTGCACGTGCCGCAGTGGTAATGCCCCTTGACAGGTGGTAAGCCCCATAGAGTAGTTTGTGCAGAGTTAGTATGAATCTTGGGTCTCTTGTGAATCAGAATGTCTCTTATACTGCAAGTTATGTTATGTTATGTTATGTTATGTTATGTTATCCGGATTTGTAGAGCGCACAGCTGCCCCAGCAAAGGGGTGTCCCGGCGCTATGATGGACAAAAGAAACCGGACAACAAGCAGTATCAGGGAACACGGCCATAACAGCTCTTACAAGTCCAAAGGAAAGAGGAAGGTTTTGATGGCCTTCCTGAAGACTATCAGTTCATCAATGGCACGGATATGAACAGGAAGAGAGTTCCATAGCCTAGCAGCAAGTACTCTAAAAGAGCGGCCACCGGCCCTGGCCCTCTTAAAACGCGGAACTGTGACCAGATGAAGCCCTGAAGATCTTAGAGGCCCTGGAGGTACATACGGTAAAATAAAATAATCCAATATCTGGGGAGAAGAATGCTTCAAGATTTTAAACGAAAGACAAAGAGATTTGAACTGAATCCTCTGAACACCGGGGAGCCAGTGAAGTTTATGAATAGTTTTTTTGGCCGAACAAAATCTCGGCAAACCAACCAGAGCCCTGGCAGCAGCGTTTTGAACACGTTGGAGTCTGGAGAGTTCGGCCACATTGGCTCCCAGCAAAAGAGAACACGCATAATCCAACCTAGACAAGATTGTGGCTTGTACAATAAGCTGTCTGGTTGGAGCATCAAAAAATTTGAAAATGGGTCTAAGTCTACGAAGAGTCCCAAAACACATGGCAGCGGTTTTCTTGGTGTGGGAGACAAAACTAAGTTTTGAATCCAGCCAAACCCCTAGATTTTTTACCTCGGTGACAGGAAGAGGAGTTGGATCAAGCTCAGACGGCCACCAATGATCGCCCCAGAGATGACTCTGCCTACCAACAATGAGAACCTCAGTTTTTTTGGCATTCAATTGTAGGCAGTTATCAGTCATCCAACGGGCCACTGAGCTAATTCCCTCACGAAACGTAGCAGCCTCAAGGTTGGATGCCCCACTTATTGCAACCGCCAGCTGCGTGTCGTCAGCGTAGGACACCATAGTCAGGTTCCAACGCTTGGCGACAGCAGACAGCGGCTGCACATAGAGATTGAAAAGTGTGGGGCTGAGAGCCGACCCCTGTGGAACGCCCTGTGCAATAGGATAGGGTTTAGATTGAAAAGGAGGAGTAACAACCCTAAAAGTACGACCAGATAGAAACGATCGAAACCATTCAAGAGCCATGTTCTCGACACCAGCCTCAACCAGACGATTTAATAAAATGGCGTGGGAGACGGTGTCGAACGCGGCACTGAGATCCAAAAGCACCAAAGCCGCCGTTTGACCGGAGTCGACCAGAGTGCGTAGATGATCGACCATTGAAAGCAGCGCAGTCTCAGTACTATGGCCAGATCGAAAGCCGTTCTGTGAAGGATCTAAAATATTAGCAGAGTGGAGATGAGTGGTCAGGATAGCATTGACATGGGCCTCGGTCAACTTTGCCACCCACGGAAGAAGAGATATGGGACGGTAGTTCTCTAGCTTTAATGGATCCAGGGCAGGTTTTTTTAAAATAGGCATCACCTGGGCTTGTTTCCAGCTGCCAGGAACAGAACCTGACGCCAGAGATAGATTGACGAGGTCACGTAGAGGAGGGAGACACAGTGACGCAGATTCTCTAAATTGGGCAGGTCGAAGAGGGTCCATTGGCGAGCCTGATTTGACTTACGCCGCAATTCTGTTAAACTCCTCCATTGATAGCTCTGGGAGAGAGCACAAAGACATAAAGGTCTTCAGGCTGGATTTCAGCTTCTCCTGAGGTACAGATGAGCCAGGCAAAGAGCGGTAAATAGCCTCCACCTTGAGTCCTGGTGTGTGCAAATCTTGGTTTAGGTATCTGTAGGTCCCCTGTATTTAAAATACTCCAGTGTTTCAAAATGATCTTCTTAATCGGGACTGAATTAGGTGTGTATGAGGTGACACATGTAATTAGGCCAACAGGAGGTTTTTGGTGAACCTCTAGTAAAGACTCTCTAGGATTGTTTCTAGCTCTCTTCATTGAGTCATTGATAACTTTGGAGGGGTAACCTCTAGTCATACATAATACTTTATACCACCTTACATAACTTCACTTAGCACTGCAGCAGTATAACAATCAGAGAGTGCTACTTTAGAAAGTTATACCTAACTCGTCTTTGACATGAGTCACACATTTATAGTCTGCACCAACAGGCTTCAATAGAAACACCTAACATTACACGTGATCATACTGATATTGAGGCGCTGCACACCACATCTGTGGACCTCCTTACTTATTCTTGTCAGAAGCCACGCTTCCCGTACTCTGTACCAACATGGCCGCCACACTTAATGTTACATGTTATACGTGAGCTTCCTTTACTCTGCACCAACATGGCCGCCACTTTTTTGAGTTGCAACACGTGACGTCACATGGTATACGCGAGCGCCTCTGTGACGCTTCACGCGCGTCACACGCCCTCAACATAGCGGCATTTTTTGACGGATATGCTGAGTATATCTTTCTGCAATTACCTCCCCCAGATACCACCCCGGTTCCTGGCGGTTGGGTAGGTGTTCAAGCCTAGCGTGAATCGACGCGGGTGAGTGCATCTCCATATTTGTACGGACCTTGATGCCTGATGCCTTCCCTTAGAGCTATTTATGGGCAGCTTTGGTGAGTTCCTCCTCCTTGTGCAACCCCCCGCGCCCCCTTCTCCGACCTGACTGGTGAACCTTTGTCACGGCGATATGTCGATCACCGCCCAGGTGCCAGTCGTTGCTCGTTTTTGAGTGGGACCCGACCTGCACTGTACGAGGTGCCTCCTTGCACCCACTAGTAGCGCTTATCTCTTGGTCGGCTCACCGCCTACCTTGTCTACTTGATTCTCTTACTCACTACGGTATATCCTGATTTTTTATGTTTTACAGGACCCAACTGGTGTCCATTTTAGTTACCGCCAGGACTGTTGCTAGCAATCTCTAGTAACTTACTAGGTGAGTCAGCTACCCTTGCATCCTTCCCATGAGTAATAGATAACTGTTTGTCAGTTTTTTTACCTTTTTTACCCTTTCTCATTACTGATCACACTCGGTTCATATAGGCACCCCTCGTTATAGGTTTTATAGTTTATCTACTGCTGGGCACGTGTTTGAATGTGACAGTATTTTCATTGCACCACCCTACGATAATAGTTGTTAACAGTAAGAAGAGACATACTTTATTTTATTTTGTTTAACCAATTCAAAACTTTCTTCACAGGTCACGGACCTGAGGACGTGGTATGTAGAATGCACCTTACCACTCAGTGTAGATAGGTTTTCTGATCCTGAAGAAGTGCCCAGATCCTCCTGACATACAAGGCATGAAACATGTTGATCTTTAGAGTAGAGCTACATGACTAGATACCTTATCTCTAGTACTCAGCCACTCTACACCATTTTAATCGGGCAGTTTACCTTCTGAATAAATACCGACTAGGACTAACTGACCCGTTTTAACCCACTCTTATTCACATCTACACACACTAGGCCCCTCACCCCCATGCACCAACCAGCAGGAACAAAAGATCCCCGATAAAGAGCCCAGGTTCGGGAGCCCGTCAAGTATTGCAGCGCCGACTTGACGAGGGGCATAGCTCATATGATGGAGCATGACACCTAGCTTGCTGGGTGTGTGAGAGCTCTAGTTCCACCAAGGGAATTCCCCTCGGTCTTCCCTCGGCCACACTCGGGAGTTAGTGGAGGATTAACTTTCCCTCACTCACTTGTTGCTCCCCCTATATCTCTTCTATGTACATGGTTCTGTGTTTGTAATCCTAATTTTTACCCACGAGTGAGGATTCATTACTGGATGCTTGTATCAAGGCGTGGCCTGCAAGGGTGAGCTTGTCAGGTGTGCTGATTTATGCTGTGAAATCCTTTTTGGGCCAGCACTGAATGAAACATGAATGCTGTGTTAGCTATCCATTTAACTTTTTTTATTTGGCTGGGGAGTCAAAATTTGCTGCAAATATAGTCAGCACTGTTAATTACGGCAATAATTTATAGTCCTGGCAAAAAATTTGTTTCTCACCTACTAACACCTTTTAAGAAAGTCCAACTCACGTGCTGTCACTCCTGCTTGTATAAATATTTCCCCACAACCTCTTTTGCTTCACTTTTGGGGTATGCCAGCTTCAAAAAAGTGTGTGGGTACAGAATGCCAAAATAGGTACTGAGGGGCAGATCTACAAGAAACGAACGCAGCGCGGTGCCGCAAGTCATTTTGCTGTGCTGCGTTAGTTTCGGAGCACAGGGAAGCAACATATTCACAAGAATATGTTGCAACTCTGTGCATCCCCCTGCGCTGGCGGACAAACTGCTGCCATGCGCCGGCGCAGGCACCCTTGTACCATGGTGCAAGGATGCCTGCGTCGTGAGAGGTTGTTTTTGTGCAGGAAGGGGCACCTTCCTGCACAAATACAATCAATTGAGGTGATTTCCTCTTCCAATGTGTGCTGTAGAAAGCAGCGTGCATTGAAAGAGGAAAAAAACGAGGAGAAATGAAAACATTTCATTCATTCATGGAAGCTTTATTGCGGCTATTACAGCCAAAAAAGCACATTAAAAAACATACATCATATAAAATTCATGATAAATATAGAATCTTAAAATAGTTTAAAATATAAACATATTTGAATAAAATACCAATGCAATGGATAAAAACCGTGAGACCATGAAAATCACTGAAAGCGGAAGATTAATTAAAGTGGCAAGTGCAAAGAGGGAGAAGCTTCAAGGTAACCTGTGGGCTGATTTAGTTTTAGCAGGTTCCTACGTGTTGACCACATGGAAAATAAGAATTTCGAGATTGCAACCACATGGACCGGGTCAGTGTCGGATTTTAAGATTCTAAAAAATTCACAATAGTTCCTGATGCCCAGATTTCTACAGAGCTGGATGATCCATTTCAGCCTAATCTGTTTATATGCCACACAGAAGAACATAACATGGACTATTGTTTCTTCCTCCACGTGGCATCCAGGGCATAGGCGACGGGACACTCCCGTCCACTTGTTTGTTATCGCATGTAGTGGTAGTGTCCCATACCTAAATTGCAGGAACAGTTTCTTAGCTATCAGAGGTTGTAGAGAATCCACCACCCGCTCGAATTCATAGTGGCACTTACAATCCAGAAACCCATAGGTTAAGCTCATAGAATTGGCTGACTGCAAATTTTTTGTCAGATTATACTCTTTCAATGCAGATGCCAAGATTTTTTTAGGAATGGCTGAGCAAAATTCTTCTGGGTTGGTCCAAAGGTTCTCCCTTCCAATAGCACGAAAAGAGTGCCTTACGAATGATAGCCAGGGTATGCTGTCAGCCCCCAAGGATGTCATTACCGCTTTTAATTCCTCCCTATAACAGCCCAACTCCGGGGTGCTCCATAGCCGCCGCCAATAAAGCAGCGGGCGTGACGAAATAGGATCCGCTATTGGTAGGATATTCAAGTCCATCCTTAGCGGTACCAGTGGAGTATTATTTGGTAAAGTCAGGAGTTGTCTGATAAAATTATTTTCAGTTAGTAAGAGGGCTTTGGATGGGCAGTGTCCCCAAAGTTCCGCCCCATAAAGGGAGGCTGTGCTGGCTTGCACTTTATAAATTTCAAGCGGTGGACTTATAGTCTTTAAAATGCAACTCTTCTGTACTTTTAAGATTCCCCTAGTAGCCTGAGTTAGCTTTAGGTTAGCCTTATTGATTTGAGAACCCCATGCCATTTTATCGTTCAGGGTAAGACCCAAATAGTCAAATATGGAGACCCTCTCAAGGGGTCTGTCATCCATCATCGGGTGTGGACAGTTGATGGAAGTGGCGTTAAAGACCATGTGTTTAGTTTTATTGATGTTAACCATAAAGGTTTCTCTTTTTACAAAACTGGCTAAACCCCTTTAACACACGCTGCAGTCCCATAGCTGACTTCGAGAGTAGCAGGGTGTCGTCCGCAAACATTAATGCGGGAAGTTTGCGAAGCACCAGTTTCGGAGAGTCAATATCCTTAATGGCTAGTAGATCTTCAATTAGCCCGTTGAGGAAGAGGGAAAAAAGGGTCGGCGCAAGCACACAGCCCTGCCTCACCCCCTTGCCAACGGGGAATGGTACCGTCAACGGACCATTTTTACCATACCTAACTCTAGCATATGTACCTTCGTGAAGACGTTTAAACTGTGAGCATAGGTAGGGTTGAACGCCCATGTCCAGCAGAATACTCCACAGCTGGTTACGGTCCACCATATCAAATGCTGATCTCAGGTCCACGAAGGTTAGGTACAGGCTCCCACCTTCCAAAACTACATGCTTCCAGTGAATTAACTGGAGCCTAAACAGCTGATCTATTGTGGAAGTTTTGGCTCTAAAGCCTGCTTGCAATGGGGTCAGGATGTCATGATCTTGGATCCATTCCTGCAATCTTTCCAATAGTACCCTTGAAAAAAACATTTGGGATACATCAATGAGGCTAATAGGCCTATAATTGGCCGGTTCGGTGGGGGACCCTTTTTAGGTCTCGCCTGACCCAGCGCATGCGCTGGTCTGGCAAGACTTATTGAGAGGGCTCCAAAAAGTGCTACCAGGCCAGCCTAGAGCTACAGTGCATGTGCGCGGGTGCGCGCGCCACTTTTACCGCGATTACTTTCGCTTTAGCGGCCGCTTTGATATTTGATCGCGATCACTTTCACTTTTGCAGCCGCTTGGCATAGCCAATAGGTCTCACTTTTGGGACCTTATAAGTGTTTAGTTATGCAACTGTTGCATGGCTAAACACTTATAAGGTCCCAAAGGTGAGACCTATTGGCTATGCCAATGCTTGTTTATAGATGGGAATAATCTCTGCCCCAGGCCACGTAGAGGGAGCTGGGAGGCCTTGAAGAATTGCATTAAAAAGTACTTGGAGGTAAGGAGCCCAAACTACCTGCTTGTATAAATATTTCCCCACAACCTCTTTTGCTTCACTTTTGGGGTATGCCAGCTTCAAAAAAGTGTGTGGGTACAGAATACCAAAATAGGTACTGAGGGACTGATCTACAAGAAACGAACGCAGCGCGGTGCCGCAGGTCATTTTGCTGCGCTGCGTTAGTTTCGGAGCACAGGAATGCAACATATTCACAACAATATGTTGCATCTCTGCGCTTCCCCCTGCACTGGCGCACAAACTGTTGCCATGCGCCGGCGCAGGCACCCTTGTAGCATGGTGCAAGGATGCCTGCGTCATGGGGAGATTGTTTTTGAGCAGGAAGGGGCACCTTCCTGCACAAATACAATCAATTGAGGTGATTTCCTCTTCCAATGCGTGCTGTAGAAAGCAGCTAGCATTGAAAGAGGAAAAAAACGAGGAGAAATGAAAACATTTCTCCTCGTTGCACCTCGCTACGCCACCCATAGGGTGGCGTAGCATTCTGACGCATTTCCAGATTTACGATTTCTCGCAACTCTGGGAATGCATCAGTGGACATGGATGTTGTGTGGGAACACCCACAGGAACACCCATGTCACGCCTCTAACACGCAAAGTGTTGCATGAACAGGGGTGATATTTACAAGAACAGGTTAAGTCACGCAGGGTGACTTTACCTGTGCTTGTAAATATCACTCAACCGTCTGCGCCACCGGTGCGTCACGCAACGTGATGCACCGGTGACGCAAGGGGCTTGTAAATCTGCCCCTGAGTATATGTGTCAAATATACATTTAGGGCCAGTGCCCCCCCTTGCTGGCCTAGGGGCAGCCCTGCGTCCTGCACAGTCTTGGATAAGCTCTGACTCTGTGGTCTTGAGACGTCAGAGGAAGCTTCCCTGGGTCCTCGGCCCCCTTATCTGTCTGGAACATGCATCTACTGAGGGGGGCCTGCAGTGCTCATCGGAGGGGACTGGTAGATGCTCGGTGTCATCTCAGAGGTCTGGAGAGTACTTCTAGCTCCTGGAAGCCTGTGAGCGCCTAACAAGGTGAGTCCAGAACACCCTGTGTGCAGCCTCTGTCTCTGTGCTCCCTGCTTGTTTAGAGCTCACTGGCCATTCTGGGTAGACAACCGGGGTCATCCGTTCACGTGACCCCTCCCTAAACTCTGCAGCATCTCTGGGAGGTGATGGTGGGTTTATGCTAGAGGTGGGTGGGCCACTAAAAGCATGAGCCAGGCTCAAGCCAGAAACTCTGGCTTGACTCCATGTCTTCTGTGGCCATCGAGCCCAAAACGAGGCGAGCTTTCATGGGGGCAGATCTGGCAACCAGGTATCATAGGGTTCAAAGCCTGACCTTGACTGAACATCCCATGAATTCTGCCCCTGTGCCGGAAATAAAACGTGCAATGTAATCTGTGTCTGTCAACAATTGTAAACCCTTGGGCAAGTTTCACACTATACAAAACTGCCCCAAAGAATGTGAATCTAATCTCATCTTTCAAGAGTTAAGGACAAAACATTAGTCTTAGATGCCAGAAGAGTATCCATCGAGTCTGTGGTCAATCGCAGCTTCCCCGCTTGACCAAACTGTGTGATCCTAGACACATACTTTGTCCACCAAGCTTCCTTCTGCTCATCATCACATATAAAAGCACCTTCAAATACATGAGTTTAGGCCTGCCCAGTACAAAAAACGGGTCTTGTTTGTTTATGTATTAGTCAATACATTTGCTTCACCAAACATATGATCCTAGGTGGCATTTAAGGCACATATGACAACTGACTTGTCTCTTACTTCACTAACGACATTGTCATCAGGGCGGGGGCAGAAATGTTTCTGGGTGCATGTTTTAAAACTCTACTTTGAATAAATACTTTTCAAATAATCTGATGTACAATGGTGAACACAAAAGGGCATATTTACAAGCCCCTTGCGCCACTTTTGCGTTACTTTTCCCATGTTAAAAGTGACGCAAAAGTGGCGCAAGGGGCTTGTAAATCTGCCCCAAAGTTTCTTGAATTTTGACGATACGTTTTTCTAACGTAATGTTTTCTCCATGATTTACACGACATATTTTCAGGGCTCGGCTCGTGCACGGGCTCTCAGATCCACAGTCAGCCCTTGGCTCGGCTCGGCTCTCCATGTTAATTTGTTGGCTCGCCTACCTCTAGGGCTGATCCCTTGATTGATAATCTACTGACGTTGCACTAGTGAAAGGTGGCACATACTTGTGCATTCCCTGTTTTTTAGTGTCGGTCGCTCACATAGTACACAACACAAACCGAATCGTGCGTTGGTTTCCGAAGAGTAGGTTAATACCCAACAGAGGGTCCTTATATGTACATCAGGAAGATGAAAGGGTGAGTAGGCACCGTGGCACCCATTCCTGGGAACTACCGGCTGCACACAGGTATCTTAACCCGCTGAGCTAACCTTTTCGGTACCCTTTCTTTCCTGTCTCATGTTGCCCCAGACCCCCTGGAAGCCCTTGTTGAGAATCATGTCCAGATCGGGCATTGCCTAACACTTCCAAAGTCAATCTCAGCAAAGAGGTCCGAAGGGGGAATGGGCACCATGCCTGAAAAAATGCACCTGAATAATTTTAATTCTGCACTACGGGCAAATAGTGGCACTGCTGCCCCGCGCAACAGGAAATGATGCGAATACAAAATGTAAAGGAATATTGGGCCCGATTCACAGAACTAACTTAAGACAAAATCCTAAACTTACTACCATTTTGGTATTCACAGAAGGCACTTACTCATTTTGGTATTCACAGAAGGCACTTACTCATTTCGGTATTCACAGAAGTTAGGAGTCCTAACTTTAGGACTCCTAAATGCCTTCTGTGAATACCGAAAGTCTTAAAATTAGGATTTTTCTCAGTTTAAGAGTCCTAAAGTTAGGACTCCTAACTTCTGTGAATACCGAAATGAGTAAGTGCCTTCTGTGAATACCAAAATGGTAGTAAGTTTAGGATTTTGTCTTAACTTAGTTCTGTGAATCAGCCCACCGACCGTCTAATAGCGCAGGCAGTGAGATTCTTCTCCTCTAAGCGCTTTGGTTTAGTCCCAGGAAAGGTAATGGTTTGACGATGATGGGGAGTGAAGCCCTCCATCGCACTGCGGGTTACTGGCTCGTCTGTCCTCGTGTCCGGACATCTTCACTCACTCGTCCGTGGCAATCACTAATTACTCACTCCCTTAAGAGTCACTCACCGCATAGGTCACTCACCCCATGGCAGTTACTCACTTCAGAAGAGTTTCTCACCTCGTGACAGTCACTCTGCAGGCTGGGGCTGATGCCGGTACAAAGACTCTTAATCTTCTCTCTCTAAAGCTCCCGGATGTCTCTTCGCTTCAAAGACTTTCGATTGTCACAATATATTGTGCTGTCTTCGGCTGTCACCTCTCCTTTATTCAGCTGCCTGTCTCTTGTTCGTCTTCGTCTCTCTATACCGGGCTCCTGCTAGTTTTCATCAGTCTCGAATTCTTGCTGTCTCCCTGCGAGGATTCTGTCTCTTGCCCTTCACCAGTCCCTTCGAGTCCCCTTCGATGGCCTCTTCATGCCCTGTCTCTGCCCCTGACACCGGCACCTGACTGCTTGTTATTCGCGCCTGTCTCTGACCCTGAAACCCCCGACTGTCTCATGCTCTTGACCGGTGTCTAGCTGAGTCTCTGTTCCTCACCAACCCACGGCGCCCTGTTCTTGGACTCACTCTGGCTGTCTCTACCACCGTGCCTTCTTTTCAAGCTGTCGCTGCCTGTCTCTAGGCCCCTAGACTCTCGATCAGGCGCTCTTCTCCACCTTCCTTCGACTCTACCTCGAGGGGCCTGTCTTCCTCCTTTCATGTGCCTGTCTCATCTGTTTCTGTCTTCGAGACTCTCCCTTGTTCTGCTTCTGGCTACACCGATAAGCCTCCTGACCGTCTAATGTCACATCTCTGTTTGTCTATCTGCCCATGAGGCTCCCGTTTCTTGTACTTCGCCTGCAGATGGACGCCTCTCTGCTGCAAGCCTCTCTTGACTGTCTCTCTTGACAGTTACTTGTTTCTGTCTATGCCACAGCCGCCGAGACTCCTCCACTGTCTCTTCTTCTTGACTTGTCTATTCAGCTGCCCCTGGCTTTGAGATCCTTGACTACTATTTGTTTTACGTGCCTGTGACGGTTTCTCTCACCACAAGACTCTAGACTGTCTCTTGTTCTTTCCTCGACTCTTGGTTTTTGACTATGTATGTCTCTCGCACTTCTGACTGTCTCTTGTTCCTGACTAATACTTGCCTTTGCGTGTGCCCTTAGACTCCCGACTCTCTCTTGTTCGTGTTCTTTTCTGTATCTCTTCCCTGGGTTTCTACACTGTCTCTTGATCTTGACTTGTCTCTTTGTGTGTCTCGGCCTGTAAAGCACCAGACTGTCTCTTCTCTTGACTTGTCACTGGCTTTGTCTCTGCCCCTGAGACTCCCCACTGTCTCAAGGTTCCTGAGTCTGGTCGTGTCTCTGCCCCTAAGACTTCAGACTGTCTCTTGTTCTTGTCTCTGGCTATGTTTCTCTGCCCTGAGATTCCTGACTGTCTTCTGTTCTTGACTGGTCTCTAGATGTCTCTCTTCCCAGAGATTCTTTACTTTCTCTTGAATTTATGCTGCTGTATCGCAGCCATTGAGACCCCGACTCTCTTTTAAAGTTTACTTGTCTAAGGCTGGTTCCCTTCCCATTAGACAGGTGACTGACTCATGTTCTTGACTTGTCTCTAATTTATCTCTGTGCTGAAACTCACAACTGTCTCCTGTTCTTGTCTCTGCCCCTAAGGCTTCTACTGTGCTCAGCACCCGAGACTCCTGGCTGTCTGTTGTACAGTTTCTCTGAGGTCTGTCTGCCATTGGGACAGGCGACTCTCACTTGTTCTTGAATTGTCTCTGGTTGTGTTCAGCACCCGAGACTCCTGGCTGTTGTGCAGTTTTCCTGGGGTGTGTCTGCCCTTGAGACAGTTGACTCTCACTTGTTATTGAACTGTCTCTGGCTGAGCTCAGCACCCAAGACTCCTGGCTGTTGTGCAGTTTCTCTGAGGTGTCTCTGCCCTTGAGACAGACGATTCTCACTTGTTCTTGAACTTCCTCTGGTTGTGCTCAGCACCCGCGACTCCTGTCTGTCTGTTGTGCAGTTTCTCTGGGGAGTCTCTGCCCTTGAGACAGGCGACTCTCACTTGTTCTTGAATTGTCTCTGGTTGTGCTCAGCACCCGAGACTCCTGGATGTCGGTTGCGCAGTTTCTCTGGGGAGTCTCTGCCCTTGAGACAGACGATTCTCACTTGTTCTTGAACTCTCTCTGGCTGAGCTCAGCACCCGAGACTCCTGGCTGTTGTGCAGTTTCTCTGAGGTGTCTCTGCCCTTGTGACAGGCGATTCTCACTTGTTCTTGAACTCTCTCTGGATGAGCTCAGCACCCGAGACTCCTGGCTGTTGTGCAGTTTCTCTGAGGTGTCTCTGCCCTTGTGACAGGCGATTCTCCCTTGTTCTTGAACTGCCTCTGGTTGTGCTCAGCACCCGCGACTCCTGTCTGTCTGTTGTGCAGTTTCTCTGGGGAGTCTCTGCCCTTGAGACAGACGATTCTCACTTGTTCTTGAACTCTCTCTGGCTGAGCTCAGCTCCCAAGACTCCTGGCTGTCTGTTGTGCAGTTTCTCTGGGGTGACTCTGCCCTTGAGACAGACGATTCTCACTGGTTCTTGAACTCTCTCTGGCTGAGCTCAGCACCCGAGACTCCTGGCTGTTGTGCAGTTTCTCTGAGGTGTCTCTGCCCTTGTGACAGGCGATTCTCACTTGTTCTTGAACTCTCTCTGGATGAGCTCAGCACCCGAGACTCCTGGCTGTTGTGCAGTTTCTCTGAGGTGTCTCTGCCCTTGTGACAGGCGATTCTCCCTTGTTCTTGAACTGCCTCTGGTTGTGCTCAGCACCCGCGACTCCTGTCTGTCTGTTGTGCAGTTTCTCTGGGGAGTCTCTGCCCTTGAGACAGACGATTCTCACTTGTTCTTGAACTCTCTCTGGCTGAGCTCAGCTCCCAAGACTCCTGGCTGTCTGTTGTGCAGTTTCTCTGGGGTGACTCTGCCCTTGAGACAGACGATTCTCACTGGTTCTTGAACTCTCTCTGGCTGAGCTCAGCACCCGAGACTCCTGGCTGTTGTGCAGTTTCTCTGAGGTGTCTCTGCCCTTGTGACAGGCGATTCTCCCTTGTTCTTGAACTGCCTCTGGTTGTGCTCAGCACCCGCGACTCCTGGCTGTCTGTTGTGCAGTTTCGCTGGTGTGTCTCTGCCCTTCAGACAGTTGACTCTCACTTGTTCTTGAATTGTCTCCGGCTGTTCTCTGCACCCGAGCCACCCGATTCTCTTCTCTCCATTTTTCTCTTGCTTGTCTTTGCCCTTGAGACAGTTGACTGTCTCTTCTTCTTGACTCGTTTCTGGCTGTGTCTCTAGTGCAGACAGTCCCAGTTGTCTCTTGTTCTGAATGTCTCTGCTCTGAGACACCTGGTTGTCTTTTTACAGCATACATAAACAAGAAGTGGCAGGGTAAAATCCGCGCACAATTGTGTATCACAATATCCCAGATTATTTGTGTTCATAAATGGTGCTCCAAGGATTAGAAAAAGCCACTCCAGCCTTCCATAAATGAAGACAAAAATGTCTCCCAAAAAAACAATCAACAAAAATCATGAGCACCAAATTATCCAAAAATTCAGATGTCCACCAGACATTGTAGTTGATGTATTCGCTTTATTTCTGATCTTCATATATATCCAACAGAAGTCCAACATGAACTTGTAGCCAACATGCGTTTCGTCCCAAGGCAAATCTACCATTGACTTCATCAGGGCTAAAAATCATTCTAAGTATATCATCAAGTCTATATTGCTCCCTTCTCAAGTTCCAAGTCATATCATGCAGCCACCAATCAATAATTCTGACAATATCTCACTCCACGTCTTCAAATTATATCGGAGTTTAATTGTTTGGAAGAACGGAGAGTACTCCGACCCTGGCCAAGGTTCGTCGTTCTTGCAAACAATTAAACTGAGATATAATTTGAAGACTTGAAGTGGTGTATTGTCTTTTTACAACTTGTTTATTCTCAATTCTAAGTCATTCACAAACTTCAGGTTTTTTACCAGAAGGACCAGCTGGACTGAACTCCAGATGTGATAAGTTTTAAGGTCTGTAGCTGACTGACCTGTTCTGTCTCAGACAGGTTCTCACCTGTTCATGGCCTGTCTTAGACAGATTCCCTGCTGTTCATGACCTGTCTCAGACAGGTTCTCTTCTGTTCATGACCTGTCTCAGACTGGTTCCCTTGTGTTCATGACCTGTCTCCAGGTCTATCTCAGAGAGGTTCTCTACTGTTCATTACCTGGAGCTTGCTCTGTCTCTGGCTAGAAGTCTCCTGCTGATGACATGCCAATTTTTCTGTCTCCAGTTTGTGGTCTCTTTTTTCTGGACATGCCTCTTTTTCTGTTCTTGGATAGTTCTATTTAGTTTTTGGGGGGTTTCTTTTTCTCTCTCACAGGTTCTCACCTGTTGATGACCGGTCTCTTGTTCTGTCTTTTGCTAGTAGTCTCCTTTTATTATCTGTCTCTTGTTCTGTCTCAGACATGTTCTCTCCTGTTCATGACCTGTCTCAAGTTCTGTCTCAGACAGGTTCTCTGCCATTCATGACCTCTCTCTTGTTCTGTCTCACACAGGTATTCTGCAGTTCATGAACTGTCTCTTATTCTGTTTCAGACAGGTTCTCTGCCGTTCATAACATGTCTCTTGTTCTGTCTCACACAGGTATTCTGCCATTCATGAACTGTCTCTTGTTCTGTCTCAGACAGGTTCTCTGCCGTTTATAGCATGTTTATTGTTATGTATCTGGCTGGTGCTCTTCTGTTCCTGGCAGGTTTCTTGTTATGTCTCTAGCTGGTGCTCTTCTGTTCCTGGCAGGTTTCTTGTTATGTCTCTGGCTGGTGCTCTCCTGTTCCTGGCATGTTTCTTGTTATGTCTCTGGCTGGTGCTCTTCTGTTCCCGGCATGATTTCTGTTTTGTCTCTGGATAGTGCTCCCCTGTTCCAGGTATGTTTCGTGTTATGTTGCAGGTTGATGCTCTCTTGTTCATAGCATGTTTCTTGTCATGTCTCTAGCTGGTGCTCTCCCGTTCCTGGCATGTTTTTTGTTATGTCTCTGGCGGGTGCTTTCCTGTTCCTAGCATGTTTCTTGTTATGTTTCTGACTGATGGTCTCCTGTTCCTAGCATGTTTCTTGTTATGTATCTGGCTGGTGTTCTCCTGTTCCTGGCATTCCTTATGTTATGTCTCTGGTTGGTGCTCTCCTGTTCCTGGCATGATTCTTCTTATGTCTCTGTCTGGTGCTTTCCTGTTATTGGCATTACTCTTGTTATGCCTCTAGCTGGTGCTCTACTGTTCCTCACATGTTTCTTGTTATGTCTCTGGCTAGAGCTCTCTTGTTCGAGCGTGTTTCTTGTTATGTCTCTGGTGGGTGCTTTCCTGTTCCTAGCATGTTTCTTGTTATTTCTCTGACTGGGGGTTTCCTGTTCCTAGCACATTTCTTGTTATGTCTCTGGCAGGTGCTCTCCTGTTCCTACCATGTTTCTTTTTACGTCTCTGGCTGCCACTCTCCCGTTCCTGGCATGTTTTTCGTTATGTGTCTGGCTGGCACCCTCCTGTTGCTAGCATGTTTCTTGTTATGTCTCTGACTGGTGGTCTCCTATTCCTAGCCTGTTTCTTGTTATGTGTCAGGCTGGTGCTCTTCTGTTCCTGGCATGTTTCCTGAGCTGTCTCTGGCTGGTGCTCTCCTGTTCCTAGTATGTTTATTGTTATGCCTCTAGCTGGTGCTCTCCTGTTCCAGGTATGTTTCTTGCTATTTCTCTGACTACTCCTCTACTGTTCCTGACATTCCTTTTGTTATGTATCTGGATGGTGCTCTCCTGTTCCTGGCACGTTTCTTGTTATGTCTCTGGCTGGTGCTCTTTCATTCCTGACATGTTTCTTGTTATGTCTCTGGCTGGTGCTCTTCCGTTCCTGACATGTTTATTGTTATGTCTCTGGCTGGTGCTTCCTTGTTCATAGCATGTTTCTTGTTATGTATCTGGCTGGTGCTCTCCTCTTCCTGGCATTCCTTTTGTTATGCATCTGGATGGTGCTCTCCTGTTCCTGGCATGTTTCTTGTTATGTCTCTGGCTGGTGCTCTTCCAGTCCTGACATGTTTCTTGTAATGTCTCTGGCTGGTGCTCTTCCGTTCCTGACATGTGTCTTGTTATGTCTCTGGCTGGTGCTCTTCCGTTCCTGACATGTTTCTTGTTATGTCTCTGGCTGGTGCTCTTCTGTTCCTGGCATGTTTCTTGTTATGTATCTGGCTGGTGCTCTCCTCTTCCTGGCATTTCTCTTGCTATGTCTCTGGCTGGTGGTCTCCTGTTCACAGCATGTCGCTTGTTATGTCTCTGGCTGGCGCTCTCCCGTTCCTGGCATGTTTTTTGTTATGTCTCTGGCGGGTGCTTAACTGTTCCTAGCATGTTTCTTGTTATTTCTCTGACTGGGCGGATCCTGTTCCTAGCACATTTATTGGTATGTCTGTGGCTGGTGCTGTCCTGTTCCTACCATGTTTCTTTTTACATCTCTGGCTGCCACTCTCCTGTTCCTGGCATGTTCTTCATTATGTGTCTGGTGGGTGTTTTCCTGTTCCTAGCATGTTTCTTGGTGTGTCTCTAACTGGCACCCTCTTGTTGCTAGCATGTTTCTTGTTATGTCTCTGACTAGTGGTCTCCTGTTCCAAGCATGTTTCGTGTTATGTCTCTGGTTGGTGCTCACCTGGTCCTAGCATGTTTCTTGTTATGTCTCTAGCTGGTGCTCTCTTGTTCTAGCTTGTTTCTTGTTATGTCTCTGGCTGGTGCTCTCCTGTTCATAGCATATTTTTTGTTATGCCTCGGGCTGGTGCTCTTCTGTTTCTAGCATGTTTTTTGTTATGCCTTGGGCTGGTGCTCTCCTGTTCCTAGCATGTTTTTTTGTTATGCCTCGGGCTGGTGCTCTCCTGTTCCTAGCATGTTCCTTGTTATGTCTCTGGCAGGTGCTCCCTTGTTCGTAGCATGTTTTTTGGTGTGTCTCTGGCTGGTTCTCTCCTCTTCCTGGCATTTCTCTTGCAATGTCTCTGGCTATGGTCTCCTGTTCCTGGCATGTTTCTTGTTATGCCTCGGGCTGGTGCTCTCTTTTTTTCTAGCATGTTTCTTGTTATGCCTAGAACTGGTGCTCTCCTGTTCCTAGCATGTTTTTTGTTATGCCTCGGGCTGGTGCTCTCCTGTTCCTGGCATGTTGATTGTTATGCCTCTAGCTGGTGCTCTTCTGTTCATAGCATGTTTCTTGTTATGTCTCTGGCTGGTGCTCTCTTGTTCTAGCATGTTTCTTGTTATGTATTTGGATGGTGCTCTCCTGTTCCTGGCACGTTTCTTGTTATGTCTCTGGATGGTGCTCTTCCGTTCCTGACATGTTTATTGTTATGTCTCTGGCTGGTGCTTCCTTGTTCATAGCATATTTCTTGTTATGTATCTGGCTGGTGCTCTCCTCTTCCTGGCATTCCTTTTGTTATGCATCTGGATGGTGCTCTCCTGTTCCTGGCATGTTTCTTGTTATGTCTCTGGCTGGTGCTCTTCCAGTCCTGACCTGTTTCTTGTTATGTCTCTGGCTGGTGCTCTTCCGTTCCTGACATGTGTCTTGTTATGTCTCTGGCTGGTGTTCTTCTGTTCCTGTCAAGTTTCTTGTTATGTATCTGGCTGGTGCTCTTCTCTTCCTGGCATTTCTCTTGCTATGTCTCTGGCTGGTGGTCTCCTGTTCACAGCATGTCGCTTGTTATGTCTCTGGCTGGCGCTCTCCCGTTCCTGGCATGTTTTTTGTTATGTCTCTGGCGTGTGCTTAAATGTTCCTAGCATGTTTCTTGTTATTTCTCTGACTGGGCGGATCCTGTTCCTAGCACATTTATTGGTATGTCTGTGGCTGGTGCTGTCCTGTTCCTACCATGTTTCTTTTTACATCTCTGGCTGCCACTCTCCTGTTCCTGGCATGTTCTTCGTTATGTGTCTGGTGGGTGTTTTCCTGTTCCTAGCATGCCTCGGGCTGGTGCTCTCTTTTTTCTAGCATGTTTCTTGTTATGCCTAGAACTGGTGCTCTCCTGTTCCTAGCATGTTTTTTGTTATGCTTCGGGCTGGTGCTCTCCTGTTCCTGGCATGTTGATTGTTATGCCTCTAGCTGGTGCTCTTCTGTTCATAGCATGTTTCTTGTTATGTCTCTGGCTGGTGCTCTCTTGTTCTAGCATGTTTCTTGTTATGTCTCTGGCTGGTGATCTCCTGTTCCAAGCATGTTTCTTGTTATGCCTCTAGGTGGTGGTCTCCTTTCTCTGGCATGTTTCTTGTTATGTCTCTGGCTGTGGTCTCCTGTTCCTGGCATGTTTATTGTTATGTATCTGGGTGGTGCTCTCCTGTTTCTGGCATGTTTCCTGAGCTGTCTCAGGCTGGTGCTCTACTGTTCCTAGTATGTTTCTTGTTATGCCTCGGGCTGGTGCTCTCCTGTTGCTGGCATGTTTCTTGGTATGTCTCTGGCTGGTGATCTCCAGATCCTAGCATGTTTCTGTTTATGTCTCTGGCTTGTGTTCTTCCATTCCTGACATGTTTGTTGTTATGTATCTGGCTGGTGCTCTTATGTTCCTGGCCCGTCTTATTCTCCGCCTACCTAAATCTTCTCACATCACATCTGCTCTTAGGTCTCTTCACTGGCTCCCTGTACATCTTAGGTCTTCTTTCAAACTCGCTTGCCTGGCCTTTCGGGCTCATCATCGTTCCGCTCCACACTTCATCAACTCCCTCATCACTTCTCATGCCCCCAGTCGAACTCTTCGTTCCTCATCACTGTCTCTGCTTCATACTCCCCGTTTTCGCAAATCTCGTACTGGGGGCACCCGTTTTTCGGTTTTGGCCCCCCGGATTTGGAATAGTTTCCCCCTCCCCATTCGCTCCATCCCTATCTATACTCACTTCCGCAAGGCCCTTAAAACCTTCCTGTTCTCTCAGGCTTTTCCTGGCTAGTCTTTCTGGGTTTTTCTGTGAGCATGGATGAGTCCCTAGCGCCAGGAAGCCGCTTGGCCGCAGTGCGCTTTATTAAATTCCTTTTTTCATTTCATTTCATTTCATTTCATTTCTCTTGTTATGTCTCTGGCTGGTGCTCTCCTGTTCCTGGCATGTTTCTTGTTATGTCTCTGGCTGATGCTGTCCTGTTCCTGTCATGTTTCTTGTTATGTATCTGGCTTGTGCTCTTCTGTTCCTGACATGTTTCTTGTTATGTCTCTTACTGGTGGTCTCCTGTTCCTAGCATGTTTCTTGTTATGGTTCAGGCTGGTGCTTTTCTGTTCCTGGCATGTTTATTGTTATGTCTCTGGCTGGTGCGCTCTTGTGCTAGCATGTTTCTTGTTATGTATACGGCTGGTGCTCTCCTGTTCCTGGCATTTCTCTTGCTATATCTCTGTCTGGTGGTCTCCTGTTCCTGGCATTTTTCTGGTTATGTCTCTGGCTGGTACTCTTCCATTCCTTAC
Source organism: Triturus cristatus (assembly GCF_964204655.1). Classification (NCBI taxonomy): domain Eukaryota; kingdom Metazoa; phylum Chordata; class Amphibia; order Caudata; family Salamandridae; genus Triturus; species Triturus cristatus. The sequence continues at coordinate 54,192,571 of NC_140594.1, forward strand.
ATGCTCCTTGTTATGTCTCTGGCTGTTGCTCCTCCGTTCCTGGCATGTTTCTTGTTATGCCTCAGGCTGGTGCTCTCCTGTTCCTAGCATGTTTTTGTTATGCCTCGGGCTGGTGCTCTTCTGTTCCTGGCATGTTGATTGTTATGCCTCTAGCTGGTGCTCTTCTGTTCCTAGCATGTTTATTGTTATGTCTCTGGCTGGTGCTCTCCTGTTCCTGTCATGTTTCTTGTTATGTATCTGGCTTGTGCTCTTCTGTTCCTGACATGTTTCTTGTTATGTCTCTTACTGGTGGTCTCCTGTTCCTAGCATGTTTCTTGTTATGGTTTAGGCTGGTGCTTTTCTGTTCCTGGCATGTTTATTGTTATGTCTCTGGCTGGTGCGCTCTTGTGCTAGCATGTTTCTTGTTATGTATACGGCTGGTGCTCTCCTGTTCCTGGCATTTCTCTTGCTATATCTCTGTCTGGTGCTCTTCTGTTCCTAGCATGTTTATTGTTATGTGTCTGGCTGGTGGTCTCATGTTCCAAGCATGTTTCTTGTTATGTCTCAAGCTGGTGTTCTTCTTTTCCTGGCATGTTTCATGAGCTGTCTCTGGCTGGTGGTCTCCTGTTCCTGGCATGTTTATTGTTATGCCTCTAGGTGGTGGTCTCCTGTTCCTGGCATGTTTCTTGTTATGTCTCTGGCTGGTGCTCCCTTGTTCATAGCATGTTTCTTGTTATGTATCTGATTGGTGCTCTCCTCTTCCTGGCATTTCTCTTGCTATGTCTCTGGCAGTGGTCTCCTGTTCCTGGCATGTTTCTTGTTATGTATCTGGGTGGTGCTCTCCTGTTCCTGACACGTTTCTTGTTATGTCTCTGGCTGGTGCTCTTCAGTTCCTGGCATTTCTCTTGTTATGTCTCTGGCTGGTGCTCTCTTGTTCATAGCATGTTTCTTGTTATGTATCTGATTGGTGCTCTCCTCTTCCTGGCATTTCTCTTGCTATGTCTCTGGCAGTGGTCTCCTGTTCCTGGCATGTTTCTTGTTATGTATCTGGGTGGTGCTCTCCTGTTACTGGCATGTTTCTTGTTATGTCTCTGGCTGGTGGTCTCCTGCTCCTAGCATGTTTCTTGTCATGGTTCAGGCTGGTGCTCTTCTGTTCCTGGCATGTTGATTGTTATGCCTCTAGCTGGTGCTCTTCTGTTCCTAGCATGTTTATTGTTATGTCTCTGGCTGGTGGTCTCCTGTTCGAAGCATGTTTCTTGTTATGTCGCAAGCTGGTGTTCGTCTTTTCCTGGCATGTTTCATGAGCTGTCTCTGGTTGGTGCTCTCCTGTTCCTGGCATGTTTATTGTTATGCCTGTAGGTGGTGGTCTCCTATTCCTGGCATATTTCTTGGTATGTCTCTGGCTGGTGCTCCCTTGTTCATAGCATGGTTCTTGTTATGTATCTGGCTGGTGCTCTCCTCTTCCTGGCATTTCTCTTGCTTTGTCTCTGGCAGTGGTCTTCTGTTCCCGGCATGTTTCTTGTTATGTGTCTGGGTAGTGTTCTCCTGTTCCTGAAACGTTTCTTGTTATGTCTCTGGCTGGTGCGCTTCAGTTCCTGGCATGTTTCTTGGTATGTCTCTGGCTTGTGCTCTTCTATTCCTGGCATGGTGGTCTCCTGCTCCTAGCATGTTTCTTGTCATGGTTCAGGCTGGTGCTTTTCTGTTCCAGGCATGTTTATTGTTATGTCTCTGGCTGATGCTCTCTTGTTCTAGCATGTTTCTTATTATGTATACAGCTGGTTCTCTCCTCTTCCTGGCATTTCTCTCGCTGTGTCTCTGTCTGGTGGTCTCCAGTTCCTGGCATGTTTCTGGTTATGTCTCTGGCTGGTGCTCTCTCATTTCTGGCATGTTTCTTATTATGTCTCTGGCTGATGCTCCCCTGTTCGAGGTATGTTTCTTGCTATTTGTCTGACTGCCCCTCTCCTATTCCTGGCATGTTTCTTGCTATGTATCTGACGGTTGCTCTCCTGTTCAGGGCATGTTTCTTGTTATGTCTCTGGCTGGTGCTCTCCTGTTCCTAGCATGTTTCAGGTTATGTCTTTGGCTCATGCTCTTCCATTCCTGACATGTTTCTTGTTATGTCTCTGGCTTTTGCTCCTCCGTTCCTGGCATGTTTCTTGTTATGTCTCTGGCTGTTGCTCTCTTGTTTCTGGCATGTTTCTTATTATGTCTCTGGCTGATGCTCCCCTGTTCCAGGTATGTTTCTTGCTATTTCTCTGACTGCTCCTCTCCTGTTCCTGGCATGTTTCTTGTTATGTATCTGACTGTTGCTCTCCTGTTCATGGCATGTTTCTTGTTATGTCTCTGGCTGGTGCTCTCCTGTTCCTAGCATGATCTGGTTATGTCTTTGGCTCATGCTCTTCCATTCCTGACATGTTTCTTGTTATGTCTCTGGCTGGTGCGCTTTCATTCCTGGCATGTTTTTTGTTATGTCCCTGGCTGGTGCTCTCTTGTTTCTGGCATGCTTTTTGTTATTTCTCTGGCTGGTGCTCTCTTGTTTCTGGTATGTTTTTTATTACGTCTGTGGCTGAGACTCTCCTGTTCCAGGCATGTTTCTTGCTATTTCTCTAGCTGGTGCTCTCCTGTTCCTAGCATGTTTCCTGTTTTGTCTCTGGCTGATGATATCATGTTCCTAGCATGTTTCTTGTTATTTCTCAGACTGGTTCTCTCTTGTTTCTGGCATGTTTCTTGTTATGTCTCCGGGTGGTGCTCTCCTGTTTCTAGCATGTTTCTTGATATGCCTCCGGCTGGTGCTCTCCTGTTCCTCACATGTTTCCTGGTATGCCTCTGGCTGGTGCTCACCTTTTCTTGGCATGTTTCTTGTTATGTATCTGGCTAGTGCTCTCCTGTTCCTCACATGTTTCCTGGTATGCCACTGGCTCATTCTCTTGTGTTCCTGACACACTTTTTGTTCTGTCTCTGGCTGGTGCTCACCTTTTCTTGGCATGTTTCTTGTTATGTATCTGGCTAGTATCTACTGTTCCTGGCACGTTTCTTGTTACGTCTCTGGCTGGTGTTCTCCTGTTCCTGGCATGTTTTTCGTTATGTCTATGGCGGGTGCTTTCCTGTTCCTGGCATGTTTCGTGTTATATCTTTAACTTGCACCCTTCCTGTCCTAGCATGTTTCTTTTTATGTCTCTGACTAGTGTTGTCCTGTTCCTGGCACTCCTTTTGTTATGTCTCTGGTTGGTACTCTCCTGTCCCTGGCATGTTTCCTGTTATGTCTCTGGCTGGTGCTTTCCTGTTTCTGGCATTACTCTTGTTATGTCTCTGGCTTGTGCTCTTCCTTTCCTGACATGTTTCTTGTTAAGTCTCTGGCTGGTGCTCCCTTGTTCATAGCATGTTTCTTGTTATGTCTCTGGCTAGAGCTCTTTTGTTCGAGCATGTTTCGTCTTATGTCTCTAACTGGTGCTCTCCTGTTCCTGGCATGTTTCTTGTTATGTCTCTGGCTGGTGCTCTCCTCTTCCTGGCATTTCTCTTGCTATGTCTCTGGCTGTTGTGTCCTGTTCCTGGCATGTTTCTTGTTATGTATCTGGGTGGTGCTCTCCTGTTCCTGGAATGTTTCTTGTTATGTCTCTGGCTGGTGCTCTTCAGTTCCTGTCATTTCTCTTATGTCTCTGGATGGTGCTCCCCTGTTCCTGGCATGTTTCTTGTTATGTCTCTGGCTGATGCTCTCCTGTTGATGGCATGTTTCTTGTTATGTATCTGGCTGGGGCTCTCCTGTTCCTGGCATGTTTCTTGGCATGTCTCTGGCTTGTGCTCTTCTATTCCTGGCATGTTTCTTGTTATGTCTCTGACTTGTGGTCTCCTGTTCCTAGCATGTTTCTTGTTATGGTTCAGGCTGGTGCTTTTCTTTTCCAGGCATGTTTATTGTTATGTCTCTGGCTGGTTCTCTCTTGTTCTAGCATGTTTCTTGTTATGTATACGGCTGATTCTCTCCTCTTCCTGGCATTTCTCTCGCTATGTCTCTGGCTGGTGCTCTCTTGTTTCTGGCATGTTTCTTGTTATGTCTCTGGATGTTGCTTTCCTGTTTCTAGCATGTTTCTTGATATGTCTCTGGCTGGTGCTCTCCTGTTCCTCACATGTTTCCTGGTATGCCTCTGGCTTGTGTTCTTAAATTCCTGACATGTTTCTTGTTATGTCTCTGGCTGGTGCTCTCCTGTTCCTCACATGTTTCTTGGTATGTCACTGGCTCATTCTCTTCCGTTCCTGACACACTTTTTGTTCTGTCTCTGGCTGGTGCTCACCTTTTGCTGGCATGTTTCTTGTTATGTATCTGGCTGGTGCTCCCCTGTTCCTGGCATGTTTTTTGTTATGTCTATGGCGGGTGCTTTCCTGTTCCTGGCATGTTTCTTGTTATATCTTTTACTTGCACCCTTTCTGTTCCAGCATGTTTCTTGTTATGTCTCTGACTAGTGTTCTCCTGTTCCTGGCATTCCTTTTGTTATGTCTCTGGTTGGTGCTCTCCTGTCCCTGGCATGTTTCCTGTTATGTCTCTGGCTGGTGCTTTCCTGTCACTGGCATTACTCTTGTTATGTCTCTGGCTTGTGCTCTTCCTTTCTTGACATGTTTTTTGTTAAGTCTCTGGCTGGTGCTCCCTTGTTCATAGCATGTTTCTTGTTATGTCTCTGGCTAGAGCTCTCCTGTTCCTGGCATGTTTCTTGTTATGTCTCTGGCTGGTACTCTCCTCTTCCTGGCTTTTCTCTTGCTATGTCTCTCGCTGTGGTCTCCTGTTCCTGGCATGTTTCTTGTTATGTATCTGGGTGGTGCTCTCCTTTTCCTGGCATGCTTCTTGCTATGTCTCTGGCTGGTGCTCTTCTGTTCCTGGCATTTCTCTTGTTATGTATCTGGCTGGTGCTCTCCTGTTCCTGGCATGTTTCTTGTTATGTCTCTGACTGGTGGTCTCCTGTTCCTGGCATGTTTCTTGTTATGTCTCTGGCTTGTGCTCTTCTGTTCCTGGCATGATTCTTGTTATGTCTCTGATTGGTGGTCTCCTGTTCCTAGCATGTTTATTGTTATGGTTCAGGTTGGTGCTTTTCGGTTCCTGGCATGTTTGTTGTTATGTCTCTGGCTGGTGCTCTCTTATTTCTGGTATGTTTCTTATTATGTGACTGGCTGATGCTCCCCTGTTCCAGGTATATTTCTTGCTATTTCTCTGACTCCTCCTCTCCTGTTCCTGGCATGTTTCTTGTTATGTATCTGACTGTTGCTCTCCTGTTCATGGCATTTTTCTTGTTATGTCTCTGGCTGGTGCTCTCCTGATCCTAGCATGTTTCTGGTTATGTCTTTGGCTCATGCTCTTCCATTCCTGACATGTTTCTTGTTATGTCCCTGACTGGTGCTCTCTTGTTTCTGGCATGTTTTTTTTGTTATTTATCTGGCTGGTGCTCTCTTGTTTCTGGTGTTTTTTTTATTACGTCTCTGGCTGAGGCTCTCCTGTTCCAGGCATGTTTCTTGCTATTTCTCTAGCTGGTGCTCTCCTGTTCCTAGCATGTTTCCTGTTTTGTCTCTGGCTGATGATATCATGTTCCTAGCATGTTTCTTGTTATTTCTCTGGCTGGTGCTCTCTTGTTTCCTGGCATGTTTCTTGTTATGTCTCTGGGTGTTGCTTTCCTGTTTCTAGCATGTTTCCTGATATGTCTCTGGCTGGTGCTCTCCTGTTCCTCACATGTTTCCTGGTATGCCTCTGGCTTGTGTTCTTCCATTCCTGACATGTTTCTTGTTATGTCTCTGGCTGGTGCTCTCCTGTTCCTCACATGTTTCTTGGTATGACACTGGCTCATTCTCTTCCGTTCCTGACACACTTTTTGTTCTGTCTCTGGCTGGTGCTCACCTTTTCCTGGCATGTTTCTTGTTATGTAACTGGCTGGTATCTACTGTTCCTGGCATGTTTCTTGTTACATCTCTGGCTGGTGCTCTCCTGTTCCTGGCATGTTTTTCGTTATGTCTATGGCGGGTGCTTTCCTGTTCCTGGCATGTTTCTTGTTATATCTTTTACTTGCACCATTTCTGTTCCAGCATGTTTCTTGTTATGTCTCTGACTAGTGTTCTCCTGTTCCTGGCATTCCTTTTGTTATCTCTCTGGTTGGTGCTCTCCTGTCCCTGGCATGTTTCCTGTTATGTCTCTGGCTGGTGCTTTCCTGTCACTGGCATTACTCTTGTTATGTCTCTGGCTTGTGCTCTTCCTTTCCTGACATGTTTTTTGTTAAGTCTCTGGCTGGTGCTCCCTTGTTCATTGCATGTTTCTTGTTATGTCTCTGGCTAGAGCTCTCCTGTTCCTGGCATGTTTCTTGTTATGTCTCTGGCTGTTGCTTGTCTGTTTCTGGCATGTTTGTTGTTATGTCTCTGGCTGGTGCTCTCTTGTTTCTGGCATGTTTCTTATTATGTCACTGGCTGATGCTCCCCTGTTCCAGGTATATTTCTTGCTATTTCTCTGACTGCTGCTCTCTTGTTCCTGGCATGTTTCTTGTTATGTATCTGACTGTTGCTCTCCTGTTCATGGCATGTTTCTTGTTATGTCTCTGGCTGGTGCTCTCCTGATCCTAGCATGTTTCTAGTTATGTCTTTGGCTCATGCTCTTCCATTTCTGACATGTTTCTTGTTATGTCCCTGACTGGTGCTCTCTTGTTTCTGGCATGTTTTTTTGTTATTTCTCTGGCTGGTGCTCTCTTGTTTCTGGTATGTTTTTTATTACGTCTCTGGCTGAGGCTCTCCTGTTCCAGGCATGTTTCTTGCTATTTCTCTAGCTGGTGCTCTGCTGTTTCTAGCATGTTTCCTGTTTTGTCTCTGGCTGATGATATCATGTTCCTAGCATGTTTCTTGTTATTTCTCTGGCTGGTGCTCTCTTGTTTCTGGCATGTTTCTTGTTATGTCTCTGGGTGTTGCTTTCCTGTTTCTAGCATGTTTCTTGATATGTCTCTGGCTGGTGCTCTCCTGTTCCTCACATGTTTCCTGGTATGCCTCTGGCTTGTGTTCTTCCATTCCTGACATGTTTCTTGTTATGTCTCTGGCTGGCGCTCTCCTGTTCCTCACATGTTTCTTGGTATGTCACTGGCTAATTCTCTTCCGTTCCTGACACACTTTTTGTTCTGTCTCTGGCTGGTGCTCACCTTTTCCTGGCATGTTTCTTGTTATGTATCGGGCTGGTGCTCTCCTGTTCCTGGCATGTTTTTGTTATGTCTGTGGCGGGTGCTTTCCTGTTCCTGGCATGTTTCTTGTTATATCTTTTACTTGCACCCTTTCTGTTCCAGCATGTTTCTTGTTATGTCTCTGACTAGTGTTCTCCTGTTCCTGGCATTCCTTTTGTTATGTCTCTGGTTGATGCTCTCCTGTCCCTGGCATGTTTCCTGTTATGTCTCTGGCTGGTGCTTTCCTGTCACTGGCATTACTCTTGTTATGTCTCTGGCTTGTGCTCTTCCTTTCCTGACATGTTTTTTGTTAAGTCTCTGGCTGGTGCTCCCTTGTTCATAGCATGTTTCTTGTTATGTCTCTGGCTGGTGCTCTCCTCTTCCTGGCTTTTCTCTTGCTATGTCTCTCACTGTGGTCTGCTGTTCCTGGCATGCTTCTTGCTATGTCTCTGGCTGGTGCTCTTCTGTTCCTGGCATTTCTATTGTTATGTATCTGGCTGGTGCTCTCCTGTTCCTGGCATGTTTCTTGTTATGTCTCTGACTGGTGGTCTCCTGTTCCTGGCATGTTTCTTGTTATGTCTCTGGCTTGTGCTCTTCTGTTCCTGGCATGATTCTTGTTATGTCTCTGATTGGCGGTCTCCTGTTCCTAGCATGTTTATTGTTATGGTTCAGGCTGGTGCTTTTCGGTTCCTGGCATGTTTATTGTTATATCTCTGGCTGGTGCTCTCTTGTTCTAGCATGTTTCTTGTTATGTATCCGGCTGGTGCTCTCCTCTTCCTGGAATTTCTCTTGCTATGTCTCTTTCTGGTGGTCTCCTGTTCCTTACATGTTTCTTATTATGTCTCTGGCAGTTGGTCTTCCGTTCCTGGCATGATTTTTGTTATGTCTCTGGCTGGTGCTCCCCTGTTCCAGGTATGTTTCTTGCTATATCTCTGACAGCTCCTTTCCTTTTCCTGGCATGTTTCTTGTTATGTATCTGACTGGTGCTCTCCTGTTCCTGACATGTTTCTTGTTATGTCTCTGGCTGGTGCTCTCCTGTTCCTAGCATGTTTCTGGTTATGTCTTTGGCTCATGCTCTTCCATTCCTGACATGTATCTTGTTATGTCTCTGGCTGGTGCTCTTTTATTCCTGGCATGTTTTTTGTTATGTCTCTGGCTGGTGCTCTCTTGTTTCTGGCATGTTTCTTGTTATGTCTCTGGCTGGTGCTCTCTTGTTTCTGGTGTGTTTTTTATTATGTCTCTGACTGAGGCTCTCCTGTTCCATGCATGTTACTTGCTATTTCTCTGGCTGCTCCATTTCTGTTCCTAGCATGTTTCTTGTTATGTCTCTAGCTGATGCTCTCCTGTTCGTAGCATGTTTCCTGTTTTGTCTCTGGCTGATGATATCATGTTCCTAGCATGTTTCTTGTTATTTCTCTGGCTGGTGCTGTCTTGTTTCTGGCATGTTTCTTGTTATGTCTCCGGGTGGTGCTCTCCTGTTTCTAGCATGTTTCTTGTTCTGTGGCTGGTGCTCTGCTGTTCCTCACATATTTCCTGGTATGTCCTCGGCTCATTCTCTTCCATTCCTGACATATTTCTTGTCCTGTCTCTGGCTGGAGCTCACCTTTTCCTTGCATGTTTCTTGTTATGTATCTGGCTGGTGCTCTTCTGTTCCGGGCATGTTTCTTGTTATGTATATGGTTGGTGCTCTACTGTTCCTGGCATGATTCTTGTTACTTCTCTGGCTGGTGCTCACCTGTTCCTGGCATGTTTTTCGTTATGTCGCTGGCCGGTGCTTTCCTGTTCATGGCATGTTTCTTGTTATATCTTTTACTGGCACCCTCCTGTTCCTAGCATGTTTCTTGTTATGCCACTGACAAGTGCTCTCCTGTTCCTGGCTTTCCTTTTGTTATGTCTCTGTTGGTGCTTTCCTGTCCCTGGCATGTTTCCTGTTTCTGGCTGGTGCTTTCCTGTTACTGGCATTACTCTTGTTATGTCTCTGGTTTGTGCACTTCCGTTCCTGACATTTTCCTGGCATGTTTCTTGTTATGTTTCTGGCTGGTGCTCCCTTGTTTATAGCATGTTTCTTGTTATGTCTCTGGCTAGAGCCCACTTGTGTAAGCATGTTTCGTCCTATCTCTCTAGCTGGTGCTTTCCTGTTCCTGGCATGTTTCTTTTATGTCTCTGGCTGGTGCTCTTCTGTTCCTTTCATGTTTCTTGTTATGTTTCTGGTTGGTGCTGTCCTGTTCCTACCATGTTTCTTTTTACGTCTCTGGCTGCCACTCTGCTGTTCCTGGCATGTTTTTTGTTATGTGTCTGGCGGGTGCTTTCCTGTTCCGAGCATATTTCTTGGTACGTCTCTAGCTGTCACCCTCCTGTTCCTAGCATGTTTCTTGTTATGTCTCTGACTGGTGGTCTCCTGTTCCTAGCCTGTTTCTTGTTATGTGTCAGGCTGGTGCTCTTCTGTTTCTGGCATGTTTCCTGAGCTGTCTCAGGCTGGTGCTCTACTGTTCCTAGTATGTTTCTTGTTATGCCTTGGGCTGGTGCTCTCCTGTTGCTGGCATGTTTCTTGGTATGTCTCTGGCTGGTGATTTCCTGTTCCTAGCATGTTTCTGGTTATGTCTCTGGCTTGTGTTCTTCCATTCCTGACATGTTTCTTGTAATGTCTCTGGATGGTGCTCTTCCGTTCCTGGCATGTTTCTTGTTATGTCTCTAGCTGGTGCTCTCCTATTCCTAACATGTTTCCTGTTTTGTCTCTGGCTGGTGATCTCATGTTCCTAGCATGTTTCTTGTTATGTCTCTGTGTGGTGGTCTCCTGTTTCTCACGTTTCCTGGTATGTCTCTGGCTTTTGCTTTTCCATTCTTGACATGTTTCTTGTTATGCCTCAGGCTGGTGCTCTCCTGTTCCTAGCATGTTTTTTGTTATGCCTCGGGTTGGTGATTTTCTGTTCCTGGCATGTTGATTGTTATGCCTCTAGCTGGTGCACTTCTGTTCCTAGCATGTTTATTGTTATGTCTCTGGCTGTTGCTCTCTTGTTCTAGCATGTTTCTTGTTATGTATTGTGCTGGTGCTCTCCTTATCCTGGCATTTCTTTCTCGTGCTATGTCTCTGGCTGGTAGTCTCCTGTTCTTGGCGTGTTTCTTGTTGTGTATCTGGCTGGTTCTTCCCTGTTCATGGCATGTTTCTTGTTACGGCTCTGGCTGGTGCTCTCCTGTTTCTAGCATGTTTCTAGTTATGTCTCTGGCTCATGCTATTTCATTCCTGACATGTTTCTTGTTATGTCTCTAGCTGGTGCTCTTCTGTTCCTGGCATGTTTCTTGTTATGTCTCTGGCCGGTGCTCTCTTGTTTCTGGCTTGTTTTTTATTTCGTCTCTGGCTGATGCTCTAATGTTCAAGGCATGTTTCTTGCTATTTCTCTGTCTGCTCCTCTTCTGAAAAGACACACAATTTATGGACTGAATGCAGAACAAATCAAAACATTCACCCCCAGTCAAAAGATCTGGGTTAAATCCATCATTCTTTTGCTCACCATTCCACCACAGTTTACACCTGGCCATGTGCAAATCAGTCTTAACCCTGTGCCTCATGGGAACAGTCCAGCCCGAACTGCCAAGCCAGGTCCTCCCTGGACCGGAAACAAGCATCCTAGGACCGGTTTCGGGGTTTCACCCCTCTTCAGCCAGGATAGCTTGATTCCAGTGGCACAGTGGGCACAGGACCCACGACTGAGCATACTTGGAGCACTTAGGGCAAGAAAGCAAAAGACACACAATTTATGGACGGAATGCAGAACAAATCAAAACATTCACCCCCGGTCAAAAGATCAGAGTTAAATACATCATTCTTTTGCTCACCATGCACCCCAGTTTAGGATAGCCTGTCTGATGAGGGTTATGAACGCGAAACCAGTCCCAGCATGCTTGTTTCCGGTCCAGGGAAGACATGGCTTGTCAGTTCAGGCTGGACTGTTCCCATGAGGCACAGGGTCAGACTGATTTGCATATGGGCATGTCCGAACTGGGCTGTTGGAGTGAGCGAAAGAATGATGATGGATTAAACCCAGATCAGTTGACTGGGGGTGAGTGTTTGATTTGCTCAAACGCTCCGTCCATCATCCCCTTTGGTATTGCTTTGTTCGCCCTAAGTTGGCAGGGTATGCCCAGACGTGGGTCCTTTGCTCACTTTGTCACTGGATTCAAGATAGCCTGGCTGATGAGGGTTATGAACCAGAATCCGGTCCCAGGATGCTTGTTTCCGGTCCAGGGAAGACATGGCTTGGCAGTTCGGGCTGGACTGTTCCCATGAGGCACAGGGTCAGAGTGATTTGCATATGGGCATGTCTGAACTGGGGTGGTGGAGTGAGCTAAAGAATGATGATGGATTAAACCCAGATCAGTTGACTGGTGGTGAGTGTTTGATTTGCTCAAACGCTCTGTCCATCATCCCCTTTGGTATTGCTTTGTTCGCCCTAAGTTGGCAGGGTATGCCCAGACGTGGGTCCCTTGCTCACTTTGCCATTGGATTCAAGATAGCCTGGCTGATGAGGGTTATGAACCCGAACCCGAAACCGGTCCCAGGATGCTTGTTTTTGGTCCAGGGAAGACATGGCTTGGCAGTTCGGGCTGGAATGTACCCATGAGGCACAGGGTCAGACTGATTTGCATATGGCCATGTCTGAACTGGGGTGGTGGAGTGAGCTAAAAAATGATGATGGATTAAACCCAGATCAGTTGACTAGGGGTGAGTGTTTGATTTGCTCAAATGCTCCGTCCATCATCCCCTTTGGTATTGCCTCTTCTGTTCCTAACATGTTTCTTGTTACGTCTCTGGTTGGTGCGCTCCCGTTTCTGGCATGTTTTTTGTTATGTCTCTGGCGGGTGCTTTCCTGTTCCTAGCATGTTTCTTGTTATGTCTCTGACTGCTGGTCTCCTGTTCCTAGCACGTTTCTTGTTATGTCTTTGGCTGGTGCTGTCCTGTTCCTACAATGTTTCTTGTTACGTCTCTGGCTACCACTCTCTTATTCCTGGCATGTTTTTTTTATGTGTCTGGTGGGGCCTTTCCTGTTCCTAGTATGTTTCTTGGTACGTCTCTGGCTGGCACTCTCCTGTTCCTAGTTTGTTTCTTATGTCTCTGGCTGGTGCTCTCTTGTTCATGGCATGTTTCCTGATATGTCTCTGGCTTGTGCTCTTCAATTCCTGACATGTCTCTTGTTATGTCTCTGGCTGGTGGTCTCATGTTCCTAGCATGTTTGTTGTTATTTCTCTGGCTGGTGCTCTTTTGTTTCTGGCATGTTTCTCGTTATATCCCGGGGTGGTACTCTCCTGTTTCTAGCATGTTTCTTGTTATGTCTCTGGTTTGTGCTCTCCTGTTCCTCTCACGTTTCCTGGTTTGTCTCGATTTGTGCTTTTCCATTCCTGACATGTTTCTTGTTTTGTCTCTGGCTGATGCTCTCCTGTTCTTCCCATGTTTTCTGGTATGTCTCTGGCTCGTGCTTTTCCATTAATGACATGTTTCTTGTTATGTCTCTGGATGGTGCTCTCTTGTTCATGGCATGTTTCCTGGTATGTCTCTGGCGTGTGCTCTTCCATTCCTGACATGTTTCTTGTTATGTCTCTGGCTTGTGCTCTTCCATTCCTGACAAGTTTCTTGTTATGTATCTGGCTGGTGCTCTCCTGTTTCTAGCATGTTTTTTGCTATGTCTCTAGCTTGTGCTCTCCTTTTTCTAGCATGTTTCTTGCTATGTCTCTGGCTGGTGCTCTCCTGTTGTTAGCATGTTTCTTGTTCTGTCTCTGGCTTGTGCTCTCCTGTTTCTAACATGTTTCTTGATATGTCTCTGGCTGGTGCTCTCCTGTTCCTCAAATGTTTCCTGGTATATCTCTGGCGTGTGCTCTTCCATTCCTGACATGTTTCTTGTTATGTCTCTGGCTTGTGCTCTTCCATTCCTGACAAGTTTCTTGTTATGTATCGGGCAGGTGCTCTCCTGTTTCTAGCATGTTTTTTGCTATGTCTCTAGCTTGTGCTCTCCTTTTTCTAGCATGTTTCTTATTATGTCTCTGGCTGGTGCTCTCCTGTTCTTAGCGTGTTTCTTGTTCTGTCTCTGGCTTGTGCTCTCCTGTTTCTAGCATGTTTCTTGATATGTCTCTGGCTGGTGCTCTCCTGTTCCTCAAATGTTTCCTGGTATATCTCTGGCTTGTGCTCTTCCATTCCTGATATATTTCTTGTTATGTCTGTGGATGGTGCTCTCTTTTTCCTGGCGTGTTTCCTGGTATCTCTTTGGCTCATGCCCTTCCATTCCTGACTTGTTTATTGTTATGTCTTCAGCTGATGATCTCCTGTTCCTGGATTGTTTCTTTTTATGTCTCTGGCTTGTGTTCTTCCATTGCTGACATGTTTCTTGTTATGTCTCTGGCTGGTGCTCTCCTTTTTCTGCCATTTCTCTTGTTATGTCCCTAGCTGGTGCTCACATGTATCTTTTTATGCCTCTGGCTGGTGCCCTTCTGTTCCTGGCATGTTTCTTCTCATTCCTCTGGCTGTTGCTCTCCTGTTCCTGCCATGTTTTTTGTTATGTCTCTGGCTGGTGCTCTCCTGTTCCTAGCATGTTTCCTGTTTTGTCTATGGCTGGTGGTCTCATGTTCCTAGCATGTTTCTTGTTATGTCTCTGGCTGGTGTTCTCTTGTTCATGGCATGTTTCCTGGTATGTCTCTGGCTCGTGCTCTTCCATTCCTGACATGTTTCTTGTTATGTCTCTGGCTGGTGATCTCCTGTTCCTGGCGTGTTTCTTGTTATGTCTTGTGCTGGTGCTCTCCTGTTTCTCACATGTTTCCTGGTATGTCTCTGGCTGTTGCTCTTCTCTTCCTAGCATGTTTGGTGTTATTTCTCTGGCTGGTGCTCTCCTGTTCCTTCTGTTTCTCATGTTATGTCTCTAGGTTGGTGTTCTCTTGTTTCTCACGTTTTCTGGTATGTCTCTGTCTCGTGCTCTCCTGTTCCTAGCATGTTTGTTGCTAGTTCTCTGGCTTGTGCTCTCCTGTTCCTGAAAAATGTCTTGTTATGTCTCTAGCTGGTGCGCTCCTGTTTCTCACATGTTTCCTGGTATGTCTCTGGCTCGTGCTCTCCTGTTCCTAGCATGTTTGGTGTTATTTCTCTGGCTTGTGCTCTCCTGGTCCTTCCATTTCTCATGTTATGTCTCTAGCTGCTGCTCTCCTGTTTCTCACATGTTTCTTGTTATGTCTCTAGCTAGTGCGCTCCTGTTTCTCACATGTTTCCTGGTATGTCTCTGGCTCGTGCTCTCCTGTTCCTAGCATGTTTGCTTTTATTTCTCTGGCTTTTGCTCTCCTGTTCCTGACAAGTTGCTTGTTATGTCTCTGGCTGGTGCTCTCCTGTTCCTAGCATGTTTCGTGTTCTGTTTCTAGATGGTGCTCTCCTGTTTCTCACATGTTTCCTGGTATGTCTATGGCTTGTGCTCTTCCGTTTCTGACATGTTTCTTGTAATGTGTCTGGCTGGTGGTCTCCTGTTGAGAGCATGTTTCCTGTTTTGTCTCTGGCTGGTGATCTCATGTTCCTAGCATGTTCTGGTTATGTCTCTGGCTGGTGCTCTTCTGTTCCTGGAATTTAGCTTATGTCTTTGGCTGGTTCTATCCTGTTTGTGTCATGTATCTTTTTCTAGCTAGTTCTCACCTGTTTATGCCACTTATTTTATTTGTTTTTTCCTGCTAGTTCTCTTTTTGTAAGGAATTGTTATTATTCTGTTTATTGCTAATTCTCCCTTTGTCTTGACGTTTGTCTTGTTCTAGTTTTGGCTAGTTCTTTTTGGTGTATGGCATGACTTTTTGCACATATCTTGTTCTAGTCATCCAGTCCTTTCTGGTTCTCTCCTGTTGTTGATATGTCTGTGACTATCTCTGGCTGCTCCAATCCCCTTGAGCAGGAAAAGGGAGACTATCTGCGGTCACCAATCCAACACTTAGGCTTGTGTGTGGACAGGGCTTGGGTGGTTTCTCAACAACGAGCGGGCTGCGAACATTTCAACACGTCCTGCATCCGGATGTTTCAGATGGAAAACAACACTGGAACAAGCCTTCCCCCAAGCGGCCGAGTGATAGATGAAAAGGCACATTTTGACCACAATTAATTTTCAAAACGCTTTAACAGCTGGGCCTTCCAGCCTCGCTCCCCTCCCTCCTCCCCCCCACCAGTACTGAGCCCTTTTTTAGATATTTGGGATAGTATGTGCTTAGAGCTTCATCACTTTTTCCCACATAATATTTAACACAGTGTTTGCCTGAAATTAAAGGCTTATTAGATGGAGGATCTGTTTTTTAGTCAGGCATCCCCTCCCTATGCAAGCTATGGTGGTCAGAAGTACTGGGCTCACTGCCGGTACTAGCAAAAACTGCAAAGAACCTGGGTATCAAATGGGAAACTGACTTATCCTTTGCGGGTTGAGTTTGTCATATTTCCTCATCTTGCTTTGGGAAGCGGAGAAGCATAAGGAAATTCCTGTACCTACTGCTATAGGAGTGCTGTAGGATTATAGTTCATGTGATGGTGACCTCTCAGTTGGACTATGCCAGCAGTCTGTATCTGGGGTTGCCTGCCTATCTGATTAATAGACTACAGATGGTACAGAATGCGGCAGCAAGATTAGTTTGATGGGTTCATTTCCGCCATCAAATTTCCCCTCACATTAGGCAGCTACATTGGCTACTGGTAGCAAAACCAATCAATCAATCGGGGATTTGTGAAGCACACTACTCACCCGTGAGGCTCTCACGGTGCTGGAGAGGGGGGTCGTGCAGCTCCGATTCAGCCAAAGAGCCAGGTCTTGAGGCTCTTCCTGAAAGTGTGCAGCGTGCGGGAATGTCTGATGTTGAGCGGGTGCTCGTTCCAGGTCTTTGTCGCGATGTAGGAGTAGGCTCTTCCGCCCGCTCTGGCTCTGCAGATGCACGGGATTTCGGCAAGGGAGAGGTCCGCGGAGCAGATGTTTCTCTTGGGTAAGTGGAAGGAAACTCTTTTGTTGAGGTATTGGGGTCCGGTGTTGAGGAGGGGTTTGTAGGCATGCATGAGTAGCTTGAAGGTTACTCCCTTCTCAACAGGGGCCAGTGGAGGTCTCGTAGGTGGTCAGTGATGTGTTCATGTCGTGGGATGCCGAGGACGAGTTTGGCCGCGGTGTTCTGGATGGTCTGCAGCTTTCCGGGAAGGGATTTGATGATTCTGGCATGGAGGTTGTTTCCATAGTCCAATCTGCTTGTTATGAGTGCGTAGGTGATGGTCTTTCTGGATTTGTGGGGGATCCACTTGAAGGTCTTACGAAGGATGCGGAGAGTGTTGAAGCACATGGCGGAGACAGCGTTAATTTGTCGGGTCATGGTGAGGGAGGAGTCAAGTATGATGTAGAGGTTCCGGGATAGGTCTGTGAAAGTGGGGGGTGTTGCCGAGCATGGTGAGCCACCAAGTGTTGTCCCATGCTGAGGGGATGGGTCCGAGGATGAGGACTGTCTTCGAGTTGAGCTTCAGATAGCTGCTGCTCTTCCAGGATGCAATGTCTTTCATTCCTTCCTGGAAGCTAAGTCTGGTGGTGTTGGGTTGCTCCGTGAGGGAGAAGATGAGCTGGGTGTCGTCGGCATGGGATACTATGCTGAGTCCATGCTATCTGATGATGGTGGCGAGGGGGGCCATATAGGTGTTGAAGAGCGTGGTGCTGAGCAATGATCCTTGGGGTACTCTGAAGTTGATCTCTGTTGGTTCGTAGACGAAAGGCTGGAGTCTGGTTCTTTGTGTTAGGCTTTTGAGGAAAGAGTGGATCCACTCGAGGGCAGTTACCTCTATGCCGGCGTCGTGGAGTCGGGCAGTGAGGGTGCGGTGGGAAATGGTGTCGAAGGCTGCAGAGAGGTCTAGTAATATGAGGGCTGCCATGTGGCCCTGGTCAAGGAGCGTGCGGATGTCATCTGTGGCAGCAAGGAGGGCAGTCTCGGTGCTTCAGTAGCTGTGGAATCTAGATTGGGAAGAGTCAAGGAAGGAGTTGGCTTCGATGAAATCCGTGAGCTGAATGATGACGATCTTCTTGGTGACTTTGGCCTTGAAGAGGAGGAGAGAGATGGATCTGTAGTTTTTTAGGTCTATAGGATCTGCAGAGGGCTTCTTGAGGAGGGGCTTGACTTCTGTGGGGAAAGTGCCAGATTCAAAGGCGGCGTTGCAGCTCGGGTGCTATGGCGGCAGCTGCTCTGTGGAAGATGTGCAGCGGGCAGAGGTCCATGGGGGCTCCTGAGTGAATGCTCTTCATGGTCGTGGCAGTGTCTTCGGTGGTGACTGGGGTCCAAGGTGGAGATGGTAGGCTGGCTAGAATTGCTGGTGGTAGGTGTGATTTCGGTGTTTGTTGTCCGTTCATTGACGTTGTTGTAAAGGGACTTGATCTTGAGATGGAAGTAGGAGCCTAGTTTATTGTAGAGGTCCTAGAAAGGAATGAAGTCTGAGGCTTCGCTGGAGGGTTTGGTGAATTTCTGAGTGACGCTGAAGAGTTACTTTGAATTGCTGGAGTTGTTGAGGATTTTGTTCTGGAAGAAGGTCCTTTTGGTGGATCTGATGCGTTGGTGGTATTCTGTCACGGCGTTACCTGTAGGTGGTCTGTGCTTCTGGGTTTTTGGGGTTTCTCCATACTTTCTCAAGACTTCTGCAGGTGCATCTGGATTCTTGGAGGTCGGTAATGAATCAGGTGGCTTTCATGGGGCATTGTCTGTCGGAGTTACGGAGGGGGGGGCGAGCTTGTCTGTGCAGTTGGTGATCCATCTGTGTAGTTCGTTGGCTGCAGAGTTGATGGTCATGGGGGGAGGGGGATCGTGGTTTAGGGTGTAGTTGAGGTGCTCCTCTGTGTCCTTGCTCCAATTCCTTTGTGGAGGGCGTGGTGTAAGTTTGTGAGCTGTGTTTTTTTTAAGGAGAAGTGGACGCAGTGGTGGTCTGTCCAGGGGGGGTTGCATGGTGTGGCTGAAGTGGATATTGTTTCCCCCTGCAAAGATGGGGTCTAAGGTGTGTCCTGCCTTGTGGGTAAGGGTGGTCACAAGCTGTTTCAGTCTGATGTAGGCGAGGTTGTCCAGGAGGGCGGTGGAGTTGGGGTCGCTGAAGTTGTCAAGGTGGAAGTTCAGGTCGCCGAGCAGTATGTAGACCATGGGGGAGATGGTGTGGGGCGAGATGAGGTCTGTGATGGTTATGGTGAACATGGTTCGTGATCCTGGAGGTCTGTAGGCAAGGGTGCCGCGTAAGGTCCATCTAAAAAAGAATAGAATTTAAGGCTCTGGCCTTGGCTTTTTGAGCCATCCATGATAGGAGCCCTGGATACCTTAGGCTCAGACTCAGGCCATACCTGCAGAAGCACATTCTGAGATCTAATTTCCAGCTCCTGCTCTGTGTGTTCCTCGCTATGCAAAGACCTGACTGGGCGGGAGGTCTTTCACAGTCAGGACCGCTGGACTGTGGAACTCTTTGCCCTCCCGTCTGCGCTAGATTAAGCCAGAACATGAGTTCAGGAAGACCTTAAAAACTTGGCTCTTTAGTCAAGGCTAGCTCCACTTATTGGCCAGATCTCTCCTGCAATAGTCGCTTAGCGCCGAGACTCCTCTGTTTGAGGTAGCTGTCACGCTCTTTAAATGCTTATTACTATTACATAAGCTATCCATGCCAAATTTGCGTCCTTTTTTTCCAACATCCTGGGAATTCTACCCAGGGTTTGTTGATCCCTCTGGAGGGGACTGAGAAACTAGCCAAAATACAGATAGATTTGTTTTTTGGGGGGAACATTTTTGAAAAAGTGTTGAAGAAGAAAGCGTGAGTGTTTTTCCCCTGCAAATTGTATGAACAAAGCGTTTGCAGTGCTAAAATCACCATCTTCCCAGCTTTCAGGAACAGGCAGACTTTTGTCAGAAAACCAACATTTTCTACACAGTTTGAGCATTTTAGTTGGACATAGCCTATTTTTCCTATTTTTTGTGCTTTCAACCTCCTTCCAGTTAGTGGTAGAAACTGATGTGAAACCAATAATGAATCATGGAGAAGTATACATTTCTGAAAAGTTGACAAGATTCTGAATTTAGCAAGGGGTCATTTATGTAGATCCTTAAAGGTTTTCCTTTAGAAAGTAACAGTTGAAATGAAAACATATTGAAAAAGAGTTGAAAAAACCAGCCATTTGTGCCTTGGTTTTCACCTGTACCTTCTGTTAAGTATGGAAGATTTTTAAAAACAATCTACCATTATGTCCACTAGACCCTTATGGTTACAGGGATCTAAAGTAGGCCTGGGCGGTAAATTCCGTTCCGCTCGCGGAATTTGCGGAATTTCGGTAATTTCGCGTTCCGCGGAGAACGCAAAATTGCCCAAAATTCTGCTTTCCGCGACTTCACGAAATTTTTTCTTGTTCACGTTCTCAAAATGCGTGTTCGCAAGATATTTCTCCCCGAGCACGCAAACAGCAACTGTGAACAGGAAAAAAGCATCGCGAACAAGCAATTCCGCGTGTTCGCGGAATTTCTGCATGTTCGCGGAGATTTTTTACCGTTTCGCGGAGATTTGCGTAACGCGATTACGCAAATTCCGCCCACCCCTAATCTAAAGGACCCAAGAACCCGAAGTGCCCAGAGCCAATAACTGAGCTGCGCCTTGCTATGGTTCTTCATTGTGTACCGGGTATACTCCAATTCACTTGGTAAAATATTAAGAGTAAAAAATAGGTATCAAGGAAAACTATGTATTTCTAAAATGGGAACATCATATGGAGTTTAGAAGCAGTGGTTATTTGCACA
The DNA here is from genome assembly GCF_964204655.1 of Triturus cristatus. Taxonomy (NCBI): domain Eukaryota; kingdom Metazoa; phylum Chordata; class Amphibia; order Caudata; family Salamandridae; genus Triturus; species Triturus cristatus. Next base: position 54,212,484 of record NC_140594.1, read on the forward strand.
ACTCTGAATATGTGGGTACCTAAACTCGCATGTGAATTAGGAGGCATTTTTTTTAAAATGACTTCTTTTTTACATACTGTCTTATATTCGGAAGGCAGAAATGCATAGAAAGTCAACTGGCACTTGTTCTTCTATTCTGTGTTACCCTAAGTCTCCTGATAAAAATGGTCCCTCTCTTGTGTGGGTAGGCCTAGTGCCCGTGATAGGAAACGGCCCAAAACGCAGCGTAGGCTCATCACATTTTCCAGCGAAAACTGACCCTTTTTTTGCAATGTGCCTAGCTGAGGGTTTTGAAACCTTGCTCAGCTAACACCTAGGGAAACCCGGCAAACCTGCACATTTTTTAAAAATAGTCATCCTGGGGGATCCAGGATGGGATGACTTCTGTGGCTCTCACCAGGTTCTGTTACCCAGAATCCCTTGCAAACTTCAAACTTTGTAAAAAAAACACATTTTCCTCACGTTTCTGGTGACTGCGGGGAGCCGCAAACTTCCACCCACCCAGCATCCTCCCAAGTCTCTTTGATAAAAATGGCACCTCCCTTGTGTGGGTGACCCAAGTGCCTGCAACTGGGAAGGGCCCAAAACGTAGTGTGGAAACATCAAAATGGTCGCTCACAAAACTACCTGTTTTGACTTGGGAATTACCTCCATTTTTGGGCCAAGGTTCCGCAGCAATCTAGGGAAACAGCTAGCACTGACATTTCAAAAAACCAGACACCGAGGGAGTCCATGGAGGTGTGGCTTGTGTGGATTCCCCAACGTTTTTTAACCCAGAATTCCTTGCAAACCTAACATTTTTCTTACATATTTCACTTGTTTGGGTGCCCAAAGCAGAGTCAGCCAACTATGTATAAAAAATAATTGTGCTTATCAACTCGCTGTGATAGCCCCTCCATATCTACAGCTTTTTTGGCTCTTTCCCATCACAGTCACTTGGCCCACCCACACAAGCTTTTAACTTTAATGGCAGCCGCACCCCTTTCCTTACACGTGGCTCGTCTAAGGAAAAAGGGCGCAATTAAAGTGAAAGTGCGGCATGGAGCAATTTAAAAAAAAAAGTTAATGAATACAAAAAAAACAGGCAGCTGTGTTCGGTGCTGAAAATAAACCAAAGGCACAGCCTTGGGAGAGAGCGTGTCCTGCCTGCAGGCAGATGGAACATTTAAGCAAACAGTGCTCAGAGGCTGTAATTAAAGCCTACCGAGTAACAACAAATGTGTCCTCGTGTTAGATTACAAAATGAGACAAGGTGGTACTAAGCAGGGACTACTACGCCTATTGTCCAATGAAAAGCCACAGTTTCCAAAGGACAATGAAACAAGCCAAAGAAAAATGTGGGTGGAGAGTGGGCGGGTCTTCAAGTCCATAACTGAATACTGCATGCCTCGCAGAGCAGCGCATGTGCTGCCCAGGCTCAATCTAGAAAGGCGTGTCTGTGCCTGTGAAAGACTTTCAAAAGCGGTTAGGATTTCACGACACCTTCCGAATCACACAGTGACGTTCTAGAAACAAATGGGTTGTGCCGGGGGCATAATGCAGGGCCCTGCGGTGGAGGGTGCTCCCCACGCTCCAGAGGGCCCCCACTCAGCGTAAGGTCTTTGCCTTTCAGTGAGGTAAGGGGATCTCAGGGCCGCTCATCACATTGGTAACCTCATCATTGTACCTTACTTCCCTAGATTCAGGCCAATGCATGTGAAAATCATTTACAAGAGAGGAGGGTTGTGAACTCTGGAAAGGTAGTAACTTTGAGGGCATTCACAAACCTTTCTAAAGCTCTTCACACACATGCCACCCATGTTGAATGATGTAAGAGGTTTCAGCATGTGACAGACATGTCACACACCCCATCTTGGGAATATGTAATCCCCAAAAGTCCTAAATCTAGTCCAGAAGTAGGAAAACCATGTATACTAAAGATGAAAAGGAGACATGTCAAAAGCAGGCGAGAACTGACTAGAAGGAGGACAAGAGGAACGCCAAGAGCAGGACAAAACTAACCAGAGGCAGAACAAGACACGTCTAGAACAGAAAAAACAATATCCCGAGATAGGACAGAACAAGATGAACAACAAAGAACTAGCCAGAGAGAGAACAAGAGTCACATCTTGAACAGTGGAGATTCAGGTAATGACAAGTCAAGAACTACAGAGAATAGCCAGAGATAGAAAAGGAGATATGTCATGTACAAGAGACACCTAGCCAGGAACAGAAGAAGAGACATTTCGGGCCTGATTCACAGAACTAATTTAAGACAAAATCCTAAACTTACTACAATTTTTGTATTCACTGAATGCACTTACTCATTTTGGTATTCACAGAACGCACTTACTCATTTCGGTATTCATAGAAGTTAGTAGTCCTAACTTTAGGACTCCTAAATGCCTTCTGTGAATACCGAAAGTCTTAAAGTTAGGATTTTTCTCAGTTTAGGAGTAGTAAAGTTAGGACTCCTAACTTTACTACTCCTAAACTGAGAAAAATCCTAACTTTAAGACTTTCGGTATTCACAGAAGGCATTTAGGTGTCCTAAAGTTAGGAGTCCTAACTTTACTACTCCTAAATTGAGAAAAATCCTAACTTTAAGACTTTCAGTATTCACAGAAGGCATTTAGGTGTCCTAAAGTTAGGAGTCCTAACTTTACTACTCCTAAATTGAGAAAAATCCTAACTTTAAGACTTTCAGTATTCACAGAAGGCATTTAGGAGTCCTAAAGTTAGGAATCCTAACTTCACTACTCCTAAACTGAGAAAAATTCATTTCATTTCATAAACTTTATTCGACAAAAAGTCATAAAAGTATCACATATATACATTAAACATGTTACATATCAATAAAAACAAGTTTATAAATAGCTAAAATCATAAAAAGCGATTAAACTACATATAATTAAGGTATATTTCATAAAAGTAGGGATGGAAGGAAGATCACCATAACTCAGTTTATAAACCTAGGGCGATGCCTCCATATCCTAGTACAGGTCGGATTTCGTATACCTAGCCATCTTCCTTAGCTCGAAGCAACCATGCCCATTTCGAAAATTTTGCCATGGCTAGTGCTATTGGGAGGCAAGGATCAGTGCATAGTATTCTTAATGCCTCCTCATGTCTCCTTAGGCCAATGAGGCGGCATAGTGGTTTAACCCACTTATTTCTTGGTGCTGCATATAATGGGCAAAAAAACAAAAAGTGGCTCATCGTTTCTTTCTTATCCTTACATTTAGGGCATTTATCACCATCATCGTTTCCCTCCCCAACTAGCCGTAAATGCCCTAATAGGAAGGATTCCTATCCTGAATTGAAAGTAAAGCTTACGATCTAGTGGTTTCTCAATTACGTCCCAATAGGGTTCCAATAGTGGGTAAGATTTCAATTCAAGGAAACGCACTGTGAGATGAGCAGAAACATTTACAGAACACCTTTCGGTAAAAATCATCTCCCAATATATCCTCTTAATTTCTGCCTTAGAAGGAAAAGCAGTATTAATTGGGTCATCCCACAGATCCCTCAACCCTATTCTCACTAGAAGAGATCTAATTGATTTCAACCACTTAATTTTATGGAAGCGATCCTTCTCAATAACTTCCTTAAGACCTCTTGCATAGTGAGACAGTTCCTGTGTTGTCCATATCCTGCGCCAGTATAAGACCGGTCGCAGCAAGGCAAGATCATACACACACTTCTTGCCAAGATCGCAAAACAGAGGAACTATAGGCGTGCTTTGGGGAGCATAGGTGACTTTCCTCAAAAACTCATTTTCTAGAATAGTCAACTGCTTAATATTAGAAAATCCCCACAACTCAGCCCCGTACAGGACAGAACCCAGTACTTTCATTCCGTAGATCTCTAAAACTGATCTAATCGGTTTAGTGAAGGAACGCTTAAACCTTTTCAGTAGTGCGCCTACTTGTTGTTTAAACCTCAATGTGCTTGTATTTAATTGCGTATTCCAGCACATATCACTCTAGAGGTTAACCCCTAAGTAAGTAAAAGCTTCAACCAAAAAAGTCTTGCCAACAAGATGGCGACCGGAGAGGAGCCCGGGAATGGAGCTCCGTAGGCTGGGGATCGTAACGGACAATATATCCCTGCATTAGCCCTTGCCAGCCCTTGCCACGTCCCAACCGGAGAGAGCCGCATCATCACAGAGACAAACCCAGGATTTCCTTACCGGAGAGTCGCATCGGCTGGAGCCCCCCGGGTCAGGAGCGGGACGCTGCGGTGCAGCTTGCTCGCTGGTGACGACCCTCCGGGACGACCTAGCTCGCGCCCACAACGTCTCTGGCTGTGTGGAGCCCCCAAGTCTGAAGCCAAGACCGGAGGCAGTCCCACGGCGGCATCGGCAGGTCTCCGAAAATTCGACTGGGTTGGAACACAGCACCGCAGTAATCATATCGCAGGAGGCAGCTCTGCTTTCGCGAGGATGGATGCGGCTTGGTGACACACAGATGTGCTTCGTGGTGTCGATACAAACGCAGGTATTTCCTCCGCCTCGTACCGCAAGAAAAAAAAAAATAATTTAAACAACGACCACACGGTTTCTACATCAGTCTATGATTATAGACAGAGGACTTTAAACCGAGAGTCAGGATCACGAAAAGAGTGATAGGACAACTCTCTGGAACCCTAATTATCACTGGTCTTTTTGGCAGCCATCTTGGAATGGCTTTCCTATTAGTTATCTCAATCTTTACCACTGCCCTGTCTGTCACCCTTTGAGTACCTAAATTTCCACATCACAGAGCCAGCTCTGGCCTTACTTCTCTGACAACCACTCCCAGCAGGTTCTTCCCCGAATACTCTTGTGACACATACACAATCTCTCAACTAGTACCCCTCTTGCTATACATGCCCCTCTTCAAGGGCTCTATTCCCTCTATCTCACCTACTTCCGATCCCCCTCCCCTACCCCGACCATTGTTCCTTTTAGTGTTACACGTCTCTTTACCTCTCACACTCTCTGTCCTCCCCATCCCATATAAAACAAAAAATAAAAATAAAAAAAACTATCCTTGGCCTCTTTTGACCTCCCCTCTCCCCTCCCACCTCCCTCCTCTACGTACGTCACTCCACTGGGGTGGACGTCATGGAGCGTGCAGGTACACACACCTACAGCATCATCTATCCCCCTAACCTTTCTAAACAATCTTCCAAGCACTTCAAACATAATTTTATTAAACTTCACCCTGAAACGCTCTTCGCGGACCCTTATTTCTCACCTAATACTGGAATCACTACCACAGATCTCATTTTCCACACTAAGAGAAGAGCCCAATGGAGAAAAGCACTCCTAGCCTCTCTCACGATCTCCTCTACTAGGAAAACCGCACATGGGACAGCCTTCGTTATTTCCCCCTCCCAACTATTTCATGCAACAGCGTCCATCACCATCTACAATAACGGCACCATCCTCATTCAGGCCTCAGATCATAATCTAAAACTCTTAGATACCATCTTCCCCACCATTAAAAACCGTGTGTCTATATCACAGCTGCCCTCTCCTCCCCCCGACCGTGGCAACTCAGACTGGATTAACCCCCCCATCCCTACTTATAACCTCTCACCATCTCCGCCTGGTTCCAGTCCTTCCCCCACTCAACCTACCCCTCTCTCCCACACTCAGCACTTAGCCTCACCCTCAACACCTGGTGCCTCTATCTCCCCTACCCCACCTACTCCCCAGCCACCTCAAACACCATCGACTTATAGCTCTCCCTCCCCCACGAGCACCCCTCCCCTCCATACCCCCCCCCCAGCACTGCACCTGACCCACTAACCCTACGGCCCAGCACGACTGCTCCAACCTATGCGCCCCTCTCAGAGGAGGAATCCATTCCTCTGGAGCCCTCCGCTCATCTCCCCCCATACAATCTTTATCCCTCTGACTCGTTCCCTTCAGCCACCTCCCTATCCCATGACCCGGCCTCACCTGACACCAACTCCCCTCAACGTTGTCCCCCCCTCCACAGAGACTGCGTCATAATAATGTCTCACCTCCCCCCCTTTTGGCTACTACGCTCCTTTCTGAACAAACCACCCTCCATCCTTTCCTCATTCCTGTACAACTGGCAGCATCCACAACCCTACAACCCCCCACTCAGCCTCCGACTGACACAACACACCCTCCTACATCTCACTCATCCGCATCAGACCCCAGAATAGACGAAATTATGATCACCTTGCACCAAATTAAAGCGGAGTTACATTCGTTCAAGATGATGCTGTCGAGACATTCACAGCGCTTCACACCATCTAAGTCATACAAGTCACACGGGCACTTGGACCCCATTCCACCTGCCTCTAAAATGCCCCCTCCATGTTGGAAAACAGTTCCCTCCCACAACACTCGTACACGCCCGATGCGCACCACCAATTTACTCTCGGAGAGCGATCTCCTCTCTTTTCTGCACTCTTACGACCCCCCCCTCCCCAACTCCCTTCCATCCTCTCAGACTACCATCCCGACTATCCCCCTCAACCCTCGCAGACCCGCCACACACAACAACAGAGGAGTATGTGCTAATAACCTTAGAAGAATCCTTGTACCTCCAGATCCCTCTTCTTCCCTCTCTGCACCCCATCTGAAATGCACTCTTCTAAACTGCCGATCAGCCTCCAGACATGCTGCCGACATAGCTGACCTCATCATCTCACAGGAGCTTGACATCCTATTTCTTACGGAAACCTGGCTAACAGATTTATCCACACCACTACTCGACATCCTCGTCCCTCCTAACTACGACATCATTAGACTCGATAGATCGGATAAGATAAGGGGCGGCTTAGCTTGTATACATCGCAGCAGCATCACCATAAACAGAGCCATCTCGCCCATTTTCACATCTTGCGAATACTTATGCCTAAACATTTGCTGCAAGGGCAAACCTGTTTGCTCATTCCACATCATCTACCATCCCCCAGGAGACAACCTCCTTTTCATCGAACACCTCATGGATTTGATCTCCTCTAACAACGGGCGGCAAATTACCCAAATATTCCTAGGCGACTTCAATCTCCATTGGAATGACATTAATGACTCAGGGGTCAACAGTTTCAAAAACTTCCTGGATGATCTAGCCTTCACCCAATCCTGCAGTAGTCCGACTCACATTAAAGGATCAACCCTTGATCTCATTATCTCCAAAGCTGACGTCATCCAGGTGGACTCGATCCACCCATGTGGCATTATTGCCTTTCACATCAAAGAAACCTTTAAACTCAACTCATCGCAACCCACAAAACCAAAGATCTGGAAACAAGACTTGAAAAAAAATCAACCCCAACTCACTACCCGCCTCCAGTTATAACCTGCTCCAGCCCCCTGTAAACACCTCTGACGTCCATGTTCTCACGAATCACTATCTCGACGCCATGACCTCGATAATAAATGAGGCCGCCCCACTGCAACTTAAGAGAGCTCCCATTAAAGATTCCAAGCCCTGGTACAACGCTCTACTTAATGAAGATCGAAGAGCCCTCAGATCCTCAGAACGCAACTGGAGAGCAGTCCCATCGGCTCTCCACCTCAAACTCCTTAGGAAAAAGAGAAATGCATAATACAAAAAAATTAAACGCAGTAAAGCTGACTTCTTCAGACACCAACTTGACCAAGCTAAAAACCGGCCAAAAAAGCTCTTCGAACTTGTCAAAAATCAAACCAAGGAAGCTCCCCAACGGGCCCGAGACCTAGATCGCCCACAACCTAACTGTCAAGAATTCTCCACCTTCTTCAATCTGAAGACCGACAACCTCATAAATGACCTCCTTAATGACAGCCCACTACACACTGCTCCTCATACGGTAATCACCCCGTTATTTACACCCATCCCATGCCTTTCCCCCCCTAAGGCCAGCCCCAAAAACAAGGCAGCCTGGTCTTCCTTTGAGACGTACACTGAGGACGACCTAGGCAAGATTCTCAACAACCTGAAACCGGCCAACCATTTCACTGACCCCCTCCCGGCTAATGCAGTCAAAGCCCTTTCACCGTGGCTCCTTCCACTCTGGACCAAAATCATTAACAGCTCACTCTAACAAGGCTGCATCCCGGACTCCCTCAAAGTAGGCCAAGTCTCACCTATCCTAAAAAAACTCACTGCGGACCCCACTGACCTCAACAACTACCGTCCCATTTCCAATATCCCCACTTTGGCCAAATTGCTGGAAAAATGTGTAAACGGACAACTGACCAATCACATAGATCACTTCAACCTACTAAATAAACACCAATCAGGCTTCAGAGCGGGTCACAGCACTGAATCGGCCATGACACACATTCTTGATAATGCGCTACAAATCCTTGACCAGAATGGTTCGTGCTTACTCATCTTACTAGACCTCTCATCAGCCTTTGATACGGTCAAACACCAGAAACTATTAGATCTCCTGGAGCATAGGATGGGTCTGTCTGGCACAGTGCTAAAATGGTTTACATCCTTCCTGCATAACCGTTCACAAAAATTCAAGGTTAACAACGCGCTCTCCAATGCCTCCCCTGTATCTCTTGGGGTGCCGCAAGGGTCCGCACTCTCACCGTCCTTATTCAACCTGTTCATGGAACCGCTCACTGAAATCCTGCAAACATCCAATGTTCAATTTCATATGTATGCAGATTACACACAGCTATACCTCAAGATCAACTTCATAGAGGACATTAATTTGCTCAACTCCACACTCATGATCACCCAGTCTTGGTTATCAGAAAATCATCTCAAACTCAACGCATTAAAAACAGAATTCCTACTCATAGCACCACCGGCCAAGATCCCTCTAATACAGAGGTCTTCAATCTGTGGGGCGCGATCCCCAGGGGGGTCGTGGAGTCATGGGAAGGGGGTCACGCTGTTCCTTTGCTAAAGATAACGTTCCAGACAGGGTAGTTAAAATGCCTTCCCTGGAGCGTTATTCAGTGACTCTCCTGTGCTGGGAAACAGAAGCTAGACAGACAGTTAAACACACCTTTCTGCCAGTGTACTGCTGGCCTGAAAGACATGCAAATGTGCACGAGTTAATCTGCAAACGTAAAGGATTTGCAGATTAACTGGCTGTGCACATTTGCATTTCTTTCAGGCCAGCAGTACACTGGCAGAAAGGTGTGTTTAACTGTCTGTCTGGCTTTGATTTCTCAGGAAAGGAGAGTGCTGTTGAAGTTCATTTATTGAATCACTTGAAACTTTTTGAGTGGTAGAGCACAGAATTAACTGAGCTGTGAAGTGCTTGCTTTTAATTGTCATCGTATTTACATAGCTTTTACTTTCCCTGAGAATGTGTTGAAGGGACAGTTACGTTAAAAAAAATGCATTACATAGGGTATAGATATTACTAAAATCTGTGGGCTTCATTTACAATGAAATGGTGTAGGGCAGCTCCGCAAGTATTTTTGCTGTGTTGCCCTATGCCAATTCAAAAGGGCAGGATTGGACTGTATTTATAAAATACAGTGCATTCCTGTCCTTTCTGCCAGCACAAAATTTGGTGCCTAGCGCCAACGCAGACACCCTTGCACCATGGTGCAAGGGTGTGTGCATTGTTTGCAGGATTGTTTTTGTGCAAGAAGGCACGCCTTTCTGCGCAAAAACAATTCATGGAGGCTTTTTCCTCTTTCTCTGTGTGCCACACATAGAAAGAGGAAACAACTGGGGAGAAATAAAGATATTTCTCCTCGTTACGCATCCCCTGGGGCAGCGTACAGTTTTGACGCATCCTCAGGTTTACAGATGCATGTAAATCTGGGAATGTGTCAAAACCCATGGGAAAACCCACCGCAACGCCCATGGAACGCCCCCCCTCCCCCAACGCAGTGTAAGGCAACACATCAACTTGCGCAGCGTTGCCTTACACCATATCTAGGAGGCCATGAAACGCCACGCAAAGTGACTTCGCGTGGCCTCGTAGATATGGGTCTGCGCAACCAAAGCGTCATAAAAAATGATGCAGTGTAAGGGGCGTGTAAATAAGCCCCTATATTTTTAAAGCAGCCTGTATATTTTGGAAGCACCATTTTATCGTAAAACATTTTGTAGCAGTCTATCTTATACTGTGTGTAATGCAAGTATAAAATAAAGACTTACATATTCACAGTACTTTCTGTCACAGGCTGTGAACTCATAGCATTAAAAATACACAAGTGACTATTTTCCACTGCACCAACCACGATTTAATTCGGTGGCTCTCTAGTTTCACACAGACCTTTGCAGTGCATTAACTAATAGAGTTTTCCAAATGTATTATAGTGCATTTCCCACTGAGTAACAACTTTTTAAAATGTATTTATTATTCATTGAAGCTGCCCGTTATTTTATATGTAGCTACCGGACGGGGTAAGACCTAAAAAATGTATGTATGTTTTAATTATCATGAATGATGTTCAGCTACCTCCAGTTACATGCAGCTGTAAATGCCAAGCTGTCAGCATCCCATGAAATAGAATATGGTTTTCCTCTAATGCCGTGCAATAAAGTTGCAGCCCATGCATTACAGCTATTATACCAAGGGGCACTGGAATTATGTGATTGTGAGGCCACAGTGATTTTAGCATGGTTATAGATTTATCACATTTGCCACATAATCTGCTGATTTTAACCAAAACATTTTTATTCATTAAAAAGGTTTAAAAGTTACTAAAAAAGCAGCAAGAGGTGTTGACGGTTAGTAGAAGGCCATTTGTAAAGCTGTGCTGGTCACCTTTTTGTTGCTTATTGCTATATTTGGGTGTTAAACTGGTACTAATGAGGTGCAACCACAGATTGACCATTTCTCCGGTGAACATTTATGGTTGTCAGTGATACGGAGTACCAGGTTGTAGAAAGTTTTGTTGGGTCCTTACGCCTAAAAAATGTTGATGGGGGGTCTCGGCATCAAAAAGTTTGAAGACCACTGCTCTAATGCATGACCTGATCAAACAACTCTCTGCGTTCAACGTACAACCAACTATCGTGGATTCTGCAAAATCCTTGGGGATCACTCTCGACAACAACCTCATGATGCAAAAACACATCAGTAACGCCACAAAGAGAGCTAATTTCCAGATAAGTACCCTAAGGAAGCTGAAACCCTTCCTGCCAATCGAGGACCTCAAGTTGGCAGTACAAGCGCTAGTTCTCCTTTGTGTGGATTACGGAAGCGTCTCCCTGTGTGGACTACCAAAAGCCGCAACAGCACCCTTAAGAGCGTCTATCAACGCTGCGGCAAGACTCATCACTGGCTCGAAAAGAACTGCACACATTACCCCTGACTTAAAATCCTTGAATTGGCTTCCATTTGAAGCTAGAATCCACCTAAAAGTGGCGTGCGTGACTCATAATGCCTTACACCACAACTCTCCCAGCTACCTCGCGCAGAAACTGACAATCTCTGGTGGTCTACGGACTTCCAGGAGTGCCGAAAACCTTTTACTGAAACCTCAAAGGTTCAACAAAAAGAAAACATATAATCGATCCTTCTCTGGGATGGCGCCCAAAATTTGGAACACTCTTCCCCCCAAAACCAGACGGAATGCCTCCTCCGCCGCTTTCAAAAAAGAAGTAAAAGCGCTTCTCATGGCAAAATTTACTTGAGCTCTTTCCCTTCAGAACTGAGTTCGCTAGTTCCTGTCTTATGTGACAGCACCATGTTGTAATACCTCTAGACCACTATATTTGCCCTCATCATGGTTTTTATATGTTTGTTCACTTGCTTATCTCTGTTTTTTTTTGTTCCTCTTACAGGCTGCTGTTATGTAAAGCGCTCTGATATCCGCAAGGATCTTGTTCGCGCTCTATAAAACTTTCTAAATAAAACCCGCTCTAGCCTACAATTGCCCATATATATTCTTCCCTTAAACCGTTTTGTTTGTTTTTGACATCTCGGTTCAGTGAGGACCATAAATTTTGTTTTTGCACTATTCACTTCTAGCCCTCGCATGTCGCAAAACTCCACAAAGCGCTGAAGTGCCTTCTGCAACCCACTTGGGGTTTTAGATATTATTAGAGTGTCATCCGCGAACATAAGTACCGGGACGCACTCTCCTGCCAGCACGGGGGCATCAGTGGGAATCATGGAGAGGAATATTGCCACTCCATTTATAAAGAGTGAGAACAGGGTAGGCGCCATCACACAACCCTGTCTCACTCCCCTTTTGACCGGAAAGACATCTGTAACTTCCCCTGCCTGCCCCATCTTACCCTTGCATAAATATCCTCATGAAGGCGTGCAATCAAGGTTAACAGTTCCAGAGGCATACCTAATTCCTCCAGTACTTGCCAGAGCTTCCCCCGCTGGACAAGATCGAATGCTGCCCTTAAATCTACAAAAACTGCATATAATACACCTTTGCCCAAAATCACAACACGCCAATATAAGACAATAAATCTAAAAACCTGATCTATCGTGCTAGTCCTTGGGCAGAATCCAGCTTGCAACGGGCTGAGGATATCCCCCTCTTCCATCCAGTCCTGGATCTTTCCCAAGACCAGTCGCCCCATTATTTTTTGTAATGAGTCGATCAGGCTAATAGGCCTATAGTTACTTGCTAGAGATGTATCACCTTTTTTATAAATGGGCACAATTTCTGCTCCTTTCCATGTATAAGGGACGGCCATTCCCTGGGCAATTGCATTAGATAGATAGCTAATATATAATCGCCATCTCTCTCTATCGCTAAGGTATAAATCAGCGGGTATACAATCCATCCCTGGTGCTCGCCCTGCAGTTACAGTATTCAATGCCCTATCCACATCCCCTAAACTAAAAACAATACCTTCATAAAATTTAGTATTGGGAGCTGACCCACTTAAATTGCCTTCAGTATTAGCATACTGAGGCTTAAAAAATTCAACCCAAGAACCCTGGGGCACATTGTTTTGAGGACTATCCACAAGCCCACCTCCTTCCCATTTAAAGATGTCCCAAAAAAGTGCCTGGTTCTTTGAGAGACATGCATCCTTGAGATTCAACCATACTTGGTCATCCCAATCTCTTTTTGCCCCGCAGATTATTTTCCTATAGTTGCAACGGGCTGCTTTAATTATCTCTTGTTTCCTTGAATTTAGTGATAAACTCAGTCCAGCCCGGGCTTCCCTGCAGGATTTATTATACCACCTCTCTGGTTTTCTACTCTCCATTATCTTAGTGGTACCAGATTTACAAAAGTGTGCTTTGAGATTAATAAACAAATCATTATGATCATCCTTAAATAGGCAGGACTTCCTCCCAGAGTATACATCATCTCCTATCTTAAGTAATACCTTATCAATCTGAACTTTAATAGCAGATAGTGTGTCAGCTTGTCTGCTCACTTTGCACCACTTAAGGTGCCGCTCATCATTTGATAAGATGGTCTGGGGCGCAAGTAAATCTTCACTTGGAATCACTATCCCCTCCTGCCCAAACCTAAACGATGCTACAAGGGGGTTATGATCACTCTCAATACGAGACCTAACTTCCATGTCCACCAGGGTATGCCAGAGCTTCAAATGGACGAGTATATAATCAATATTACTTGACCTTATCCCGTTGTCATAAGTTTTTACTTGCTTGCTATCAGACAATGTCCGACCATTTGCCGCCCTTAGTTGATTACCTAAGCAAAGCCCATTTAAATACAATGCAGCCTCGGTCCATTTAACTGAAGGCCTTTCCTCCAGTTCAGGAACACCCCATCTGATGTCCTCCTCTTCCGACATATTTACAATTCCCAGGCCGTGAAAAATTCTAACTTTCAATATTCACAGAAGGCATTTAGGAGTCCTAAAGTTAAGACTACTAACTTCTGTGAATACCGAAATGAGTAAGTGCCTTCTATGAATACCAAAATGAGTAAGTGCCTTCTGTGAATACCAAAATGGTAGTAAGTTTAGGATTTTGTCTTAAGTTAGTTCTGTGAATCAGGCCCCTCATGTACAAGAGACACCCAGCCAGAGTGAAAACAGGAGACATGTCATATACAAGAGACACCTAGCCAGAGATAGAACAGGAGACATGTCATTCACAAGAGACACCTATCCAGAGACAGAATATAAGACATGTCATATACAAGAGACACCTAGCCAGAGACAGAACAAGAAACATGCAATGTACAGGAGATATCTAGCCAGAGATAGAACAGGAGACTTGTCATGTACAAGAAACACCTGCCAGAGACAAAACTGGAGACATGTCATATGCAAGAGACACCTAGCCATAGAGCGAACAAGAGACATGCCGTGTACCGGAGACATCTAACCAGAGATAGAACAGGAGACATGTCATGTACAAGGGACACCTACCCAGAGATAGAACAGGAGACATGGCATGCACGAGAGACACCTAGCCAGAGATAGAACAGGAAACATGTCATGCATGAGAGTCACCTAGCCAGATGCAGAACAAGACACATGTCAAGAACAGAACAAACAGGGATAGAACAGAACAAGATACCCACCACGAACAGCAGACAACTAGCCCACAACAAAACAAGTGGCCTGTCAAGAACAGCAGAGAATGAGCCAGAGGAGTGTCAAGAACAGGAGAGAACAAATGGAAACAGAACCAAAGAAACATCTTGAATATGAGATAACTATCAAGAGACAGAAAAAGAGACATAAGAAGAACGCTTCAGCCAGAGACAGAACTAGATTTGTCATAAACAAGAGAGAACAAGCTAGGCACAGAAAGGGAGACATATCACGAACCAGAAAGAACTAGCAAGAAATGGAAGAATAGACCTGCGAAGCAGAGGAAAGAATTAGAGCAGACAAAAAAACGGATATTTGATGAACGCAAGAGAAGTAGCCAGGAAGAGAACAAGAGACACATTTACAACAGCGGAGATTGAGGTAATGACATGTCAAGAACTAGAGAGAAATAGCCAGGTATAGAACTGGAAACATGTCATGTACAGGAGACACGTAGCCAGGGACAGAACAAGAGACATTGCATGTACAAGAGACACCTAGCCAAAGACAAAACAGTAGACATGTCATATACAAGAGACACCTACACAGAGAGAGACAGAACAAGAGACATGCCATGTACAAGATACACCTAGCCAGAGACAGAACAGGAGTCATGTCATATGCAAGAGACACCTAGCCAGGGACAAACCAGGAGACATGCCATATACAAGAGACACCTAGCCAGAGAGAGACAGAACAAGAGACATGCCATTTACAGGAGACATCTATCCATAGACAGAACAGGAGACATGTCATGTACAAGAGACACCTAGCCAGAGACAAACCAGGAGACATTCCATGTACAGTAGACATCTAGCCAGAGATAGAAGAGGAGACATGTCATGTACAAGAGACACCTATCCAGAGACAAAACAGGAGATATGTCATATGCAAGAGACCCCTAGCCAGATACAGAACAAGAGACATGCCATATACGGGAGATAGAACAGCAGACATGTCATGGATGAGAGACACCTAGCCAGAGGCAGAACAAGACACATGTTAAGAACAGAAAAACACTATTCAGGGATAGAACAGAACAAGATACCCATCACGAACAGCAGAGAACTAGCCCATAACAGAACAAGTGGCCTGTCAAGAACGGCAGAGAATGAGCCAGAGGAGTGTCAAGAACAGGAGAGAACAAATGGAAACAGAACCAAAGAAACATCTTGAATATGAGATAACTATCAAGAGACAGAAAAAGAGACATAAGAAGAACGCTTCAGCCAGAGACAGAACTAGATTTGTCATAAACAAGAGAGAACAAGCTAGGCACAGAAAGGGAGACATATCACGAACCAGAAAGAACTAGCAAGAAATGGAAGAATAGACCTGCGAAGCAGAGGAAAGAATTAGAGCAGACAAAAAAACGGATATTTGATGAACGCAAGAGAAGTAGCCAGGAAGAGAACAAGAGACACATTTACAACTGTGGAGAATGAGGTAATGACATGTCAAGAACTAGAGAGAACTAGCCAGGGATTGAACCGGAAACATGTCATGTACAAGAGACACCTAGCCAGGGACAGAACAAGTGACATTTCATGTACAAGAGACACCTAGCCAGACACAAAACAGTAGACATGTCATGTACAAGAAACACCGAGACAGAGAGAGATAGAACAAGAGACATGTCATAAACAGGAGACACCTAACAAGAGATGTCATAAACAGAAGACACGTAGCCAGAGACAAAAAAAGAGACATGTCATAAATATGACAGAACTAGCAATAGACAGAGCAAGAGAAATGTCAAATGCTGGAGACACCGTGTCCGAGAAAGAACCAGGCACATGTCAAGAACAGAAGACACCTAACCAGAGACAGAATAAGAGATATGTCATGTACAGAAGACAACTAGCCAAAGACAGAACAAGAGACATGTCAAGAACAGGAGACAACTAGCCAGAGGCCGAAGAAGAGACAAGTCATGTACTGGAGACACCAAGCTAGAGACAGAACAAGGAACCAGACATGTACAGAAGACACCTAGCCAGAATCAGAATATTAGACAAGTCATGTACAAGAGACACCTAGCCATAGACAGAACAGGAGACATATCATGTACAAGACACACCTTGCAAGAGACTGACCAAGAGACATGTCATAAACAGGAGACACATAGCCAGAGAAAGAACAAGAGACATGTCATAAACAGGAGACACATAGCCAGAGAAAGAACAAGAGACATGTCATAAACTGGAGTCACCTAACCAGAGACCGAACAAGACTTGCACACGTGACATGTCATGTACAGGCTACAACTAGTCAGAGACAGAACATATCCAGAACTGGAGAGAACTAGCCGGAGACAGACCAGGAGACATGCCATGTAGAAGAGACATCTAGCCAGAGACAGAACATGTCAAGAACTGGAGAGAGCTAGCCAGAGACAGGACAGGACAGGAGACATGTCATGTACAAGAGACACCTAGCCATAGGCAGAACAAGAGACGCCATGTACAAAAGACATCTAGCCAGAGGCAGAACAAGAGACATGTCATGTACAAGTGACACCTAGCCAAAGACAGAACAAGAGACATGTCATGAGAATGAGAGAACTTGCAATAGAGAGAGCAAGATATGTGTCAAGAGTATGAGACATGTCTGAGACAAAGCCAGGCACATGTAAAGAACAGAAAACACCTTGCCAGAGACAGAACAAGACACATGTCATGTACAGGAGACAACTAGCCTAAGACAGAACAAGAGACATGCCAAGAACAGGAGACAACTAGCTGAAGATAGAACAAGAGACATGTCATGAAAATGAGAGAACTTGCAATAGAGAGAGCAAGATATGTGTCAAGAGTATGAGACATGTCTGAGACAGAACCAGGCACATGTCAAGAACAGAAAACACCTAGCCAGAGACCAAACAAGACACATGTCATATACAAGAGACACCTAGCCAGAGACAGAACAAGACACATGCCATGTACAGGATACACCTAGCCAGAGACAGAACAAGAGACATATTATAAACAGGAGTCACCTAACCAGAGACAGAGCAAGACATGAACAGGTGACATGTCATGTACAGGCAACAACTAGTCAGAGACAGAACATGTCAAGAACTGGAGAGAACTAGCCAGACACAGAACAGGAGACATGCCATGTACAGGAGACACCTAGCCAGAGACAGTAGAAGTGATATATTACACAGGCCTTAAATCATCTCTAGCCATTCTGCCCATTTTGGCGAACTCTTTATGTTTGTTTTAATAATTTGGGGCTGAAATTGGGACTAAACATCAGGATACATAGGAATAGATTCCTCCAAAACTCTAGGTGAGGTGCAGCATAGGTCACCCAGTCAATAAAGTCTTCTTATGAATCAGTGACCTGGCAATCAACACTTTAATATTGACTGGACCTTGGACTGTCCCTGCCCCAGTCCCACAGGCCCCACGCTATCAGCATGATACGGTGCCCTGGCCCGCTCTCACAGATTCAGATCGTTACAACAAACAATTGATGGACGGAATGCTGACAATGCAGACATTCTCCCCCAGTCAAGAGATCTGGGTTAAATCCATCGTTCTTTTGCCCACTACGCCACCCCCAGTTTAGACATGGCCATATGCAAATCAGTCTTGACCCTGTGCCTCATGGGAACAGTCCAGCCCGAACTGCCAAGCCATGTCTTCCCTGGACCGGAATCAAGCATCCTAGGACCGGTTTCTGGCTATCAGCCGTCATCAGCCAGGATAGCTTGACTCCAGTGGCGTAGTGAGCACGGGTCCCACGTCTGGGAATACCCATCCCACTTAGGGCGAAAAGTGTTACAACAAACAATTGATGGACGGAATGCTGACAATGCAGACATTCTCCCCCAGTCAAGAGATCTGGGTTAAATCCATCGTTCTTTTGCCCACTACGCCACCCCCAGTTTAGACATGGCCATATGCAAATCAGTCTTGACCCTGTGCCTCATGGGAACAGTCCAGCCCGAACTGCCAAGCCATGTCTTCCCTGGACCGGAATCAAGCATCCTAGGACCGGTTTCTGGCTATCAGCCGTCATCAGCCAGGATAGCTTGACTCCAGTGGCGTAGTGAGCACGGGTCCCACGTCTGGGAATACCCATCCCACTTAGGGCGAAAAGCGTTACAACAAACAATTGATGGACGGAATGCTGACAATGCAGACATTCTCCCCCAGTCAAGAGATCTGGGTTAAATCCATCGTTCTTTTGCCCACTACGCCACTCCCAGTTTAGACATGGCCATATGCAAATTAGTCTTGACCCTGTGCCTCATGGGAACAGTCCAGCCCGAACTGCCAAGCCATGTCTTCCCTGGACCGGAATCAAGCATCCTAGGACCGGTTTCTGGCTATCAGCCGTCATCAGCCAGGATAGCTTGACTCCAGTGGCGTAGTGAGCACGGGTCCCACGTCTGGGAATACCCATCCCACTTAGGGCGAAAAGCGTTACAACAAACAATTGATGGACGGAATGCTGACAATGCAGACATTCTCCCCCAGTCAAGAGATCTGGGTTAAATCCATCGTTCTTTTGCCCACTACGCCACCCCCAGTTTAGACATGGCCATATGCAAATCAGTCTTGACCCTGTGCCTCATGGGAACAGTCCAGCCCGAACTGCCAAGCCATGTCTTCCCTGGACCGGAATCAAGCATCCTAGGACCGGTTTCTGGCTATCAGCCGTCATCAGCCAGGATAGCTTGACTCCAGTGGCGTAGTGAGCACGGGTCCCACGTCTGGGAATACCCATCCCACTTAGGGCGAAAAGTGTTACAACAAACAATTGATGGACGGAATGCTGACAATGCAGACATTCTCCCCCAGTCAAGAGATCTGGGTTAAATCCATCGTTCTTTTGCCCACTACGCCACCCCCAGTTTAGACATGGCCATATGCAAATCAGTCTTGACCCTGTGCCTCATGGGAACAGTCCAGCCCGAACTGCCAAGCCATGTCTTCCCTGGACCGGAATCAAGCATCCTAGGACCGGTTTCTGGCTATCAGCCGTCATCAGCCAGGATAGCTTGACTCCAGTGGCGTAGTGAGCACGGGTCCCACGTCTGGGAATACCCATCCCACTTAGGGCGAAAAGCGTTACAACAAACAATTGATGGACGGAATGCTGACAATGCAGACATTCTCCCCCAGTCAAGAGATCTGGGTTAAATCCATCGTTCTTTTGCCCACTACGCCACTCCCAGTTTAGACATGGCCATATGCAAATTAGTCTTGACCCTGTGCCTCATGGGAACAGTCCAGCCCGAACTGCCAAGCCATGTCTTCCCTGGACCGGAATCAAGCATCCTAGGACCGGTTTCTGGCTATCAGCCGTCATCAGCCAGGATAGCTTGACTCCAGTGGCGTAGTGAGCACGGGTCCCACGTCTGGGAATACCCATCCCACTTAGGGCGAAAAGCGTTACAACAAACAATTGATGGACGGAATGCTGACAATGCAGACATTCTCCCCCAGTCAAGAGATCTGGGTTAAATCCATCGTTCTTTTGCCCACTACGCCACCCCCAGTTTAGACATGGCCATATGCAAATCAGTCTTGACCCTGTGCCTCATGGGAACAGTCCAGCCCGAACTGCCAAGCCATGTCTTCCCTGGACCGGAATCAAGCATCCTAGGACCGGTTTCTTGCTATCAGCCGTCATCAGCCAGGATAGCTTGACTCCAGTGGCGTAGTGAGCACGGGTCCCACGTCTGGGAATACCCATCCCACTTAGGGCGAAAAGCGTTACAACAAACAATTGATGGACGGAATGCTGACAATGCAGACATTCTCCCCCAGTCAAGAGATCTGGGTTAAATCCATCGTTCTTTTGCCCACTACGCCACCCCCAGTTTAGACATGGCCATATGCAAATCAGTCTTGACCCTGTGCCTCATGGGAACAGTCCAGCCCGAACTGCCAAGCCATGTCTTCCCTGGACCGGAATCAAGCATCCTAGGACCGGTTTCTGGCTATCAGCCGTCATCAGCCAGGATAGCTTGACTCCAGTGGCGTAGTGAGCACGGGTCCCACGTCTGGGAATACCCATCCCACTTAGGGCGAAAAACGTTACAACAAACAATTGATGGACGGAATGCTGACAATGCAGACATTCTCCCCCAGTCAAGAGATCTGGGTTAAATCCATCGTTCTTTTGCCCACTACGCCACCCCCAGTTTAGACATGGCCATATGCAAATCAGTCTTGACCCTGTGCCTCATGGGAACAGTCCAGCCCGAACTGCCAAGCCATGTCTTCCCTGGACCGGAATCAAGCATCCTAGGACCGGTTTCTGGCTATCAGCCGTCATCAGCCAGGATAGCTTGACTCCAGTGGCGTAGTGAGCACGGGTCCCACGTCTGGGAATACCCATCCCACTTAGGGCGAAAAGCGTTACAACAAACAATTGATGGACGGAATGCTGACAATGCAGACATTCTCCCCCAGTCAAGAGATCTGGGTTAAATCCATCGTTCTTTTGCCCACTACGCCACCCCCAGTTTAGACATGGCCATATGCAAATCAGTCTTGACCCTGTGCCTCATGGGAACAGTCCAGCCCGAACTGCCAAGCCATGTCTTCCCTGGACCGGAATCAAGCATCCTTGGACCGGTTTCTGGCTATCAGCCGTCATCAGCCAGGATAGCTTGACTCCAGTGGCGTAGTGAGCACGGGTCCCACGTCTGGGAATACCCATCCCACTTAGGGCGAAAAGCGTTACAACAAACAATTGATGGACGGAATGCTGACAATGCAGACATTCTCCCCCAGTCAAGAGATCTGGGTTAAATCCATCGTTCTTTTGCCCACTACGCCACCCCCAGTTTAGACATGGCCATATGCAAATCAGTCTTGACCCTGTGCCTCATGGGAACAGTCCAGCCCGAACTGCCAAGCCATGTCTTCCCTGGACCGGAATCAAGCATCCTAGGACCGGTTTCTGGCTATCAGCCGTCATCAGCCAGGATAGCTTGACTCCAGTGGCGTAGTGAGCACGGGTCCCACGTCTGGGAATACCCATCCCACTTAGGGCGAAAAGCGTTACAACAAACAATTGATGGACGGAATGCTGACAATGCAGACATTCTCCCCCAGTCAAGAGATCTGGGTTAAATCCATCGTTCTTTTGCCCACTACGCCACCCCCAGTTTAGACATGGCCATATGCAAATCAGTCTTGACCCTGTGCCTCATGGGAACAGTCCAGCCCGAACTGCCAAGCCATGTCTTCCCTGGACCGGAATCAAGCATCCTAGGACCGGTTTCTGGCTATCAGCCGTCATCAGCCAGGATAGCTTGACTCCAGTGGCGTAGTGAGCACGGGTCCCACGTCTGGGAATACCCATCCCACTTAGGGCGAAAAGCGTTACAACAAACAATTGATGGACGGAATGCTGACAATGCAGACATTCTCCCCCAGTCAAGAGATCTGGGTTAAATCCATCGTTCTTTTGCCCACTACGCCACCCCCAGTTTAGACATGGCCATATGCAAATCAGTCTTGACCCTGTGCCTCATGGGAACAGTCCAGCCCGAACTGCCAAGCCATGTCTTCCCTGGACCGGAATCAAGGATCCTAGGACCGGTTTCTGGCTATCAGCCGTCATCAGCCAGGATAGCTTGACTCCAGTGGCGTAGTGAGCACGGGTCCCACGTCTGGGAATACCCATCCCACTTACGGCGAAAAGCGTTACAACAAACAATTGATGGACGGAATGCTGACAATGCAGACATTCTCCCCCAGTCAAGAGATCTGGGTTAAATCCATCGTTCTTTTGCCCACTACGCCACCCCCAGTTTAGACATGGCCATATGCAAATCAGTCTTGACCCTGTGCCTCATGGGAACAGTCCAGCCCGAACTGCCAAGCCATGTCTTCCCTGGACCGGAATCAAGCATCCTAGGACCGGTTTCTGGCTATCAGCCGTCATCAGCCAGGATAGCTTGACTCCAGTGGCGTAGTGAGCACGGGTCCCACGTCTGGGAATACCCATCCCACTTAGGGCGAAAAGCGTTACAACAAACAATTGATGGACGGAATGCTGACAATGCAGACATTCTCCCCCAGTCAAGAGATCTGGGTTAAATCCATCGTTCTTTTGCCCACTACGCCACCCCCAGTTTAGACATGGCCATATGCAAATCAGTCTTGACCCTGTGCCTCATGGGAACAGTCCAGCCCGAACTGCCAAGCCATGTCTTCCCTGGACCGGAATCAAGCATCCTAGGACCGGTTTCTGGCTATCAGCCGTCATCAGCCAGGATAGCTTGACTCCAGTGGCGTAGTGAGCACGGGTTCCACGTCTGGGAATACCCATCCCACTTAGGGCGAAAAGCGTTACAACAAACAATTGATGGACGGAATGCTGACAATGCAGACATTCTCCCCCAGTCAAGAGATCTGGGTTAAATCCATCGTTCTTTTGCCCACTACGCCACCCCCAGTTTAGACATGGCCATATGCAAATCAGTCTTGACCTTGTGCCTCATGGGAACAGTCCAGCCCGAACTGCCAAGCCATGTCTTCCCTGGACCGGAATCAAGCATCCTAGGACCGGTTTCTGGCTATCAGCCGTCATCAGCCAGGATAGCTTGACTCCAGTGGCGTAGTGAGCACGGGTCCCACGTCTGGGAATACCCATCCCACTTAGGGCGAAAAGCGTTACAACAAACAATTGATGGACGGAATGCTGACAATGCAGACATTCTCCCCCCGTCAAGAGATCTGGGTTAAATCCATCGTTCTTTTGCCCACTACGCCACCCCCAGTTTAGACATGGCCATATGCAAATCAGTCTTGACCCTGTGCCTCATGGGAACAGTCCAGCCCGAACTGCCAAGCCATGTCTTCCCTGGACCGGAATCAAGCATCCTAGGACCGGTTTCTGGCTATCAGCCGTCATCAGCCAGGGTAGCTTGACTCCAGTGGCGTAGTGAGCACGGGTCCCACGTCTGGGAATACCCATCCCACTTAGGGCGAAAAGCGTTACAACAAACAATTGATGGACGGAATGCTGACAATGCAGACATTCTCCCCCAGTCAAGAGATCTGGGTTAAATCCATCGTTCTTTTGCCCACTACGCCACCCCCAGTTTAGACATGGCCATATGCAAATCAGTCTTGACCCTGTGCCTCATGGGAATAGTCCAGCCCGAACTGCCAAGCCATGTCTTCCCTGGACCGGAATCAAGCATCCTAGGACCGGTTTCTGGCTATCAGCCGTCATCAGCCAGGGTAGCTTGACTCCAGTGGCGTAGTGAGCACGGGTCCCACGTCTGGGAATACCCATCCCACTTAGGGCGAAAAGCGTTACAACAAACAATTGATGGACGGAATGCTGACAATGCAGACATTCTCCCCCAGTCAAGAGATCTGGGTTAAATCCATCGTTCTTTTGCCCACTACGCCACCCCCAGTTTAGACATGGCCATATGCAAATCAGTCTTGACCCTGTGCCTCATGGGAACAGTCCAGCCCGAACTGCCAAGCCATGTCTTCCCTGGACCGGAATCAAGCATCCTAGGACCGGTTTCTGGTTATCAGCCGTCATCAGCCAGGATAGCTTGACTCCAGTGGCGTAGTGAGCACGGGTCCCACGTCTGGGAATACCCATCCCACTTAGGGCGAAAAGCGTTACAACAAACAATTGATGGACGGAATGCTGACAATGCAGACATTCTCCCCCAGTCAAGAGATCTGGGTTAAATCCATCGTTCTTTTGCCCACTACGCCACCCCCAGTTTAGACATGGCCATATGCAAATCAGTCTTGACCCTGTGCCTCATGGGAACAGTCCAGCCCGAACTGCCAAGCCATGTCTTCCCTGGACCGGAATCAAGCATCCTAGGACCGGTTTCTGGCTATCAGCCGTCATCAGCCAGGATAGCTTGACTCCAGTGGCGTAGTGAGCACGGGTCCCACGTCTGGGAATACCCATCCCACTTAGGGCGAAAAGCGTTACAACAAACAATTGATGGACGGAATGCTGACAATGCAGACATTCTCCCCCAGTCAAGAGATCTGGGTTAAATCCATCGTTCTTTTGCCCACTACGCCACCCCCAGTTTAGACATGGCCATATGCAAATCAGTCTTGACCCTGTGCCTCATGGGAACAGTCCAGCCCGAACTGCCAAGCCATGTCTTCCCTGGACCGGAATCAAGCATCCTAGGACCGGTTTCTGGCTATCAGCCGTCATCAGCCAGGATAGCTTGACTCCAGTGGCGTAGTGAGCACGGGTCCCACGTCTGGGAATACCCATCCCACTTAGGGCGAAAAGCGTTACAACAAACAATTGATGGACGGAATGCTGACAATGCAGACATTCTCCCCCAGTCAAGAGATCTGGGTTAAATCCATCGTTCTTTTGCCCACTACGCCACCCCCAGTTTAGACATGGCCATATGCAAATCAGTCTTGACCCTGTGCCTCATGGGGACAGTCCAGCCCGAACTGCCAAGCCATGTCTTCCCTGGACCGGAATCAAGCATCCTAGGACCGGTTTCTGGCTATCAGCCGTCATCAGCCAGGATAGCTTGACTCCAGTGCCGTAGTGAGCACGGGTCCCACGTCTGGGAATACCCATCCCACTTAGGGCGAAAAGCGTTACAACAAACAATTGATGGACGGAATGCTGACAATGCAGACATTCTCCCCCAGTCAAGAGATCTGGGTTAAATCCATCGTTCTTTTGCCCACTACGCCACCCCCAGTTTAGACATGGCCATATGCAAATCAGTCTTGACCCTGTGCCTCATGGGAACAGTCCAGCCCGAACTGCCAAGCCATGTCTTCCCTGGACCGGAATCAAGCATCCTAGGACCGGTTTCTGGCTATCAGCCGTCATCAGCCAGGATAGCTTGACTCCAGTGGCGTAGTGAGCACGGGTCCCACGTCTGGGAATACCCATCCCACTTAGGGCGAAAAGCGTTACAACAAACAATTGATGGACGGAATGCTGACAATGCAGACATTCTCCCCCAGTCAAGAGATCTGGGTTAAATCCATCGTTCTTTTGCCCACTACGCCACTCCCAGTTTAGACATGGCCATATGCAAATTAGTCTTGACCCTGTGCCTCATGGGAACAGTCCAGCCCGAACTGCCAAGCCATGTCTTCCCTGGACCGGAATCAAGCATCCTAGGACCGGTTTCTGGCTATCAGCCGTCATCAGCCAGGATAGCTTGACTCCAGTGGCGTAGTTAGCACGGGTCCCACGTCTGGGAATACCCATCCCACTTAGGGCGAAAAGCGTTACAACAAACAATTGATGGACGGAATGCTGACAATGCAGACATTCTCCCCCAGTCAAGAGATCTGGGTTAAATCCATCGTTCTTTTGCCCACTACGCCACCCCCAGTTTAGACATGGCCATATGCAAATCAGTCTTGACCCTGTGCCTCATGGGAACAGTCCAGCCCGAACTGCCAAGCCATGTCTTCCCTGGACCGGAATCAAGCATCCTAGGACCGGTTTCTTGCTATCAGCCGTCATCAGCCAGGATAGCTTGACTCCAGTGGCGTAGTGAGCACGGGTCCCACGTCTGGGAATACCCATCCCACTTAGGGCGAAAAGCGTTACAACAAACAATTGATGGACGGAATGCTGACAATGCAGACATTCTCCCCCAGTCAAGAGATCTGGGTTAAATCCATCGTTCTTTTGCCCACTACGCCACCCCCAGTTTAGACATGGCCATATGCAAATCAGTCTTGACCCTGTGCCTCATGGGAACAGTCCAGCCCGAACTGCCAAGCCATGTCTTCCCTGGACCGGAATCAAGCATCCTAGGACCGGTTTCTGGCTATCAGCCGTCATCAGCCAGGATAGCTTGACTCCAGTGGCGTAGTGAGCACGGGTCCCACGTCTGGGAATACCCATCCCACTTAGGGCGAAAAGCGTTACAACAAACAATTGATGGACGGAATGCTGACAATGCAGACATTCTCCCCCAGTCAAGAGATCTGGGTTAAATCCATCGTTCTTTTGCCCACTACGCCACCCCCAGTTTAGACATGGCCATATGCAAATCAGTCTTGACCCTGTGCCTCATGGGAACAGTCCAGCCCGAACTGCCAAGCCATGTCTTCCCTGGACCGGAATCAAGCATCCTAGGACCGGTTTCTGGCTATCAGCCGTCATCAGCCAGGATAGCTTGACTCCAGTGGCGTAGTGAGCACTGGTCCCACGTCTGGGAATACCCATCCCACTTAGGGCGAAAAGCGTTACAACAAACAATTGATGGACGGAATGCTGACAATGCAGACATTCTCCCCCAGTCAAGAGATCTGGGTTAAATCCATCGTTCTTTTGCCCACTACGCCACCCCCAGTTTAGACATGGCCATATGCAAATCAGTCTTGACCCTGTGCCTCATGGGAACAGTCCAGCCCGAACTGCCAAGCCATGTCTTCCCTGGACCGGAATCAAGCATCCTAGGACCGGTTTCTGGCTATCAGCCGTCATCAGCCAGGGTAGCTTGACTCCAGTGGCGTAGTGAGCACGGGTCCCACGTCTGGGAATACCCATCCCACTTAGGGCGAAAAGCGTTACAACAAACAATTGATGGACGGAATGCTGACAATGCAGACATTCTCCCCCAGTCAAGAGATCTGGGTTAAATCCATCGTTCTTTTGCCCACTACGCCACCCCCAGTTTAGACATGGCCATATGCAAATCAGTCTTGACCCTGTGCCTCATGGGAACAGTCCAGCCCGAACTGCCAAGCCATGTCTTCCCTGGACCGGAATCAAGCATCCTAGGACCGGTTTCTGGCTATCAGCCGTCATCAGCCAGGGTAGCTTGACTCCAGTGGCGTAGTGAGCACGGGTCCCACGTCTGGGAATACCCATCCCACTTAGGGCGAAAAGCGTTACAACAAACAATTGATGGACGGAATGCTGACAATGCAGACATTCTCCCCCAGTCAAGAGATCTGGGTTAAATCCATCGTTCTTTTGCCCACTACGCCACCCCCAGTTTAGACATGGCCATATGCAAATCAGTCTTGACCCTGTGCCTCATGGGAACAGTCCAGCCCGAACTGCCAAGCCATGTCTTCCCTGGACCGGAATCAAGCATCCTAGGACCGGTTTCTGGCTATCAGCCGTCATCAGCCAGGATAGCTTGACTCCAGTGGCGTAGTGAGCACGGGTCCCACGTCTGGGAATACCCATCCCACTTAGGGCGAAAAGCGTTACAACAAACAATTGATGGACGGAATGCTGACAATGCAGACATTCTCCCCCAGTCAAGAGATCTGGGTTAAATCCATCGTTCTTTTGCCCACTACGCCACCCCCAGTTTAGACATGGCCATATGCAAATCAGTCTTGACCCTGTGCCTCATGGGAACAGTCCAGCCCGAACTGCCAAGCCATGTCTTCCCTGGACCGGAATCAAGCATCCTTGGACCGGTTTCTGGCTATCAGCCGTCATCAGCCAGGATAGCTTGACTCCAGTGGCGTAGTGAGCACGGGTCCCACGTCTGGGAATACCCATCCCACTTAGGGCGAAAAGCGTTACAACAAACAATTGATGGACGGAATGCTGACAATGCAGACATTCTCCCCCAGTCAAGAGATCTGGGTTAAATCCATCGTTCTTTTGCCCACTACGCCACCCCCAGTTTAGACATGGCCATATGCAAATCAGTCTTGACCCTGTGCCTCATGGGAACAGTCCAGCCCGAACTGCCAAGCCATGTCTTCCCTGGACCGGAATCAAGCATCCTAGGACCGGTTTCTGGCTATCAGCCGTCATCAGCCAGGATAGCTTGACTCCAGTGGCGTAGTGAGCACGGGTCCCACGTCTGGGAATACCCATCCCACTTAGGGCGAAAAGCGTTACAACAAACAATTGATGGACGGAATGCTGACAATGCAGACATTCTCCCCCAGTCAAGAGATCTGGGTTAAATCCATCGTTCTTTTGCCCACTACGCCACCCCCAGTTTAGACATGGCCATATGCAAATCAGTCTTGACCCTGTGCCTCATGGGAACAGTCCAGCCCGAACTGCCAAGCCATGTCTTCCCTGGACCGGAATCAAGCATCCTAGGACCGGTTTCTGGCTATCAGCCGTCATCAGCCAGGATAGCTTGACTCCAGTGGCGTAGTGAGCACGGGTCCCACGTCTGGGAATACCCATCCCACTTAGGGCGAAAAGCGTTACAACAAACAATTGATGGACGGAATGCTGACAATGCAGACATTCTCCCCCAGTCAAGAGATCTGGGTTAAATCCATCGTTCTTTTGCCCACTACGCCACCCCCAGTTTAGACATGGCCATATGCAAATCAGTCTTGACCCTGTGCCTCATGGGAACAGTCCAGCCCGAACTGCCAAGCCATGTCTTCCCTGGACCGGAATCAAGGATCCTAGGACCGGTTTCTGGCTATCAGCCGTCATCAGCCAGGATAGCTTGACTCCAGTGGCGTAGTGAGCACGGGTCCCACGTCTGGGAATACCCATCCCACTTACGGCGAAAAGCGTTACAACAAACAATTGATGGACGGAATGCTGACAATGCAGACATTCTCCCCCAGTCAAGAGATCTGGGTTAAATCCATCGTTCTTTTGCCCACTACGCCACCCCCAGTTTAGACATGGCCATATGCAAATCAGTCTTGACCCTGTGCCTCATGGGAACAGTCCAGCCCGAACTGCCAAGCCATGTCTTCCCTGGACCGGAATCAAGCATCCTAGGACCGGTTTCTGGCTATCAGCCGTCATCAGCCAGGATACCTTGACTCCAGTGGCGTAGTGAGCACGGGTCCCACGTCTGGGAATACCCATCCCACTTAGGGCGAAAAGCGTTACAACAAACAATTGATGGACGGAATGCTGACAATGCAGACATTCTCCCCCAGTCAAGAGATCTGGGTTAAATCCATCGTTCTTTTGCCCACTACGCCACCCCCAGTTTAGACATGGCCATATGCAAATCAGTCTTGACCCTGTGCCTCATGGGAACAGTCCAGCCCGAACTGCCAAGCCATGTCTTCCCTGGACCGGAATCAAGCATCCTAGGACCGGTTTCTGGCTATCAGCCGTCATCAGCCAGGATAGCTTGACTCCAGTGGCGTAGTGAGCACGGGTTCCACGTCTGGGAATACCCATCCCACTTAGGGCGAAAAGCGTTACAACAAACAATTGATGGACGGAATGCTGACAATGCAGACATTCTCCCCCAGTCAAGAGATCTGGGTTAAATCCATCGTTCTTTTGCCCACTACGCCACCCCCAGTTTAGACATGGCCATATGCAAATCAGTCTTGACCTTGTGCCTCATGGGAACAGTCCAGCCCGAACTGCCAAGCCATGTCTTCCCTGGACCGGAATCAAGCATCCTAGGACCGGTTTCTGGCTATCAGCCGTCATCAGCCAGGATAGCTTGACTCCAGTGGCGTAGTGAGCACGGGTCCCACGTCTGGGAATACCCATCCCACTTAGGGCGAAAAGCGTTACAACAAACAATTGATGGACGGAATGCTGACAATGCAGACATTCTCCCCCCGTCAAGAGATCTGGGTTAAATCCATCGTTCTTTTGCCCACTACGCCACCCCCAGTTTAGACATGGCCATATGCAAATCAGTCTTGACCCTGTGCCTCATGGGAACAGTCCAGCCCGAACTGCCAAGCCATGTCTTCCCTGGACCGGAATCAAGCATCCTAGGACCGGTTTCTGGCTATCAGCCGTCATCAGCCAGGGTAGCTTGACTCCAGTGGCGTAGTGAGCACGGGTCCCACGTCTGGGAATACCCATCCCACTTAGGGCGAAAAGCGTTACAACAAACAATTGATGGACGGAATGCTGACAATGCAGACATTCTCCCCCAGTCAAGAGATCTGGGTTAAATCCATCGTT
Source organism: Triturus cristatus (assembly GCF_964204655.1). Taxonomy (NCBI): domain Eukaryota; kingdom Metazoa; phylum Chordata; class Amphibia; order Caudata; family Salamandridae; genus Triturus; species Triturus cristatus. The sequence goes on from NC_140594.1 coordinate 54,242,753, forward strand.
CTTTTGCCCACTACGCCACCCCCAGTTTAGACATGGCCATATGCAAATCAGTCTTGACCCTGTGCCTCATGGGAATAGTCCAGCCCGAACTGCCAAGCCATGTCTTCCCTGGACCGGAATCAAGCATCCTAGGACCGGTTTCTGGCTATCAGCCGTCATCAGCCAGGGTAGCTTGACTCCAGTGGCGTAGTGAGCACGGGTCCCACGTCTGGGAATACCCATCCCACTTAGGGCGAAAAGCGTTACAACAAACAATTGATGGACGGAATGCTGACAATGCAGACATTCTCCCCCAGTCAAGAGATCTGGGTTAAATCCATCGTTCTTTTGCCCACTACGCCACCCCCAGTTTAGACATGGCCATATGCAAATCAGTCTTGACCCTGTGCCTCATGGGAACAGTCCAGCCCGAACTGCCAAGCCATGTCTTCCCTGGACCGGAATCAAGCATCCTAGGACCGGTTTCTGGTTATCAGCCGTCATCAGCCAGGATAGCTTGACTCCAGTGGCGTAGTGAGCACGGGTCCCACGTCTGGGAATACCCATCCCACTTAGGGCGAAAAGCGTTACAACAAACAATTGATGGACGGAATGCTGACAATGCAGACATTCTCCCCCAGTCAAGAGATCTGGGTTAAATCCATCGTTCTTTTGCCCACTACGCCACCCCCAGTTTAGACATGGCCATATGCAAATCAGTCTTGACCCTGTGCCTCATGGGAACAGTCCAGCCCGAACTGCCAAGCCATGTCTTCCCTGGACCGGAATCAAGCATCCTAGGACCGGTTTCTGGCTATCAGCCGTCATCAGCCAGGATAGCTTGACTCCAGTGGCGTAGTGAGCACGGGTCCCACGTCTGGGAATACCCATCCCACTTAGGGCGAAAAGCGTTACAACAAACAATTGATGGACGGAATGCTGACAATGCAGACATTCTCCCCCAGTCAAGAGATCTGGGTTAAATCCATCGTTCTTTTGCCCACTACGCCACCCCCAGTTTAGACATGGCCATATGCAAATCAGTCTTGACCCTGTGCCTCATGGGAACAGTCCAGCCCGAACTGCCAAGCCATGTCTTCCCTGGACCGGAATCAAGCATCCTAGGACCGGTTTCTGGCTATCAGCCGTCATCAGCCAGGATAGCTTGACTCCAGTGGCGTAGTGAGCACGGGTCCCACGTCTGGGAATACCCATCCCACTTAGGGCGAAAAGCGTTACAACAAACAATTGATGGACGGAATGCTGACAATGCAGACATTCTCCCCCAGTCAAGAGATCTGGGTTAAATCCATCGTTCTTTTGCCCACTACGCCACCCCCAGTTTAGACATGGCCATATGCAAATCAGTCTTGACCCTGTGCCTCATGGGGACAGTCCAGCCCGAACTGCCAAGCCATGTCTTCCCTGGACCGGAATCAAGCATCCTAGGACCGGTTTCTGGCTATCAGCCGTCATCAGCCAGGATAGCTTGACTCCAGTGCCGTAGTGAGCACGGGTCCCACGTCTGGGAATACCCATCCCACTTAGGGCGAAAAGCGTTACAACAAACAATTGATGGACGGAATGCTGACAATGCAGACATTCTCCCCCAGTCAAGAGATCTGGGTTAAATCCATCGTTCTTTTGCCCACTACGCCACCCCCAGTTTAGACATGGCCATATGCAAATCAGTCTTGACCCTGTGCCTCATGGGAACAGTCCAGCCCGAACTGCCAAGCCATGTCTTCCCTGGACCGGAATCTGGGGTGGCGTAGTGGGCAAAAGAACGATGGATTTAACCCAGATCTCTTGACTGGGGGAGAATGTCTGCATTGTCAGCATTCCGTCCATCATTTGTTTGTTGTAACGCTCACAGATTCAGAGTCACTCTACCGGGCTGCCATGTTTAACAAAACACAAAATGAACTTTTATCTAAGAAGTGCGTGCAAATCATACTCACAAGTAATCCAAGTCTAAATGGGTAATAAACAAGGGCGTCAATGATGCTAAACATTGACAAGTACAATAGAAAAGTGCACAAAATTACAGCTCAAAGGGATGTGTCTGCAATATACGCACGCTGAGTAATGCAAAGAAATACATTGATGTGACATCATTTTTGTTTGTCAATTCCAGAGGGTGTCCTGACTGCAGTGCATAGTATGGTGCCCTGATTCCAGACATGGAGATGAGATCCTGGATGGTGAAGCTGTCCCTGCTGGTCCTCCTCCCTTTCGCAGTGTGCGGCTGCCCTTCGCTGTGTCGCTGCACCTCCAACATCGTGGACTGTGGCAGCAAGGACCTCCTTGAGCAGAACCTACCGACCTCCTTCCCACCTCCCACCGAAGTCATCCATCTCAACCAGAACCGCTTGACCACCATCCCCAATGGCCTCTTCGACAACCTGCGCCTCCTCCGCGAGGTCCACCTACAGCAGAACCCATGGAACTGCGACTGCACCGTGCTCTACCTGCGCACCTGGATGCAGAAGCAGCAGGCGCGGTCCCTATACAAGGATGTGGTGTGCGCCACCCCTGAGAAGCTGCGCGGGCGGGTCATCATGTACCTGACCGAGGATGAGGTCCTCGCGACCTGCCAGTACTGGTACTGCAACATGGCGCTCATCTCGCAGCTCTGTCTCTTCGTCTTCATCGCCATCCAGGCCATACTCCTCATCTTCGTCATCGTCTTCCTGCGGAGGTTCCAGAAGATCGCCAAGGAAGCCAGGCGGACAGCCAAGGAGCTGTACCAGAATGCGGACACCTACACATACGACAATTATCCAACGTACAATCATGGTGGCACCTAACCGGAACACCAAACAACTGGAAGGGGCTTAGGTCAAAGCCATCACTGTAATGCATCAGCCTCACATCTGTATATCACTTTATATGGGAATGATGACAGTATCTCTCAGGTAAATAGTTCTTGAAACAAAAGTTTCATTTCAGGGACAGATTTATTAAAAGACTTTTGACATTTTTAACGGGTGTGAAATGTGGAAACAGTAATGTTTTGGAATGTCGACATATTTTCTTTACTGTTCTTTTTAATTTGGTATGGTTTGAAAGAAATAATAAAAAATAATATTGCAAATAAAAGAGATATTTGCCTTCATTAAGTTCCGTAGGAATAATAAAAAATAAAAAAATATTGCTTTTCTTATTTTATGTGTTTTTATATAGTTCACCTGGGCCTTCATACTGTGCTTCACATGAAAACTAGAAATAGTAAAAAAGAAAATGAATATTTTGTTCATCAATGAAACATGAACACTTTGTAAACGTGAGTATAAGGAACAATCATCTTTTCTGGATTCTCGCAGCAATAATGAGATAACAAATAAAAAAGAATCTTGTTATTAATTTGTTTTATTTATTTAGTGTTGTTATAGATTGCTATCTTGGATAAAGAGGTAAGAAGGTGATTCACATGAATGGAGCAAAAAATTGAAAAAGAAAGAATCTTTGTGTTGCAATGTAACATTAAACCTTATAAATACAAATATAAGGGGCAATCACGGTACTTGGGTCGTCACAAAAATAATAAAAAAATAAAAATAAAAAATAATCTCCTTTATGGCAAGGAAAAACTGAAAGTATGTAAATATGAGAAAAAAAGGGACCCACCTGATTGCCTTAAGATTCACAAAAGTAGGTTTAAAAGGAGACACTAACCTTCCTTCAGACCTCAGAGGAAATGATCACCAAAATAAATAAATAAAGAATGGATTTCTTTTGTAAGGGAAAAGATTTACATAGATTTGGTGTTAAAGGAATAATAAAAACAGATGCTCAAATTTTTACAAGCAAACATTTTACATTTTATAAATACACATCATGAGTCCCTTGTCTTCATTATAGTATTAAAGTTTTCACAAGAATAATAAAAAAAATTTAAGTATTAAAGTTTTCACAAGAATAATAAAAAATATAAATTAATCCCTTTACTTGTTTTGCTCTATTTATTTGTTGATATCATATAGCTCATCTGGACATAAAGGTAATAGGGTGCTTCCCATGAAAACTAGAAATAGTAAACAAAAAAATAATTTCTTGTACAAAAATGAAACATTGAACCTTTCTTAGTATGACCTTGATTGAAATTCACCTTCTTTGGGACCTCACAAGAGGGATAGCTTTAACATCTAAATAAGGAAATATTTCAGTCACTTGTGTCATGTATTTATTGTTCTAATGCAGAAGTCATAGGCTGAGAAACAATAGTGTGCTTCACATGAAAATAGATATATTATTTCACCACGTGAGTCTCCATGAACGTCTGCCACTCCCAGGGTGGTGGACATACCCAAAAAGGTGAGTGCAGTATGCCCACCATGCAAGTAAGTGCCCCCAGTATGTACACCGGAGCTGAGAGGACCTTTCAGCCCATCTCACTAGAACCGAAGATGATACCTGCTTAGCCCAAAGGTGAAGGACCAGCACACGACATGCCAGTCCTGAGGTGTGGTGGGCAGGCACAGCTCTGACCCAACCTCTGAAAATTCCTGCTTTTGTGGGCGCTTGTCATGCCCATCAGAATGGGGCAGTGGGGCCATTATTCTCAAGGTTCAAGGTTTTAGTCAAGATTTAGATCTTACAGTGAGATCTCCAATATTCAAAAGGACATTGATTAATACAACATTAACAAATATTTTTTTTTTGCATTTATTATTCTCTAGACTGGCACTTTTTGAGGGTCCAGGCTGAATGCTGCAACATTTATTTATAGACTTAATAGGAAAGGTGGCCTATTTGTCAATGATGCTGCAGTTACGGATAATCCACTCGATGGTGGCAGAGGCTAGATCTGCAATATTTTCTCAAGCTGGTCCTCCCTCTAGAAAGTGCCCCGCCTCTATGTGTTGACCAAGTCCTGCAGAAGATGTTGCGACGCCTGGGACCTTTATCGCCCTTTCTCATTCCAAGAGGAGCAGAAAGGTTTTTCCTTTTCAACCAAGTTATTTTGACAAATTCCGAGAGTGAGGTCATGGGAACCTCGACTCTGGAACCACTAGAACCCCTCCTCTGCCCCTCATGGTTCTGGAGCCACCAGAACCCCTCCTCTGCCCCTCAGGGATCTGAAACCACAAGAACCCCTCCTCTGCCCCTCAGGGTTCTGGAGCCACAAGAACCCCTCCTCTGCCAGTCAGGCTTCTGGGGCCACAAGAACACCTGCTCTGCCCCTCTGGACTCCGGAACCACAAGAACCCCTCCTCTGCACCTCAGAGTTCTGGAGCCACAAGAACCTCTCCTCTGCCCCCCAGGGTTCTGGAGCTACAATAACCCCTCCTCTGTCCCCCAGGGCTCTGGAGCCACAAGAACCCCTCCTCTGCCCCCCAGGATTCTGGAGCCACAAGAACCCCTCCTCTGCCCCCAGGGTCCTGGAGCTACAAGAACCCCTCCTCTGCCCCCCAGGGCTCTGGAGCCACAAGAACTTCTCCTCTGCCCCATGGTTCTGGAACCACAAGAACCTCTCATCTGCCCCCCAGGGCTCTGGAGCCACAAGAACCCCTCCTCTGCCCCCCAGGATTCTGGAGCCACAAGAACCTCTCCTCTGCCCCACAGGATTCTGGAGCCACAAGAACCCCTCCTCTGCCCCTCAGGGTTCTGGAGCCACAAGAACTCCTCCTCTGCCCCATGGTTCTGGAACCACAAGAACCCCTCCTCTGCCCCCAGGGTCCTGGAGCTACAAGAACCCCTCCTCTGCCCCCCAGGGCTCTGGAGCCACAGGAACCCCTCCTCGGACCCTAAGGGTCCTGGAACTACAAGAACCCCTTCTCTGCCCCCCAGGGCTCTGGAGCTCTTAGAACCCCTTCTCTGACCCCCAGGGTTCGGGAACCACAAGAACCCCTCCTCTGCCCCACAGCGCTCTGGAGCTCTTAGAACCCCTCCTCTGCCCCTCAGGGCTCTGGAGTCACAAGACCCCCTCCTCTGCCCCCCGGGGCTCTGGAGCCACAAGAACCCCTCCTCTGCCCCTCAGGGCTCTGGAGCCACAAGAACCCCTCCTCCGCCCCCCAGGGTTCTGGAACCACAAGAACCCCTCCTCTGCCCCCCGGGGCTCTGGAGCCACAAGAACCCCTCCTCTGCCCCTCAGGGCTCTGGAGCCACAAGAACCCCTCCTCCGCCCCTCATGGTTCTGGAGCCACAAGAACCCCTCCTCTGCCCCCCAGGGTTCTGGAACCACAAGAACCCCTCCTCTGCTCCCCAAAGCTCTGGAGCTCTTAGAACCCCTCCTCTGCCCCCCAGGGTTCTGGAACCACAAGAACCCCTCCTCTGCCCCCCAAGGCTCTGGAGCTCTTAGAACCCCTCCTCTGCCCCCCAAGGCTTTGGAGCCACAAGAACCCCTCCTCTGCCCCTCAGGGCTCTGGAGCCACAAGAACCCCTCCTCTGCCGCTCAGGACTCTGAACCCTCCTCAGCCCCCCAGGGTTCTGGAGTCACCAGACCCCCTCCTCTTCCCCCTAGGGCTCTGGAGCTCTTAGATTCCCTCCTCTGCCCCCCAGGGCTCTGGAGATCTTAGATTCCCTCCTCTGCCCCCCTGGGCTCTGGAGCTCTTATGTATTAGAATCGCGGATCCTCCTTTTGCAAGATATTGGTCTCTAAGTTTAGAACATTAGAGGAACAACTGTGAGTGATAAGTCAGTTTCAGTGCCAGTCTCCCCTTTGCAGTAACAAAGACTTTGGAGGCTGTTGGAGCCTGGTGAGTGGTGACCCCAATAAATGGACAGTTACATTCCGACTTTTGATGCTGCTTTGTCACAGTAATAACATTTTTTGAACAGAGTCGGAATTTATCGGGTGCGATAAATATCACCTGATTAGAAGTTTTTGGGGAATAACATGCGGACTTTGGTTTGACCTGCCGACATTTACCAGGGGAACATTGCGAGGGTGGGATGGTTATTACACAACTCCTAATTCCGATCTCTGCACAAACGCGTCTGAATTTTGTTTTGTTTTTCAAATGGCTGAAAAACACCATAAGGAAAACCTTGTCCGCCATCCGGCCAGCAGATACTCTAGGAACTGTTACTGTAATAGTTTCAGGCACATTCTGACAGATTGTGTCGCCAGTGGACGACCAGCCTCCGAATACTGGCTGAAGAGCCTGTCCACAGAGGACTCAGCCGCTCAGTGAGGCCGCCTAGCGTTGTGCAGCAAAATCACAGCCCTGTTTCAAGCTGAATTGAGGAGTACTAGTCCCACTGGCAGCATTGATCTCAACTGGCTGCTATACGAGCCCATTTATATGAGCCCTGGAAATATGCATCTTTTATGAAGGTCTACAAAAAACAATCTATTTTCTAGATTCTGTTTCCTCGTTTTATACATGTCAGCTTCCTCTTCTCTGTTCATCTGTCTCTGAATCCATCCATCCTCTCTCATCCTTCTCTTCTCCTCTATCCTTCTCTCCACCCTCAGTCCCGTCCCTTCCCTACATGTATCCCCATTCTACGCTACATACATCTCTGCATCCATCCATCCTCTCTCTCCCTGCTCATGGCTACCTCCTCTTCTCAATGTGTTTCTTAATCCATCCATCCTCTCTCCTTCCTTCTCTTCTCCTCTATCTTTCTCTCCACCCTCAGTCCCGTCCCTACCCTACATGTATCCCCATTCTACGCTACATACATCTCTGCATCCATCCATCCTCTCTCTCCCTGCTCATGGCTACCTCCCCTTCTCTATTTGTTTCTTAATCCATCCATCCTCTCTCCTTCCTTCTCTTCTTCTCTCTCCTTCTCTCCACCCCTCCGCCCCGTCCCTTCCCTCCTTCAACTAGAGCTCAGTTTTATGGGCTTCTTGGAGATCATAGTTAAAGGAGCCATAAATAACACGTCACACAGAAATGCACAGTGACATCCAACCCCAGCTCAAGCTACTATACTGGGGGGTTCATGACACCCCCGCCTCAAGGCTGGTGCCGCTCTTGAGCTCTGACCCTTTCAGAGGATTCCCTTAAACTCTGCGGTAAATGTCATCACTGTGTGATGTCAGCAGCAGCATGTGAGAGCAGATGGTGGGTCCCTGTCTACTCCTTCCCTCACCCAAGATGCGAGAGGTGTATCCTGAGAGCAGCTCTTCCTTCTGGTCATTCTTTCACCCCTGTAACATTTCAAAGGCCTTCTTACTTCAAGGAGAACAACAAGAAGTGTCTCCACAGGAGGGTAGCAGCAAGGGACTCCACCAAGGCCCCCAAAGGTCTCAGAGAAGATGTTGCCAAATACTCCTTACCTCCTCACAGTGTTCTTCCAGATTTGCAAGGGCTTCAACCCTTAACGAGGGCCCTGTGGTAGGAATGATTTTAAGAGCAGGAAGTCGGATGTTTCTAAGGTTAAAGTATCTGCTTTTTATAACTGGATTTTTGCAACTGGTTATATTCATGAACACAAAAAGATGTTCAGCTTTCCGTCCATCACCTTGTTGTGTTGCTTTTGTCACCCTAAGTAGGATGGGTATGCCCAGATGTGGGTTCTGTGCTCACTGCGCCACTGGATTCCAGCTAGCCTGGCTGATGAGGGGTGATGCCCTGAAACCAGTCCCAAGATGCTTGTTTTCCAGTCCAGGGAGGACCTGGCCTGGGACTCGGGCTGGACTTTTCCCGTGGGGAGCAGGGTCAAGACTGATCTGCATATGATTCGGTCCAAACTGGGGTGGCATGGTGAGCAAATAAAACAATGGATTTAACCCAGATGAGTGACTGGGGTCAATGTTTGACAATGTTCACCATTCTGCCCATTATCTTTTTGTGTTTCTCTTTTTATATTCAGACAGTGACTGCGTAAAGCATACAAGTTTTAGTCTCAGAAACTTATCAAGATATTTAAAACCTCTTTCAATGGGCCTCGCTTATCTGAATCCTCGCTGTTGGTCATGTAGTAGGTTATGACGTTCCATGTTTATTTGGAGTTTCATTATGACGTCCTTTTTAAGAATTTGTTTGGGTAATGGAGATTGGAGCTTGGCCTGTAGTTGGGTGGTTCTTCGGAGACAGCAATTAGTTTCCCTGAGGAAGGAGTAAGGACTACCTACGCCAGGTAGTCTAGGACTTTACTCTTGCGATGGGGTGCACTGGCACCGATATAACTAGAAGAGGTCTCAATGTGTGCAACTGGTGCAGGACCCAGATGGGACACTTTACTTTTCATGGGCTTGAATGAAGAGGCGTCTTCTCAAAGTGAGTGGGCTGATGAGAGGGTAAGCGAGGTGATAGGGGGTTTAATTTGAAGTAGGTATTTTACACTCAATGGCTATCTGATTCTTTCAGTGTTGGGAGTTACATTGAAGGAGGAATAGGTTTAATGGCTTCTGGTTAGTAAGTTAGAGGAAAGTCTGCATATATCTGCTGAGTGATTCATTGCATTTGTTAATGTAATTGGGAACATGCACTATATTTCCCCTCCTCGTTGTTGTATGATGTCCATGTCTGTGAAGCTAACACATCATTCTATCCACGTCATACGTAAGCTCACCATCTTTAGCATTCCAGATTTTGCCTCATTGTTTTCGGCTTATATATTTTTTCGTTGTACCGGATATTGGAGGTTTGTATAATTGTTTTGGTCTTTTCATGGGGGCAACAGTAGTGTTTCTTGGCTTTGTAAGTGAGCGCTGTAGGTGTTTTGGAAGTCAGATTTCTTTTGTACCCACGTGGGTGAGGGTTCTAGTTTCTGCTGGAATGAGGTCCCATGTGATGGATAGTGATCATGGATGGTGTCGCCATAGCTGGGGTTGCGTTGGGTGGTGGATGGCTTTGACATTATGTGAGAAGAATAACCTCAGTGAATAACCCACCCTGTGTCTTGAGATGTCACTGTTTCTTTGAGGCCTGTTTAAGAGGTTCCCGCCTCTTTGTTCCAAGCACTGTCCACCCCTAAAATCTCCCAAATGTAGACATCGGTGGCCCATGTGTAGCCGGTGCATTGCCACACCAAGCACCTGGTCCAGGAATGAGCCATCTTATCCCAATGCTCCAACTCCTTATCACTTGCCCACATTGCCCGCATCCACCGAAGCAGAAGCGGAGGAACCATCGCAGCAAAGACCTGGGCCAGCATCTCCTGGCTGCGCCGAACCATCGCCTCTCTTCCGGAATTGCAAAGGACCCTCAAAACCTGGCTGTTTGAATGAGCCTCTGGGACCCGCAAGCGCATGGATACCCTATCAGGTGATTAGCAGCGCTATACAAATCCTGGCTGATTGATCGATAACTGCTGTGATGAAGGAAGCGCTTGCACTGACTGTAAAGGCCACGCATGGACTGATTTTCATGTTGATGCCTGATTTCAGCCCATGGCACCTCCATTACACATGCTGCTTCCACCGCCCCACCTCTCGCTCTCTCTCTCTCTTTCTCTCTCTCTCTCTCTCTCTCGCTCTCTCTGCTCCTGCTTCATGAATCATCAGACATGTGATTAATTGATCTTAGAGAGAGGAACAGATGGAATGCTTGGGTTCATCTCAGCCAGTAGAAACTACTTTGCGTCATATTTCAAGTTCATCATTGTTCTTGTTCTTGGTGCCACTTCAAACAGGGACACACCATGTGCGATCAGACCTGGCCAGGCCCCTGAGGGACAGTCCAGGATGAACGGTACAGGCCGTGGCTGCTCTGTAGTGCACCCCCACTCACTTCAGACACGTCTCTGTCTGATGACTGACCATAGCTGCCCCGCTGTGAGCTGCTCACTGAGAGGTACTACTAGAAATGGATGGAATGTTTGAGGTAATCTCAGGCACTGACTATCAGGCGGCTGCATTCATTCGATTGTGCTGTTACTCACTGCGCTACGACGACACGCAGGGACAGCAAAGTGAAGTGATGGATTGAATGTTTGAATCAATTATTCAGCTGGGATTTGTATAGCACGACTAATCACTCGCGAGGGTATCTAGGCGCTGGGCTCCTGCTGCCGAAGGGGTCAGCCGAACAGCCAGGTCTTGAGCCCCTTTCTGAATTCTGGGAGGGAGGCGGAGGTACAAGGGAAGGTCGTTCAGGACTTGGGGCGAAGTATTAGAAGGAGCGCCCCCACTGTTGCTGTGACGGGTGCGGGGGATGTGTGTGAGGCGAGAAAGGCAGAGCGGAGGTGTCTGGAGGGTTGGTGGAAGTTTGACTTCCTCTCAGCTGGTGGCTGTTTCTCTGGTGCACATTGCAACCCATTTGTGCTATTCTAGACTCGGACAACCATATGAAAACCAACACCATCGCAACCTTTCTCTGGTTCCCTATGCTCATTCAGAGGGGACCAGGCCTGGCAGTTTGGGCTGCACTGTTCCTATTGGAGCAGGAAAATACCTCATTTGCATAAGACTGGTCCCCGTCTATAGTTGCACAGAGAGCAAAAAAAGGGGAGAGACTGGAATAAGACGAACTGCAATTATAAGTGGCTGGATTCATTCAAACTTTCCACCATTCACTTTTGTTTTTTCTCGCTGGGACGCCCCTAGTGTCTTGAGTGTGCCCTGATGGAGGCCCCACGTTTGCCGCACCAGACTGGACTAGCGTTGCTCAGTTTTCAAATAATTCTATAGCATTTTGTTTCCTACGACTCTAAACACTTCCCATCGGGGAATTCTCTGCAGAAGAGGGGGTGCAGCAGAGAACCCTGTTATTTTCTTTGCCATACAGTACAGAAGGCATTCCTTACATTCTCTCAGCTTCGGGGGCGCACCTTCTCACGGGCCCTCTAACTGAAACAGAGAGGGTTTCAATGTTGGCCGCAGAGCCGAGCCCAGTGATGTATTGACCTGCTGAGTGATGTGGTTTAAATGCGATGGTTTCTTCACAGGGAGAGCCAGTGGCGCTGCCTCAGAACTGCTGCCAAATGGTGTCTTTCATTTCCATCGTCAGTCCGAGAGGCAGCTGTGCCGAGGACAGCGCGGGGGCCTTGGTGCAACTTTAGAGCCAAGCTTTCAGGAAAAGTTCTCAGTAGCCCAGTTTATCTCCTAGAAGGATCTGGAATGATGTGTTTACATTCGCTTCCTGGAGGAGATGGCGTGACTTATGCACATGTATGTGTCTGAGGATGTGATCATGTGTACCTGGGCATGAAACCGCAGAGGGGTCCACGAAGGACTCAACCCCAGCCATTTCCATCACTCACTGAGCCCAGTCCCAACTGCTCTCGTTCTCTGAATCCACTGATCTCACCAATGCACTTTCATAACATTCACCCATTCACATGACACCCTCACTCACCACAAAATCACTCATTCACTCACTCCATTTCATCAGTTCCTCCCGCCATCCCTCCCTCCATTGCTGGCTCTCTCCTTCTCATGCAAACCCAACCATTCACTCACTTCCTCACTGGGTTACTCGTGCACCATTCATTCACTCACTCACTCACTAATTCCACTTCTTCAGTTTCACCCGGAACGCTTCCCTCCATTGCTGGCTCTCTCCTTCTCGTACAAACCCAACCATTCACTCAATTCCTCACTGGGTTACTCATGCACAACTCACTCACTCACTCACTCACTCACTCACTCACTCACTCACTCACTCACTCACTCACTCACTCACTCACTCATTCCTCTTCTTCAGTTCCTCCCACTACCCTTCCCACCATTGCTGGCTCTCTCCTTCTTGCACAAACACAACCATTCCCTCGCTTCCTCACTGGGTTACTCGTGCACAACTCATTCACTCACTCACTCACTAATTCCTCTTCTTCAGGTCCTCCCGGTATCCTTCCCTCCATTGCTGGCTCTTTCCTTATCGTACAAACCCAACCATTCACTCAATTCCTCACTGGGTTACTCATGCACAACTCACTCACTCACTCATTTCACCTCTTCAGTTCCTCTCGCCATCCTTCCCTCCATTTGCTGTCTCCCTACTTCTCGTATAACCCCAACCATTCACTCACTTCCTCACTGGGTTACTCACTTACTCATTCAGTCACTCAGTCAGTTCCTCTCGCCATCCTTCCCTCTGTTGCTGGCTCCCTATTTATCATACAAGCCCAACCATTCATTTACTCACACTCATGCTAAGTGTACCCACCCAATCACTCACTTCTTCACTGGGTGACACATGCACAACTCACTCACTCACTCACTTCTCTCTCACCCCATTACTGAGTAACTGACTCATTTAATCGCTTCCTCACTACCTCCATCTTTCCTGCACTCACCACGCACCCCACTGACACCCATAATAATTGCACATGCAACTCACTCAGTTCCTCGCTGAGTTAATAATGCACCAGCCCAGTCATTTACCTACCCACCCACTCACCTCTCACTCAGTCTCTTGCTTCTCTTTCCTAACACTCCTACTCACTGAACCACTCACCCACTAACTCACCCGCATACCCACTCTTGCCACTAACCCCATCGCTGACGGATTTAATGAATTGATTTCCTTCTCCTACACCCACTCACAGCCTCATTGGCTGACAGAGTAGTTTATTTGTGCACTCATGCACCTGCTCACTTGTTCATCCACCACTGTATCATTCACCCACTCACCACCTCAGTGACTCACTCACACACACTTCTTTAACCACTTCTCACAGCAGAGGGTCCCTCTATAAACCAGCATTCCTTCTTGCCCCCAACACTTACCAACACCACAGATAACAACAGAAGGAGGGAGGTGGGTGGAGATAAGCAACAACACTAACAAAAACAGAAGGAGGGTGGAAGCAAGCAACAACACAGAGAACAACAGAAGGAGAGGGCGGGTCAGGGCAAGCAACAACACAGACAACAACTGAAGGAGAGGGCAGGTGGAGGGAAGCAACAACACAAACAACAACAGAAGGAGAGGGCGGGTGGAGGCAAGCAACAACACAGACAACAGCAGAAGGAGAGGGCGGGTCAAGGCAAGTGACAACACAGACAACAACATGAGGTAGGCGGTAAGAGGCAAACAACAAAATGGACAACAGAAGGAGGGAGGCAGGTCAGGGCAAGCAATAACACAAACAACAACAGAAAGAGGGAGGCGGGTGGGGGCAAGCAATAACTTGGACAACAAAGGAAGGTGGGTAAAGGTAAGCAACATGGACGAGTGGGGGCGGGTGGGGGCAAGCAACATGGATGAAGGATGGAGAGAGTGAGGAACACAAAGGGAGGAGATGTACATGAGGGAGCCAGCTGAAAAAGACACACTCTAGAAGAATGCTTAAAAAGAAAAAAAAGTAGTGCTTGAAAAATGAACAATAGAAGGACCAAGTAATGCATCCATTCTCCAGTGCAAGGATAAACGCATGAAGAGGAAGGAAGTTCAGGGTAGCTGATTGATTGGAAGCAAGTGAGAACAATCATTGGCAAAGCCTATGCAAGAGCTATTGCTTTGCCAATATGTTTTAGCCATGTTGCACACCAGCGTGGCTGCTGTTCAGCATGGCTAATAGTTAATGGGGTAAATGAGAGTGCTGTGGAGTGGAGTGTCGTAAAGTACAGTAGAGTGGAATGTTATGGAGTGGGGTGGAATGGCATAGAGTTGTGTAGATGTTGGACAGGCCACACGAAGGGCTTGCTCCCTCCCCGCACGACAGGGCCCGAGCTCCGGCCCACCAGGCATAACCCACGAAAAGCACCTGTACCCCGTCTCCCGACGGATCTTCTGCCCTCGGACCTCTACTCATCACGGGGCCCAGCCCCACCGGCTCCCCCGGCCGGTTCAAGCCGCCATCTTGGGCCCTGCACCACGAGGCCGCGTGGCCTCGCCCCGACCCTAACCCCGGGCCTGACCGGCCCCGACATCCCGGCACCACCATCCACCCGGGAGGTGAGCGGACCACTTGGCAGGTCAATGGGAGGACGAAGTGTCAAGAGCTCTTCCCCCGCCAGGTGCCGATCGCCTCCAGCTCCCCCAGGCGCTGGCTCCACCCCCTGCTGGGTGTCTGGACGCCTTCATCCCGGGCCCTCCGACCTCCAAGTGCGAGGGTCCGGACATCAAAGAGCGCCTGCCCTATAACTGGGGCAACTCCGGAGCAGGAAGGCAGTTGTATCCTGGAGTCGAGAGACACCGAGAGAACTCAGCCTTGACGGACTACTGGCGCTGCCGTAGCCCTATCTTGCGAACTATCGTCCTGCCTGCTGGCGCTGCCGCGGCCTTCTGCAACATCCATCCTCGTCGGGACCTGCTGGCGCTGCCGCGGCCCGTTGTAACGACCATCTTCACCGGGACCTGCTGGCGCTGCCGCGGACCGTACCTCGACCATCTTCACTGGGACCTGCTGGCGCTGCTGCGGACCGTGTATCGACCATCTCTACCGGGACCTGCTGGCGCTGCCGCGGCCCGTACCAGCTACACCACCAAGCTCGAGGATTGTGGGCTAACCATCATCTCATCCGAACTACCGGACTGGTAAACAGACTGTCCCGCTTCCCCTTCCCTATCCTAAGAGACCTAAATCGAGGGGACCCCTGAGTCCAGACCTCCTTGTACTATTTCATCGTACCTTAAGAAGTGCATATAAAGAACCCTAAACCTTATCCTTGTGTGGTGTCTGTCTGTGGGGGGGAGTCACTTGTCTGTACGATCGCTGGAGACGGCTCTCCCCGGAGACCTCTCCCCCTGACCTCGGCCGACCCTCCCGGTCCGTCTACCCTTTCTAACATTGGTGGCCAGCGGCGCGATCCGAATCAACGCGTAATCGTACAGAGAGTAGCTCACCCCACGACAAAAACACGATGTCAGCCAAAGATAGCAGCTCCACCGAGAATTTCCAAATGGATAAGTTAGAAGAATACAACCACCGCGAATTGAGACAATTCTGCATAGAACTTGGCATTGCTACCACCGGCCTGAGTACCAAGGATGATCTAAAGCACGCCCTAGAGTCGTGGACAGAAACTGGGGTCGCCGGACCCTCCGACCAAAGCAGCATCACACCAGAGGGGAACGCCACGGCTCCCGAGGAGCGGGGAACGGGCCTCTCGCAGGAGGAGATCCGAGAAAGAGAAAGAACCAGATTGCACGAGTTGGAAATGGCACGACTCAAGATGGATGGGGAACTCAAGTTAGCTGAACAGAAACTCAACCTCGAGCATATGCGGCTCCGAGAAGAACGAGAAGAGAAGCAGAGACAGAGAGAGCTGGAGGAGAAAAAAATAACGCTCGAGCACGAGCGCCAACTAGCGGAGATAGAACTTCGGAAACAGAATAAAGAACTGGGGGTGCCTGAGCGGCCACACACCCCGGGGCCAATCGAGAAAAAAGTCCACATCCCCAAGGATGTTGTCCGCGAGTATGTCCGAGAAGACGACATACAACAGTGGTTTAAAGCCTACGAGATCGCCATGACCTCCCACCGGATCGACCGGAGTGATTGGGGAGCCGGACTTTGGGGGAGGTTTGTCAACGAGGGTCGCGATGCCCTACTGCAGCTCCCAGATCACCAAATGTCGTCCTACGACCACATGAAGGCTGCCCTCCTCACCCGCTACGGCCTCACACCCGAGATGTACCGCCAGAGGTTCAGAGATTGCACCCGGATCCCAGGTACAACTTGGGTAGAATACGTGAACTATTTTAGCCGTGCCTTCGAGGGTTGGATCAAGGGGAGCCATGTCACCACCTACGAACAACTCTTTAACCTTATGGTATGGGAGCACCTGTCGAACAACTGTTTCGTCGAGCTCAGGCAGCACCTCCTCGACAGTAAGCTGACTGACCCCCGGCAGCTCGCCGCCGAAGCTGACCGATGGGAAAGCACCCGAGTGGGCCGGAGGGGGCCACACGAACAGAACAGAAGCAACCCAGGCCAGCACCGTCCTCGGGGAGGAGGAGGGGGCCAGGGGCGAGGGAGAGATGCCTTGCCAGCAACACCCGTGGCCAGCACCCCGCCTCCGGCCGGCCGGGGCAACCCCCCGTGGCGTCCTGGGTTCCGAGCCAACGTCACGTGCCACCGATGCCAGCGAGTCGGCCACTACGCCAATGACCCGAGCTGCCCGCAGAACCAAACACCCAAGCCCCGCCAGGTAGCTGCTGCCGCCCTGGGGGAAGAGCGATTATCGGGGGAACCAGAAGAGTATGAGCCGGCCCAGCAAGAGTGGGAACCGGCCGCCATGGTCCTGGCGTGCTTAGGGGGAAGAGACATGGTCCCACGGGCGCCCCTACCCGCTAACACCAGGAAATACGGTCAGTGGGTGACCATTAATGGACAGCGAGCCGAGGCCTTGCGTGACACAGGCGCCAGTGTGACGGCCGTCCGCTGTCACCTGGTGAAGCCCGAGCAGATCCTGCCGAACATTCTCTGCCCCGTCCGCTCGGCAGACAACTCTGAGAGTATGTGTCAAATGGCCTGCGTCCCGTTCGAATGGGGAGGGGTCTCCGGCCTGTTGAAGGTGACGGTCCGGGACGATGCCCCCGTGGACTGCCTCCTGGGGAATGACCTCGAGAGTTCCCCGTGGGCCACCGTTGAGAGAAGAGAGCACCTGGGGATGCTGGGCCTCCCGGACTGGGCCTGCGTAACCACCCGGTCCATGGCCGCCCGTGCCGTCCCCCGATCAGAAGAACCGGAATGGCCAGCACCTCCGCCCCCGGTCGCCCCAGTAGAAGACAACGACGAGGCCAGCCTCCCAGACCCGACGACCGAAGGGGACGCGCAACCCCAGAACCTTCCTGACCTGGCTCAGTGGCGTCAAGAAGGGGGGCCCACCCAAGAACAGTTCCGCCAGGAACAAAAGACCTGTCCCTCCCTCGAGGGACTCCGCCAACAAGCAAGCGCCCAGAACGCAGGGGACTCCACCGGAACTCACTGGGTCTACTGGGATAACGACCTGCTATACAGCGAGCAAAGAATCGCCGAGCTGGGGGCCGGTCGAGTACTGGTGGTACCTCTCCGCTTCAGAGACTTTCTGCTCAACCTGGCCCACGATGTCCCCCTGGCTGGACACCTGGGCCAGGACAAAACGTACAGCCGCCTAGTGACCCACTTTTTCTGGCCGAAAATGAGGAACGACGTCCTGAACCACTGCCGATCTTGCCCCACATGCCAAGCCAGCGGGAAGAGTGGTCGGAAGCTGAAAGCCCCTCTGCAACCCTTCCCTGTGGTCACCACCCCGTTCGAGAGGGTGGGGATAGACATTGTGGGGCCTCTGGACCCCCGCACGGCACAAGGACACAGGTTCATCTTAGTCCTGGTGGACCATGCCACCCGCTACCCCGAGGCGGTGCCCCTACGGACCGTGACAGCTCCGGTGGTTGGCCGGGCCCTAATGGGGATCTTCTCCCGGGTAGGCTTCCCCCGAGAAGTCGTCAGCGACCGAGGCACGAACTTTATATCCAAATACATGAAGTCCCTCTGGCAACAATGCGGGGTCACCTACAGATTCACGACCCCCTATCACCCCCAAGGGAACGGACTAGTGGAGCGTTTTAACCGCACTCTCAAGGGGATGATTGGGGGATTGGAAGAGCCCCTCCGTCGCCAGTGGGATGTACTACTCCCGTGCCTCCTCTTCGCCTACTGAGAAGTTCCCCAGAAGTCCCTCGGTTTTAGCCCTTTCAAACTCCTGTACGGGCACCCTGTGCGAGGGCCCCTCAGCCTAGTAAAAGAAGGTTGGGAGATGGCCCCCCTTAAGACCCCTCCAGACGTCTTCAAATACCTCCTGGCCCTACGCAATCAGACCCGGCGCTTCAGAGAGATGGCCAAGGCGAACCTCGAGGCCAGCCAGGAGGACATGAAGAGGTGGTATGATCACAATGCCTCCTCCGTTGAGTTCGAGCCTGGACAACAAGTATGGGTGATGTCCCCCACCGAACCATGTGCCTTGCAAGATAAGTGGACGGGGCCCTTCAAAGTGGTCGAGCGCAAAAGCCCCGTCACTTACCTGATCGACCTGGGGACCTCCCGGAACCCCCTTCGGGTCCTCCACACCAACCGACTCAAGCCACACTTTGTGCGCTCAGAACTCAGCCTCCTGATGGCTACGGACAGTGGGGCAGAGGAAGACTCCGAACCCCTCCCGGATCTTCTGAAGACTCAGGAGAATGACGGCTCCGTGGACGGGGTCCGGCTCTCTGACGCCCTCACTTCGGAGCAACGCCAGGGCTGCCGGAACCTCCTGCTGCAGTTCGCTACCCTGTTCTCCCTCACCCCCGGGGTCACCCCTTGGTGTTTGCACGACGTGGACACCGGGGACAGTCCCCCTGTCCGACACCGGGCCTACCGCGTACCAGATCGGGTACGGGCCTGCATACAGGAGGAAGTGGCCAAGATGCTCACAATCGGGGTCATCAAGCCCTCGGACAGTCCCTGGGCCAGTCCGGTTGTATTGGTCCCCAAAGCCGCTGCCCCCGGCACCGCACCTGAACTGAGATTCTGCGTCGACTACCGGGGCTTGAACGCTGTCACCCGGACCGACGCTCATCCGATCCCCCGAGCAGACGAGCTGATCGACCGGCTGGGGGCCGCCCGCTACCTCAGTATCTTCGACCTAACAGCGGGCTACTGGCAGATCGGCCTCACACCCAGGGCTCAGGAACGGTCAGCCTTCTCTACCCCCGATGGCCACTACCAATTCAAGGTCATGCCCTTCGGCATGAAGAATGCCCCCGCCACGTTTCAACGCCTCGTGAACCAGGTCTTGGCGGGGCTCGAAGAGTTCAGCGCTGCCTACCTGGACGATATCGCTGTATACAGCCGCCACTGGCCCGACCACCTCCGTCACCTCCAAGAGGTCCTACAGGCCCTCCAGCGGGCCGGCCTCACAATTAAGGCCGGCAAGTGCCAAATTGGCCAAGGGTCTGTGACCTACCTTGGGCACCAAGTGGGAAGCGGGCTGGTGGCCCCGCTACAACTTAAGATTGCTGCCATCCAGTCCTGGCAGCCCCCCGTCACCCAGACCGAGGTCCGAGCCTTCTTGGGGCTCACCGGCTACTACCGGCGGTTCGTGAAGGACTACGGCAGCATCGTGGGGCCCCTCACGGGTCTCACGTCCAAGAACCAACCGAAGCGGATTAACTGGACCCCCGATTGTCAAGCGGCCTTCGAGAAGCTGAAGGCCGCCCTGTGCACCGCCCCTGTGCTCCAGGCCCCCGATTACAGTCGGGAATTCGTGGTACAGACCGACGCCTCCGACCACGGCATCGGAGCCGTCCTTTCTCAGTTAAACCCCGAAGGTCATGACCAGCCGGTGGCCTTCATCAGTCGACGTCTCCTGGCCCGAGAACAGCGCTGGAGCACCATCGAGAGGGAGGCCTTCGCAGTGGTGTGGGCCCTCAAAAAGCTCCGGCCCTATCTCTTCGGTACCCACTTCCGGGTACAAACCGACCATCGACCCCTGCAGTGGCTGATGCAGATGCGGGGGGAGAACCCAAAACTCTTGCGCTGGTCCATTTCCCTGCAGGGAATGGACTTCACTGTGGAGCACCGACCAGGCCAAGACCACGCCAACGCGGATGGCCTGTCCCGCTTTTTCCGCCTCGACGAAGAGAGTCCCCAAGGAGATGGGTGACTCTCCCCGCCTTCAGCTGGGGGGGACGCATGTTGGACAGGCCACACGAAGGGCTTGCTACCTCCCCGCACGACAGGGCCCGAGCTCCGGCCCACCAGGCATAACCCACGAAAAGCACCTGTACCCCGTCTCCCGACGGATCTTCTGCCCTCGGACCTCTACTCATCACGGGGCCCAGCCCCACCGGCTCCCCCGGCCGGTTCAAGCCGCCATCTTGGGCCCTGCACCACGAGGCCGCGTGGCCTCGCCCCGACCCTAACCCCGGGCCTGACCGGCCCCGACATCCCGGCACCACCATCCACCCGGGAGGTGAGCGGACCACTTGGCAGGTCAATGGGAGGACGAAGTGTCAAGAGCTCTTCCCCCGCCAGGTGCCGATCGCCTCCAGCTCCCCCAGGCGCTGGCTCCACCCCCTGCTGGGTGTCTGGACACCTTCATCCCGGGCCCTCCGACCTCCAAGTGCGAGGGTCCGGACATCAAAGAGCGCCTGCCCTATAACTGGGGCAACTCCGGAGCAGGAAGGCAGTTGTATCCTGGAGTCGAGAGACACCGAGAGAACTCAGCCTTGACGGACTACTGGCGCTGCCGTAGCCCTATCTTGCGAACTATCGTCCTGCCTGCTGGCGCTGCCGCGGCCTTCTGCAACATCCATCCTCGTCGGGACCTGCTGGCGCTGCCGCGGCCCGTTGTAACGACCATCTTCACCGGGACCTGCTGGCGCTGCCGCGGACCGTACCTCGACCATCTTCACTGGGACCTGCTGGCGCTGCCGCGGACCGTGTATCGACCATCTCTACCGGGACCTGCTGGCGCTGCCGCGGCCCGTACCAGCTACACCACCAAGCTCGAGGATTGTGGGCTAACCATCATCTCATCCGAACTACCGGACTGGTAAACAGACTGTCCCGCTTCCCCTTCCCTATCCTAAGAGACCTAAATCGAGGGGACCCCTGAGTCCAGACCTCCTTGTACTATTTCATCATACCTTAAGAAGTGCATATAAAGAACCCTAAACCTTATCCTTGTGTGGTGTCTGTCTGTGGGGGGAGAGTCACTTGTCTGTACGATCGCTGGAGACGGCTCTCCCCGGAGACCTCTCCCCCTGACCTCGGCCGACCCTCCCGGTCCATCTACCCTTTCTAACAGTAGAGTAGAGATGATTGGTGTGAAGTGGAGTTAATTGGTGGGTCATGGAGTGGCATGGAGTGTTGTGGAGGGAGTAAAGTGTCATAGAGTGGAAGGGCATAGATTAGAGTAGGGTTGGGTGATGCAGAGTGGAGTAGAGTGTCAGAGTGGAGTAGAGAGTTGTAGAGTGGAGTGGCATAAAGTGCAATGACAGAGCACAATGGCGTAGAGTGGCATAGCGTGCACTGGTGTAGTGTGCAGTGGTGTGGAGTTCAGTGGTGCAGAGTAAAGTATCATAGAGTGCAGTGTAGAATGCAGTGGCATACAGTGCAGTGTCATAGAGCACAGTGAGGTAGCGTGGAGTGGCGCAGCGTGGAGTAGAGTGGCATGGAGGGTAGAGGCATAGAGTGCAGTGGTGTTGAGTAGCTTGTTTCAGAGCAGATTGAAGTGGCATACAGTGGAGTCGTGCAGGGTAGAGTGCATAGAGTAGTACGCCATGGCATAGAGTAGTACGTCGAGCATAGTGGCATAGAGTAGAGTGGTGCAGAGTAGAATAGAGCGGCGTAGATTGGAGCAGTGTAGAGTGGAGAAGAGTAGCATAAAGTGCAGTGGCATAGAGTGCAGTGTTGCAGAGTAGAGTGGCATAGAGTGAAGTGTCATAGAATGGAGTGGTGCAGAGTAGAGTGGCGTGGTCCAGACTGGAGTGGTGTAGAATGCAGTGGTGCATAGGGTAGAGAGCACTGATGCAGAGTGGAGTAGAGAGGTGTAGAGTGAATTGTAGTAGAGTGCAGAGTCAAGGAGTGCAGTGGTGCAAAGTAGATCAATCAATCAATCAGGGGCTTGTATAGCATGGCTACTCACCTATAAGGGTCTCAAGGCATGGGGGTGGGAGGGGCCACTGGTCCTTCTGGGTGTGGGTTCATTTGAACAGCCAGGTCTTGAGGTCCTTCTTGAATTGGGTCAACGACTCGGATTGAGGTGGAGAGGCAGCGTGTTCTTGGTCTTGGCGGCGAGGTAGGAGAAGGATCTTCCTCTGGTTCTGGTCTTGTGGATCCTAGGGACGGAGGCTAGGGCATGTTGGGTGGAACGGAGTTGTCTGGCGGGTACGTGGAATGCGAGGCAGTGGTTCAGGTATGCAGGTCCTTCGTCGTGGAGAGCTTTGTAGGTGTGTGTGAGGAGCTTGAAGGTGATTCTCTTGTTGATTGGGAGCCAGTGGATTTGTCGGAGGTGTTGCGTGATGTGGCGGGGGAGGTCCAGGACCAGTCTGGCTGTGGCATTTTGGATGTTCTGTAGTTTCTTCAGCTGTTTCTGGGTGAAGCCGTCGTAGAGTGCGTTGCCGTAGTCGAGTCTGCTGGCGATGAGTGGGTGTGTGACCGTCTTTCTGGATTCTGTGGGGATTCATCTGAATGTCTTTCGAAGCAGGCGGAGCGTGTGGAAGCAGATTGAGGACACTACATTGATTTTGTGGTTCATTGTGAGCAATGAGTCCAGTTTGATGCTGAGGTATCATATAAGGTCCGTCGGGGTGGGGGGAGATCCCAGAGTGGCTGGCCACCAGGAGTCATCCCAAGCTGAAGGGGTGGGTCCCAGGATGGGTACTTCAGTTGTGTTTGAGTGGCATAGAGTGTAGTGGCATAGAGTGCATTGGCATAGCATGCATTTGCATAGACTGCAGTAGAGTGGTGTAGAGTAGAGTGGTTCAGACTAGAGTGCAGTGGCATAGAGTGGAGTGGTGCACAGAAGATTAGAGTGACATAGATTGTAGTAGCGTAGAGTGCATTGGCGTAGAGCGCATTGTCATAAAGGGCAGTAGATTGGCGCAGAGTGGTTCAGACTAGAATGCAGTGGCATAGAGTGAGTGGCACAGAGCAGAATGGTGCGGAGTAGAGTGGCATAGAATTCAGTGGCGGAGAGTGCAGTGTTGCAGAGTAGAGTGTTGTGGAGTGCAGTGGTGAAGAGTAGAGCAGAGTAGAGTGCATTGGTGTACAGTGCTGTGACACAGAGTGGTTCAGAGTAAAGTGACAGAGAGAAAAATGGTGTAGAGGAGAGTGGCGTAGAATAGAGTGTTGCAGAGTAGAGTATAGTGGTGTACAGTGCAGTGGTGCAGAGTAGATTGCCACAGAGTACAGTTGCATAGAGTGTATTGGTTTTGAGTAAAGAGGTGTAGAGTGCATTGGCATTGAGTGCAGTAGTGTAGAGTGCAGGGGCATAGAATAGAGTGGCATGGAGAGGAGCGGCACGGGGTAGGTTGCAGTGGCATAGAGTTGAGTGGCAGAGTGGAATGGTACAGAGTGGAATAAAGTGCAGTGGCGTAGAGTAGATTGTTTCAGAGTAGAGTGAAGTGAAATTGAGTGCAGTGACATCGAGTGCAATGTTGTAGAGTACAGTGTTGTAGAATTCAGTGGTGCAAAGTAGATTAGAGTGAATTGGCGTCAAGTACAGTGATGCAGAGTATAATTCAGTGGCATAGAGTGCAGTAGTGCAGAGAAGAGTAGAGTAGAGTTCGGTGTCGGAGAGTGCAGTGTTGCAGAGTATAGTGGCATAGAGTGAAGTGGTGCAGAATACAGTGGAGTTGTGTGGGGGAGAGTGCATTGGCGTAGAATGCAGTGATGCAGAGTGTAGTGGCATAGAGTGCATTGGCATATAGTGGTGTAGGGTAGGAAGCTTCAGAGTAGAGTGCAGTAGCATCGTGTGTAGTGGCGTAGAGTGCAGTGCTAGAGAGTGTAGTGTTGCAGAGTAGACTGTTGTAGAGTGCAGTGGTGTATGGCAGAGTAGCATAGAGTGGTGCAGAGTAGAGCGGCATAGAGAGCAGTGGCATAGAGTACTGTGGTGCAGAGTAGAATAGAGTGGCGTAGAGTGCAGTGGTGCCGAGTTGATTGGTGTAGAGTGCAGTAGTGTAGGTGCACTGGTTTTGAGTAAAGTGGTGTAGTGTATAGGAGTAGAGTGCCGTGATGCAGAGTAGAGTGCAGTGGAACACAGTAGAGCGCAGTGGCACAGAGTAGAGTGGAGTCGCGCTGAGTGGAGTGATGCTGAATAGAGTGGCACTGAGCGTAGGAGCGCCGAGTGCAGTGGCACTGAGTGCAGTGGCATAGAGAAGATTGTTTCAGAGTGGAGTGGCGTAGAGTGGTCGGTGCAGAGCGGCATAGATTGGAGTGGTGGAGAAGAGTGCAGTGATGCAGAGTTGAGTGATGTAGTTGTGGAGTTGTGCAGAACAGTGTAGCCATTACAAACAACGCACCTTCAATTGAAATGGCCATTCTATTTGCACTCACATGCAGTTTTACTGTTAAAACGATACAGCGCACAAATGATAGTGTGTGGAAGTGTCAAACACGGAGCTCCCTTGGAAGACAGAGCTTGACATTTGACCTCTGTCTTTGGAAGCACAGCATATGTGACAAGATAAGAACAAGATTGAAAGGCCTGGTTACAGAAATTCAGTAGTTGTGGAAGAATACAGTAAATAGGATCTAGGCAACAAAAGGGACAAACTCTTGCTGCACAGCTTAAAACAAGTAAAGTCAGCAAATAGAAAGCAAGGAAATGTGAGATCCAAACCGCAAAGCCAATGGCTAGCAGCGGGTGGAACGCGTTCCCAGGGAAACTTTCTGAAAGTCCCCAAGACGCTGTGAGCAAATCAGACAGTTGCGCTGCCTGGTGGGCGTCAACCTAAATATGAGAGTGACAATGAAACCAACCAATGGTAAGCAATGGAGGCCTCTAAGCCGGCTATTAGAAAACAAAAAGATGTGCCGGCAGGCAAGAGCGCTGATTCTATTGGCGACCATACAGATGGTTCTTTCTAGGATTCTAAAACAAACTAAAGAAAATGTTCATAGTATGGAGTTCTAGTTCTATGGAGTTTTAGAAATTATGCGTAACAAGCGCAATGTGAAATTCCTAAAATTATGCAAACAACTACAGCATAACTTAAATTTCGCCCGAGCCTCGTCCAAATACGAATCACATATAGTGAAGTGCTTGAAATGAATGACCCCTCCTCTGTGGAAGTCTCAGGAGTGTGCATCAGTAGCGGGCGGCGCTGTGGAGGAGTGGCGAGGTGGTGGGGGGTGGTAAGGGGTTGGAAGGGCATAACATTAAAATTAAAATTAAAAACGTACCTGCAGCCGGCCGCGTCGTGCTCTTCTGCTCCTTTTCTCAAAGGTGCAGGCTCCAGAGAGCACTGCGGCCAATCCTGTCGCTTCTTTCATGTCATGAGAGCAGCATCAGGACCGGCCTGAGCGCACTGGATTTGCGCTCCCTGGGAGACTGGGAGCCTATGCCTGCTCTCTCTAACCCGGCAACGCAGCTCGGGTTGGAGTCTGTGCCTGCTCTCTCTAACCTGGCAACGCAGCTCGGGTTGGAGCCTGTGCCTGCTCTCTCTAACCCGGCAACGCAGCTCGGGTTGGAGCCTGTGCCTGCTCTCTCTAACCCGGTAACGCAGCTCGGGTTGGAGCCTGTGCCTGCTCTCTCTAACCCGGCAACGCAGCTGGGGGTGGAGCCTGTGCCTGCTCTCTCTAACCCAGCAACGCAGCTCGGGTTGGAGCCTGTGCCTGCTCTCTCTAACCCGGTAACGCAGCTCGGGTTGGAGCCTGTGCCTGCTCTCTCTAACCCGGTAACGCAGCTCGGGTTGGAGCCTGTGCCTGCTCTCTCTAACCCGGTAACGCAGCTCGGGTTGGAGACAGCTTCAGTGCGCATGACGGTTTGGCCGGACCAAGATGGCCAAACCATTAGGCGCACTGATCACAGTGACCTACCACTCCTCCTGCACCTGTCGTCCCCCATGGCCCAGTCCACAAAGACATGGCAGGAAATTAATAAAAATAAAACGATAATAAAATGTGCATATTATTGTTTTATTTTTCCTTTCCTGATGTTTTGAGGCCGCTGGCAAGGGGGGTGATGCTCCTCCACCATAGCGGAGGAGCCGCGGCTGGTGTACATCAGTTCTTTGCGACCTCATTTGTGGCCTCGGAGGAAGCAGACAATACTCAGGTGAAAACTGCACACTCCCCCAATGTCTGCCAAGCAATGCTTAATTTGTAAAATATTAAGTGCCAGGGCTCTGACCAGTTGGACACTGCAGCTTGCACAACCCATCGCCCCTGTCATCGCTGCCAAACATAACTACTAACCATCTCTCTCACATGTAAATGCGACAGTTCAGATTATTCCAGGTCCCCAAAGTTAAAGGAATGGCTGGGTAGCCAGGTATTAGTCATTTTTTTTTAATGTATATTGTTTTCCTAAACAACTGTTATACTGCTCATCTCACAATTACATGAGCAGCGCCACCTTGTGGCAGACTGCCCTAAGTGTGGTGTTGACAATTAGGTGCGGGTGCCAAGCACCGGAAACCAATTAAGTGCCGGTGCTCAGCACCGGAAAGCTCTGGCTCAAATTAAGCACTGCTCCCAAGCATGTCCTCGTTTGTTTTTTTTAAAGCAGAACATGTCAGTGTAAGGTATAGCAGCTGATTTTTAAAGTGACATACTGACAATTTGAGTGCAGAGAAGGATGTGTGCTGCCCATCGCAGGCCTCCTTTATTGGGTTTGTAGCCATTCATTGAGAGGTGCAATAAAGCGACTTCCCTAGTTAATAGTCACAAGGCAGGAAGTTTTGTGAACCTCTAAGAGTTTACATTTTGTGATGCAATTGATTACTGCATGGCTTACATCAATACATTCTAGGCAGTTTGCAAAAAAGTTAAACGTGGTGTGTAATTTGCACCTGTGATTTACAACATGCCCAGTGATACATCAGGTACTCGAGGCTCATGAAACACTTTAAAGGAGCCGGTCCCTCTGCACTCTTAAAGCTTTGGGATCAGTGTGCTGCCCTCTTTTGGCAGACATGTGCAAATGCAGAAGATGAAGGGAGGGCAGAAAGGACTGATGCAGCAAGACATCTACCAGGACGGTAGCACTGCAAGTAAACACGTTTAGAGCTGGTTCTTTCATTGCCTCGAACATTTGATAGCTCGGCAGTATGTCTGTTTAAATTGTTAGGGCCCGATTCACAGAACTAACTTAAGACAAAATCCTAAACTTACTACTTTTGGTATTCACAGAATTTAGGATTTTGTCTTAAGATAAACTTAAGACAGTCTTAAGACAGTCTTAAGACAGTCTTAAGACAGTCTTAAGACAGACTTAAGACAAACTTAAGACAGACTTAAGACAGACTTAAGACAGACTTAAGTTAGGATTTTGTCTTAAGTTTGTCTTAAGTTTGTCTTAAGTCTGTCTTAAGTCTGTCTTAAGTCTGTCTTAAGTCTGTCTTAAGTCTGTCTTAAGTCTGTCTTAAGTCTGTCTTAAGACTGTCTTAAGACTGTCTTAAGTCTGTCTTAAGACTGTCTTAAGACTGTCTTAAGACTGTCTTAAGTTTGTCTTAAGACAAACTTAAGACAAAATCCTAACTTCTGTGAATACCAAAAGTAGTAAGTTTAGGATTTTGTCTTAAGTTAGTTCTGTGAATCGGCCCCTAATTAGTGCGGTATCTGTCTAAATTATTAAGAGAAGTCTGTGGGTTAGATTCTGGGGCCCACAGCCTGCAGCTTGCCCACATCTAAGATTTTCCTCTGACCCAATCACTCTGATTACAGAATCTGACTGAATAGATAGTGGTGAAGGAAGAGTTTTATAGGCTCTAATGCAAAGGAAGTGAACACCACCTGCTGTATTCTGAAAAACAGTGGGGACAATTCACAAAGGTAAATGTATGAATGAGTAAATCTATATGTGTAAATTTACTATTAGACTTAGCAAATTTACTAATTTTGTATAGTCACCATTTACAAGGATAAATTTACATCATAGGGGCTCCTTACGATGTTGGGCGGAAAGCCTCCGCTCGACACCGACTCGGAATTGGTACCAACGACTTGCGGTCAGCGGTTCCGACCGACGGATTACGATGCGACCGAACACTGTTTGGTCAGATTACTATTGTTTCCTATGGGAGCTCATGTTATGCCCGACAACCGGCCGTAACACAGGCTCCTATGAGGAAATGAGGTGTGTGCGGAAAACCCTGCACCCTGTTGCAGACACCCTACGGTGCCTGCCACACAGTGTAGGGCTTGATAGGGGGGTCCCTAAGGTCCCCCCTCAGCCATCAATCATAATACGCGGGGGCTAAAAGGCCATGCCAGGGGCAACCAAAGTCAGTTTCCGACAGCCTTTCTGTGTCGGACAGGCCGGCGCGGAAAGGCTTTTGGAAATTAACACCGTAATCCCGACTGGCGGAAACGCTGTCGATAGGGGTGTACGATGCAGTTCTGACCGACATGTATGTCCCGCGAGTCGCTCGGAACAGAGTCGGAATGACAGCACGGTTTACGTTCCGACCATGAACGTCGTAATCGGGCGGTCGGAATATAAACTGACCGAGTTGGTCGAAGGGCTCCGACGCAGTCGCGAAGATTCCGACTGTCGGGAGTAGGCTTTCCGCCCTACATTGTAATGAGACCCATAGTGTTCAGTAGAATGTCTCCACCTCCTATAATAGGGGGTAAAACAGGTGGGTGGAGCCAAATATATGGGTGATAAGTTTCTTTCCATATTTAGGCAGTGGTCTCCACCCACAGAGCAGTGATCTCTCTATACTATAGAGAACTTATAAAAAAGTCTTTTAAAGTTAAAAATAATAGTGAGAATATTTTTATGGTAAACATTAATGTTTTAAAAAAAATTATTTTAAAGTAGAACAAAATAAAATAAAATAAAACAGCACTATCAACTTACATTTTCATTTGAATATATGAATAATGCAAATATATTAAATTAAAGTAAAAATATGTATTTAAGATTTATTTAAAAATGTATTCAACATTTTTTTTAAATCTCACCTAAAGTAAAAATGTCTATTTATTTATTGTGTATTAAAATGTACTAAATGCTATGTATATCTAAATTCATTTAATTATTTTATTCATGTTTAATATAAAAAGTTTTAAAAAATGTATAATAAAATATTTTTTTATGTATGCATTATTGTTAAGCATGAAAATATATGTGTATATTTCTTTTAAAGTTGAAATTAATTAATTTATTTTAACATTATTTCCTGTGGAGTGCCATTTTAGTCCCTGCATTCTTTCTTTTCTTAGGGAGGGTGTTGCGGTACCAGTGGTTGTCATGATGCTGACAGACATAGGTCTGACTTGGAGTACACAAACTGCTGTTTTGAGTCCTTTTTAGCAGTAGTACATTTAGAGGTTATGTTTGTGAAATAGAATGGACTTATAATTGTGTGGGTGGGTGCATTATCCCTCCTTAAACCCTAGCTTATTTCCTCCCTAACCCCCTCTCATTTTGTAATAAGTATTCACCATTTTTCAGCCATCCCCCTTGACCCTCCTACATTCAGCATAAAACATATACATATGTGAGTAGAGGTCTCCGCAGTAGGGGTGGAGACTCCACACATTACATTAAGGATAGGTGAGGAGAGGTGGAGACCTCTGCTTATAGGTTGGTGAACAGCTTTTTGTAGTATGTAAAGGGTGCTATCGTAGTACTGCTAAAATGTAGTTTGTGAATAGGCCCCAGTCATATTTAGTGGGCCCCTCTGATATCTATGCCCTGGTTCCACTGCGCCTGCTGCACTAATGCATGTGAGTACTTAGGGGTCGATAACGATTGCAGATGGACTGGAGTCCGTCCGCCATCGTGGTGGTGACTGGGAACATCCGCAATACATGTGGCGGTCTCGCACACCCAATTAGGATGCGACTGCCACCACGGCGGTCTCATTTTGCACTTTAACATGGCGGCGAGTGCTGCTGACTGCAGCACCCGCCGCGATGTTCAAAATGCATGTTGTGCAATTCACTGCACTACGTGGCAGGCACCACACGGTGTCTGCCACTTGGTGCAGTGAAATGTAGGGTGGTACCATGGGTACTCCCCCAGTGCACAAACACCACCCCCAGACACAAGGGGGGCCTGCAATGGGCCCCCAAAACAATTCTCCGCCAGCCTTCCAATGGTGGTTTACCCGCCACAAAAAGGCTGGCTGAAGACAGCATCCCAATTTGGTGGACGGAGCCTGCTAGGCACGCCACCATTTTATGGATGCAGACCGATCTGCCAGGCAATCGGAACGATTGCCTGTGGTGGTTCCATAGCCGACGGTCTTTGCGTCCGCCACGGTCGCAGTCTGGATCTCCCCACCATCGTAATGTGGCTGGGGGAAAATCGCGCTCCTATGGCGGAAGGACCGTCACCGCATGGCTGGCGGTGGTGGTCCTTCTGCCATCGTAATGACCCCCTTAGCTCAGAAGGACAGAGTATGGCAGCTTCCACACTACACTGTCCTAGAAAGTGCCAGAACGCTCTCACAACTCCCTATCACGCGGCCCTCTAGGGGCGGGGCAGAGGGGTATTCACAAGCAACTTGTGAAACGTCCCAGTAAGACGAGTAGGACTGTACTCTGAAGGCCCCTCACTCAACAAGTACAGGTTAAAACCCCCAACACGTCATAGCCACAGTCTTCGTTCCTTTCTTACCTGTCAAAACAGCCTTCTACAGTGCATTAAAGCAGCCTTTTGTCAATAAAAGCACTACATACTCACAGGGCAGATTAGTGCACACGGCTGTTCCCACTATGCTGTTTTTCAAGGCCACCTTATCAATCAGGAATTTCAGTACAGACAGACCTGTACAGGAAGAGGCCACCAGGCACCCTGGCTCTAGTCAGAGAGTTTTCAGCACAGCAGTCCCCATAAAAACTCCAGGTTTATTTGTCCTGTGAAAAAAAAACAACAGCCCACACACTGGCCCTTTCGGGTTACCCAGATGGCACTGCCAGGCTGCTCGGAAGGCCAGTCCAACACTAGGAGGGCTTCAGGTGTACTACTGTATGCACTCAACAATACCTTGGTAAATGGGCCCTTTATTATCCCCCACTACTCCCCCTAGCTAGCACTTCAAGGCTATGGGTCGATTTAGGGTTTCCTGGTCAGGTTACTCTGTCACAAAATGACATATAAGCAATTCGCCTTTCTGCAGGTGCATTATATCCCATGACACTTTTAATAAGGTGGCCGTGATATCCGTGACGTTGTGATGGAGGTGGCTGTGATATCTTTCACGTTGTGATGGAGTTGGTTGTGATTATTCGTCATGCTGTGATGGAGGCTGTAATTATCAGTCACGTTGTGATGGAGCTGGCTGTAGGTATCAGTCACGTTGTGATGGAAGTGGTTGTGATAGAGTTGGTTGTGATTTACATCACGGTGTGATGGAGTAACCAGTCTGCCAAACTCTTAACCAGGCCCTATGGCTGGAGATACCGCCGACCTCTCCTCACTGGGCTGTGTCCACCCACAATGCCCAGGTCTCTCATTCCCCATCCACACTTCCTCGAGCGCGCTCACGGGCACGCGCTTTGAGGGCGGTGCTTCACTCGGTGCACGTGGAGGTGGTTGGGTGGCATGTCTGTGTGGATTTCCGCTGCCTGCTTCTGATTTGATCCAGTTCCCTGGAGAGTGGGTTTGGTTGCCCCAAATTTCAAAGCCTGGCTGCTGAGGCGCATAGAGATGTGTGCTGAACACGAGGCTAAAGCACGTTCCTGCCACGTGGCCTTAATCCAGGGGAACATTTATCACGCGCTGAAAGAGCCCACGTGCTGCAGACATTTATCAAGAGTGGGGAGACTGTCCGAGCAAACCGCAGCGAGCGCTGCAGAGGGTATAGAGAGCTGTAGAGAGCGCTGCAAAGACTATAGAGTGCTGAAGGGAGTATAGAGAGCTGTAGAGAGCGCTGCAAAGAGTATAGAGTGCTGAAGGGAGTATAGAGAGCTGTAGAGAGTGCTGCTAAGATTATAGAGCGCTGCAGAGGGTATAGAGAGCTGTAGAGAGCGCTGCAAAGACTATAGAGTGCTGAAGGGAGTATAGAGAGCTGTAGAGAGCGCTGCAAAGAGAATAGAGTGCTGAAGGGAGTATAGAGAGCTGTAGAGAGTGCTGCAAAGATTATAGAGGGCTGCAGAGAGTATAGAGCGCTGTAAAGAGCGCTGCAGAGAGTATAGAGAGCTGTAGAGAGCGCTGCAAAGACTATAGACTGCTGCAGAGAGTATAGCGAGCTGTAGAGAGCGCTGCAAAGAGTATAGAGTGCTGAAGGGAGTATAGAGAGCTGTAGAGAGTGCTGCAAAGATTATAGAGCGCTGCAGAGAGTATAGAGCGCTGTAGAGAGCGCTGCAGAGAGTATCGAGAGCTGTAGAGAGCGCTGCAAAGACTATAGACTGCTGCAGAGAGTATAGCGAGCTGTAGAGAGCGCTGCAAAGAGTATAGAGTGCTGAAGGGAGTATAGAGAGCTGTAGAGAGTGCTGCAAAGATTATAGAGCGCTGCAGAGGGTATAGAGAGCTGTAGAGAACGCTGCAAAGACCACAGAGTGATGCAGAGAGTATAGCGAGCTGTAGAGAGCGCTGCAGAGAGTATAGAGTGCTGTCGGAGAGTATAGAGAGCTGTAGAGAGCGCTGCAAAGAGAATAGAGTGCTGAAGGGAGTATAGAGAGCTGTAGAGAGTGCTGCAAAGATTATAGAGCGCTGCAGAGAGTATAGAGCGCTGTAGAGAGCGCTGCAGAGAGTATAGAGAGCTGTAGAGAGCGCTGCAAAGACTATAGACTGCTGCAGAGAGTATAGCGAGCTGTAGAGAGCGCTGCAAAGAGTATAGAGTGCTGAAGGGAGTATAGAGAGCTGTAGAGAGTGCTGCAAAGATTATAGAGCGCTGCAGAGAGTATAGAGCGCTGTAAAGAGCGCTGCAGAGAGTATAGAGAGCTGTAGAGAGCACTGCAAAGAGTATAGAGTGCTGTCAGAGAGTATAGAGAGCTGTAGAGAGCGCTGAAAAGAGTATAGAGTGCTGCAGAGAGTATAGCGAGCTCTAGAGAGCGCTGCAAAGACTATAGACTGCTGCAGAGAGTATAGCGAGCTGTAGAGAGCGCTGCAAAGAGTATAGAGTGCTGAAGGGAGTATAGAGAGCTGTAGAGAGTGCTGCAAAGATTATAGAGCGCTGCAGAGAGTATAGAGCGCTGTAGAGAGCGCTTCAAAGACCATAGAGTGCTGCAGAGAGTATAGCGAGCTGTAGAGAGCGCTGCAAAGAGTATAGAGTGCTGAAGGGAGTATAGAGAGCTGTAGAGAGTGCTGCAAAGATTATAGAGCGCTGCAGAGAGTATAGAGAGCTGTAGAGAGCGCTGCAGAGAGTATAGAGAGCTGTAGAGAGCACTGCAAAGAGTATAGAGTGCTGTCGGAGAGTATTGAGAGCTGTAAAGAGTGCTGCCAGAGAGTACAGAGTGCTGCCAGACAGTGCACCAGAGCCTGAGCAGAGACTGATGCCAGAGAGTGTACAGAGCGCGGCAGAGGGTACAGAGTGCTGCCAGAGAGTACAGAGTGCTGCCAGAGAGTACAGAGTGCTGCCAGACAGTGCACCAGAGCCTGAGCAGGGACTGATGCCAGAGAGTGTACAGAGCGCTGCAGAGGGTACAGAGTGCTGCTAGAGAGTACAGAGCGCTGCAGAGGGTACAGAGTGCTGCCAGAGAGTACAGAGTGCTGCCAGACAGTGCACCAGAGCCTGAGCAGAGACTGATGCCAGAGAGTGTACAGAGCGCTGCAGAGGGTACAGAGTGCTGCTAGAGAGTACAGAGCGCTGCAGAGGGTACAGAGTGCTGCCAGAGATTACAGAGTGCTGCCAGACAGTGCACCACAGCCTGAACAGAGACTGATGCCAAAGAGTGTACAGAGCGCTGCAGAGGGTACAGAGTGCTGCCAGAGAGTACAGAGTGCTCCCAGACAGTGCACCACAGCCTGAGGAGAGACTGATGCCAGAGAGTGTACAGAGCGCTGCAGAGGGTTCAGAGTGCTGCCAGAGAGTACAGAGTGCTGCAGAGTGTACAGAGTGCTGCCAGAGAGTACAGAGGGCTGCCAGACAGTGGCCCAGAGCCTGAGCAGAGACTGATGCCAGAGAGTGTACAGAGCGCTGCAGAGGGTACAGAGTGCTGCTAGAGAGTACAGAGTGCTGCCAGACAGTGCACCAGAGCCTGAGCAGAGACTGGTGCCAGAGAGTGTACAGAGCGCTGCAGAGTGTACAGAGTGCTGCCAGAGAGTACAGAGGGCTGCCAGACAGTGGCCCAGAGCCTGAGCAGAGACTGGTGCCAGAGAGTGTACAGAGCGCTGCAGAGTGTACAGAGTGCTGCCAGAGAGTACAGAGGGCTGCCAGACAGTGGCCCAGAGCCTGAGCAGAGACTGATGCCAGAGAGTGTACAGAGTGCTGCAGAGGGTACAGAGTGCTGCTAGAGAGTACAGAGGGCTGCCAGACAGTGCACCAGAGCCTGAGCAGAGACTGGTGCCAGAGAGTGTACAGAGCGCTGTAGAGGGCACAGAGTGCTGCCAGAGAGTACAGAGTGCTGCCAGACAGTGCACCAGAGCCTGAGCAGAGACTGATGCCAGAGAGTGTACAGAGCGCGGCAGAGGGTACAGAGTGCTGCCAGAGAGTACAGAGTGCTGCCAGAGAGTACAGAGTGCTGCCAGACAGTGCACCAGAGCCTGAGCAGAGACTGATGCCAGAGAGTGTACAGAGCGCTGCAGAGGGTACAGAGTGCTGCTAGAGAGTACAGAGCGCTGCAGAGGGTACAGAGCGCTGCAGAGGGTACAGAGTGCTGCCAGAGAGTACAGAGTGCTGCCAGACAGTGCACCACAGCCTGAGCAGAGACTGGTGCCAGAGAGTGTACAGAGTGCTGCAGAGGGTACAGAGTGCTGCTAGAGAGTACAGAGGGCTGCCAGACAGTGCACCAGAGCCTGAGCAGAGACTGGTGCCAGAGAGTGTACAGAGCGCTGCAGAGGGCACAGAGTGCTGCCAGAGAGTACAGAGTGCTGCCAGACAGTGCACCAGAGCCTGAGCAGAGACTGATGCCAGAGAGTGTACAGAGCGCGGCAGAGGGTACAGAGTGCTGCCAGAGAGTACAGAGTGCTGCCAGAGAGTACAGAGTGCTGCCAGACAGTGCACCAGAGCCTGAGCAGAGACTGGTGCCAGAGAGTGTACAGAGCCCTGCAGAGGGTACAGAGTGCTGCCAGAGAGTACAGAGTACTGCCAGACAGTGCACCACAGCCTGAGCAGAGACTGATGCCAGAGAGTGTACTGCAAAAGAAACACAATTGATGGACGAAATGCAGAACAAATCAAAACATTCTCCCCCTGTCAAGAGATCTGGGTTAAATCCATCATTGTTTTGCTCACCATGCCACCCCAGTTTAGACCCATATGCAAATCAGTCTTGACCCTGTGCCTCATGGGAACAGTCCAGCCCGAACTGCCAAGCCAGGTCCTCCCTGGACTGGAAACAAGCATCCTAGGACCGGTTTCAGGGTTTCTCCCCTCTTCAACCAGGATAGCTTGATTCCAGTGGCATGGAGAGCGCGGGACCCATGTCTGGACCAGAGCCAAGGAGGCAAAGGGTGTTTGGTTGAAACAGAGAGTATTAATGAGTGAAGCCAGCCCCGGTAGCAACTGACATCAGGGAGTTTACCGACTTATGCCAGAGAGTGGACCGCAGCCTGGGCACAGACTGACGGCACTGTTAGAGCAGGCCTGAATGTGGGCAGTTGCCGATGCCACTCTCAGGTCAGGCATGGATGTGTAGAAATGCCAGTTGGTGCTCGACTGTCGGGACAGGGATGAGTGTGTAGATGCCACAGAGAGTACCATTGTCAAGGCTGGCATGGTTGGTAGTGCATCACCGTCGTGGCAAGGATGCGTGTTTGCTAATGCCGGTGAGTGGACCGCTGTCAGTGCACGGATGAATGTGTGCAGATGACAGAGTGTACTACTGTCATGGCTCGGATTGGTGTGCACAAAGGCCAGGGAGTGTAGCACAACAGGGCAGGCGGTGTGCCACACTCTAGGCCCCTATGGGCTTCGGTATGAAGTTGATGGTTCTCCTACACCATGTGTTTGTGATGAAAAGTGTGTATTGTGATGAAGCACGAATAATGAAGTGAAACGTAACCGAAAACATACGAAAAAAGCACAACTTCCTACTTCAGGACAAGAGTTAATGTTCCAAATGATGAAGACCGAAGACAGACGCTAGAGAGAGGCAAGAAAGCAAGCAAATAACTTCATTTCGGTTCGAGGACCCATAAAAGTAAAGATCCAAACATTAGAAACATAATAGGATGCAATCTGTGCTGTTTGAATTAAAAATCAGAACAAATCAAATTAATTTACAAATATTACAACCTTTGGTGCCCAGGCTGTGCCTGCTGTTGCAACCTGACAAACCTCAGCTAAAAGTCCTGAAAGATGGGCTAGAAAAGGGTCCAATGTGCCATCTGCAAAATCTGGTCTGGTAACAAATTATTTTGGTCTTAGGCCAGCATGTAACACTTGAGATGGGGAGATCAAAAATACCTAATCATTTTTCTAGCAGTCTGCCAAAAAACACAGCAAGATGCATGGAATAATAAAACAAATATTTAAAAATTGTTCCAAAATTTGTATACACAATAAATCATACCCATACGATCAGTACACTCGGACCTCCTCTAGTAGTTAAAGCTCTGTACAATGCACGGGGGGGGGGGGGGCACAGGGCCTCAAATGTGTCAGGGGATTGGTTGCTGACTCGTCTTTTGCCAAATCCTCCATACTATTCCCAGATATCATGATACATCAAAAACCAGGCTTTGCCTCACATCTGATTTTAAATTATGAAAGGTCTCTGCAAATTTCCTGAGTCCTAGATTCCGACAAACAGGAACTAACAATTTTTTCCCTCAATTCAAGTAGGCTGGACAGAAGGACAAAACATGCTCTTATGTTATCTTATTATTCCCACAGGAGGAGCCGGCCAACCTGGCTGACTCCTGAGTCTTGTCCCATTTAGCGGCGAAGGAGGCCAGCAGTAGTGTACTGTATCTAAATTGGAGGTATAACTTCCTGGCTGTTGGAGGTTCAATCTCATCAAGAAACTGTTCTAGCTTAAATTTGTCCTTCATCAAAAAAAAAAAGAATCAGTCAGTGTGCCAAATGTGGGGTGAGCCTGCACTTGAGTCCATTTATACTACCCATAATTTCTCTTTAAAATTAATTTATTGATTGAGGCAGCTACATGCGGATCGTTCCACAGGTTCCCACACCCCATCTTAGCCAGTGTCTCTCTTACGTACTTGATCCAGGGTATGCTTTCTGACCCAGGGATGCCTGAGACTTCCTTTAACCCTTCACGATAGGAGTGGAGCTCACGAGTAGCCGAGATACGTCTCCAATAAAGGATTGGTCTTGTTTCAGCCCCATCTGAGATGTGCTTATCGGTACAAAAGGGGGTGGTGATGGACGGAGCATCAGAACCAATCAAACACTCACACCCAGTCAACAGATCTGGGTTTGATCCATCACCGTTCTTTAGCCCACTCTGCCACCCCAGTTCAGACATGGCCATATGCAAATCAGTCTGACCCTGTGCCTCATGGGAACAGTCCAGCCCAAACTGCCAAGCCATGCCTTCCCTGGACCGGAAACAAGCTTCCTAGGACCGGTTTCTGGCATTTCAGCCGTCTTCAGCCAGGCTTGCTTGAATCCAGTGGCAAAGTGAGCAAGGGACTCACGTCTGAGCATACCCTGCCAACTTATGGCGAACAAAGCGGTACAAAAGGGGGTGGTGATGGACGGAGCATCAGAACCAATCAAACACTCACACCCAGTCAACAGATCTAGCCTAAGAGGAAGCAGAGGCGTGCTCATTGGTAAACCCATCAGCTGTCGTAGAAATTGATTTTACACTATTACCATTTTGGTCATATTCTTATGACCCCCAAAAGCTCCACCCCATAGAAAGCTCCTCCTAGGGCCTGCTGTTTGTATATTTGGATTACTGGTGAAATTGGGCGAAAGCGGGAACCTCGTTGCACTTTCGCCAACGCCTCCAGTGATTTGATCTAATTTAATCCTACACTTTTCGATATGGAGCTGCCAAACTAGCTGTTCTGGAGGGTCACACGAGGGTATTGAAAGTTGTGCACACGTTCCAGGGGGGACTGTTTGAGTTTAGGATTAGATCTCGTAGAGTGGCAAGGGTTTAGGACCATGTATTTGGGTTTTGCTACTTTTATTTCCAAGCCACTATGGCTGCAAAAGTTCTCAAAACAGTCTGAGATTTTTTGCAGCTCCATCGGTGATTTAGACAGTAGCAGTGTGTCGTCGGCAAACTTTAAGGAAAGATCCCTAATCCATGCCATACGTGGAGCATCACCATCACAGTGGTTCAGATGTATGATCAGGTCATTGACAGAGAGTATAAACAGGGTAGGGGCAAGAACGCACCACTGTCTTACCCCTCTGTTTACAGGAAATGACTCCGTCAGCTCACCAATTTGGCCATATCGGACCTGGGCATAGTCATGTTTATGCAGCTTCATTAAGATATATAATAATCAAAGAGGAGGGAGAAAGAAGAACATCTGATCCACTCAGCTTCTTTTCTCAGGTATCAAAAATATCAAGTGGAGAGTGGATCACTGGTCCTGAAAAAACCAGGGTATGCAATATCAGTACAATGTACTGTTAAGAAACCCTCATTCACGTTTTTGCAGATGGAATAAAGCGGTATATTTTGATTCTCCGCTCTGTCGTTAGAAACGTGACAGCATCATCATCGGGTTACTAAAATGCTTCCTCCACCCTGTGGTTGTCCCACTGGTTATTACAGTAGTGATCGTTGAAAAAAAGGGGGTGTTCGTGTATGGTGAAGTGACGTGTAGTGAAAAATATTTAAAAACTCGTAAAACCAGTACGTGCCTTTAATTAAACTGGGTTCGAGATGGTTTAAAAAAATTACTAAGTGTTCACAGGTTAGACTAGTTACGGTCTAGTGCACTAAAAAAGTGTCCATAACCTTTTTACTCAGTCCACAAAAGATTGAAATTGTATAACTCAATGATAAACCACAGACATCACAGGAGCGACAAACATAAGAAGAGGCAGAAAAGAACACGAATAGGAAGCAAGCAAATGAGATTGACAATAACGCCAGCCAATGGTAAGCAGTGGGTGGGCTCTAAGCCCACTGCACGTTTGTGGTAGGGTCCACAAGAGGCGTTCGCCTACAGACAGCTAAAAGTAGTCTGGTAGGAGAGACTGAAAAGATCATAGTGAATAGAGCAGGTCAGTTATAATGCAGCCCCGTCAGACACTATGGCATTTGTCACTGATGACATATTTCCAGGTTGGCTGTCAGGGCCTGGTCTTTGTGGCATTCAAGGGCGGATCTGGGTAGAGGAGGGCAGTAGAACCTGGAAGGTTTTGCTCCTTGTGTGCTTGGGTCTCATCTGATGTGAAGCTGTCTTTGCTTTAGGCTTGCTGGCTGTAACACGAGCCCACAAACAAGGTGCAGGCCATTAACCTTGAGAAGCAGGATCAGTATGGGACTGCTGAAATATGCAGGTATCGCTGAGGATAGCCAGAAAATGGAGGAGTAAGATGTCACATTAGGTGTGCATCAGTAAAACATCATGGGGCATATCAACAAGGGCTTTATCTCTGCTTTTTTGGCTTTAAAAGCCAAAAAAGCAGAGATAAAACTAGCGCCCTATCAGCAACAGGGTGCTAGCACGCAAATTTGCATGTTAGCACCCTTTTACTCTACACTTCCCCTTGCATCTCTAATGAGATGCAAAGGGGGCGTTCCAGAGTAAAATAATAGGAGAAATGTCGCTAAGCGACATTTCTCCTATTATCAAGGATATCGTTAACCCTGTTAGCGATAAAAAAGCAGCGCTAACCGCGGTTAACGCTGCTTTTTTACGTCTGGTATTTTTCTGACTTAGCCATGATATCCTATGGAAGGTGGATATCATGGCTAAGTATGTCTATCCCTATCAGCAAGCTATCGCCAAACCGTGTGGGATTATCGCTGTATTTCCAGCGATAATCTCACAATTGGCAGCTTGCGCTCGGAATTTTATCGCTTTGGAGATAAGTGTTGCTGATAGCACGCTATCTCCGCGATAAAATTCAGAGTTGGCCGGCGATAATTATCCTCACGCTAAGAGCGCTGAGCGATAATTATCGCCGACCCTTGCTGATATGCCCCCACATTACACTGACCTCACATTGAGGTGCACAAACAACCTTTGTGCATCTTGAGCAGGAGTGTGGAAAACTCCTAGAACCACAAATCATATTTATGTCCAAAATCACATTAAGAT
The DNA here is from genome assembly GCF_964204655.1 of Triturus cristatus. Taxonomy (NCBI): domain Eukaryota; kingdom Metazoa; phylum Chordata; class Amphibia; order Caudata; family Salamandridae; genus Triturus; species Triturus cristatus. Next base: position 54,283,479 of record NC_140594.1, read on the forward strand.
GTAAAATCCCCCTTGGTGATTTTGTTAACCCTTTTACCACCAAAATCACATTTAAATGCAAATCACATTTGGACACAATTCCCCTGGCTGCAACAATAACTGAACTGTGGAAGTACTTTTAGAACACAATCACATCTTGGAGCAAAAATACATTTAGAACAAAAAACACAGTAGGTGAAGTCTTACAGTTAGGTGCACAATCACCCTTCGTGCAACATCAACATGAGTGTGGAAGCAATTTTAGGAGCAAAAATCATATTTAGGTGCTAAAACATATTTAAATGTAAAGTTACTTCAAGGTGCAATGTCAAATTTAGGTGTAAATCACCCTTGGTGCAACATCCGCAGGAGAGTAAAAGCACTTTAAGATGAAACATATCATTTAAGTGGAAAAAACACATTTGAGAGCAAACCCAACCTTGGTGTAAAGTTAACAGGAGTGTGGTATCACAGATAGGTGTAAAATAAATGTAGCAGGAGGACAGAGGAGCTGGGCTTTGGGGTGCTGCCCCAAAGACCCCTTGGACTGTATTACAGAAGTGCTCTGGGGGCACAACAGGTGTGTGCGCCCACTTTGTCCGCCTCTGGGATGCTTTGGTATTGCAGAAGGGGCTGCAGAAGCTTGTACGGCCCTTTTTGTAACACTGTTAGCACTGGCACACATTTTGGGCCAGCTCTATCGTGAGAGGGCATTCCCTCATTTTCATGGCAATGTGGCTCCATGCAAATGAGGGAATCTCTTTGCCTCTGACCTGCGCCATATTACAGATATGGGCACAGAGACAAACATGCCCTTAGAGCAGCTCTCTAGAGAGGTGGAAGGGGGTCCCAATAGACCCCCCAACATCCCCCTACAGGCGGGTGCAGTCACTCACTGCACCCACCTACAAGGGGATCTCTCTCCCCTCTTCAAAGTGCAGGTAAGTTGCCGCCTGCACTGTGAAACATGGATTGGCTTTGAAGCAGACGCTCCGTATTTCACTGAATGCGCTGCCCTGAGGGCAGCACGGGTCTGTTGCTGCCCTGAGGGCAGTCCTTTCATCACAATAGGACGCACTGTCCCTGTTTGTGCCCGGTGCACCTGTGTAAAGGTGCATTGTGGGGCAAACAGGGAAAGTGCGTCCTATTTTTAATATGGCCCTGGAGTCTTGAACAGCCCCAAAATAACAGGTATCCCAAGGTGAGGCCCTTAGCTGTGTTGTCCTTAGTGTGCGGCATCCAGGCTGGGACACACTCTGGAGTGAGTTTAAATGGAGGCTCGGCAAGGCCCAAAAGTGAGGAAAAGTGCTCTCCAAGTGTGCAGCGGGTGAGGAAGAAAGAAAGAGTCCAAGTGAAAGTATGACGAGTAATAAAGAGTGGTGGTAAAAGTATGTTTAATAGTGTAGGAAGCAGGCATGAGTGCACGTAGGGGTTGGGGCAGGGGCAGGATAGGTCTAGGGGTGGGCGGAAATATTGGAGTGTATGACTAAGAGTCGAGGTAGGCTTAGGAGTCGTCATATGAATAGGAATAGGGCAGGAGTGAGAGAAGTAGTGGTAAAAATGGTCAGAGTAATGATGCGAATCAGAGCAGGAGTCGGCTTTGAGGAGTGTTAGGTGTGGCCCTAGGTGTTGGGTTAGGCGAGGTGCTCAGGGTAGAAACACGAGTAGTGATAGGAGTAGGAGTAGGAGCATGGGAAAGGGTACAAGGAGGTGTAGGGTGGGGGCAGGTGATGGGGTGCCCCTCCATTGTAATGCAGCTCTTCTTTGTATCTTTTTAAGTGATGATAACATTAGTTCTGGCAGAGAGCTAAAGCCCTGTTTAGCCAGATTCAAACTCCTGTGGGCAGATCCAGAATGTAAATGACACTTACGTCGACGGGTGGGTGAAAGAACTCAAAGAAGCTGACCAAAGGCCCTCTATATTTATGTTTGTGTTGGTGACATGGGCTTTTTTTGTTTAAATATGCTTTATTAAACATCTAATTTGTTACAATGACAATCTATAACTATAGGATATAGAGTTGCATGAAAAAACGAAGAAACATCAGAATACGCTATATAAATTTACCATTCCAAACGAGTCGCCATCGTCCCCCGCATCCGTCGAGCGAACGCCGGCGGCAGATCGTTCTCCCACCTCGCCGTAAAAAACTGGAACAACCTCCCCATCCGCCTACGTCAGACCCAGGACCTGCTGGTCTTCAGGAGACTCCGCAACACCTGGCTGTTCGAGCAGTAGCAGCACCCCCGCACCTCCCCCCACAGCGCCTTGAGACCCTCATGGGTAAGTAGTGCGCTCTACAAATGAACTGATTGATTGAGTATTGCAGAAAAAGAGATTATATCTAAAAATAAATATGATACCTAATAGCAGATGAGTGCAATCTTGAAAGGAAATGAGCATATTTTATAATGTTGTAAAATGAATAGAAAGAGAGAAAATAAACAGGGGGTAGAGGGAAAAATTGAAGGAACGTAAAGCATAAAACAAATTGAAAAAGAAATTCACAAAACGTTGAGGAAAATAAGTCTGCTTATAAAAGATTATTACTTATATTGAAGAGAAAAATATACAATTGAAGGTGAATGGAAGACCTAAATAATATCAGAGGCTCCATGGCCAGGTTTGGATAAAAAAGAAGATAAAGGCATCCATAAATGGATGGCTGACTGATGACACTGAGTGTACCACCGTGTGGGCAGAGAACGGTGCCTGGCTGATGGGATGGAGTAAATTACTTTACCAATGAGTGGCTGACTGATGACATGGAGTGTACCACTGCGAGGGAAGAGAACAGTGCCTGGCTGATGAGATGTAGTGAATTACCACAGTGATGGATGGCTGACTGATGGCACCGAGTGTACCACCGCGAGGGCAGAGAAGAGTGTCAGGTTGATGAGATGGAGTGAATTACCACACTGATGGATGGCTGACTGATGACACTGAGTGTACCAACGCAAGGGAAGAGAACGGTGAAAGGCTGATGAGATGGAGTGAATTACCACAGTGATGGATGGCTGACTGATGGCACTGAGTGTACCACCGCAAGGGCAGAGAAGAGTGTCAGGTTGATGAGATGGAGTGAATTACCACAGTGATGGATGGCTGACTGATGACACTGAGTGTACCAACGTGAGGGAAGAGAGCGGTGAAAGGCTGATGAGATGGAGTGAATTACCACAGTGATGGATGACTGACTCATGACACCGAGTGTAGCACCGCGAGGACAGAGAACGGTGCCTGGCTGATGAGATGGAGTGAATTACCATAGTAATGCGTGGCTAACTGATGACATGGAGTGTACCACTGCAAGGGAAGAGAACGGTGCAAGGCTGATGGGATGGAGTGAATTACCACAGTGATGGATGGCTGACTGATAGCACTGAGTGTACCACTGCGAGGGCAGAGAACAGGGCCAGGCTGATGAGATGGAGTGAATTACTTCAGTGAAGCATGGCTGACTGATGACACTGAGTTTACCACCGCAAGGGCAGAGAACTCTGCCAGGCTGAAAAGATGGGGGGAACAGTGGCCGGTTGATAATGTTGAGTGTATCACTGTCGGTGCAGAGAACAGTGGCAGTTTGATAACACTGACTTTACCACCTTCGGGGCAGATAACAGTGGCAGCTTGATAACACTGAGTGTACCACCTTCAGCGCAGAGAACAGTGGCAGGCTGATAATAATCGTGTGTACCACCATCGGCGCAGAGAACAGTAGCAGGCTGATAACATTGAGTGTACCACCTTCGGCGCAGAGAACAGTGGCAGGCTGATAATAATCGAGTGTACCACTTTCGGCACAGAGACCAGTGGAAGGCTGATAACACTGAGTGTACCATCTTCGGCGCAGAGAACAGGCGCAGGCTGATAATAATCATGTGTACCACCATTGGCGCAGAGAACAGTGGCAGGCTGATAACATTGAGTGTACCACCTTTGGCGCAGAGAACAGTGGCAGGCTGATAATAATTGAGTGTACAACTATTGGTGCAGAGAACAGTGTCAGGCTGATAACATTGAGTGTGCCACTGTCAGGGCAGAGAACAATGGCAGGCTGATAACATTGAGTGTACCACCATTGGTGCAGAGAACAGGCGCAGGCTGATCATAATCGTGTGTACCACCTTTGGCGCAGAGAACAGTGGCAGGCTGATAACATTGAGTGTACCACCTTCGGTGCAGAGAACAGTGGCAGGCTGATAATAATCGAGTGTACCACCATCGGCGCAGAGAACAGTGGCAGGCTGATAACATTGAGTGTACCACCTTCAGCGAAGAGAACAGTGGCAGGCTGATAATAATCGAGTGTACCACCTTCGGCACAGAGACCAGTGGAAGGCTGATAACACCGAGTGTAGCACCTTTGGCGCAGAGAACAGTGGCATGCTGAAAATACTGAGTGTACCACCTTCAGTGCAGAGAACAGTGGCAGGCTGATAATAATCGAGTGTACCACCATCGGCGCAGAGAACAGTGGCAGGCTGATAACATTGAGTGTACCACTGTCAGGGCAGAGAACAATGGCAGGCTGATAACATTGAGTGTGCCACTGTCAGGGCAGAGAACAATGGCAGGCTGATAACATTGAGTGTACCACCATTGGTGCAGAGAACAGGCGCAGGCTGATCATAATCGTGTGTACCACCTTTGGCGCAGAGAACAGTGGCAGGCTGATAACATTGAGTGTACCACCTTCGGTGCAGAGAACAGTGGCAGGCTGATAATAATCGAGTGTACCACCATCGGCGCAGAGAACAGTGGCAGGCTGATAACATTGAGTGTACCACCTTCAGCGAAGAGAACAGTGGCAGGCTGCTAATAATCGAGTGTACCACCTTCGGCACAGAGACCAGTGGAAGGCTGATAACACTGAGTGTAGCACCTTTGGCGCAGAGAACAGTGGCATGCTGAAAATACTGAGTGTAGCACCTTTGGCGCAGAGAACAGTGGCAGGCTGATAACATTGAGTGTACCACCTTCGGCTCAGAGAACAGTGGCAGGCTGATAACACTGAGTGTACCACCTTCGGCGCAGAGAACAGGCGCAGGCTGATAATAATCATGTGTACCACCATTGGCGCAGAGAACAGTGGCAGGCTGATAATAATCGAGTGTACCACCTTCGGCACAGAGACCAGTGGAAGGCTGATAACACTGAGTGTACCACCTTCGGCGCAGAGAACAGTGGCAGGCTGATAATAATCGAGTGTACCACCTTCGGCACAGAGACCAGTGGAAGGCTGATAACACTGAGTGTACCACCTTTGGCGCAGAGAACAGTGGCATGCTGAAAATACTGAGTGTACCACCTTCGGTGCAGAGAACAGTGGCAGGCTGATAATAATCGAGTGTACCACCATCGGCGCAGAGAACAGTGGCAGGCTGATAACATTGAGTGTACCACTGTCAGGGCAGAGAACAATGGCAGGCTGATAACATTGAGTGAACCACTGTCAGGGCAGAGAACAGGGGCAGTCTGATAACATTGAGTGTACCACCATCGGTGCAGAGAACAGGGGCAGGCTTATAACATTGAGTGTACCACTGTCGGGGCAGAGAACAGGGGCAGTCTGATAACATTGAGTGTACCACCTTCGGTGCAGAGAACAGTGGCAGGCTTATAACATTGAGTGTACCACTGTCAGGGCAGAGAACAGGGGCAGTCTGATAACATTGAGTGTAGCACCTTCGGTGCAGAGAACAGTGGCAGGCTTATAACATTGAGTGTACCACTGTCAGGGCAGAGAACAATGGCAGGCTGATAAGCTTGAGTGTACCACCTTCGGTGCAGAGAAAAGTGTCAGGCTGACAGTAATCGCGTGTACCACCCTGACCTGGCTCCAGAATTCTGCATCTGGGAGGGCTATAAAGAAGCCTGGGTGGGCCATGAAGATACAAGGGGGAAGCGGATAAAAATCACCAGCATATTCTTTAGATCTGTTGTTTACACTCTGGCAAAATCTATCTAATATGGACATGTCTTAGAAGCGAAAGTAACACATCTTTGGTAATGATGTATCTAGTGGGAACGACCTTCCCCACTAGATCCAACATCACTAAATACGCCCAGAACGCATTTTTCCATCTCTGACTTTGAACTGCCTTCTGATGGGAGCTTGCACTCCTCGTGTTTGATTGTGGTGGTGGGTTTTATTCAGATCTATCCACATAGGAGACTAGTTAGAAGGGTTTTTGGGCCTGCTGAAAGACTGCTTGCAGGATCTCATACTGGGTTCTTTGCTGCCAAATAATTTTCAACATCCACACATGTTGCACGTTAATAGATCCTGCTGTGTCACTGGTCAAAAGTTGAGAGTTTAAATACATTTTTACACAGGGTTAGTAGTTCTGTTTGGGAACTTTTGGAAGCATGAATCACCAAGTGAGCTTTTTTAAACAGTGTGGGCGCGTGACACTGATCAAAACAAAATATATTTTGTACCTGTGGGGAGATGGGAAACCGACGGATGGCGCACTTTATTGCATGCTCGGCCAGTCATTTGCTTAAAATACATAAGATTAAACAGGATTTTACATGCGACTTCTTGTTTCTCTGTAATAGGTATTTAAAGAAAAGGCATGGTGCATTTAAACCACTTGGGGCAGTTTCAGCAATCAGCACTTGTTAGGGTGTGAGGAAAAAACACAGAAGAGATTTTTTTTTAAATGCACTTAGAAATTGAGGGATTTTATAAGCAGTTGGTATGTAAGAAAGAGGGAATAACCTGGGACGTCAGCAACAATAGAACTGATGTATTCCCTGACATGTCATTGGCACTGAAACAGCCCTGTCAGCCTTTCAGAGACACCATTTGTAATGACTCCTTACCATTATTATTCAACAATTGGGATTGTAGCATTTCAGTATTGCATTCTGCACCTCTTGTTGAGGCCTCAGGGCGCTCTCCAAGCGCACTACTATGTTGGACACTATCTCACAGTGCACACATGTGGATGAGTGTCATCTAAAGTGTAGAGTTTTCATGTCATGGGTGGGTACTTGTCAAAGCAGTATTTAAAAACAGCCACACATAAAGCATGATACAAAGTTGAGTGTGAGTTCATCTGTGTTGTGTTTTTTTAGGAAGATTCCTGCCTTTGCTGGTGATCTGGATTGCGGTGGCTTTGACACTGGTTATACCTTATGGAAGTGGGATCCAAGGTTTGCGCGGCAGGAGAAGCGAAGGTGCCCGCGATATGGTTGGAGTCGCTCCTGACACACAAGCAGTCTAGCCTCTGGAGGCCGTGTTAGGCCACCATCAGGCCGGATGTATGACGTTACAACGCACACTTTTACAACGCATGCACTTACAACGCATTTTTTACAACGCATAATCCATTACAACGCATGACATTACAACGCATGACACTACAACGCATTTTTAAAAACTACCTTTACAACGCATTTCTATTACAACGCATAATACCTTTACAACGCATACCATTACAACGCATAATATTAAATTGCATTTAAGGTAAGTATTAGATAGTATAGGGGTAAAAGTTACTTTTCTAACTCCAGGGGGTGCAACAGTAGGGTAAGTGTTGGATAGTATAGGGGTAAAAATTACTATTCTAACTCCAGGGGGTGCAACAGTAGGGTAAGTGTTGGATAGTATAGGGGTAAAAATTACTATTCTAACTCCAGGGGGTGCAACAGTGGGGTAAGTGTTGGATAGTATAGGGGTAAAAATTACTATTCTAACTCCAGGGGGTGCAACAGTAGGGTAAGTGTTGGATAGTATAGGGGTAAAAATTACTATTCTAACTCCAGGGGGTGCAACAGTAGGGTAAGTGTTGGATAGTATAGGGGTAAAAATTACTATTCTAACTCCAGGGGGTGCAACAGTAGGGTAAGTGTTGGATAGTATAGGGGTAAAAATTACTATTCTAACTCCAGGGGGTGCAACAGTAGGGTAAGTGTTGGATAGTATAGGGGTAAAAATTACTATTCTAACTCCAGGAGGTGCAACAGTAGGGTAAGTGTTGGATAGTGTAGTGTAATATTATGCGTTGTAATGGTATGCGTTGTAATGGTAGTATGCGTTGTAATGGAATGCGTTGTAAAGGTAGTTTTTAAAAATGCGTTGTAGTGTCATGCGTTGTAATGTCATGCGTTGTAATGGATTATGCGTTGTAAAAAATATGTTGTAAAGGTAGTGCGTTGTAAAAGTTGCGTTGTAAAGGTTGTTCCCCCATCAGGCCACTTCATGGAGTCCACCCAGTTGCAAGATGAGCCTAACCTCCAGCAGCACTGTTAGACCACCAGTAAATCCCTTTATCGTGTCCATTCAAGAGCAAAAACAAGCCCGACCACTGGAGGAGCTTTTACAACACTGTATGGAGTCCAGCTAGGAGCAGTAGAAGGCTCAAGGCCATGGAGACACATTTAGGTCAGGGTATGATAGTTACTACACATTGTGGTGAAAGGCAGCTTGCCTGTGTGCACTCCACCATGCAGTCAGACAACTCAAAATAATGGACCTGTGTCTAAACCAAGCCAAACATATTGTGTTGCCAATCCTTGTTAGCCGTATCAGATAAATGAGTAACAATGATAATGCAGCAAATAAATAGAATTGAAAATGTTTCAGTTCTGAAAATAAGAGGCTGCAAACCTTTACTAAAGTCAACCGAGATCGGACTAAAACAAGGCTGCGTATTAGCCCCCCCCCATTTAATTTATTTATTGCAGATCTCTCACCACGATTGGACCTGATTAATTCACATCCTCCGCGCCTGGCTACACTGCCCATAACGCATCTCTTGTATGCAGATGACATAGTCCTGCTTAGCTTAACCAGAGTTGGCCTACAAAGAGCACTCAATGAACTATTAATGTTCGCTAAGGCCAACGCTCTGGAAATTAACATCACAAAAACAAAAACTATGTCAATTACGAATCGCCTGCAACACCAATATCCACTTAGGCTGGGAAAAACGAGCTTCGGTATAGTTAGTACATACAAATACCTGGGGGTATATATAGACAATCAAGTGAATTTCCAATCTCAGAAACCATACCTGGAAAAAAAGGAAATGGTCTTATTTATGCATTTTGTGCCCTTGCAAAAAGATTACAGGGTCCATCCTTTGGGCTGTTAATAGCAGTGATGGCGGCAAAACTATTACCAACAGTATTTTATGCGAGCAGAGCGTTAAAAGGCAAGGATGCAAAACTACTTGACTCGCTGCAAACAAAAACGTATAAAAAAAGTCTTTAGTCTCCCTCAGAATGCATCCCCGGCTCAGATCCTATTGGAATTCGGTCTTATCCAACAGGAGATAGGGAGAAAATATGCCACAACTTTGCCCGGACCGATCCAATATTTTACATGATGCCCTGTGGCGAGCCCTGGAAGACGATCCAAGTTCTAGTTATGGCATACTTCTGAAAACTGCACTGAAGGATACCAACATAACAGAACTTTGGGCTCAGAACCCCTCCTTCCAAGTTTTTCGCAGACTGACAAACAAAGCGGCCAAGCTTCAATCGTTATCGGAAGATAAACGCATTTTAGCCAAAAGGTCCCATGCCTGGATGATTCTTCAATCATATACATGATCACGAACGGAAGAATATCTAAGTACAACATATTCGCCTCATTTGAAGCGAAAGCTAATGGCGATTACTATTTTTCTGCCCCGCCTACAAAAAGTCCAGGAAGTATTGGATTGTCCCTATTTGCAAGAACCTGGGGTTTACACAGTGTAGGTCAGCTTATAGGGTCTTTAAAACAGATCTATCTAGGCAAATAGTATTTGCAGTTTCATCATTTCTTGCATCTATGTGGAGGAAAAGAAGATGTAATGTGCCTTTATCATGAAATCTTACGCATTTGGTTTTTCTTACTAAATTGTTCTGTTGTGGTTTTTTAGCCCTAACCCTCTATCCATGCATTTTACATTTCTATTAAGGTTTGGCAAAAGCTTCGGAACAGGCTTTTCCCTACTGCCAAAATCCTAACAGTTTGTTGGTTATGTTGATGTATTTTTTAAAAAAAACCTAAATTTATATTTTTTATTTTGAATGATTTGATCCTTTGTATTGTTAACTTGTATGAACTTTTATGGCTAAATTGTCGAAATAAAGATTGAGATTGATTGATAATGGCGATTAGATTTGAGGTATTACCAAGTCTGGCTGATCAACCTGCATGGAAGTATAAAGGCACCAAAATTTGTAGCTTATGTGGCGCAGCTTGGCAAGACTTTATTCACCTCATCTGTATCTGCCCCTTCTTAAAATCTATCCGAGTGATGCTACTAAAAGAAGCTTTTAACGATAGGGGCATTCGGACTTGCAGATTGGCCCTCATCAAACGACTTGGCACAACAGACCCTCAATTGACTTGTAAGCTGATGAAAGTTTTCTTGTTCTATAAAAAGATCAAATGACCGAAGGAATTAAATACTGCCAGTCCAGTAATGGCCAGCGAAATTCTAAATTCTAAATGCTAAATGCTAACATTTGATGAAATACTAATTTCGTCGACAATTTTATGATACAGAATCATGCATCGTTTTTTTAACTGTTTGCATGATAAGGATTCTCCTCTCTGCTTTGAGGATAAAATTGTTATTTGTCTTTTATACGTTTTAATGTTTGTAAATTGTCGAACCTCTCTTTCTATCATGATATTGTTATGGTTTTTATTAACTTAAACAATAAAGTATTGAATTGAAATTACTAAAGTCTGTGGAAAAGGTAGTGGTCTTTGGGGTGTCTCTGTCACTCCTTTCTCCCCTTAGCACCACATCCTCAGGCAATCACTCACTCTGGTAGATACACATATCCTTTTCCCCCCATATCTTGCTGAAATAATCCAGCTAAATGTCTCACACACCCACTTCTTCTTCATCTCTGCCTTTTCAGGCAGTCCATCTGCATGCACTTCCTTGAGTTACCTTCCAATCACCGTACTCTCTTTCCCCCTCTCCTTACCTGTAAATACAGCATTTTCTGTTTGTTTGGTGCTGTCAATACCCACAGCTCTATATACCCCTTACCCACTTTCACATAAAATTGCAGTTACAATTGGCACACATATGACCATTGCTCTGGGCACTTTGCAGAGACCTGATGATTTCACAGGCATGAAACCATAACACTTTTGACCCACTGACATGCGGTGTGAGAAACTAGCATTGCCTCCGGCCTCAACTCCATACCTCTCAATTGTGCCACGCCATTAAGAGCCATTCACACCCTGATCTCACAGTATGCACTACACACAACTTGTATACTGCATGAAAAAACACCACTGCAATACAACATCTGGATGAAAACAAATATGAATGGGCAAGGCAAGATGAAAGGAAGTGTGAACTGTTAACACCGACTGCATTACTGACATGGAAAAGGTTTGTACAGTCATTGTTGAGAAGTGGATCAGTGTTTTAGCCTAAGTTAAGGACATGACAATATGGCTCTGTATAGATCCGCCCCACTTAAAGCCCTAACTGTAGCCTGCAAGGGTCAAAGCAGACGCTGTTCATTGTCTCCACAGGAAACCAAGAAGGTTTGATGTTCCCTTAGAATAGAACCCATCCTGGGGGACACCTTGGAGCCCAGGCCTTGGGGTAACAGATCTGACTGCATCCCCTCTGTGACTGACCTTTCACACCGATACAAAGTTTTCCAAGTCACCTGCAATGCTAGTTAAGCGAGTGGTGAAGGAGAAAGCAGGGGCATAAGGCACACATGGAACATTAAAAATATAACAAATGGACACCCTGCTATTACTGGATGAACTTTGAATAGGCCAAAGGGCTCACTTGTGAGGGCCTGGTCCCTCTGGCCACCCCTCTAGATTTGGACCCGGAACCACTTTCGGCGTAGAGAACAGTGGCAAGTTGATAATAATTGAGTGTACCACTGTCAGAGCAAAGAACAATGCCACGCTGATGAGACGGAATCAATCAATCATTTATAAAGCGCAGCAAATCACCCATGAGGGTCTCAAGGTGCTGAAGTTGATAGCTGCTGTCTGGTGGTCTGTTCATTCGAACAGCCAGGTCCTTAGTACTCTACTGGATTGCTGGAGCGATTATGTGGTCCTCAGGTGCAGGTTGTTCCTAGGTTGGGCTGCCAGGTGTGAGAAAAAGCATCCTCCGTTGTTGGCTGGGCAGATCCGGGGGGTGTCTGCGAGGAAGAGGGAGGCAGATCGTAGGTGTCTGGGCGGTTGGTGGAAGGGCATGTGTTTGTTAATGTATGCTGGTCCTTCATTGTGCAGGGCAGTGTATGTGTGGGTCAGCATCTTAAACTGGCATCTCTTCTGGATCAGGAGCAGCGTAGCTTCTTGATTTGGGGCATAATGTGGGTCCATCTGGAGAGGTTGAGGATGAGTCTTGCAGATGAGTTTTGTATTTTCCGAAGTATCTTCAGGAGGCGTGTGGTGATTTCTTGGCCTGGGCGGTAAATTCCGTTCCGCTTGTGGAATATGGGTAATTCCGCGTTCCGTAGAGAATGCGGAATTGCCCAAAATTCTGCGCTTCGCGGAATTTTTTGCTTGTTCGCATTCTCACAATGCGTGTTCACGAGATATTTCCCCCCGAGCACACAAACAGCGTTCACGAACAGGAAAAAAGCATCGCAAACAAGCAATTCCGCGTGTTCGCGGAATTTCTGCGTGCTGGCGGAGATTTTTTACAGTTTTGCGGAGCTTTGCATAGCGCAACTACGCAAATTCCGCCCATCCCTAAGAGTGTGTTCCTGTAGTCCAGCCTCCTGGTGATGAGCGCCTGTGTGACGGTCCTTCTGGTGCTGACTGGGAGCCACCTGAAGATTTTACAGTGCAAGCATAGGGTGTGGAAGCAGGCAGACGAGACTGCATTTACCTGTTTCTTCATAGATAGCTTGCTGTCTCAGATGATGCCGAGGTTGTGGGCGCGGTCTAGCGAGGTCGGGGTGGTGGGCTGCATTCCGCCGGCCACCATGCATTATTCCATGTTGAGGTGTTGTTCCCAAAGATTAGGACTTCCTTCTTGTACGTGTTGAGCTTGAGAAAGTTGTCCTTCATCTAATCGGCAACGTTCATCATACATCTGTGGAAGTTGGCTCTGGTGGTGGAGGGGTCTTCTGACAGCAAGAGGATGAGCTGAGTGTCATTGGCGTAGGAGATAATCTTGAGTCTGTGCGATCTGATTGTGCTGTCCAGGAGCTTCATGTAGGTGTTGAAGAGGGAGGAGCTGAGGGATGATCCTTGCGCGACGCCACAGATGATCTTCTTGGGTTCTAAGGTGAACAGTGGGAGACAGATTCTCTGGGTTCTGCCAGTGAGGTATGAGACGATCCAATTGAGGGCTTCTCCCTGGATTCCGATGTGGTGGATTCTGTTGATCAAAACGTGATCGGAGATGGTGTTTAGGGCGGCTCACAGGTCCAACTCCAAAAGGATGAGAGCTGCTGTTTCACAGCGGTCCTGGAGTGCCCTGATGTCAATCAGGATGTTGATGGAATAAAGTACTGCACAGATGGATGGGTGACTGATAGCATGGAGTGTACCACTGTCGGGTGGCAAACTGTTGCATGGCAATGATATGAAATAAGCCACTTTTAGGGTCAAAAAGTGTAGCAGCCTTCTGACATGGAGTTTACCACTTTCAGAGCAGTAACACATAGTGCACCAATGGCTGGGCTGCGGGGACCTGGAATTGGCCCATAGTGTTCCACTTAAATTAGTCACTAGACCCTGAGATGCAGAGAAGCAGTGGGATTTAATGCACAAACTCTTAAGATTATGAGTGAAGCCACGTGAAAATCGGTGTTCATAAGGGCCACTTCCCTTTCGCCCTTTGATTTAACTTTCTTTTGACTATGTTTTCCTCTACAGGACTAGACATCTGTGTGCCCCCTGGAAGAGTACAACATTCATGCTGCTACATTAGCAGAGCAATAGAATGTGCTGCACTTGGAGTGTACCAAAATTGCACTCCCACTAATACTGAGGGTGGCTGCAGCCCCCTTGCCATGCAATGGATCGCTGATGGAGGGTGGCACGTAAGGGTCTCTGATGCCATGACTATTTCTACCTATCCCTGGGAGGGAACTTCAGCCTTTTCATCCTCCTCTCCATCCCCTCCCCATCTTCCTCCCTACTATCCCTCATCTCCCTCCCCTTCTTCCTCTGCCCCTCCACCTCAGCTGCTCCGCAAGGAAGCCCGTCAGTCGTTTAATACCCGTCATTAGCACCACCTGTGGCCCCCATACTCTAGTCCTGTCCTGGGAGATGCCTGGGCATTCAGAGAGTCCACTCAGGAAGTTTACCCGGTAATCATCATTGTGGTGCCCTTTCTTTTGATTAGTTGGTGCCTGCATTCACCCCATCTCTGTGAACAAGCAGTGTTGAAGCCAATAAGTCTTGATTATGCGAGAGCTATTGACTTTATCAATGTCTTTTATCCAAGTTGGACAGCAGCATGACTGGAAGTTAGAAAACAAATAAGTGCTGTCACACGGTAAGCGCTGGCCATGTCATAGTTCTTTTTTTCGAGTGGGATGGATGTAACCAACATAGGATGGCTGTTGGACCCGGCCTCGTGGCGTGGTCCTGACTTCCCTGGGATTGGGCCCGTTCCCCGCCCTGGCCTCCACAGGCCACCCGTTCGAGCCGCACGAGGTCACCTACACCTCGGGGCTCCACCATTTTGTTGCCTGCCACGTGACCCTGCACACCAGCCCACATGACCCCGCTCCACCCGGCCTCGGCCCCAGCAAGGCCCAGACATTGAGGCACCAGGAACTGGCCAGGGGGTATCACGTGAACACTTCCTCGCCCCTGGCGGAGGGCGGGATCGATGGGACCCCCAACCGTCCCCACACACCGAGGTGCGATCGGCCTCCATCTCTCCTGGGCCGGGCGCCTCTCCTGCTGGGCATCTGCCGCTCCCAACACGGCCTCTCCGCCCCCCGGGCGCAAGGGTCCGGACATCAAAGGACCCCAGGCCTATATCTGGGGCGACCCCGCAACAGACCGGCAGTTGTATCCCGGAGTCGAGAGCCCTGCTGATCGAATCGCGGCCGACCCTACGGAGACGAACTCTTGCTTGAAACCACCACGAGCCCTGCAGACTGCGTCGCGGCTCCTTCTTGCTGAAACCTTGAAGCCACCCGGAACATCGGGGCCCTGCTGACGCTGTCGCGGCCCAACCTCGCTGAAACCTCCCTCGGAGCCCTGCTGACGATGTCGCGGCTCGAGCTGAACAGAAACCATCTTGAGAGCCCCGCTGATCTGGTCGCGGCCCTCCACGAACTGTACGCCAGAGCCCTACGGACGCCGTCGCGGCTTGACCCCTCCGAGATCCGGAGGTCCTCCAGCTTGAGGATAAGAACTGGGCCCCAGGTACCCTCGTCCCAAGCTCCTGCCAAAGACTGTCCCGCTACCCCTTCCCTTCTAAAGAGACACTGAGACTTTTGTGGATCCCTTGATCCCTTTCGTGTAAATATTGATCCCGTACCCTTTAAGTGCTGATAAAGAATTGCTCGTCTTGAGACAACCTCCTTGAGTCCTGTGTGGTGGTGTTACTGTGCTAGTACATGATAGGAGAAGGATCTCCCCGGAGGCTTCTCAGCAGCGCTCGGCTACTTCGTGCAGTGTGAGGGCCCCTCTGGGTGGTCTCTCCGACTCCCCGAGGTCCGCCTTCCAACATTTGGTGGCAGCGGTGGGATCCGAGCCGAACGCAGCACGTACAAGCCAGTAACCCACTAGCTACCCATCCAGACAAACGGAAGTCATGAGCAACCAAGAAAACAACGCGACCACGGAGTTCCAGCCCGAACGGTTGGAGGAATACACGCACAAAGAATTGAAACAGTTCTGCAAGGACAAGGGCATTACGACCACCGGCCTAGGTACCAAAGAAGAGATGCAGAAAGCCCTGAGGACCTGGCTAGAGGCCGAGGCAGGCCCCTCCCAGGACGAAGGTCCCCTGCCCCTGATGGTGGCCACATCAACCTCACCGACTCCGGCAACCGGAGGAAGAAACAGCCTAGAAACCGGCCTCTCTGAAGAGGAGATACGAGAACGGGAGAAGGTCCGGAACCACGAACTAGAGCTCGCACGACTGCGGCTGGACGGCGAACTCCAGCTGGCGGAAAAGAAACTGGCCCTAGAGCAGCTACGGCTACAAGAGGAGATAGAAGAGAAGAGACGGCATCGAGAGTTGGAAGAAAAGAGACTGACCCTTGAACACGAGCGAAGTCTCAAAGAGCTCGAGCTCAAGGCAAAGAAAGGGGGGACCGACACCCCCAGTAATAGAGACACCCTACCGCCTGCCGAAGCCAAGGTACATATCCCTAAAGATGTCGTCAAGGAGTACTATAAAAATGACGATATCCAACAATGGTTCAAGGCATACGAGGTGGCCATGACCTCCCATCGGGTGCCCCGAAAGGACTGGGGTGCCGGCCTGTGGGGTCGGTTCCTTAGTGAAGGTCGAGACACACTGCTCCAGCTGCCAGAAGAGGTGATGACCTCCTACGACCACATGAAGGAGGCCCTGCTCACCCGCTACGGGCTAACCGCGGAAATGTACCGCCAGCGGTTCAGAGACTGCAAGAAGATCCCTGGTACCACCTGGGTGGAATATGTGGACTTTTTCAGCCGGGCCCTAGAGGGGTGGATCAAGGGTAGCAAGGTCACCACCTACGGGCAGCTGGTCGACCTCATTGTTTGGGAACATCTCTCCAACAACTGTTTCGTGGAACTAAGGCAACACCTCCTCGACAGCAAGATGACCGACCCACGAAAATTCGCCGTCGAGGCCGATCGATGGGTCAACACCCGAGTCCCCCGGAACTCGATGGGGGAGTACCAGAGGAACCCCACCGGACCTCCCCGCCAACGCGGTGGAGGGGGAGGGCCGAACCGGAACCGGGACTCCCCCGCCGGGGCCCCCCGGAGCCCACCTCGAGGGCCGCCTCAGCAACACCTCTCCCCGAGCCTAGCCCGAAGAGGAGCGACCCCAGCCAGAACCGGACCACGGCTCCCAATAACCTGCTACGGCTGTCAACAAACCGGGCACTATGCCAGCGATCCGGTCTGCCCCCTGAACCGAAGAAGCGGAGCCGGCGGGCCCCCGCCCCGACAGCTGGCGGCCGCCGCCCTGGGGGAAGGAGAGGAGGAGGAAGAACCCCTCGACCGAGGAACCACCGAGTGGGAGCCGGCGGCCATGTCCCTGGTCTGCCTGGGCAGCCGAGAAATGGTGCCCCGCACACCCATCCCAAGCAACACCCAGAAATACCAGCAGCAGGTCTCCATCAATGGACGACGTGCCGAAGCCCTTCGCGACACCGGCGCCAGTGTCACCGCTGTCCGCTGCCACCTGGTGACCCCCGAACAAATCCTACCCAATGTGCTGTGTCCCGTCCGGACGGCCGACAACAGCGAAAGCCTGTGCCCGATGGCCCTGGTCCCCTTCGAGTGGGGAGGGGTGACAGGCCTACTAAAAGTGACTGTCCGCGACGACGCACCAGTGGACTGCCTCCTGGGGAACGACCTAGAGAGTTCCCCCTGGGCTCAAGTGGAGCGACGAGAGCACCTCCGAATGCTGGGACTATCCGAATGGGCCTGCGCCATCACCCGGTCCATGGCCGCCCAGGCCCCCCGCTCGTCCCTGGCCTCCGGTTCAGCCAAGCCCGCGGGGCTCGCACCACCCCCCGCCTGCAGCGAGGGGGAGGCGGACACCGACACTGGACCTACTGAACCCTCCACCAAAGAGATCGCTTCCCTCGGCGCCCTACCGGAACTTGCACAATGGCGCCACGAAGGGGGCCCCACCCGAGAGCAG
Source organism: Triturus cristatus (assembly GCF_964204655.1). NCBI lineage: Eukaryota > Metazoa > Chordata > Amphibia > Caudata > Salamandridae > Triturus > Triturus cristatus. Next base: position 54,301,251 of record NC_140594.1, read on the forward strand.
TTCCAGCAAGAACAGCAGTCCTGTCCCTCTCTCGAAGGGGTCCGACAACAGGCGTCCGCACAAGCCAACGGTGACCAGACCGGCACCCACTGGGTCTACTGGGCCGAGGGCCTATTGTACAGTGAACAGAAAGTGGCAGAACTCGGGGCCAGCCGCGTGTTGGTGGTCCCCCTCCGCTTCCGGGAGTTCCTTCTCAACCTGGCACACGACGTGCCCCTCGCCGGACACCTAGGGTAAGACAAAACTTACAGCCGTCTGGTGACCCACTTCTACTGGCCCCGGATGCGGAGAGACGTGGACAACCACTGCCGGTCCTGCCAGACCTGCCAAGCCAGCGGGAAGACGGGGGGTCGGGTCAAGGTCCCCCTCCAGCCCTTTCCAGCCGTCAGCACCCCGTTCGAACGGGTCGGGATCGACATCGTGGGGCCCCTGGACCCCCAGACCGCCCTGGGCCACCGCTTCATCCTGGTCCTCGTGGACCACGCCACCCGGTACCCGTAGGCTGTCCCGCTGAGAACTTTAACGGCCCCCGTGGTGGGCCGGGCCTTAATGGGAATCTTCTCAAGAGTGGGATTTCCCCGCGAAGTGGTGAGCGACCGGGGCACAAACTTCATCTCCAAGTACATGCGGTCCCTGTGGCAACAGTGGGGGGTCACGTACAAATTCACCACCCCCTATCACCCTCAGGGGAACGGACTGGTCGAGCGCTTTAACAGGACCCTAAAGGGGATGATTCAGGGCCTGGAAGAGCCCCTCCGGCGGAGATGGGATGTCCTACTGCCATGCCTCCTGTTCGCTTATCGGGAGGTCCCGCAGAAGTCCCTGGGGTTCAGCCCGTTTGAACTGTTGTATGGGCATCCGGTCCGCGGTCCCCTCAGCCTGGTCAAGGAGGGCTGGGAGACGAAGCTCCAAGGCGCCCCTCCTGACGTCTACCGATACCTCCTGACCCTACGAAACCAGACCCGTAAGTTCCGAGCCATGGCCGAAGCCAACCTCGAGGCCAGCCAGGAGGACATGAAGCGGTGGTACGATCGGAATACCTCTACAATCGAGTTCGAGCCAGGCCAGCGAGTCTGGGTCATGGCCCCTGTTGAGCCCTGTGCCCTCCAGGACAAGTGGACCGGGCCCTTCAAGGTGGTGGAGAAGAAGAGCCCCGTCACCTACCTCGTCGACCTGGAGTCTCCCCGGAACCCCCTCCGGGTTCTACACGCTAACCGGCTCAAACCCCACTTTGCCCGGACCGAACTGAGCCTGCTACTGGCGACCGACGAGGGGGGCGAGGACGACTCCGAGCCCCTACCCGACCTCTTTCAGAACGACGTCCACGACGGATCCATCAAAGGTGTCCAACTCGCCTCCTCCCTGACCCCGGAACAGCGTAACGACTGTCAACAACTGCTGCAGGACTACGCAGCCCTCTTCTCCCTCACCCCGGGGGTGACCCACTGGTGCGTCCACGACGTCGACACCGGGGACAGTCCCCCCGTGCGACACCGAGCCTACAGGGTACCCGACCGAGTACGGGCATGCATCCAGGCCGAAGTAGCGAAGATGTTGGCCCTCAGGGTCATCGAGCCCTCCGACAGCCCGTGGGCCAGCCCTGTCGTCCTGGTACCGAAGGCCGCCGCACCAGGCCATCCCCCGGAGTTACGATTTTGTGTAGACTACCGAGCCCTGAATGCTGTGACCAAGACGGACGCCCATCCGATACCCCGGGCCGACGAACTCATCGACCGCTTGGGGTCCGCCCACTACCTGAGCATGCTGGACCTCACCGCCGGGTACTGGCAGATCCAGCTCACCCCCGGCGCCCAAGAAAGATCCGCCTTTTCCACCCCTGATGGGCATTACCACTTTCGGGTGATGCCCTTCGGCATGAAGAACGCCCCGGCCACCTTTCAAAGACTCGTAAACAAGGTTTTGGCCGGGCTCGAGGCCTTCAGCGTGGCCTATTTGGATGACATTGCCGTGTACAGCAACCACTGGGCTGAGCATCTGGGTCACCTCAAAGCAGTCCTGGCCGCCCTCCAGAGGGCCGGGCTCACGATCAAGGCCAGCAAATGCCAGATCGGCCAGGGATCGGTGACCTACCTGGGCCATCAGGTGGGAAGCGGTCGGGTGGCCCCCCTCCAGCCAAAAGTCGATGCCATCCAGGCATGGGAACCCCCCACTACCCAGACCGCTGTACGGGCCTTCCTGGGCCTCACCGGATACTACCGGCGGTTCATCCGGGACTATGGGAGCATTGTTGGGCCGCTCACGGAGCTCACCTCGAAGAAACAGCCCAAGAAAGTGCACTGCCAATCAGCTTTCGAGACTCTCAAAGCAGCGATGTGCACTGCCCCTGTGCTCCAGGCCCCTGACTACAGTAAAGAGTTTATCGTGCAGACAGACGCCTCCGAATATGGGATCGGGGCCGTCCTGTCTCAGGTTGATGAGAAGGGACTCGACCGACCAGTGGCCTTCATCAGCCGACGGCTGCTGCCCTGGGAGCAACGATGGAGCACCATCGAGCGCGAGGCCTTCGCAGTAGTGTGGGCCCTTAAAAAGCTCCGGCCCTATCTCTTCGGTACCCACTTTCAGGTCCAGACCGACCACCGGCCCTTGCGGTGGTTAATGCAAATGAGAGGCGAGAATCCCAAGCTGCTGCGGTGGTCCATTGCCCTGCAAGGGATGGACTTCTCTGTTGAGCACCGGCCCAGCAATGACCACGCCAACGCTGACGGCCTATCCCGCTTCTTCCGCCTTGACGAGAAGATGGGTGACTCTCCCTGCCTTCGGCTGGGGGGGACGCCTGTTGGACCCGGCCTCGTGGCGTGGTCCTGACTTCCCTGGGATTGGGCCCGTTCCCCGCCCTGGCCTCCACGGGCCACCCGTTCGAGCCGCACGAGGTCACCTACACCTCGGGGCTCCACCATTTTGTTGCCTGCCACGTGACCCTGCACACCAGCCCACATGACCCCGCTCAACCCGGCCTCGGCCCCAGCAAGGCCCAGACATTGAGGCACCAGGAACTGGCCAGGGGGTATCACGTGAACACTTCCTCGCCCCTGGCGGAGGGCGGGATCGATGGGACCCCCAACCGTCCCCACACACCGAGGTGCGATCGGCCTCCATCTCTCCTGGGCCGGGCGCCTCTCCTGCTGGGCGTCTGCCGCTCCCAACCTGGCCTCTCCGCCCCCCGGGCGCAAGGGTCCAGACATCAAAGGACCCCAGGCCTATATCTGGGGCGACCCCGCAACAGACCGGCAGTTGTATCCCGGAGTCGAGAGCCCTGCTGATCGAATCGCGGCCGACCCTACGGAGACGAACTCTTGCTTGAAACCACCACGAGCCCTGCAGACTGCGTCGCGGCTCCTTCTTGCTGAAACCTTGAAGCCACCCGGAACATCGGGGCCCTGCTGACGCTGTCGCGGCCCAACCTCGCTGAAACCTCCCTCGGAGCCCTGCTGACGACGTCGCGGCTCGAGCTGAACAGAAACCATCTTGAGAGCCCCGCTGATCTGGTCGCGGCCCTCCACGAACTGTACGCCAGAGCCCTACGGACGCCGTCGCGGCTTGACCCCTCCGAGATCCGGAGGTCCTCCAGCTTGAGGATAAGAACTGGGCCCCAGGTACCCTCGTCCCAAGCTCCTGCCAAAGACTGTCCCGCTACCCCTTCCCTTCTAAAGAGACACTGAGACTTTTGTGGATCCCTTGATCCCTTTCGTGTAAATATTGATCCCGTACCCTTTAAGTGCTGATAAAGAATTGCTCGTCTTGAGACAACCTCCTTGAGTCCTGTGTGGTGGTGTTACTGTGCTAGTACATGATAGGAGAAGGATCTCCCCGGAGGCTTCTCAGCAGCGCTCGGCTACTTCGTGCAGTGTGAGTGCCCCTCTGGGTGGTCTCTCCGACTCCCCGAGGTCCGCCTTCCAACAATGGCGATGTGGCAAACAACAACGGGGAAAGGGGCCTAGGGGCTACAATTGTAGGCAAGCAACAATGTGGGAGTGGGGTGGGGGAATGGAGCAAACAACAACATGGTAAGCAGCAAAGTGGAAGGGAGGTGGGACAGATTTTTTTAAAAATTCTAATTCCTCTATCCCATATCTTTTTTTAATCAAATTTAAGATGACTGTTTATACAGGAGTACACACACACTAGCCCTAGTTGTTAACTAGGGATGGGAACTAGAGGCACAGGGCCTAGGGACTAGCCAGCCTCGGATACGATATGTAAACACAAATGGGGCTGTCCCTAGTTGGGGTTCCTACAGGATTATTAGAGATGCGTGCACAATGGGGGCATCTCACAAAAAGTGAAGGACTGGCCTCACACACCACCTGGTGTCATGCTTCATCATAGGCCGTCCTCGCCCTCTGAAAACTATGTTTGATAGAGGGGGGGGGGGGGCATACACCTGACGACAGGGATGCACTTCTAAAATAAGTGGTGGCCCGTGAGTTTGTGAGAAGTGATCTACAAACCATTACAGTTGTTAAAAACTATTTTAATTAAAGGAACAACTGCATGGTATTAAAAGAAGTGAGCGGTGATTTGGGAACCAACTATCCCATCACCGTGCTAAATATGGTCAACATGTTTCTGCTTTTAGGGTCCCTGGAGGGTACATAGCATTCGTCAGGACCAGATGTTGTTGATGGGCTCCGCCTTTATACACAAATTGTACAAAGTATCAACCATTAAGGGCTGGGGGTTATAAGTGATCAATGACCCCGTGAGTGTAGTACTCACGCAAAACAACCTGTAGGAAAAGGGAAAAAAAGGAAACAAATAGATACCAAAATGTGTAAATATCCTGATTGTAATGTTACATTTCATACATCACCAGTTAGAAGCGCGAGGTGGTGTCTAGGTGAAACATGTGTCCACACTTATGAGTAGAGAAAAACATGTCTCTCGACGCTTAGCCCAGGGCACTATCCTACTTGCTCCATGGGAGGTCGTGGGTGGAAGGGCCTACTGTGACATTCTGTAAAAAGAGACATAAAATCATAGCCCGATTGCTGATAGATCAGGTCCATGATAGTGAGCAAGGAGATATCCAAACAGATGTACATTTAAATTAAAAAGGTGCGTTCCTCGTGGGAGGGGTGGAAGTGCACCACAGGCGTCAGAGTACGTACGTTCATCCATTCAACTAATACACACTCTTAATGCCATCTTCAGTGCTTCCAGCCGTTTGTCCTAAAGTCATCCGCTTCACCTCCCTGCCGGTGAATAGTGGTGAGAAGGGAGCGGTCTTTTATACTCTCACTTGTTGCCTGATTGCCTGGTAATTGTTAGGCAATCGGTAGCACCCGAGCGAGGTCCGGTGTACGGCTGGAGATGTGCCTGGTTGCCTGTTTGAGGGCGTTGTTTCGTGACCCGTCTCCTCCCTCTGAGGGAGTGTCTGTGGTCCACGGGGTTGGAGACCGCTTATGTGTATGCACCCTTGACCCTCCTCCTTCTGCTCATGTTGGCGTGTGGTAGCATTTCCAGCGCATGCGCCCTGAGCTTCCGTTTCTGAGTGCGTGTGTGTTTAGCAGCTGTATGGCATGCCGCAGGCACATGCACATGCACATGTGTTATTACCCGTGTGGGTGTTATTGTGATGTAAAAGCGCATATCAGAACATTTTAATGCCTCTCATGACGGCCGATAGTCATGCGGAATGGGTGTTAACCCATCCGGTTTTAAGGAGAGGCAGTACTAATTAAAATCCAGTAGACTTCAAAGTAAGGGCACCAATTAATATCAAACTTAAGTGTATTTCCACGGCAATGCCCGCGTTTAGGGTTGATTTTGCTGTCGGCTGCAGCCCCCTTACCATGCAATGGATGGCTGATGGAGGGTGGCACATGAGGGTCTCTGATGCCATGACTATTTCTACCTATCCCTGGGAGGGAACTTCAGCCTTCTCCTCATCCTCCTCTCCATTCCCTCCCCATCTTCCTCCCTACTATCCCTCATCTCCCTCCCCTTCTCTCCCTGCCCCTCCACCTCACCTGCTCCGCAAGGAAGCCCGTCAGTCGTTTAATGCCCGTCATTAGCACCACCTGTGGCCCCCATACTCTAGTCCTGTCCTGGGAGATGCCTGGGCATTCAGAGAGTCCACTCAGGAAGTTTACCCAGTAATCATCATTGTGGTGCGCTTTCTTTTGATTAGTTGGTGCCTGCATTCATGCCATCTCTATGAACAAGCAGTGTTAAAGCCAATAAGTCTTGATTATGCGAGAGCTAGTGACTTTATCAATGTCTTTTATCCATGTTGGACATGAAGCATGACTGAAAGTTAGAAAACAAATAAGTGCTGTGACACGGTCAGCGCTGGCCATGTCACAGTGCCTAAGGGGCACAGGGCAGGCAATAATGTGGGAGTGGGATGGGGCAAGCAACAAGAAGGTAAGCAACAAAGTGGGAGGGAGGTGGGACAGATTATTTGTTTGTATTCTAATTCCTTTATCCCATATCTTTTTCCAAACAAATTTAAGATGACTGTTTATACAAGAGCCCTGAAGAAGCAGTAGGACGCTGCGAAACACGTGTCCGCTGAGGCTCAAATTCATATAGACCTGACTATGATTAAAATCTAGAGAGATTTCACTGTTTGATTTAAGTATTGCTTCTAAAAGTTTTGGGGAAATCTGAAAACACTCATTTGAAAGGATTGTAAAAACTATTAAACAGGAAGTGTTTGATAGGATTGTTAATTAGAAAGTTTTTTTATGTAACACTTCTAATAGGAAAGGTTTGTATTTCAATAGGTTAAGGTGATTTTTTATTGTTGTATAATAAAAGAAAAACAATTATATGAATTTGTACTAAGAATTTGTTATTGTTTTTTCACGAGGGGTGGACCTATATATTTATGAATTTTAATAAATCGATTGCTTTCCTTTTCTGAAATAAATGACATGACACAACAGTTGAACCTGGTCCGTGCTGCTAATGTACTGGAAATCATGAAGTATATATTCAGTACCTCCTGTGGTCTGGAATCTAGTTATCCGACCAATTGCTGCTCACCGGCAGTGTGTTTCTCCCAGTCCAATGCAGTCAGGGATTGCTTCACTGTATTGAGCTTGGATACTGTCATTACCCACTGGTGTCCTAGAGCCAATACCTGGCACTTTAAATGGATAACCAAGTTACACCTTTTGAAAACGCGACTGCTTGAACCTGCTACCCTGAGAGTCAGGGGGCCCAATTGAGCCCATTCAGCAGGGGGCCCGCATCATTTTGTATTATTATTGTGGCCCTCAGACACCAGTGGTAAACACCAGCATTCAGGGAGAGCACTGCTGAGTAACCAGTGATTGCTCCAGGCCCCAAGAAACAAATCTCTCACAAAACACAATAAGAAGACCACGTAAGACACAATGGAGAAACAGAATAGAAACAAAACACATACAAAAAAAACCATTGTCATATACTCTGGAAATAAAACTCATAAGTCAAGATATTAGAAGAAAAAGACAAAAGGCTTAACATTATGCAAGTTTAAAGTGCTCTTGTAACAGGTCTAAAGTAGCAAGATTTAAACATGCTTTCCTTGGACCAGTCAGCGGCCCTAAGTATATCCTGCAAACCTTCTCCCAGGAAAAAGGCTTTGGAGGCTGAAGCACCCCTAAGGGAGTGCGCCCCAAACATAGAAATATCTGACCTGCTCCTTTCATTACTTCTTTCACCCATCGTGCTAAGGTGGGGGAAGAGACTGCTTTGTGGGGTGTTCTATGAGATATAAGCACTTGTTCTGTATTTCCTGTCAGATTCACAGTCCCCCTCTCATACTCCATCAAGCACTTCCCCACTCAAACTCTTTCATTCTGTGTAAAGAATGGGTGGAAAACAGAAGTTGACATGATCTTTGTGCATCTTTTTAAATAGAAGCAAACCCCTTCAGGATGGTAATGATGTCTAGGGCTCTCACGTCTCAGGTCTGCCTAAACGATACCGGACAGTTTATTTATTGGAGATATGTTTTAGAGATAAGCCAGAATTCTCTCCCCAATTTACTAAGACTTATAGGACATCTCTAACGCCCCATAAGGCAGCGTATTTTGCAGAAGGTGGGATTAGTACCCGCATACTTTGCATGATTTCTTTAGTCGATAGATTTTGTCCTATGGAAGTTCCGTCTACAAGGTTGTGACCTGCTGCAATAGCCGGTCTGTAAACATGAACTGTTCTATAAGAGTCCTGATGCAAATAGTTTGGATAAGTCATTAATTACATGCATTTGAGCAGTTGAAACAGGATTGTGTGCCAGGTGCCCAAGACGCTGATATGAGTCTGAAAGCGTCTGTCGAAAAGCCTGGGATTTTTCACTGTCACCTGAAATCTTCCAGGCCATCAGTGTTACAAGGGGGTGTGGCTCTCCTTCTGGGCCAGTAATTATCTCCTTGAAAGTTGGGATTAGGATTGGTAAATCTATGCTTAATTCCAGTAGGATTGGGAACCAGGCCTGTGACCTCCAGAGAGGTGTTATCACTGCCGTGTTCCCTTTGCACCTCGTGCGTGTAGCAGAAGCCTTGGTAGCATGACGAATAGAGGGAAGGAATAGGGTGCTAACCCTTCCAGTTCTGAAGAAAGGCATCCACCCTCTGGGCTTGAGGGTCTGTCCTCCAGCTGAAGACATCTGGTAGTTGGTTGCTCAGTCTGTCTGTGAAGAGGTCCATCCCGAAAGGTCCCCATATCATCTGGATTTTGAGGAGATTCCCCTGTTCAACCTCTAATTACTGGAGTTCCTGAAGTTTCAGGAGAACCAATCCGCAGCACCATTGTTTAACCCCGGGATATGTTCCGCCACTGCTGGAAAAAAATTAAAACTCATGATAAAAACAATACTACTTAACAAAATATATATATATTTTTTTAAAATAACACATTTACAAAATTCATAAACAATAGAATATTTTATCTTCAATAAAAAAGATGGCTATGTAATTATTACTTAATTACCTTGTCACCGTACATGCCTACAAACCTAACAATCCACACCTAAAATATCACTAAAATAAATAAGTATAACACAATTTACACAATTGATAATCAATTACATAATTACTTAAAAATGTATGATTAATTGTTAATTAATTATTAATTAATTAACTTCCCACTCCAAAACCTTACAAACCCAGCAGCACCACCTAAAATAGAATTCAAATATATAATTATTACACAATTTACATAATTATGAATCAATTAAATATTCAATTATACAGTTTTCTTCAGTATAAGACCAGGACAGAGTGCATACTACAGTTCTTTTTACTTCCTTCCTTAGGATTCAGGAATTGGCAGGCGGAGCGGCTGCGATCCGGTGGTGAAACCGTACAAACGTGCTTTGGCAGAACCCACATGCCCTCAGCCAAGGCTCTGGGTGCCGGAAGACATCATGCACAGTACACGGGGAGAGGATACGGAGTCCAGGTGGTGTAACATAGGAGATTCCTGGGTGCAGGACATGGCTGAATGCTCACTCATTCACCAGCTATTCATTGAGTCCCTGAGGTCTCATGTCCCAGAGGCCTGAGTGGACAACAGAGAGCTGGAAAGGAGGCCACAGTTCTGTGCAGGAAACCAGAGTGTTCTTCACAGACCTCCAACCACCTTGTACAGTCATATAACACTCCCTGTCATACTTGTGTAACATGGCACACACACCAACACCCTGCAGACACACCAGGAGGGAATAGCATGGGAATCTATTTATGGGGTTTCCAACCAGGTGTCCTAGAGGAGGACAATCCTACCTGCAAGAGGTACAAGTAAAAAAGACCTGTATCCCTGCGCTAAAATCAGATGAACTGCACCAACAATCAATCTCACATCTACTTAGGATGACAAGGTAACAGCACCCACAACAACAGAGAAGGGGTTATTACACTCTCAGAGTACCCCTGGCCAGTGCTTAATTTGATAAAAAAAAAAATAATAGGTGCCAGGGCCCTCGTCAGGAGTTCACTGCAGTGTGCACCACCCACTGCCCCTGCCTTTGCTCCCAATGCTATACCAGCACAACTACTGTCCATCACACTCCTACAACCATGTTAATTCACACTATTCTTGCCTGTAAAGATATGTGAATGGCTTGGTCAGCAAGTATTAGTCATTTTGAATGTATATTTATTTAAGTTACACATGTTGTTGTGCTCTTTAAATTAGACAAACTGCGCCACTATGTGGCAGACTGTCATAAGTGTCGGGGATGAGAATTAAGTCCTGGTGCCGAGCACCGGAAACCACCAGCTCAAATTAAGCACTGTCCCTGGCATTGTCCTCTGCTAGTGAACGTCATCAGAAATCATGGATCATCTTCAATGGACTCGCAGATTGTTGAAAGCACTGTAGGAAAAATACCAGACAGAATTGACAAAAGTAGATCAGGGGGATGGACAGCTTCCCAATATATTTTAGGACACTCATCCCTTCATAGCAAATGGTTTGGGTCTTTTGTTAATATCCATGCTTATTGCTATGGTGTTAATCCTTTATCCATGCCGATAGCCTGGAATGCAAATTGTTATTTCATATTCACAACAGAGTTAAGTATCTATCCAGGGAATGCCTTGCCCAGCACCCACGAGAACAGAACAGTTAAATTATAGTTGTCAGGAAGCACTAACCTTGTAGTCTGGATCCAGCAGCAGCGATAAATGCTTCCACACTCCTCTGAACACTCAGTCAACCATACACAGTATCAATATGGTGGTTAACCATGGACCCAGTGAATGGGGCGTGGGATGAGAAAGAAAACAGAGGCCCTGGATAGCGCCATTTTGACCCGTCACTCTGCTGAGCGGTGATGTCGATGTATCGCAGCGGATACATAAGGACAAAATTAATAGCTTTACCTTCAGACTCTCTCAATGTTTCAGACTCTCTGTGCTGAAGTGGGACACTGGTTCGTCTGAAAATTGGAACATAAATAATATATAAATAATTAATGTTTCTCAATCTTTGACATAAATACACTCCTTTCCTGACAAGGTAACTATTGTCTTACTTGTGAATACACATTAATTTTTTGCTATTGACAGGATCACAGCGACCCGAGAGGCGGTGATCATGAGAAACAACTGGGAATTCTGGAGTCGCAGTATATTATACCCCCCGAGACTAAGAACCCTTTTGGGTTGAATGAAGACGAGGAACTTTTTGTTCATATTGGATGAGTACCCCAACTAAGTTTTGTTTCATCTTGCTTTCGTTGTGATCCAAGATTTCTCTGTGCATACTGTGTCATAGCAGAGGGCTCTCTACCTTGACACAGGATTGGTAGGTTGGAAACTTCACAGTAGGCGTAGCCGGAATCACCGCCTCCCCTTTTCTCCCCCCCTCGTTATTACTTACCATTCGTAGTGTGGTGTAATACACAGTTTATAATTTTCATTATATTCAAACTGCACCTGCGGCGGGTACTTGATTACAAATGGGCTCTAATCATCCACTCCGATCCGTACGCATATTTTGATGCAACTGATCCCACTAGGGAATGATTTGAACTCTATGGCTAACCTGCTCAGACCCAGTCGACACCTGCCTTCCCAGTGCTCTCCCTAGTTGTGTCTTCAATGTTATTTTCACTCATCACCCACCTGTCACTATCCTTGTAGTGAGGTCCCCCTGTACATAACCCCCCTCACTTCTAGAGTAAACGATAATTTAATGGTACTTTGTTTTGGGAACAAAACCAGGAGTACAGTTCCTCTGGGAGGGGAGGGAAGGGGAGAGAGCGATTAGTCTCTATAAAGTGCCCTCACACACCTAGCAAGGTGTCATGCTTCATCATAGGGCTGTGCTCCTCGTCGGGCCGGCGCTGCAATGCCCGACGGGCTCCCGCGGAGGGGCTCTTTATCGGAGATCTTTTTAGAGACAGCCGTATGGGTGCGTGGGGGTAGGTGCAACAAGTGTAGTGAGTAGTGGTGAGGTGAATTAAAATAGGTATGGTATTGCCAATCGAGGAACAATTTTATTCTGGTGGTATACCAGCCTAATTAAAATAGGTGACCCCCGAGGGGATTATAATGCTCCCCCGGGAAGTAGAAAGGTCGACATGTTTCTTGCCGTGTGCCCAGAACGGGTCGGTGGCAATTCTTCAGGACCGTATCATTATACGTCTGGAGCACTGTGCAGGACCTCATATATATGAAAAGCTCTTGGTTCCCCCCTTCTTTGTAGTACTTTGTTTTGGGAAACACGTAGGGAATCTTATTTTATTTTAATTTTATTTAAATTTTTATTCTTTAGTAAGGTTATCCTTATGCACTAAATAATAAGGACCAAAAACAGACCAACAATAATGAATTGACCTAATCATTGGGCCACTGGGCTACAAGGACACTAATAAATAGGAGCTAGTACCTAATGTGAATGGTATGAGTAATTTCTTAAATACAGAGATGTTTAACTGTATCTATTTGTCGTTATGTGTAACACTTGTTGAAAATAATCAATTCATGATGCAATATATCTTACAATTTACTATGCGCTCAAATGGATGTTGAGATTGTAATATTATAATTTATGACGAATACGAAGGTCTTTCCTTCACTTTACAAAGTTCTGAAAATGTGTGATAGTCTTTTTCACTGCCTATGTTTGGATCAATGTGCATTGGTCCTTTCTCTCTGTTTGTAAATACACTTCATAATGGTGGATTTGTTTGTGGCAAAGTTTGCTTGTGAAAAAGACCTTTCTGGTCGAAACGCGTCGCCAATAATGCATCTTTTGCTTGCACGGACTCTGGTGTGCGAGTAATTTTCTTGGTGGGAAATAAACTCACAGGGTTTTCATATATATATATATATATCAAATTTAGAAAATGAGATTTGATGATGAAAATGACAGACCAAACGTGTCCAGGCTTTTTAAAAAAACACCTTAGGTTAAAAAAAAAATGATCAGGCAATCTAATAATAATATTTTAAGAACAAAATCAATGGTTTGTAGAAACCATGAGAACGGATTTATCCTATTATTTTCTTATTCATGTATTTATTTATTTATTTATATATTTATATATTTACACGTTTTAGATATTTAAATAATGAATATGTAAATTGATTGCAATAACTGATAACCCATTGGGGTGAGATTTTTACGTATATATGGGTATTTATTTACATATATATTTTTATGTATATGTATACATATATATTTAACAATGAACCTTACTGCAAATAACAAGCCAGTATCAACTAGATATCATTTGGTCATTGAATTGCATGTTCTTATCTTTATTTTATGATGTTGGTTATTGTGACAAGCAGTGGGCACTTTAAATTTGCAATCACATGGTTAAAAAGAAAAAAACTGAGAAGGAAAGGGGAAAAAAAGTGTAACCTTTAAAAATGCAAGGCCAATGGTGGATGCGCGTCATGTGATCAAGTCCCCTGGGAGGGACGAAACGCGTAATGGCTGCCGCTATGTGTTTGTGAGAAGATCAAATAAACGAAGCGGTATTTTTATGAATACTGTGGTACGTGCTCTAGTCAGTGCTACCAGTGAGAAGGTGCGACTTTGAAGGAGTGCTTCGCGATATACAAAGGCAGGTTCGGACTCCTCCTGCCTTCAACACGGACCCCTCTGTCAATTGGGCTAATCTGCTACAAAGAAGCCATCGCCCGGCAACGTGCGTTGCTTAGAATCCGTAAGGAATACCAGCAAATCAGCCCCCCAACGGAGTAAACGCTACAGGAGCAGAAAACGGACATCCCGCATTCACGCAGGTAAGCGAGGGACGCGTCGGAGGACACGGCTTACGCGGTACCGGTGTTTGAGGGTTGTAGTTTGAGCCCTGTGATTAATACTCCGAGTTGGGCACAGAGTGATTCGAAGTTTGAAAGTAACGGCTAAGCTACAGTGTAGTGATAGGAGATTTCTCGAACGAGCCGTGAAATTACGAACTACCGCATTATTTTAACAAATAGATCAAGCTCACAAACGTAACCATGGCAGCTGACGCGCTTAGAGAAAGGGAGGAAGCAGCGGCAGCTATGTTTAGCGACAACAGTGTGCTAACAAAGGACTCAATTTCCCAGAAACCATCAGTAATGGCCAAAAATGCTGGCATAAAAGAAAATTGCAAACAATTGGAAAACCTATGAGAACTGAGCAAAAATGCTGGTGGGAGGCGAAGTCATTACAAAGGTATATAGACGTGGGGAGAGTTCCCCGCGGTCTAAGGATACTTATCGCCCCAAGTTATGAAGCGCCCGACCGCGAGTGATGCGGGAATGGGCCGAAACAAACTTGGAATCATCGCGGAAATTGTTGTTTATTTTGGTCAAATATGCTGAAAAAGATTGTATAAAGTTGGCTGATGAAATTGATAAACTAAATAAAGACCTTGAGGCAATGGAACAACAGGAAGAAATCGAAAAACTAAAGATGGATATGAAAAAACGTTTAAAAAAGAGGACGATATCATAAGGGAGCGCAAAGCCTTCAAATTCCACCGGGACCGGTGTGATTACGAATATGGAAAGATATTCACTTTTGCAAAACAAATTTGACGCTCTAAAAGCAGATTTAACAGGTACGACACAAAACTTGGTCCAAGGAACAGGGGGTGAAAACCTGCAACCAGAATTGACCTCTGCATCAGATGGAAGCTCGGCGGTGGAAAGCGGGTCGGAAGTTGAAGCCCGCAGAAAAGCGAAACCCCCAGCAGCTCGCAGACACTCCCTAACCCAGGAAGCGCCTCCAATCGCTCAGGCCAAGAAAACAGCAAGTGAATCCACATCGAAACGAAACAGAAAACGGAGGGAGAGAAGGAAGGCAAGCAGAAGAAGGACCAAACAAAAAGCAACCAAAACGACAGCAGAAGAAATTTTGGAAAAAATAAGACCTATGAATGCGGATGCAATTAATGACAAAACTGTCATGAATCTAACAGACTTTGTGCTAAATGCTGCAGAAAAACAAATTCTGGCCTTGGGTTTATCCTTCTGCCCCGAAAGTTCATTCAATTATGCGAAATCACGGGTGGATGTATATAAAAGTGTAAGAAAATTAAAGCTCCAAAAATTCCATGCGAACGCGAAACCTTCCAAATTAGATAATATTGACACAAGTGCAGCCAGTAATATTCAACCAATACACGAAGAGCGCACTATGGCTACAAATGATAAAGAATCACAAAACATGGTGGAGATCTTATATGATCTAATTCATGAAGGCGATCATGGAAGTCAAGGCAATGATGAGGACTCACTATTAATACAAACCAAGCAGTGTCAAACACCATTCAAGCCACCCTCTACGTTTTAATCACTTATGATCAAGGATATAATTGACATTTTTCAGGAACAAGTTATCAATGACTTAAAAAATCTTAACAGGAGTAGATACAAAACAAAAAAAAAGTGCATAAAAAATAAAAAAGAGCTTCAATACCACCAACTGATGACAAGATTAAAGAATGACAAGGATATAGTAATCAGAAATGCCGATAAGGGAGGCAACGTGGTACTTTGGAAGAGAGATGACTATGTAAAAGAGGCAATGCGTCAACTCAATGATAAATCGTGTTACTGTAACAGCAATAAAATGACTCTAAATTTGGTTTACTCAACATATAAATTGAAACTTATGAGTTGGCGAGACATCGGTCTAATAACCACAGACAAATATAAATTTTTATGGAATGCAAATCCAACGATCCCAATTATGTACTTTATTCCAAAAGTACATAAAGATGAAACCCGCCTGGCAGGCCGATTATATCAGCCAGAAACAGTATGTTTGAGAACACTTCAATATACATAGACTTCTTTCTACAGGAACATGTTCATAAACTGGCCTCCTATATCAAATATACAGGATAAAAACTAGCCGTGAGGTAGTTTACACTGAGCACTGTACTGTGGGTACCTATACCCCAATATTTATGCAAAGCTTTTTGAGTGTACAATAATCGAATCCAACCAATCAATTATGTTCAATAACATTTGTATTTGATATCAAATCATCCAAAGTAATATATTTTTTTGTTGTACATAACCAATCAAAACAAATTAAAGAACACGTGCCATTACACAATCCTTATGGCATATTTAGTATGTACATGTCTCATATACAATGCAAATAAACGAGAAATGAAGTTGAGCCCAATGCATTTCGGGACTGGCACGTCCCTTCATCAGGGACAATCTGTAAACAAAGTAAATAACATTACTAATATATTTAAATAGCTTAATTGCACCCAAATACGTCGAAACCAATTCGTAAACAAACTAAATCTGTGTCAGATTGAACATCTCACAGCTATATTGGTTAGTTAGAATGTTGTGCATCTATCATGCTGTCAATGTGAAAGAAAGATGTTCAAGGCAATAAGTACAACGCCACCAAAAGGGTTCGAGATTATGTGTTACCATGTGCGTGAGAGAAAAGATCGAATCCGTTTGAAAAAAATAGGGCAGTGGAACTGAAAGGAAATGAATAGGGGAGGTGGACTCACCTCGTCAAAATTAACGAAAGTGTGGTAAATATTTCGTTACCGGTACTATTTTTTATGCGGTAAAGTCTATTAAGAATAACTCAGTAAAATGAGAGGCAGAATCCGTGGTATTAGAGGTTTTAAAAAGGCTTTATTCCTATACAAAGGAACACAATTCGAATTGTTGGCGTTCTATTCCATCACCACGAAAGTTCAGGAAGGAAGGGCATATATTATTTACAGGTAATCATTTTTATAGAAAAGACATTACAGTAAAACAGATGCAGTAGGCGTATCAACTGATAAGACAAAATGAACTATGCATGCGTAACTAGAATAGGCGTAACTAGAAAACGTCATTATACATGATGTCATAAGTGGGTGGATCCATAAGAGAATCCGGCAATGTCAGCAGAAATATTTGGCAGAGATGCGTGCGCAGCCGCATGACGTGTGATTGACGTGCAACTAGAGGGAGAAAGGGACTTGACATTTAGCTCTACATGTGGAGACAGAAGTCTGGGGTTATGTCAACCTAATCCCAAATCATATCTAATATCCTATGTTTAAAGAACTGTGTTATCCAAAAAGAGAGGTCTCTTAGGATAGAATCTTATTCTATACTGACTATACTGACTGTTAGTGCGTGTACAAGCGTCTAAGTGTCTACACTAGATGCGAGGGGGTAGGAATATTCCATGGTAACAGGGCTATGAATTACTTGCATGAGGACAGCGAGGCCTGGCCCTTTGCACGGTAGCTGGAGGAATGTTTACCTAAACTGCTAGACAGGAATGCATCGGATGAGGGGCGGAGGAGATAATCTTGAAGGTGAAATACAGTTTTTGGCAGGCAACGGGCTGGATCAGGCATCGTTAGCCGCGCAGGGAGTAAGACAAAGTTCATGGTCACAGATGCAGGCTCAGACTGGAGCTTTCAGAGGCAGAAGGCAGGAAAAGGCTTGATGACAGAATTCGGGCCTACTCGCCTGAATCTGTAAAATGTGGAAAGTGAACCACATAAAGTCGGTGGCCTTTCATACTTAGGAAAGGAATATCTGACCCATTCATAGTGGATCTGAAAGAGGACATGTTAACGGTGGACACACATATATTTGCGTCTTCAAAACTGGAACAGGAGGGAACATACATGTACGTATAGCATGTACATGGAGCCGTTGGGGTCTACGATAGGGGACATAACTGATCACAAAATTCATATTTCCTCATTCCCTCCTTGTCCCCTTCGGACCCTTAGGAGATATCGATCTTCATCAATCCATCGATCTGTTCATATAGCATCATTTGCTCTTCTTTCTTCTTCCGGGATCTCGAACGAAAACTTGGATGTGGGATACACGAGGTGGCACACAGACCACAAATCGCTGGCCCACATTGTAGACATAAGCAGCAACTGAATAGTATGAGGAAGCCAATACCTAGGAAGGAGAGCATTCTCCATCCCCAGGCTGACAACACGCCCCAGAACCAACCGGACCAAGTCCAGGTGCCTGGACTCTGGTGTATCTGGCTTACAATCTTATGAAGGCGAGTTATGGCTTTATATACTGACGGCGAATTTTCTGGTATGAAAATGCAACAACTTGATCCGATGACCCTACAAGCTCCGCCCCTATCGGCCAAGATGACGTCAAGGACAAGACGATTTTGAAGCACAACAATCCGCATAGCAGACTGCTCTTCTGTTAAATTGCCTAAGGCGGAAATAGTTTCGTTCACTACTGCTTCAAGGGTTCTGGTTAATCTACGTATCAGCTTACTATTAGTGACTGTACCTATATAGGGAAAGAAACCTTTATTGAAATCTGTGTATTTTTCCCATGCTGTTTCAGTGTAATCAACAATTGGGAGATCTCTCTGCTGTCTATTGTGTACTAAATGAGTATTTCTATGATAATCAGGAGGAGCTAGGAAAACAGGTGGTAGAAGGAATGCTATGTAACAGGTACCATCCCAATCTAAAGGTAGGCGTATATATGCGGTCTGGCCACATATAAAGTAGGAATGACGAGAAGCTCTAAATGTAGACTTGCCTTGATCACTGAATTTTATTACAGTGGTGCATTTACTATGGCCCATGTGTATGGAGCCATTCTTTCTTATACATAGTTCCCCTTTTACTGGGAATACGGACATGGCGGGCAAGATTGGTGTAGCTTCAGATTCAACGTTCAGGATCATGAGGTTAAGTGTAAAATTACCTAATCCATATACTTCATTTTCTAGATCAGTTCCTGTTCTTTTGGGAAGTCCCTCCTTGTTAGGGTAGCAGACTTTAAGCAAAACTAAGTTCAGGTTTCCCCATACCCAGTTGTCTTGATAAACTGCGGAATTCGAATCTAGGGAATTAATCAAACTAAACCATGCTCCACAGGAGCCATTGTGTGTGAACGGATAGGGAAAGAGGGGCAAAACTCCCTTATAGTTCTGATAGGGAGGGAGTCGGCCACATATCCAACAATTTGTGGCATTGCTGGTTTGATGGGAATGATGTAGCATACTAATGAAAGTGTTATTGCGCAGCGCAAATCTATAGGACAATTCATGTGGAGGTAATTCACTAAAAGAATGTTCTGCAGTTATATTATAAGCACGCTTAGGAATAGGGTAATACATGTGCAATAGGATGCTGACCATGATGATCAGAAGACTTAGAAAAAACAAAATTAATAATGTTACTGTACAATGACTACGAAATGATTTACAATACGCATGCTTTTTGAGCAGCATCTGATTATTTCTTTCTCTATTCCGGTCCAGAGGATACATGTCAGAGACAAATTCAACCGATTCACCTTGGAGAGGACTTAAACAATCAAATTGTCTGACTTACTAGACCTCAATTTTAGTTTATACAGTTCTGGTTTCGTTAATTCAGCCAAAGGGAGTTTTGAGTCTGTCTGTGAGGGAATACAGGGTTGAGTCTCTACGCTGGATGGTAGTCCATAAAATTTCTTGATATGACTCGAGTGCAACCACCCTTTCCTTCCCTCGATTTTCACAGCTGTCCTTGTGGTAAGTAGAACCAACTTCGGTGACTTCCACCTAGGATCCAGTTGGGTCTTTCGATCGAAATTCCTGACCAAAACCAGGTCACCAGGAACCACGTCATGGGGCTTCACCTCAGTATTGTCGGGAAAAGCTGCGGATACCTGTGAACGACAAGATTGTAGTGCAGACATCAAGGAAGCCAGGTAATCTGTCAGCATATTACAGTCAACATCAGTGATTTTACGAGGTATAGGCGTCCCCCACATATTTGGCGGTCTACCAAAGATCACCTCATACGGGGATAGCCCTGTTCGAGAATGTGCTACCATTCTCATGTAAAAGAGCGCAACTGGTAAGGCTACTATCCAATCGACTCCTTTCTCTCTACATATTTTGGACAATCTAATTTTCAGAGTTTGATTATGGCGTTCCACGAGACCTGCCGCCTCGGGATGTCGGACACAGTGGAATTTCCATTGGTATCCTAATAGAAGGGAAACGTGTTTCATTAGTTCGGATGAGAACGGCTGGCCGTTATCTGAGTAGACAACACGTGGTAAACCGTACCGTGGGAAGAATTCTCGAACTAACTGTTTGGCAGTAGTCGGGGCAGTGTAATCTGAAACCGGGTATGCTTCTGTCCAACGGGAAAGAGCACAGACAACTACGAGAACATATTTGAATCCTCGACATCGTTCCATCTGGATATAATCCATCTGGAGGACTTCAAAAGGGTGATCGGGAGTTTGGAATCCACCCTGCTCTACGGGGATGCTTTTACCTGGATTAAACTGACAACATATCATACAGGTACGAACTTTTTGTTTCGCTGCGGCTCGCAAGTGTTTGTTGAACCAAATGTGTTGAATGCTGTCTAGCATAGCTTTTTCTCCTAGGTGCGCTGGACTATGTATAGTGTTAATGATGACTTGGACCATTGAGTCGGGAAGAAACCATATAGATTTTTCCTTCGTCATCCATCCTTGATCTGTTTGGATCCCTCCTAATTCAGTCCATTTCTTTATTTCTTCTGGTGTAGCATGTGTCTGTATATCAATTACATCAAGGGCGGGATCCTTAACTGTCATGCAATGTGTTGGTGTCAGGACTATTGTCTTTGTCATGTCAGTTGTGTGAGTCTGATTCTGAGCAGTCTGTTTAGCTGTTCTGTCAGCTAGGTCATTACCCTGAGAAATGATATCGGTAACTTTTGTGTGGGCTTTGCATTTCATAATCGATATTGCAGTAGGTAAATGAATCGCGTCTAATAGGGCTTGAATGAGGGGTCCGTGTTGGATGTGGGCACCGTGAGAAGTTAAATAACCTCTCTCTCGCCACAGTACGCCGAAGTCATGGACGACTCCGAATGCATAACGTGAATCTGTGTATATGTTGACTTTTTTATTCGTGGCTTGAATACAGGCTTGTATCAGAGCGATGAGCTCTGCTGCTTGAGCTGACAAAGTGTTAATACAATTTGTTTCAATGACTTCAGTGTCTGTTGTGACTGCGTAAGCGGCCACTAACTCTCCTGTACTTGTTCTCATACATGACCCATCTACATATAATGTCAAGTCTGGATCTGTCAAAGGGATATCTGTCAAGTCTTGTCTGGGTTTCGTCGTGATAGTAATGACTTCGACACAATCATGTGCCAATGGATCTGTTCCGCCTACTGGTAACAGTGTGGCAGGATTTAACGTATTACAACGTCTGATTTTTATGTGTGGCTGAAACAATGTTAATTCGTAACCGGTGAGTCTTGCTATAGTCAAGTGTTGTGTTTGTGTGCGGTTCAAGAGAACCTCTACTGCGTGTGGTACTTGTACTGTCAATTGATGTCCTAACACTATGGCATCGCTTTGTCTGATTGCTAAAGCTGTTGCTGCCACTGATTTCAGGCACGCTGGAAGTGCCTGAGCTACTGGATCTAATGTACTAGAGAAATAAGCACATGGTTTGTGTGATCCTGCTTGTTCCTGAGTGAGTACTGACAAAGCAGTACCTTCGCGTTCTGTAACAAAGAGTGTAAACTGTTTACTGTAACATGGTGTTGCTAGGACAGGTGCTTGACATAAAGCTTTCTTTAAGCTTTCAAAGGCATGTGTATGTTCTGGAGTCCAAGGGAGGACAGTCGATGTGGCTGCCTCCTGTGTTGTCAACTGGATGAGTGGTTTTGCTAGAAATGCATATTGAGGGATCCACTGCCTACAGTATGAAGTGAGGCCTATAAAAGCCCGCACCTCCTTTTGTGTCTTGGGTGGTGGCATGTTAGCAATTAACTGGATGCGATCGGGTGTAAGCTGCCTTCCCTCCTTGGACAGCGAGTGCCCAAGGTAAACAACTCGCTGGACACAGAATTGCAGCTTGGAAGGGGGACACCTTGTGCCCCTTGTCGGCCAGAAATTTTAAAACCGTCAGTGACGCTTTTTCACATTCAAGTTCGCTTCGGGCGGTGATCAGCAGATCATCGACATATTGAAGCAAGGCAGTGTTAACTGGCATGTGGATACTGTCAAGTTCTCGTTTCAATGCTTGGCTATAGATGCTGGGGCTTTCGGTAAATCCTTGAGGTGCGCGTGTGAATTTAAAACTTCGTCCATTTAAACTAAAACCGAATAAATATTGACTTTCTGGATCAATTGGGACACTAAAGAAAGCATTCTTGAGATCAATTACAGTGAAAAACGTTGCTTCTGAGTCAATAGCTGTCAATAATGAAGAGATGTCTGGGACCACGGGGTATTGTGGTACAATGCATTTATTTAATTCGCGCAGATCAATAACTAATCGGTATACTGGCGGAGCTTTTGGATCCGTTCTTTTAAGAATCGGAATTATCGGGGAATTACATACATTGGAGTCGGTTTCGACAACCACTCCTTGTGCAATGAGCTCGTCAATGATTTGCAGTAAAGCTACTACAGCATCTGGTGGTAACTTGTATTGTCGCATTCGTGGTAGTACCACTCCTGCTTTTAGTGTGACTCGATATGGTGTAATGTTCATGCAACCAACATCAGTGGGGCCTTGTGCCCATAAATGTGTAGGTAAATTCTGCAGTCGGTGATCCATGTCTCTGGATACGTAGTGACCTTTAAAGTCACGTAAAAATAGTCGTACTCCTTCCGGAGAACAACATATTATGGCTCCTAGAGCTTTCAATGTTTTTATACCTAACAGGTTTTCTGGACATGATTTAGTAAGCAATAAATCTGTAGTACGTGTTAATGGACCGACTGTAAGTGGAAGAGGTTGTGTTACGTCATTTATTATAGGTTTTCCTGAGAATCCAAGGGAAATATTTTGTGAGCCTGAGAGGGGTGCCCCTGGAACTTCACTGCGTCTTATAGTTGTTCTGCTTGCCCCTGTATCGAGTAAAAACTTTCTGTCTTCCCCTAATAGTTCACTATGTACATAAGGTCCCTCTTGGTCTACAGGAACCTCAATAAGGGGTAAGCCAACTTCCCTCTCTAGGCTATCTCATGAGTATCGTTGATAATCGGGATAATCTGTTTGTGCGTACTGATACATCTGTTGTGTTGTTGCTTGAGTTGCAGCGACAGGCTGCGCTTGTGGTGGTGCTACGATCTGTTGTGGAGCTGCCTGTTGCGGAGCTAATTGTTGCGGAGCTAACCTAGGTTGTGCCTGCTGAGGCAGTTGCTGTTGATTCTGATCCTGTCTAGGTGGACGTGGTCTCTCATGTGTTCTACCTGTGGCAATATTATGTTTCAGGACTGGACAATCGTGTATATAATGACCTGGTTGTTTACAATAGTTGCATGTCCCTTTCGCAGGACCTGCGGAATCACCCTTTTGATGACTATCGGCTGGAACTGACTGTGCAACAAGCATTTTCATTTTCGTATCTTTCATACGTCTTTGTTCGTGTTCTTGTTCTTCTCTAATTCTATTGTGGTGATATTGTAACATCTGTAGCATCTGTGATGGGGTATTACCTTGCCAGGTACTTTCGAATTTCAATACTCTATTCTTGACTTGTAGCAGAGAATTTTCAACTAATTTTGTCACAAACAGATGTGGATATGACTCACTACTGGCTTTTATACCACTATTTATACTAAAACATTTTTCAAATCGGGAATAAAAATCACTAGTGTCTTCATCTGGTTTTTGTTTACAGGCTGAGATTGCACCCCAGTCTTCCTTTTTCGTAGTTAATAAACGTGGCAGTACCTGTATTAGTAATCCTGCTAGTGCTGTAGTCTTTTCCCCAAGCCCTGCTCCTGCAGCTCGGGCCTTTTCTTCGTTTTCTAATGCTGTCCAATCTATCTTTTGGTCTCCCACCTCCCATTCCTTTTCTTTGAGTTTCTCATAAACACCGGCGGGTAATAGGACTTTCAATATTTTCATAATGTCGGGGTAGGTATACTCTCCCATTCCTTTTTCTTCCTGTCTGAGTGCTTTTTCTGTACGTCTATATGATTCTTTACGCCATAATTCAATGGCATCTTTCTGTGACTGTCGGGCTTTCTTTTTCCACAATTCTTCTTCTACTCTCATGATGCAATCTGCATCCCAGGTCCCCGCTGCGGGCCATCTCTGACTCTCCGGTAATTCTTTGGTGTAGTCCACCCATAAATCAAGAAATAATACGGCATCTAGGCCATGCTTATGATACATAAAGTACCCTGGAGTGTCCCTCGGTGGGATGGGAACAGCTTCTTCGAGTACACCTTTTCTAGTTTTGATCTGTCTTAGTTTCGAAAAGAGCGGCATTTTTAAATCTTATTACTAGAACACACTTTATACGAGAAAACACAATAATGAACAGTCATTCACACCACAGTATATAGAACGTATTTAAAACATTTAACACTTAACAGTTTTACGAACAATGATAACTAATAGAAAACTAGTTACTGACATTATACTGACACTAGATAATACTTATTTATACTTATTTATATGCAAAACATACTTTATATACTGCTAAACAGTACAGATACACTGCTAGAACAGTGCAGACCGGATTTGTGTACCCAAACCCGTCTTGACCGGCACAGACTATGTGCACGTTATATGCCTCCCCGGTAATGGTACTCACCGGGTAGCTCGGAACGGAAGGCCTCGGAACGGAACTGAAACTGGACTGGACCGGACTGGACTCGGAACTTCGGAACCTGGCGGGTCTCTGTATACCTCGGATCTTGCTCTCTCAGCTAGGCTCTGGTCGGAATACTTCGCACTTCTCACCGCCTCGTCTGGGTGTTGATCGCAGCCTCAGTCGTCCCCGCTTGGCCGGAGGGAGATACAGGAAATCCTGCAGATACGCGTTTTTGTCCGTTCAGCTGTGGCAGGAGACCGGGCCTGCAACGCACCGCCGGCGCGTGAGATGAGAAAGTGTCCCTGTTCGGGCGCCAATTTATGTGGTAAATATTTCGTTACCGGTACTATTTTTTATGCGGTAAAGTCTATTAAGAATAACTCAGTAAAATGAGAGGCAGAATCCGTGGTATTAGAGGTTTTAAAAAGGCTTTATTCCTATACAAAGGAACACAATTCGAATTGTTGGCGTTCTATTCCATCACCACGAAAGTTCAGGAAGGAAGGGCATATATTATTTACAGGTAATCATTTTTATAGAAAAGACATTACAGTAAAACAGATGCAGTAGGCGTATCAACTGATAAGACAAAATGAACTATGCATGCGTAACTAGAATAGGCGTAACTAGAAAACGTCATTATACATGATGTCATAAGTGGGTGGATCCATAAGAGAATCCGGCAATGTCAGCAGAAATATTTGGCAGAGATGCGTGCGCAGCCGCATGACGTGTGATTGACGTGCAACTAGAGGGAGAAAGGGACTTGACATTTAGCTCTACATGTGGAGACAGAAGTCTGGGGTTATGTCAACCTAATCCCAAATCATATCTAATATCCTATGTTTAAAGAACTGTGTTATCCAAAAAGAGAGGTCTCTTAGGATAGAATCTTATTCTATACTGACTATACTGACTGTTAGTGCGTGTACAAGCATCTAAGTGTCTACACTAGATGCGAGGGGGTAGGAATATTCCATGGTAACAGGGCTATGAATTACTTGCATGAGGACAGCGAGGCCTGGCCCTTTGCACGGTAGCTGGAGGAATGTTTACCTAAACTGCTAGACAGGAATGCATCGGATGAGGGGCGGAGGAGATAATCTTGAAGGTGAAATACAGTTTTTGGCAGGCAACGGGCTGGATCAGGCATCGTTAGCCGCGCAGGGATTAAGACAAAGTTCATGGTCACAGATGCAGGCTCAGACTGGAGCTTTCAGAGGCAGAAGGCAGGAAAAGGCTTGATGACAGAATTCGGGCCTACTCGCCTGAATCTGTAAAATGTGGAAAGTGAACCACATAAAGTCGGTGGCCTTTCATACTTAGGAAAGGAATATCTGACCCATTCATAGTGGATCTGAAAGAGGACATGTTAACGGTGGACACACATATATTTGCGTCTTCAAAACTGGAACAGGAGGGAACATACATGTACGTATAGCATGTACATGGAGCCGTTGGGGTCTACGATAGGGGACATAACTGATCACAAAATTCATATTTCCTCAAAAGACTCACTGAGAAAGCGAGGTTACAAACACAACCCAATGTGATACTGTAAGGAAACAAGCAAAATAGGGATAAGTGGGGATAAGTATTATGCAAATTCAGTAATACAACTGCCAAGAGAAAGCGGTATCACAAGGAAATTACCCCTCGTAGATCACGTGTCAAGAACAAGATAATAATCTGAAATACACCGGTAAAGTTATGCTTGAGTTGACAGCAAGCATAACACTGTAGCACCTAGGTCAAAAGTCATCTAAATATATTAGTTTACTTTGTAAAACTAGGAGTGTGCTGTCTTATTCTCTTTTACTTCTAATACTACTGTCCAGTCAGCAGCACCCAAAAGCTTCAGTATGTCCTTTGATACTATTACTAATATTACAGACAACAGAGCTAATACCAAAGCTTACACCACAGTTGAAGCCACCGAAATATATGCACTAATATAGGAAGTCAAAACCACCGACACCCATGGAGGGACCATTACACAACAACTTCGCCAACTTGAATTTATTACAAGAAGACAATTAAACCAAAAACTGCATGCATCTACTTTAGTGCAATACCATAAAGCCAAGAGGATACCTAGAGGACTTCGTCTAGCTATAAAACCCATGCTTTTTCGCTTTCACCTCAACTCTAGTTTTATGGACAAATGGTATGCCATACTCAATAAATGTTCACTCGACCTTATCTTGTTGATTATAGAGGAACTATCCAAAACCATCAAAGACCTTGAGGATGAAATATATACCCTGAAAAGTGAGCTTCAAATACGCATGGAATCTGACTCTTGGAAATTGCCACTTGAAGTTCTGAATCAAAAACTAGAAAAATATGAGAGAGAACTTCAAGAGGGCAAACTTCGTAAATACAGGAGAGACACAATAGACTATAAACTAAACGAGGTTTACACCTGGGCGGACATATATACCAGAAAACGAATTGATAATAGAAAAACACCAACATCATCGGAAGAGAGTTCTGTTTCAGACAAAGATACCACTTTAAGCAGAATACCAGCTTCAGCAGTAATTCTTTCTCAACAAACCGGTTCATCAACCTCAACCACCGCAACGACATCAGTTGCATCAACTTCTCCTTCTTTTTTGTCACAAGCCATGGATCATCGGTGTCCGCCAGCCCCCCAAGACCCACTCACGTTACCACAACACGAAAAACACGCAGAGGTCAAGGAAGCAAGCGGCAAATCACTTCGCATTGGGAATACAGTAATCTAGTAATTAATATCTCTTCTCAGTCACTGAACTCACAAGAAACAGCCCTTTTAGTGCGAGGACTGTCATTTGTACCAACAACTAATACTACTCCTTTACAAACACAGGGAGAATTTTTCAAATTTATGCGGACACTTAGGCTAAAACATTTTTTCACTAATGTAACCACTCCGGACCAACAAAACAATGAACCATCTCCACAGCTTTTCAAACCTAAAAGCACGTTTATCCCTCCAATCTCGCATAAGACACTGGATACTTTTGAAACCCTTGTCAACAAGGACCTTCAAAAATTACACTACCAATCTAAGAAATATGACAACTTATCCAAGTATGAGAGAAACATCATCAAACGTCTAGCTAACAACACTGCAATTACTTTGCAACCTGTCGATAAAGGGGGAGCAATAGTGGTGATGGACACTGCATATTACCACACCAAAGTATCAGCTCATATTTTAGACACTAACACCTATATGCAGCTTACTTTTGACCCCACTAATCAACTCCAAGGGATGCTCAACAACCTCCTCACGGAGGCATGTGATAATGATTGGATCAATGACACAACACGACTTTTCCTTACGACTACCAATCCTCGGAGACCAAAATTATATATGATTCTGAAAATACACATGGACCCAACTGATCCACCATTTCGTCCTATAGTGTCTGGACGCGGGTCTATTTTTGATCCAGTTGGCAGATTCCTAGACTTCTACTTACAAAAGTTTGTACAAAGTTGGGGAACGTATCTTAAAGATACTACACACTTCCTACAGAAATTACGAGACACTGAGATTGATTCGCTGAGTACTATTTTTCTATGCACTATTGACGTCACCGCCCTATACACTTCAATACCTCATGCTGCAGGCCTTGATGCCGTTGAATGGGCACTTCTCCAAATGGAAGATATTGACATTGAAAAGGTATTTATTCTCCAACTTCTCAAATTTTGCCTTCACAACAGTTATTTTGAATATCAACAACAATTTTTTGCACAACTCACAGGAACATCTATGGGTTTTTCGGGAGCCCCAGTATATGCCAATACCTTTATGTCTCAATACGAACAGGAGAACATTATTGCTAATGCTACCTGGTGGTCCCAAATCATTCTTTACTGTTGTTACATTGATGACATCTTCCTTATTTGGAAAGATACGGAACTAGCCTTTATAGGCATGATCGAGTCTCTGAATAAAGTTAGCCCACACATTCAACTGACATACAATATCCACAAGGAAACTATACACTACCTTGATGTACAGGTTTCAAAAATAATGACTAATCACTTTGAGACAACAGTTTACCACAAACCAACTGATCGAAATAGTGTATTGGCATATTCAAGCTTTCATCCTAAGAGCCTCATTAGAAACTTACTGCTTTCACAATTCATAAGGATACGCAGAATTTGCTCTATTTCTCAAAACAGCATGAAGGAATTACAAGAGACAAAACAATGCTTTACAGCACGAGGCTATCCACAAGATGTCCTTAACAACTGTTTATCTAAAGCAATGGCTAAACCAAGAAGGGACCTCCTCGCACGACAATCACAAACTTCAGAGCAACGTCTGGTTTTTGTATCTAAATTTTCCACCACATCATTGTCCATCAAGAACATTATCAACTCACGGTGGGAACTATTACAACAGGAGAATGACTTTAATGGTTTGTTTCAGTCCAAACCTTTATTTGCGTATACCAAGGGGCAAAACTTACGCTCTTTACTAAACACCTCGGATTCTACCTCTCAGCACATTGATCACCAAGGTACCAAAAGATGCTCTGCTTGTACCCACTACAACAACGTCATCACAGGGAACATGTTAACTCATCCATTATCAGGGTCAAAAATTAAACTTTGACATACTAGCGATTGTAACACATCTCATGTGATTTACTGCATTAAATGTCCCTGCGGGAAAGCATATGTGGGCAAGACTGAACGAAAAATAAAAAAACGTATAACTGAGCACAAAAGCAAAATCAGGAATAAAAGTACCACTTCGAGTATTGCCACACATTGGGGTGAAGCGAAGCACACTATATCTCAGTTACGGTTTCAAATCATTGAAAAATTGACTATACGTCATGGCATAGATGTGACTAAAACTCTATTACGCAGAGAAATTTTTTGGATTCAAAAATTACAAACTCTGTTTCCTTCAGGTCTTAATGATCGTTTGGATATGTCCTGCTTTTTATAATTATGATTAGAACATTGGAATGTGGAGCACTCCATTATAGACACTGGAGTGCTCCATGCTTCTACGGGCCGGTAAAGGCCCGCAGAGCAACATTCCAATGTTTTACAAAAGCCTCTCGAAGCTCGACGGGATTTAAATCCCCTCGAGCTTCGAGAAGCCTTTGTTTAATTTATTAGAACTTTCTGCCCTCTAGTGGCAGAATGTTCTAATAGCCTTATAGCCCTTCGTAGCAGGGCTATACCGCTATTAAAGTCCCGCTGCTTTTGTTAAAGTCCCTCGCCTTCGGCTCGGGCCTTTAACGCTGCAGCGGGCCTTCAATAGCCGGTATAGCCCAAGCATAAGTACTAACTGCACCATCTATCAATGTCATGCATCACTTTATTTTATTTTTATTTTTTCTCCCCTTACCAGCTCTTATCATTATATGATTACCTTTGTTTCACTTCATTTTTACATGACAAGTTATCTTTTCATTAACAACTCACATTTTTTTGTGGCTCATATAAAAATAACTTTGTTACATGTGACTAGTTTTATACCACTTTTTTGCGCATCTACCGTAGTTGTCTGATTTTCTGTCCATATCCGGTTCGTTTATTTGCTTTCCTCGACTCGTGTCATCTGGTTTGTTCATTCGTGTTTCTTGACTCTTGACAGTGGTTGCCTGTAGATACTATTTCCTTTTTGATTACTTTATCCTTTCGTACCGTTTTTTCCTTCATTGGTAGTAACATAGGCCATTACCATTAGATTGTGTATTTTTTCCGTACGTAAGCTGACCATTCGGTTTCATCTTTATTGAAGGATTCCCCACGCGAATGATGATGCATCTCTTACTCCAATATGGCCCCTGCAATTGTTTTACCAATTCCCGTTTCAAAATGGCCCCCTCAGTTGAGTTCTCTTATCCATGCCGTCTTTCATTTCTAGTTCTTTATTAGACAGCTGTAGACGTTTTCGCGTTACCGCCTTTTCGGCGTTTTTTCACTATTGACCCACGCTTCGCGTCTGTGATTTTTCTTCTTACTAGTACGTTTTGTTTTTAGGTGCTGACGTTTTTATCGTGTTCCTGTTCATTTCATTTGGATGTTTACTTTACTTTGCCGGTGTATTTCAGATTATTATCTTTTTCTTGACACGTGATCTACGAGGGGTAATTTCCTTGTGATACCGCTTTCTCTTGGCAGTTGTATTACTGAATTCGCATAATACTTATCCCCACTTATCCCAATTTTGCTTGTTTCCTTACAGTATCACATTCGGTTGTGTTTGTAACCTCGCTTTCTCAGTGAGTCTTTCGTTAATTTTGACGAGGTGAGTCCACCTCCCCTATTCATTTCCTTTCAGTTCGACCGCCCTATTTTTTTCAAACGGATTCGATCTTTTCTCTCACGCACATGGTAACACATAATCTCGAACCCTTTTGGTGGCATTGTACTTATTGTCTTGAACATCTTTCTTTCACATTGACAGCATGATAGATGCACAACATTCTAACTAACCAATATAGCTGTGAGATGTTCAATCTGACACAGACTTAGTTTGTTTACGCATTGGTTTCGACGTATTTGGGTGCAATTAAGCTATTTAAATATATTAGTAATGTTATTTACTTTGTTTACAGATTGCCCCTGATGAAGGGACGTGCCAGTCCCGAAATGCCTTGGGCTCAACTTCATTTCTCGTTTATTTGCATTGTATATGAGACATGTACATACTAAGTATGCCATAAGGATTGTGTAATGGCACGTGTTCTTTAATTTGTTTTGATTGGTTATGTACAACAATAAAATATATTACTTTGGATGATTTGATATCAAATACAAATGTTATTGAACATAATTAATTGGTTGGATTCGATTATTGTACACTCAAAAAGCTTTGCATAAATATTGGGGTATAGGTACCCACAGAACAGTGCTCAGTGTAAACTACCTCACGGCTAGTTTTTATCCTGTACATTTCTCCATATGCTTGAGTTGACAGCAAGCATAACACTGTAGCACCTAGGTCAAAAGTCATCTAAATATATTAGTTTACTTTGTAAAACTAGGAGTGCGCTGTCTTATTCTCTTTTGCTCCTATATCAAAGACACAGGGGATTTCTTGGCCAAAATGATTAATTTTACCTGGCAAGATAATTACCTTCTAATTACACTCGATGTGGCCTCACTTTACACATCCATCAAACATATGGCTGGATTAAGAGCTTTACAATTTTATCTATCTAGCAGAGGGCCACACTATGCTGATCATACCAGGATGTTGATTAACATGGTTGAAATATGTTTAACAAACAATATATTCATGTTTCAAAACACTTTGTATCAGCAATCACGAGGAGTAGCCATGGGAGCCAGCCTCTCTCCCAGCTATGCGTGTTTACACATGGGCTGGTCGGAGGAGCTGGTTCTCATGGAGAATCATTCTGAGGTTATGTCCAATCATGTTAAATGTTGGTGGAGATTCATTGATGATTTGTTCTTGGTCTGGCATGGTTCAAAGGATGAAGCGGTCTTGTTCATTGATACAATCAATACCAATGAATTTGAGTTTCACTGCTAATATCAGCCAAAACAGCATAGCGTTTATGGATGTTGAAGTTTACATCAATCAGGGTAAACTTGAAACCAATTTGCACAGAAAAGCCACAGCAGGAAATGCAATTTTGCATGCATGCAGTTCGCACCCAAAACACCTAATACAAAGTATACCTTATGGCGAGCTACTTCGCATAAAGCGAATATGCAGTGACAGTAAAGATTTAGAAACTGCTCAATTGGAATGTTTAGCTAGATTCAAGAAAAGAGGTTACAGTAATAAATGTCTAGCGACAGCCCTTACTAAAAGCAACCTTAAACAAAGGGATGCTTTATTGAAACAGAAGCCCAATAAGCTTATGCATATTGAAACTCCAAATAGTTTCAGATTCATTCTGGAATATAACCGACAGGAAGCAGCAGTAAGAAACATTATCAACAAGAACTGGTATCTCATAAGACAGGATCCAGTCATAGGCATGACAGTCCCTAAATGACGCGTTTCGGAGTTAACGCACTCCTTCCTCACGAGGCCCGTGAAGAAGGAGTGCCGTTAACTCCGAAACGCGTCGGACCTAGTGTTTACGAATTAAACACACTTTGTATTCGAGGCCACGGCTCCAATGTTGGTTCTTTCACCCTTAATTGAGGAGTTTGATGCAGTGGTTTTTCGTGGATACTTTGGGGTGGCTACCCCTGGCGTGTGCCCGCTGCAATAAAGAGACTTGGGAACAGCCAAAGATATATATATATATATATATATATATATATCTATATATATATATATATATTTATTTTTTGTAGTACAGGCACCCTTCCCGAGAACTCCGCCCGTAGATCAGTGGCGCGTGAGGCCAGTAAAGCAAAGCTGGCATAAATCGCAGTTTCCAAATATGAGTAAACACGCGCTCTCAGAGGTCCATATCAGGATATTTATTTAGAGGTTCGGGTTACGCGTTTCGGAAGCAATACTTCCTTGATCACACCAAGAACCGAATGCCAAAACACACATTACATAGTTACAGTGCTAGTCATAGAAAGAGGACACCGTTTTTTCAATATTCTTTCGCTCTGAAAAAGTGTCGGACATCTTATAGTGTCAAATGGTATATACATTTGTAAGCATTCCTCTGGCATTATACAAAATTAAATAAAAGCACAATGCACCAGAAGTTAAAAGCAAAGAAAGGGTACTGAATGTACACCATTCGTACATAACCCATTTCTATTACTTCATAGTATAGGATATGTGAGAGGCTGGAACATATCAACCAAGTGGTCATTTAATCTGCCTTATCTACATATCCTAGACTGTGCTATACCCAATGATGGAATATAAAAAACCAATGAAAAATTAATGAAGAATCAATGCTGTGAGCCTTTACAAGCGCCAAGTGGCATATTACTACAGATGTAATGATCGCTGTCCCAATGTTTTTTCTCTTTTTTACATTCTAGTGAAATATGATTGGAGTATTCTTGCCAAGTGGCTTGAAAAAATCAAAACTTTACATAGCACTGTCATCAAACACACAACAACAGAAAAAACGTGTCTAATAGTGAACTATCTAATAAAAAGTGAATACAATCTTATCTATAATTGGTGATACTCTCTTCAAGAAATAGTGAAGAAAAGGGTAGGTGGCCCGTGAAGTGCTCGCAAATACCCGATGGGCCCCTTCCTTTCCTCCTGTGAAAGAAGAGAAAGAAAACATTTATTAGATTAAAATAGATCAAAGATAAAAGATAAAGTTACAGTTGACTTGTACATGTATAATCATCAGAAATTCATGAAAAACATGTATCTTACAATTATTACATTTCATAGACATCAAGATCATTCTGAAAACTAACAGAATTAAAAGAAGTACTCCACTATCATTCCTCAATAAGATGTGTCCCTAACTCTTCATCTACATTGTGTCCCTCCGGGTACTTTGTCTCGAGATTTAAAATCCATTTGGATTCTCTCTTTCTGAGTACAAGCTCCCTATTTCCACCTCTTGGATTTCCCAGTACTTGTTCAATAACAAAATAATTAAGTAATGAACTGTTAGAGAGATGGTACTCTGCAAAATGTCTAGCAACTGGATAGTGGGAGTCTTTGTTGTTAATGGCCCTAAGATGTTCTAGGACCCTCTTCTTAGCCATATGCGTTGTACTGCCCACGTACCATTTCTGGCATGGGCACACCAGCACATTTATGGCATAGGTGGTACTACATGTGAGGAATTGTGAGATGGTGTTCTTCTTTTGAGTATGTGGTACACCGAATCCTTTGACCATATGGCTTGTTTTACAAGCCTTAAAGTGACCACAAGGATAGAAACCGTTCAAATTGTGCATGGATGTGTTCTGTCGGTCAGTAATATCGCTGTGCATTAAGATATTTCTAAGGCTGCTTCCTTTCCGATATGTGATTTTAGGTCTGTTGCCCATGGTAGGACCTACTATATTATCACTTTTTAGGATATTCCAGGTATCGTTAAGGATGTTTTGTACCTTATTCGAGTTGTTGTATGTGAGAATAACTCGTGTCTCATATGGTTCTACAATCTTCTCTTTCTCTTTCAGGGTACTCTTTCTATCTATGTCTTTAAGTTTAGAAACAGCTCTATCGAGTACCCATTTTGGGTACCCGCGTTCTCTAAACCGATTAAGCATGATCTCTTCTTCTGCCTTATAGTTAGTATCTGTGCTACAGTTTCTTCTCGCTCTCAGTAACTCCCCATACGGTATGCTCCACTTGAGTGTGTCAGGGTGGTGGCGAGAGCGTGTAGAATACTGTTGCCTGCTGTTTCTTTCCGAAATAATCTGGTCTACACTCGAGACCAGATTATTTCGGAAAGAAACAGCAGGCAACAGTATTCTACACGCTCTCAGCCACCACCCTGACACACTCAAGTGGAGCTTACCGAATGGGGAGTTACGGAGAGAGAGAAGAAACTGTAGCACAGATACTAACTATAAGGCAGAAGAAGAGATCATGCTTAATCGGTTTAGAGAACGCGGGTACCCAAAATGGGTACTCGATAGAGCTGTTTCTAAACTTAAAGACATAGATAGAAAGAGTACCCTGAAAGAGAAAGAGAAGATTGTTGAACCATATGAGACACGAGTTATTCTCACATACAACAACAACTCGAACAAGGTACAAAAAATCCTTAACGATAACTGGAATATCCTAAAAAGTGATAATATAGTACGTCCTACCATGGGCAACAGACCTGAAATCACATATCGGAAAGGACGCAGCCTTAGAAATATCTTAATGCACAGCGATATTACTGACCGACAGAACACATCCATGCACAATTTGAAAGGTTTCTATCCTTGTGGTCACTGTAAGGCCCATAAAGCAAGCCATATGGTCAAAGAATTCAGTGTACCACATACTCAAAAGAAGAACACCATCTCACAATTCTTCACATGTAGTACCACCTATGCCATATATGTGCTGGTGTGCCCATGCCAGAAATGGTACGTGGGCAGTACAACGCATATGGCTAAGAAGAGGGTCCTAGAACATCTTAGGGCCATTAACAACAAAGACTCCCACTATCCAGTTGCTAGACATTTTGCAGAGTACCATCTCTCTAACAGTTCATTACTTAATTATTTTGTTATTGAACAAGTACTGGGAAATCCAAGAGGTGGAAATAGGGAGCTTGTACTCAGAAAGAGAGAATCCAAATGGATTTTAAATCTCGAGACAAAGTACCCGAAGGGACACAATGTAGATGAAGAGTTAGCGACACATTTTATTGAGGAATGATAGTGGAGTACTTCTTTTAATTCTGTTAGTTTTTAGAATGATCTTGATGTCTATGAAATGTAATAACTGTAAGATACATGTTTTTCATGAATTTCTGATGTTTATACATGTACAAGTCAACTGTAACTTTATCTTTTATCTTTTATCTATTTTAATCTAATAAATGTTTTCTTTCTCTT
Organism: Triturus cristatus; assembly: GCF_964204655.1. Classification (NCBI taxonomy): domain Eukaryota; kingdom Metazoa; phylum Chordata; class Amphibia; order Caudata; family Salamandridae; genus Triturus; species Triturus cristatus. The sequence goes on from NC_140594.1 coordinate 54,337,222, forward strand.
CTTTCACAGGAGGAAAGGAAGGGGCCCATCGGGTATTTGCGAGCACTTCACGGGCCACCTACCCTTTTCTTCACTATTTCTTGAAGGGAGTATCACCAATTATAGATAAGATTTTATTCACTTTTTATTAGATAGTTCACTATTAGACACGTTTTTTCTGTTGTTGTTTGTTTGATGACAGTGCTATGTAAAGTTTTGATTTTTTCAAGCCACTTGGCAAGAATACTCCAATCATATTTCACTAGAATGTAAAAAAGAGAAAAAAACATTGGGACAGCGATCATTACATCTGTAGCAATATGCCACTTGGCGCTTGTAAAGGCTCACAGCATTAATGCTTAATTAATTTTTCATTGGTTTTTTATATTCCATCATTGGGTATAGCACAGTCTAGGATATGTAGATAAGGCAGATTAAATGACCACTTGGTTGATATGTTCCAGCCTCTCACATATCCTATACTATGAAGTAATAGAAATGGGTTATGTACGAATGGTGTACATTCAGTACCCTTTCTTTGCTTTTAACTTCTGGTGCATTGTGCTTTTATTTAATTTTGTATAATGCCAGAGGAATGCTTACAAATGTATATACCATTTGACACTATAAGATGTCCGACACTTTTTCAGAGTGAAAGAATATTGAAAAAACGCTGTCCTCTTTCTATGACTAGCACCGTAACTATGTAATGTGTGTTTTGGCATTCGGTTCTTGGTGTGATCAAGGAAGTATTGCTTCCGAAACGCGTAACCCGAACCTCTAAATAAATATTCTGATATGGAGCTCTGAGAGCGCGTGTTTACTCATATTTGGAAACTGTGATATATATATATATATATATATATAATATATATATATATTATCTACTGGCGGTCGCCAGTAGATAGTTATAGTTACAACCTAGTTTCCATAGGAAATCTCAAAATTCTATTTTGAATAACTTTGGCGCCGGTTGACGAATCCTCGCGAAATTTTCAAAACTAATGGGGCGCTCCGTTCAGCTCCTACCCTGAAAGCCTCGGGGTGATTCGTCAAGCAGGGGCCTAGAAAAAAGGGGGGTCCCAAAACGCGTTTTCCCCATGCATTTTTCCATAGGACCTTTAGACACAGCTACAGACCGAACGGCTGAACAGAATTACTTGAAATTTGGCAGAGAGGTAGCCATAAGGTCAAGGAAGTGCCTTTTGCAGGTCTGGTGTAAATCTGTTCATTATTTCCTGAGAAAATAGCATTTAAAAGCATATATATATGTGGGCGGAGTCTAACCACACATCTCATCCTGAGATCTGATTGTCTGTCAGCACTTCATCCAAGAAGTGTTGGCAGCCATCTTGGGACCAATATACATGATAGCACCTCATTAAAAAGCATTGCAGTTAATAGAAGGTTTTAAGACTTTAGTTACATTATAAATCATTTGTTGATGGTACCATACTCATTTTAGGAATTGTGGTATGTTCTAAGGTGATTTCACCATGTGAAAAAAGCCTTCTGCTGGGATATCATGATTGAGAGAAAAATATTTTCTCATGCTTTTACCACAGAGGTTTGGAAGGTGATCTATAAGCTAAACTGAGAGCTTATTTTCTGTAAATTCACATTATCTTTCTCAGTCATGTGAGAATAAAGTCTGACATTCTCAGTAAAACATGTACATCCAACAAGGGCAGAGACTGTCAGTTGATTCCTTTGTGCTCTACTGCAGCTTCCCAGAGTGTTCCAAAGAACTACTAGAGCGCTAACAGTCCTACTTATGATAAACGTATGGCACACCTGAAGCCATCTTGCTTGGATTAAAGTGGTAACTCTTGAAACATTTAATTTAAAAAGGAACAAAATGAGGGGGTTCATTCTTCCATAAAAAGTATGATCAGTGCTGCAGAAAGAAAAAGTAGGGCACATTTTGAGTGACTTCTTAAATCCTCTTCTATTTCATTAAAAAATTCTGACATGCAGACTGAAACATGCACTTTCAATACCAGCAGCAGTTTTCCCTGGTGAGCAGTAGCTTTACTACAGTGATCTAATGAGCAAAAAGAGTGCTAACATTCTGAATTTATGGCAAATGTGTGACACATCTGAATGCCTTCTTGATGGAATCAAAGTAGAAAACTGAAAGTATTTCCTACTAAGGAGACTGCAGTAAATGAGGAAATTAGGAAACTTCATAACAAATAAGTCTCCCAAGATGGCCACCAGAGACAAAAGAGCCCAAATGTAGCCCAAATATCACCTAGATGTAGCCCAAGTATAGCCCAATGACAGAATGTCCCAGAATGTTCTTAAAAACAACTAGAGCGCTTACTGTCTTCATTATGACAAAAGTATGGCACACCTGAAGCCATCTTGATTGGAATAAACTGGTAACACTTAAAACATTTATTTTCAAAAGGAACACGAGTGGGTTCATTTTGCCATAGAAATTATGATTAATGCTGAAGAAAGAAAATGAGGGCACATTTTGAGTGACTTCTCAAATCCTCTTCTATTTCATTAAAAAATTCTGACATGCAGACTGAAACATGCACTTTTAATACCAGGAGCAGACTTCCATGGTGAACAGTAGTTTTACTACAGTGATCTAATGAGCAACTAGAGTGCTAACATTCAGAATATATGGCAAATGTGTGACATATCTGAATACCTTCATGATGGAATCAAAGTAAAAAACTGAAAGCATTTCCTACTGAGGAGACTGCAGTACATGAGGAAATTAGGAAACGTCATAACAAATAAATCTCCCAAGATGGCCACCGGAGACAAAAGAGCCCAAATGTAGCCCAAAATCACCCAGATGTAGCCCAAATATAGCCCAATGACAGAAGTGTGCAAAACACTTATTATTTTGTGTTTTTGCAGTGTTATATAGTGCAGACTTGTCAGGTATTGGAGTGCTTTACATGAGCATTGGTTAAATCACACAAAAACAAATTCATTTTGGTTGTAGACATGGGGAGACTAAGTGATTTGACCAGAATCACAGAATGTCGAGCTGAAGCAGAAACTTCAACCTGGTTCTCCAGTTGCAAAGTCTGCAGTTCTGGAAGTAACACCACATCCTCTCCCCTAAGTGCAACATTTAATCAAGTGGTCAACTGGATAAAAAAACATAAAGATAACAAATAATTTAAAAGTGCTTTGTCGCTATTTGAAAACTCAGAAAATATGTCCTTATTTTTGTCTTTTAGAGCACTAACCATAATTTTGATGCCAATAAGACCCTCTCATATATGTAATTTCTAAAGGAAATGCTCTAGGTATTACAGTTTTGATTACATCAAGATGATGTCAGGCGTTCCACACTTTTGTAATAAATATCGAATGTTAGCAATCTAATTGTTCATTAGGATACTGTTGAGAGGCAGAGGCCAGGGGCACGGACTCTGAAAATTGAAGGCAGGTAGGAGGGTGCAAAGGCAACAATTTAACCACACTGAGCAGGCAGGAAGGGCCGTGGAAGCACAACACACTATGGAGGGCAGTGGAAAGGGGGGCAGGGGCAACAAACCAACAATACAGGACTTGCAAGAGAGGCTGTGGCAATGTAATAGACCATTGTGGGCAGAAGGAAGAGGCAATGGTAGTACAACCATACATGCCAACAGACCCGATTCAGCCAGGAAACGTCCAATGTTTTTAAGCTCAAATGGGCTTTATTTGATCTGTCTCCTGTCTACAATATCCTCTTTTTCAATGTAACTCAAAGGGGAAAATCAATACCCCAGTTTTTTTTCAAAATCTCCCTCTTACCAAGTTCAAAATGTTCGCAAGTATGATACATTGGATCATGGAAGGAAATGGGATAGGGACATGGACTTGGATAACAGAGGACAGGAGGGACATGGAGAGGTGCACCAAACTGACCCTGCAGGGCAGGCATCAGGGTTTGCAGAAGCACAATACACCACACAGGGCATGCAGGACGAGTGCAGCACAACAATCCATAGAAAGCAAGAGGGAGGGGACAGGACCATGCACATGGACAACAGAGAACAGAGGGGCAAGAGGCAATGGTAGCTAGCTGACCATAAGGGACAGACAGGAGAGAAAGCTGCAGCATAATAGACCATAAAGGGCAGGAGGGACGGATCAGGGGCATTACAATGGAACAGACAAGCCAGGAGGGAGGGAGTAGGGGTCTGCACATGTAAACAGAGGGCTGGGGGCAAGGGGGCAGGGCAGGAGCAGCAAGATAGCCATGGAGGTCAGGCAGGATGGGCACTAGAAGCAAGACACACCATGAAGAGCAACAGTGAGACTGTGATGGCATACACACAGACCATGGAGGGAAGGAGGGAGGGGGTCAGGGGCAGCTAACTGACCACACAGGGAAGGTGGGAGGGGCCATGGCAGCACAGAAGACCATGCATGGCAAGTGGGAGGGTTAGTGGCAGCACAATGGCTATGATGGGCAAGAAGGAGGGTGCAGGGGCATGCACAAAGGACGATGGAGGATAGAAGGGAGGGTCAGGACCTGTGCACAGACAAGAAAGTTCAGGGGAAGGGGCCTGACAACAGACCACACGGGGCAGGCAGGAGGAGCAGTTGCAGCACAACAGACCAGGGAGGGCAGAAGGGTGTGGCAGTACAATGGACCATGTAGGACAGGAGGAAGAGGATAGGGGCATGGCATGTGGACAGGCAGGGTGGAGGTGGCAGGGACAGGTTACAGTCATCTGACAATGCTAGGCAGGTGGGAGGGGAGTGGCAGCTCAACAGAACACTCAGAGTAGATAGGAGTGGCAGGTCCATGGGACATGGTGGGCAAAAAGGATTGAGCAGGGGCATGCACAAAGACATCGGAGGGCAGGGGGAAGGAGAATAGGGGCAGCAAGCTAAGCACAGAGTTTAAGCAGGAGGTCAATGATGGGGCATAGACTTGGGCAATGGAGGGCAGGAGGAGTGGACTGGTACATCATACTAAATTGAGGGCAGTGGCAGCACATCACACCATGCATGGCAGGAGGGAGGAGGCTAGTCCATGGATTCACACAACAGAGGATAGGGAGGAGGGGGATGGGGCAGCAAGCTAACTGTTCAGAGAAGGCGGGTATTAGGAACTTTATTGTTTTTAAAACGTGTGTCTGTGCGAACTACTTAAAATATGAACAAGTATGCAGCATTATCTCACTTTTATTCAGGAAGAAGAGGACGTTTGTGACTGTGACTCCGGGCTCACTTGGCAGAAACACCCCCTGACCCTCCACCCCCTATCGCAAAATGTAATGCCCGTGAAAAGGGTAGGTGAACACAGTGTTATATAGAACATAGTCCTGAGAGCACGATTGAAAATGAAAACTAGATATAGTGTATGGTATAAACTATGCACCAAAAAGTGTGATATAAGATGAACCGGGCGTGAAGTATAATATGCAATACATTGTGCGCAATGACAGATTCATTGGAGAGCGCGAGATAGCACAGGCACTAGCGCGTGCTATGCGATATGCGCCTTGGAGTGTAATATGCACAGGGCAGTGTTGTGTAACCTAACTAGTCTCTAAAGTTGTAATATAAAATATGTGCTGGGGAGTGTAACGTTGCATATGCACTGTGACAAAGATATGGATCCCAGATTGTAATATGTATGGCATAGCACTGTGCGTTATAACATAGGCATCGAGGAAGGCATGTTAGATGGGGCAATATAACCCGTGCGAAGACAAGTGTGGCATGACATATTCACGGGGTGGTGTTACAGTGCACATGGGCTAGAGAGTGTCATAGCATATGCACTAGCTAGTGGAATACAATACAGAGGTGTGTGGCACTCGGCAGGCAATGGTGGGTGTAACACAGCATTGGGCTCTGTCAGGAGCGCGCTGTGACTCTCAAGTGATGTTCGTCCCCTTTCCAGAGAGTAAAATAAAAAGTATTACACATCCAGCAGTGGATGTGTGTTTTATTAACCGTGAGGGGGGTTTCTTGCATAGTTTTGGTCAAATTTTTGTCGAATCCCCTTTGAATGGCTTGGTGTGCATGTGTATTAAATGTGCCCGTCAATAGCTACCCATGTTTGTATAAATAAACGACAAGGGTGTCTACCGGGATTAGGCACGGTAGGGCATCAGACATGTCAGAGCTTCACTAGTGGTGTAAATACATTCCACGTGGATTCATTGCATGCATAGTCGCCTTTTAATGAATATCACGCAAATCGTCATGGTGATAGGTACGTACGGTTTGTCCAGCATGTCCTAGGTGTGTCTATAAATATATATTTTTTTAAAATAATAAAAAACAGTGGCCAGCCCTGGGGATTGGGGTCAAAAAAATATATTTAGGAGACAGGCCCTGGGGGATGGGGTCATCAGGGCCAATAAATTAGAATAAGAAGGGGAACCACACAGCCCCCCTTCTTAAAAAATTAAAATAAATAAAAGACTGGCATTGTGCCGGAGGCCATGCCCCCTCCGTGCAGCACTCTGCAAACGCGCCCCCAACAGGCATCTCCAGTATGCGCCAGGGAGCTGCGCTGCAGACAGGTGTTCTGAGGCCAAGCCCCTTTTTACACCTCTCTGCAACGCAGCTCTGTGGCGCTTACTGGAGGTACCTAGTGGTCTAGTTTGACCCTAGGGACCCTTAGGATTCAAGGGGACTTAATCTCTCAACTTAGAACAGCCACAGGGCGCGTTTACACAGTGGTGAAGGGAGGGGACGGGGCCTAAGGTGACGTGTGCAAACACGCACTATGGCACGTTTGGGGATATAATTTCCCTTCAATACTGAGGGCCCCTGGGGGCTAACTAGCCCACCAAGTGCTTCCAGTAAGCGCCACTGAGCTGCATTGCAGAGAGGTGGTCCAGGCCGTGCCACTTTTTACACCTCTCTGCAACGCAGCTCTGTGGCACTTACTGGAGGTAACTAGTGGGCTAGTTGGACCCTAGGGACCCTCAGGATTCAAATTAACTTAATCTCCCAACTAAAAACGGACACAGGGCGTGTTTACACAGTGGTGAAGGGAGGGGACGGGGCCTGAGTTAACGTGTGCAAAAACGCCCTGTGGCCTGTTTTAAGAGGTAGTTTTAATCCCCATGCCCTATTATATACTAGGGGCTTACAGAGGAGGTCATGCTAATCACAGGGGGACCCCAACGCATAATGTTCCCTAGTGTATGTAGGTGTTTTCACTGTATTCTAAGTGTCTTTTAACATAGCACTGGCTCTAGGACTGGTTAGTCAGACTCAGTTACCACCAGAATCCATCTGAAAAAGTTGAGGGTACAGGATGATTTTGCAACAAGGCTTCTTTCTGCTCTTCTGTTTGTTCTTTCTGCACGTTATCCTTCTTCCTGCACTTATCTTCGTATTTGAGGACTTCTGTTGATTCTTTCTGCACTTCTTTTGTTTCTTTCTGTGCATTTTTTCTTCTTTCTTCACATGTCCTATCTCTGTAGGCATAGTTAGAAATTAGCATTTAAAAAACCTTTGAAATTCACAGAAAAAACTATAGGTTTCAGGCACGTTATAGTTAGGAATTAGCATTTAAAAAACCTCAGAAATTCACTGAAAAAACCATAGGTTTCAGGGGTGTTATAGTTAGCTGGACTTTTCACTTGTACAAAACCATTGAAATTCCCCCGTTATAGTTAGTTCAGCTAACTATAACTCGCGCGCCCGCAATGCACTGCTGATGACATCACATATTACATCTGCCAGGCAGCATCTTACATTGGTTTGGTTGGTACAGCAAGTTCTTGTCATCGATTTCCAACGCGTTTCGGGCGTCCTTGCGCCCTTGTTTACAGCGATGACTTATAGGGAAGGGCAGCTCTGCAGGTAACAACTAAGAGTCAATGACTTGGTATGTAGTTATTGGTATTGGAGTATCTATGGTTTTGAGAATGGACGTCTGAAATTTTGATTGAGTATATCAAAGGGTGTGAGTAGGTGCACTATTTTATCACATGGATGACGTCATCAGTGATGTCATTTCAGATGTCATCAGTGATGTCACTGACCATGTCATGAGTGATGTAATATGTGACGTCATCAGCAGTTCATTGCGGGGGCACGAGTTATAGTTAGCTGAACTAACTATAACAGGGGAATTTCTAGGGTTTTGCACGAGGAAAATGTCCAGGTAACTATAACGCCCCTGAAACCTATGGTTTTTTCAGTGAATATATATATATATATATGAAACAAAAAAGGTTACCCTTCATTGAATATATGTATATATATTATTATATATTATATATATATATATACATATACATATATATATACTTTAAAACAATTAATAAACTTTTACTTTTAATTTATTTAATAATTTTAAAATTATATCAAAATTTACAAATTATATATATATTAATATGAAAACATTAAATCCGGCCAGTCCCGGTCGGAAGGATGAACCGCCATGAAAAGAAAGTGGGCTGCTTCCTTCAGATTATCTGGAAAGGTGTTGGCAGAAGGTACAGTGTAAATAGAATGGAACCTGAACTTTTTGCCCTGAGGCTCACTGGAGAGCTTTTAAAAATGCAAATATTTAATGTCATGCAGCAGTACCCACCGAAGGGTTTAATTAATGAGCAATGGCACTACGAGCCCCAGAATGCTGTTGTGTAACCTAACCTACCGAAAGGCATAAAAGAAATGAAAATATGGACTCGCCAATTACTCACCTCTGCCTAATTGACTTGCAATTCGCCCGTGAACAAGGAGCAAGGAGCTCTGAAACGCGTAGGGCTGTAGAATTGTCAGGACATTGCTGCCGGTTTGCTATGAATAAAGAATTCTGCTCCAAATAGTGGGATTCGTCTGTACTTTGAGTGCGTCCTCGCAGGTGGGACAACTTTGTGAAAACATATATTAATATATGTGTAGAGAAAACGCCTTCAGGTAACCAAATCCTTGGCAAAAGACGAAGCGTACCCAATATAATTTTGTGCCAGCGTTTATTTAGTGCCCAACACCAATGCCGCCATCACGCCTTTCAGCCCTCGTGGGGCCTTGATCACATGACAACGTTGAGGGCATGACAGAAGTATTTAAAGTGAACAACCTCATTATCAAATGCATCAGGTGTGTGATTTAAGCAATAGACATAAAGAACATCCTCCGATCGCACCTCAACATATCGGTAAATGCATGTTCGATCGGAGCACGACATTAATGTGAAATACATGATTGAGAATCACCGTATAATACGGGAAATGGGGTAAAGGACAAGAATCTACCCAGAGCATACACAGTATATAAATATATAAATATATAAATATATACATAAAAGAATAAAACACAAATGCATTGCATATTTAACCGCATATTCTTAAAAAACTTTGTTGTTTTTATACATTTTAAAACCATGTATGAGTTGTAAAATAAATACAAATTGTGATACATGCCCACATAAATATAGATAAATAGATAAATAAATAAATATCATATATAAAAATTAGGGTATCTTGTTTACAAAGAATAGCTAATGAACATTTAATCAGTTAAAAAATGATGCATGTGTTCATGTTCTGTATATGGTACCTTAGATCCTATTAGACACTTCGTCAAAAATGTGAGACGCTAGTCATACCCATCATTGAATGTCATATTGCTGTACGTACAAAAGATGCAGAGATAAAATCATCATAAATATGTGCAAACCAAGTGTGCGTGTAAAAAAATATGCTATAAAAAAATCGAAAAAAGAGACCATATTGGTCTCGGGAGAAGGCAGTCTTGTATGTTAAAATGCTGAAACAGTTATTTTTAAAACATAATTTTTTAAAAATATTTAGAGACAGGTAAAAAAGTCTTCACTAGCATTGAGTCCATTTGGTGTTTTGCAATCCATGAGAATAATGTGCCTGGTTTATAATTTGCGCAACAATGCCTCTCGATTACCACCTCTTCTTAGGGGCAGGACTGTATCTATGGCAAAGTATTTCAGGCCTACTGGGTTTCTATTGTGAGACTCATTGAAATATATGTGTGTTTACCTTTTTAAAGTTTATTTGTTATATTAAATATATATGTACCAATAACATAAAATCTAATAATAAATTCTATTATAAATAAAAAAATTAAACTATTTAAAAATCTTCAAACGTTTAAATTTCCCACTCCAGTCAGTGCAACAGTAGGGAAAGTGTTGGATAGCGGAGAGGTAAAAATTACTATTCCCACCCCAGTGAGTGTAACAGTAGGGAATGTGTTGGATAGCGAAGGGGTAAATATTACTGTTCCCATTACAGTGAGTGTAACAGTATGGAAAGTGTTGAATAGCGGAGGGGTAAAAATTAGTATTCCCACACCAGTCAGTGCAACAGTATAGAAAGTGTTGGATAGCAGAGGGGTAAAAATTACTATTCCCACTCCAGTGAATGCAACAGTAGGGAAAGTGTTGGTTAGCGAAGGGGTAAAAATTACTATTCCCACACCAGTCAGTACAACAGTAGGGAAAGTGTTGGATAGCGGAGGGGTAAAAATTACTATTCCCACTCCAGTGAGTGTAACAGTAAGTAATGTGTTGGATAGCGGAAGGGTAAAAATTACTATTCCCACTCCAGTGAGTGTAACAATAGGGAAAGTGTTGACTAGCGAAGGGGTAAAAATTACTATTCCCACACCCGTCAGTACAACAGTAGGGAAAGTCTTGGATAGGGGAGGGGTAAAAATTACTATTCCCACTCCAGTGATTGCACCTGTATGGAAAGTGTTGGATTGCACAGGGGTAACAATTAATATTCTCACTCGGGCTAGTTCAAAATTACAAGCAAACAAAATATTAACAGCAAAAATATTTAAACAACAAAATAAAAAATAAAAAATGAACATGTTAAAAATGTAACTACAAACATATTTAGGGGTCGATTCCGATCCGTTAAAAAAATTCCCGTACGACTCGTATCTGGATTTTTTTCTGTACGAATCGTACAAGTCCCGTACAAACTGGCAAGTACGATTCGTATGTGAAAAAGTCCAAACGAATCGCATTGGGTAAATTCCCCGACACGTCCTCGGGTCGGGAAAAGTGTCCGACACGTCCCCGGACATTTTTACGTCCGATTGTACAACCGTATGGTAAAAAGACCGTCCGGAGCGAACACCCATAGCAACCATGGAGACGTCCAAATAGGTGCCCGGTACGCGCCGAACACCCCCCCCAGCCCCCGTATGTACGTGCCGTACCCCCAGCCCCCCCACGGATGTACGCGCCATACCCCCACTCCACCCGTGGATGGACGCGCCGTACCCCCACCCCACCCGTGTATGTATGCCGCGTCCCCCCACCCCCTTATGTACGGCGCGTCCCCCCACCCGTTTATGTACGGCGCGTACCCCCACCCCCGCAGGTACAGCGCGTACCCCCACCCATGTATGTACGGCGCATACCCCCATCCGTGTATGTACGGCGTGTACCCCCACAAGTGTATGTACGGCACGTAACCCCACCCCCGTATGTACGGCGTGCACCCCCACCCCCGTATGTACGGCACGTTATGCGCTGGGGGTCCACAGCGTACCTACGGGGGTGGTGGTACGCTCCGTACCTAGGGGGGGGCTGGGGGAACGGCGCGTACACACACCTTACCCCCAGCACCCCGTATGTACGCACCGTACCCCCAGCCCCCCCCTGTACGCGTCGTACCCTGGGTTCACGTATGTACGGCATGTACCCCCAGGCCCCCACACCCTGCCCGTGCCGGTAAGCACCCTACCCGAGGCCCCTACACCAGCACCCTCACCCAGCCGTGCGCATGTACGAGTCGTACCAAGCCATAGCAAATGTGAGCACTGTACAACAACATGGCCGATGTACGCACCGCACAGACGCGAAAAACACACGTACTGAACCAGGACACTGCAAAACACCACAAGGAGAGTCAATTCGAATCGCACAACACCACAAAACACGTCCAACAAGCCCAAATACACCCAATACACTGACCTGCAACAGCCAAACAGGTAAACAGAGGACCAAAACACAACCACCCCTTATAACACACCCACCCAAAGTTCAAACACAGCCACACCCACAAATGGACCAATAAAAAGGGCCCACACACACAAACCATGAGCCTTTGCAACAGACCCACTGCTGCCAGACCCCACAGACAACCCACAGCACCAGACTTGAACCTTTACTACACCTTACACTTGCACACCTTCACACAACCACCTTCACGAACACCCCCTCATCACATTCACACACACACCTTCACAACCACACCCACACACCCACAACCATCCACACCCACACCCCACACCATGCCCACAGACAGGAATACAAAGTTCTCAACAGCGGAGCTGGAGATCCTTGTCAACGAAATCATCAGAGTCGAGCCACAGCTCTTTGGAACATTGGTCAGAAACACCAGCGTCTCAGAAAAATCAGCCATGTGGCAGAGGATCATCGACAGGGTGAATGCTGTTGCGCCCATCCGAAGGACCAGGCATGAATGCCAAGCCAGGTGGTACGATCTGCGGAGGAGGGTCCGCGCCAAAATAACCGAGGAACACAACCAGGGGAACATCACTGGAGGTGGGCCGCCCCGCAGACCGGTACAATACCATCCCTGGGAGGAGAAGGAGATGCGCACGCTGCCGCCGGTGGGAGTACACGGACTAGAAGGACTCGCCGAGCCTGGTGAGTACACAAACAATTCACCCCACATGGGGGGAATCGCATCCACAAGCCAACTCCCGATAATGCATGCAACTACCCCAAAGCCATCACTGGACGCAACCACATTCCAACAACACGCAAATGCACTATCGGCTCCATGCCCCATGCACCAAGCAAGGCCATGCCAAGACACAGGCCACACAAAACACCAACACAAGACAGGATGTCCGTGATGCCGGGAGAGGGGGCCTCCAAAATCACATTGTGCAACTCATAAGCAGACACCAATGCCCTCAGCCCATATGGCCTAGGGCATAGCCATACAAACAGTGTGTCCCGACACTGTACTGTGTCGCCTGCAAATGGCGGCCGCGTCGCAGGATGACATGGGTATGAATGCCCAATTCGCACATAACAGCAGCTAATGAAGAGGCAACACTGTGAAAGAGTGTCAGCACACACCGCCGCTGCAGCGCAGACTCAGAGACACTCTGCCCAATGGGGTCCGGGAGATTCGATTCAAAGCCACATGAACAAGCCAATGGCCTTTGAAAGACCTGCAAAGTGTGTGTGCCCAGGAAGCTGGGCTGAGGTGACAGAGGGTGACAGACAGACGGAGGGAGAGGGAGAGGGAGAGAGAAGGAGGGAGACAGAGGGCGACAGAGGGCGACAGAGGGTGACAGACAGACGGAGGGAGAGGGAGAGAGAGGGAGGGAGACAGAGGGCGACAGAGGGCGACAGAGGGTGACAGACAGACGGAGGGAGAGGGAGAGAGAGGGAGGGGGAGGGAGAGAGAGAGAGGGAGACAGAGGGTGACAGAGGGCGACAGAGGGTGACAGACAGACGGAGGGAGAGGGAGAGAGAGAGAGGGGGAGGGAGAGAGAGGGAGGGAGACAAAGGGTGACAGACAGACGGAGGGAGAGGGAGAGAGGGAGAGGGAGAGAGAGGGAGGGAGACAGAGGGGGACAGAGGGAGACAGACAGAGGGAGGGAGGAGGGTGACAGAGGGAGGGAGAGAGAGAGACAGAGGGAGACAAAATCACCCTTGGGTGGTGTGGGCATGTCCGCACATCAGCAGGTGGACTGTGTGCATGTTGACAAGGTCTGGCAGTGCGTGAAACACCCCTCATTTGTTTGGAAAGCACTGGCCCATGTGTCAAACTGTGCACGAGTCGATCCTCGCAGCAGGCACAAACCTAACCTCACAACCAGTATACCCACTCACAGTGTTTGTTAGAACCCAGTCACAAATGCATAAGTTTCCTACCTGCATTCTCCACTAGACATGCCAAAGCAACATTTGGCCGCGTACAGTGCAACACATAAGTTGGTTCTGCAGCGCTCGCTACGCACGCTTGCTACACTGCTCCCTGCGTTCAAAACTGATGCAACAACAAAGAGTGTGTCACACATAGGAAAAGTGTTGACAGTCGTGGCCAGGGACATACCCATGCACCATGCACAATGCACAGGGACTTGCCAAGTACAGACAAGGTAGATGACACTTGGCCCTGCTGTAGACAGCACAAGGCAAACCTGTGACCACTCTACACTCAAACACCAACTCCACATGCCACCTACCTACCACAGGAACTCACATTCACTGTCATGCCACCAGGTACCATGAGGGGATAGACACATCACCTGGTAGACCCAATGACAAATCACACCACACCCAACAGCATGCCCGGTCACCCCCCCACCCCCTTACACAAGCACACACCCCCGGGGCAGCCAACGCAAATTGGCACTAGCAAAATAACCATCCCAACACTCATTAGACAGGCCAAATAACCAGGAGTACATATCAATCTGACCCCGCAACATACCCATCCACAAGTGCACTGTGAGAGGAATGCTAGACATATCCAACTACCCAGAGCAACTGTGCCAACTTGAAAATGCATGAAACATGGATGACGCATGTAACACCATTAACATTGTCTCTCTCTCACACACAGGGCAACGTCGTCGATCTCCCCCCAACACTGGGGGGGAAGACACACAGGACCAGGCTCGGCGTGACGATGATCCCACCGGCAGCGACTACTCTCACCACACCGTGGATGACCCCGACCAACCTGGCCCCTCTGGTGCCCAACCACCTGCAGCACCGGCGTCAGGTACAACTGTGCCAACCACCACCCCAATTCCTGCCACATCCCAGGATACACACAGGAGCCCTGCTCGCACACAACGCAGCCAGTCTGACCAGGAGGGACGAGGGCACCCAGGAGGAGGCAGGCGACTCCACAAATGCCATCCCTGAGGGGTCCCGGAGACCCGACGTGCCCACAAGGGCAGGCCAGGCTCAAGTGGGCAGGGGTGGTGGGAGTGGAGGACGGTGGAGGCGCGAGCCTGACCAGCCAGCTGAGGAACCGGTTATGTCACACGTCCGCAACATCCTGGACACATACCGGCGTGACACCAGAGGCATGGACCAGGTCGTGTCCAGACTTTCTGGGATGCAGGGGACCCTCGATGAGATTAAGAACCTGCAGGTCGAGCATCATGCCAGTCATCAACAACACAAAGGACGGATGGAGGCAAGACTGGCAGAGCTCCTGGCGGTGCACAGGGACGTGAGCCAATCACTCCGTCAGATTGCCCAAAGCCTGGCAAACCCTCCCGGTGCCACCAGGCATAGACCAGCACCAGACACAATGAGGGAGGAGGAGGAGGAGGATTCATCTGACGGAGCGTCCCTAGCATCGTCAAGGCCTGCATCTGAGGGTCCCCGGAGGAAAGTGGGTCGTCCACGTAAAAGACCGTGAGAGTCAGCGGACCATCACCATCTCCCAGGTCACCTGGCCTGGCACCTGGCCCTCTGGCGCAACAGCAGCACCTCATCAAATGACATTCTCTGCCACATGGACTTGCTGGTCACTGTCTGACTAATGTTGACAAAGACTGTGGCATGGACTCTGATGACTTCCAATGGCAAGGATACCATCTCCCCCTGTGAACTTTGGATTCCATACCCCCGGTACAGCACCTAATTGCATCCCCCAAACACGTACCCCACCACCAATAAATATATTAGAAATCACGAGATGATGCCGTCATTTAGCATTATTCCATTACATGTGTGTGTTGGCAAGTCAAACCATGGCTGAGTTTCGAAGTAACTCCAACCATGCATACCCTGGGGTCTGAGTCTGGCACAGGACACACATGGGTCACAATGTATCATCCAATACAGACATGGAGCACCATACTCACCCGTGATGGGCCCAACCAGCTGAGGGGGTGCCTGCACAACTGTGCGGACAGACCTATTGCGAAGAGCAACAGTCATGCGCAGAGATCAGGGATCATGTGGAGTGTCCTGGGGTGGGAGTCCCAGGTATGTGTAGCCAGGTGGGAGAACTATGTCCTGCAAGCAGGAGTCAGGTGGATGTGGAGAATGGTGGCCAGGCCAAGGTTGGATGCATGGAGATGGCACAATGGGGTCTTGGATGACAGTGCCACATGGTTGTGTTGGGGGCGTGGTCGTGGGCTGCATCCTGAGTGTGGCCATGGATTGTGAAGGTCATCCTGCAGATGACAGTGATCCATTGCCACCATCCCTGCTGGACGGTGATGTGGCTGGGTTGCCGGATGTTGAAGCAGAGCTGTGCAGATGCACCCTGGATGTGGACAAGTGTCATGGGAGTTGTAAGGTAGTTCTCCTAAGAGTGCAGGGTAGGATTGGACATTGATGTCGAAGTTGACCTGGGGGATGGTCTGTCTTGCCTTGAGGTGGATCGAACAGTGGACCGTGTGCATAATGCAGAGTGTTCTGAGGCCTGAGGTACAGATGCTGGTGATCAGCATAGCACATGTGAGCAAGCATTCTATGATGCACACCAGCTCGTGTGCGTGGACACTGTGTGCCTGTGCAGGGCCCTTGCGGGTGGGACACAAGCAGTTGACCCAGCTGTAAGGGGACAATCCGCAGATGAACACTTCAGTCGTGTACAAGTCCAGCATCAGGTGGCCAACGTGCAGCCATCTGCCAAAGGATACCATGCATTATTCAATATGGGAACTGGCAAGGAATGCGTCTTTGGGGAGGGTGAGGAGCACCTGCCTGTCAATGGGACACCAGATGATGAGGAGATGCAGTGCGCATGTCACGGTGTAGAGGGGGATCCTGGACACATTGTAGACTGACACGCTGGGATATGATACCTGTGCCATGTGTCCCACAACGATACCATACTACATGCAGAGGCCTGGAGTACCACTCACATGGCCATGTTGGGGTACAGAGCCGGTGGGGAGTAGGAGGGACATGACCGGGTTGGTGTGACAGGGTCTGGAAGGCGTGCCAGCGCTGTGTAGGCAGCTGGAGTTGCACACTCATTATGCAAAGGTGTTGTGTGGGTGATGAGTGCATGCCTGAGTGCATGCAACAGATGTATTGGATGGACATTGCTTGGTGGGTGGCGTCAACATCATGGTGTAGCGTGATGTGGCACATGCAAGGACATGAGGCACGTGCAATGTGCACGTAGCATGTGCAGATGGTCCAGCCTTTGCCACCGAAACTGTGTCACACACAAGCATATTACACCAAAATGAATGGGTGGAGGGAGGAAGGGGGGTGCGTCTTAGAGGCATGTGTGTGAGGGCAAATCTATAAACTCTGTGTGCCCTTGCTGCAGGGCCTGCAGCAGCAGGCGACATGTCCTGGAAACCATGCCACAAGTTGCACACTAACACAAGCATGTCAGAAAGGACTACTGCAAAAGGTGTATGAGAAGGGAGGAGTGTCTGGTTCAACATGGCACACATACAGACAATGAATGCACATGCAGCAAAGTGGCCGTTGTGGGGACTGAGATGGCAAAATACCTACACAGCCATGTACATCGTGCACAATACATATCATAATCCCTGACAAACAGCTTGCATCTTGCTACTCTACACATAAACTCATATGCACAATCTGTGACAACTATGCCAGACATGCCGCATGCACAGTGGCAAGAGACCTGCATTGACAGAGATGAGGCACCTTGGAGGCTGAAGGACACCTTTATTAGTCATGTTTCCCGGAAGGCTAATGCATCTATATTAACAGATGAACAGGTCATGTGGATGAACATGTGGAACCTACACTGGCACCCCCCTTTGCACCACAGATGCAGGAAACCCATAGAACTGGCACACAAGTGACAGGTTTGAGGCAAACACCCCGTGCTGCTCACGGAGAGCCTGCAATTCACCATTGAACCACTAATGGGGATGTCCCACACTACGTCAACCCGGTGCATCCCGTATGTTTCCGAGGGCAGTGTTACACACATTGATGCCTTCATCACAATCCACAATCACATTACAGATGACTGTCACCAAGTGTGACTATCAATTCAGGTGAATCCAGCTCCATGTCATGTGACCCATGGTGATTCTACATGTATGCAAAGTAACCAAACATGAACAGGACCAGTGCACACACATTCCAAATACATATCACACCCAAAAAGCCGTGGTGCATCCCTTACCCTAAGGTGATTTTTCCACATGTCCGTGCATGTTACGCTGATTCAGCACACGTTGCTGAATTCATGAGGAATAGCAGGAGCACAACAATGCCACCAGCAGACAGCATGCGCAAATACCTGGGGAAGAGAGACACACAAGAAGTGAGCCAAAAGGAGCACATCCGCATGCATGGGCATGTACTCGACACGTATAAGGTTGTCAACATGCTAGGTGAAAATAGTGTCTCAGGTAAGACCTACTGTTATTACACCATCACTCGAGTGACACATCCATACACACCTCTGACTCACTTGCCAGACATGCAGATGGACCCACACATTGCAACACATGCCACAGAAGGCTCAATGCGTGAACACTCAGACACTGCAACTCACCACTAAGAAAAGAAGTTGCGTATGAGCCGACTCCGGATGTCCTCTTCCTCCTCCTCCTCTACATCACTTGCCTCGTCACCAAGCCCCTCGTCCTCCACGGGTGGATGTTCCTGCTCATCCGGATCCAGGATGAGTGGCACAGCTTTCTTCACTGCCATGTTGTGCAGCATGCAGCACATGAGGAAGATTTTGCAGACCTTCACCGGTGCATATGGGAGTGCGCCGCCGGTCTTGTCGAGGCACCGGAAGCGGCTCTTCAGGATGCCAAAGGTCCTCTCTATCACTCGCCTGGTCTGCCCATGGGCGTTGTTGTACCGGTGATCGGCAGCCGTTCTGGGGTTGCGGAGAGGTGTGATCAGCCATGGCATGTTGGGATAGCCAGAGTCCCCTACATGGAAACATCATGGACAGAAGTGGGTCAGGAGAGGCAGTAAGACAGAAAGATGACGCTAAATACAGGAGTAACAGAGTATACCCACCAACAAGACATGCTCGTTCGTTGCACAGCTGCAGCATCATTTCAGGCACCCTGCTACGCCTCATGATGTAGGCATCGTGTGCTGATCCTGGAAAACGAGCACAGACATGGGAAATCACCATGTTAGCAAGACACACCACAAGGGCATTAATGGAGTGGTAATGTTTCCTGTTCCTATAGGCTACCTCCTGTGCCTGTGGTGGTACCAAAGCCACATGTGTCCCATCAATAGACCCAATGACATGGGGCATCCCTCCCAGGGCATAGAACTCACCCTTGACACCTGTCAACTGCTCAGGAGTTGGGAAAGGTATAAACTCATCCAGGTGAACCAACATGGCCTCTAAAAAATCATGCAGGACACGGCTGAACATGGTCTGAGACATGCCACCAACATGAGCAATGGTTTGTTGGAACGTACCCGTGGCAAAGAAATGTAAGGCTGCCATCACCTTCATCTTGGGTGTCAGTGCAGTAGGATACCTGTGTAGCGGTTGGAGGTGTGGTGCCAGCCTTGCTGTCAAGTTCAGAATCAACCGTTGGGTGAAGCGGTAGCAGCGTATACACTCACGTTCCCTCAGGGCAGCCAAGTCTGGGATTGGTCGGGGGAGAGGCGGAGCCCTGCAGTAATTTGGAAGGGACAACGAAGAGTGAGTACAGTACAACAACACTGTCAATGTACTGAGCACATGTTGAACAGCCAATACACATATGCTACATGCAGAGTCAGGTCTGTGCAATATATCCTGGACACGTATGCCAGGCAGGTGACACTCCTACCAAGGGCCATCTACAAACGTGGATTCACATGCTCAACATGACACGGCATGAGACTAGCTGTGGGCCAGTGTAAGTGAACAGGCAGACGCATTACAGGAGTGACAGACATCCTCATGTGTGCAGGAGAAGGATGTGTATCATACAGACAGGTTGCAGAACACTAGAGGCACAGGTCACATGTCCCTGAAAAAAGCACAGACCACACACCTTGCCATGAAGGGGTACATGTCAAAACTGATCACACATACATTGATACTATGCAGATATGTCCTTGTCTCGCAAGTCCATGTTCGATGCATACATACACACGTTACGTCTGATTCCACATGTGTCCTGGTGTGCATAATAGTGTGCCATGCCCATCCACACACATGCACATGTTGGATGCAGCAACTGCAGATGCATTGGACGGTACACCAACAGCAAGCTTATGGGAACACATGACACACACATGACATACTCACTTCGTGCAAAGCCGGTAGTCACATGTCAGCTGTCATTATCCGTGTACCTGGCATCAGGGGACAGTTGCGGGTGTTGGCGACTGTGCCATGCCAGTGACGCAGTGCTCAACAAGTCTGTACTACATGCACACATGTCAAAGGTGTGAAGGGGATGTGTGGCACATAGTGCAGCTTGACACATGACATGTGTACACAGCTCATCACACATCTACTGGGTTCAAACATGAGGAGATTTGTGCCACATCACAGCCTGACACACCTAGGCCCGAGACATGTAGGACTGCACTGACAATGACTTGATGTCCAGCCTCGGCCAAGTATGACAGCTCAATTCCTTTCTGTGTGCTGCCTGTCACCAGTGTAAGGTGTGAAACGCACCGTACACACGCTCTGAGGGCGTGTGTAGGGTCCTTGTCACTATGGTTGTGTCGCCGTAGGCGTACGCCATAGTGATACGGTCCGTACACGCGTGTGTAGGGTCCGTATCACTATGGTTGTGTCGCCATACGCCATAGTGATACGGTCCGTACACGTATGTGTAGGGGCCGTATCACTATCGTTGTGTCGCCGTACGCGTATGCCATAGTGATACGGTCCATACACGCGTGTGTAAGGTCCGTATCACTATGGTTGTGTCGCCGTACGCGTACGCCATAGTGATACGGTCCGTACATGCGTGTGTAGGGGCCGTATCACTATGGTTGTGTCGCCGTACACGCACGCCATAGTGATACGGTCCGTACACACGTGTGTAGGGGCCGTATCACTATGGTTGTGTCGCCGTACACGTACGCCATAGTGACACGGTCCGTACACGCGTGTGTAGGGTCCGTATCACTATGGTTGTGTCGCCGTACGCGTACGCCATAGTGATACGGTCCGTACACGCGTGTGTAGGGTCCGTATCACAATGGTTGTGTCGCCGTACGCGTACGCCATAGTGATACGGTCCGTACACGCGTGTGTAGGGGCCGTATCTCTATGGCGTACACGTACGGCGACACAACCATAGTGATACGGACCCTACAGACGCCTGTACGGACCGTATCACTGGAGTAGTGGTGCCCTAGGGGCGTGGAATGCACCGTAACTGTGTGTGTATAGTGAAATTACATAGGGGACACATGAGGGACAAGTATAAGGGCCTAAATGCATGCTGGTTGTAATGGAGACCCAGTTTGAATTTCAAATGGTTTCATCAGGTGGCCAGCAGAAGTCGGTTGGAGACAATATACAAAGTTGCAAAGTGGTTGTTGACTTGACATCATGCTAATTTTTTTAAACATGCAAAGGCACCCACTGGGGTAGTTTTAAAGGGATTGGAGGAAACGTAGGATGCAAATGAGATTGGCCAATCACTCTGTACTCCTGTAAATGTAACAGGCCAGCAAGGCAAATATAAGGCAGACAGGCCCCATGAGAGAGCACTTGCCTGCACAACCATTCATTCCACACCACTGCTGCTGCTGCTCGTGATACCTCTGGCACCATGTCCAGGTCTGTGGAGAGGGCACAGCCATTCACCCAGGAGGAAAACCAGGCCCTGCTGGATGTGATCCTCCCACAGTACCACAGCCTGTATGGGAGACCAGGGGTGCAGGTGAGTGGTGACTCCATTAGCTTAGACTGTGCCCCTTTTTTGTGACTGTCACTTCTGGCATTGTGTCCAGGTGTGACAGACATGCAATGTTCTTTAGAGTGGGTCCCAGGGGGGGAATGCCTCATGTCTCCCATGCAGAGCATGCTGTAGTGCATGTCTGCACTCCTCACTTGCATAGTGCTTACTGTGACAATCACTGCATGGTGCATGCCACATTCAGCCTGGCTAATCCTCTTGGGAATGTTGTTTCTACAGTCCTAATGTGATTCTGTGGTCCCCCCAGTGTGACAGGTGACTGTACCCACAGATGTGTGTAAGTTGAGTGTACCTGTGGTGAGAGTGTCCAAATGATGTGTTCGTCCCCTGGACATTGGTGTGTGTGTAAGTCCCCTGTCATGTGGGTGAGTGTCTATGTGGAGTGTTGCCCCCCAGCTGCATGAGGGATGCATATACCCTACCCATCTGATGTGAGCAGGGAGCAGTGCTGTGTCTGACGTGCTGAGCCTGCCCCACACCTGTGACACCCCCCTGTCTAGTGCCACATGTGCAGAGTGATTGTTGGACAGGCCACACGAAGGGCTTGCTCCCTCCCCACATGACAGGGCCCAAGCCCCGGCCCGCCAGGCGTGACCCACGAGAATCACCCGCACCCCGTCTCCCGACGGAACTCCTGCCCTCGGACCTCCATGTAACCCGGGCCCAAGCCACCACCGGCTCCCTCGGCCGGGTCAAGCCGCCATCTTGGGCCCTGCGCCACGAGGCCGCGTGGCCTCCACCCGACCCTAACCCTGGGCCTGGCCGGCCCCGACATCCCGGCACCACCATCCCCCCAGGAGGTGAGCGGACCACTTGGCAGGTCAATGGGAGAACGAAGCGCCAAGGACTCTCCCCCGCCAGGTGACGATCGCCTCCAGCTTCCCCAGGCACCGGCTCCACCCCCCCGCTGGGTGTCTGGACACCTTCATCCCGGACCCTCCGACCTCCAAGTGCGAGGGTCCGGACATCAAAGGGTGCCTGCCCTATAACTGGAGCAGCTCCGGAGCAGGAAGGCAGTTGTATCCTGGAGTCGAGAGACACCGAGAGAACTCAGCCTTGACGGACTACGGGCGCTGCCGTAGCCCTATCTTGCGAACTATCGTCCTGCCTGCTGGCGCTGCCGCGGCCTTCTGCAACATCCATCCTCGTCGGGACCTGCTGGCGCTGCCGCGGCCCGTTGTAACGACCACCTTCACCGGGACCTGCTGGCGCTGCCGCGGACCGTACCTCGACCATCTTCACTGGGACCTGCTGGCGCTGCCGCGGACCGTGTATCGACCATCTTCACCGGGACCTGCTGGCGCTGCCGCGGCCCGTACCAGCTAGACCACCAAGCTCGAGGATTGTGAGCTACCCACCATACCATCTCAACTACCAGACTGGTAACCAGACTGTCCCGCTACCCCCTTTCCCCATCTTGAGAGACTTGAATCGAGGGGACCCCTGAGTCCAGACCTCCTTGTACCTTTACATCGTACCTTAAGAAGTGCTTATAAAGAACGCTAACTCATCTCCTTGTGTGGTATCTGTCTGTGGGGGGGAAGTTATTTGTCTGTACGATCGCTGGAGACGGCTCTCCCCGGAGACCTCTCCCCTTGTCCTCGGCCGACCCTCCCGGTCCGTCTAACAGTGATGTTTGTACCCGCAGTTGCCAATGGCAGGTGATTGTCCTGTGCCTGTGTGTGTCTGTGTACCCTGCTGAGGTTGCGCCAGTGGCCTGGGGCATGTGACTGCTTTGAGGTGCTGTACATAATTGTGGTGCAGCTTGTGATGCACAGTGTGAGCCGGGATCAGTGATTGTGTTGCACCCCTCATTCCACCTGTGTACTTTCAATGCCACGTCGTGCATTTGGCCTTCCCCAGAGGATAATTTCCCTATGTTGAAGGTGCAATGATTTTGCTGCATACTATGCCCTGTTCAAACCAGCCAAATTGTTCAAATGTGTGTCTCTGTGACATGTAGCAGGTGTATTGATGTTGACTCACTTTGTCATCCTCACAGGTAGGCGCCCATGCCAAGGGGGAGATCTGGAGGGAAGCCGTCAGTGCCGTGCGGTTGGTGGAGGGTCGGAGGCGGCGCCTGCCCCAGGTGAGGAAACGCTGGCAGGATATCCGGTGCTGGACCAGGAGGATCGCCCGGGTCCTGCTGGGGGACTCACCTGAGAGCCACAAGAACCGTGGGCGCCGGCGCCTGCCCACCAGATGAAGCGTGTGCTGGCGGTGGTCTTCCCTGACTTGGATAGGCGCCTAGCGGAGAAGCAGCAGCAGGAAGGGGGTAGGTACATGTGTGTTTGTTGTGTGTCACCAGCTTTTGGAAGTGCACAGTTGCATGGATACACTGCCAGGGTTCATAAGTGCAGTACATATCCTGTTCCCCAAAGTAAACCGGTGCTGTTCTTCCTCCCTTCCCCTCCTTGACACGTGTTCCCTGGTCTGTGTGTAGTCACTCTAGCACAAGGTCATCTAGGCTGGCAGTTAATCCAAGTGCCCAATGCTTGCAGCATCATGTGTGGGGGTGGTGTGTAACATGTGTTGGGACCTTGCCTGTGCCCTGGCCAGTTCAGTCAATGTGGGGTCCATGTTAGTTGGCACTGATGCTGAGTCCCGACATAGGAGTGTGTCTGAAAAGTGTACTGCCTTACAGCATGCATGACCAATGTTGTGGCCTCAGACATGATGTGCATGAGTGGGAGATATGCATAGTGCAGGGACGTTTGCTTCTGTTGCAGTCATATCCATACAGGACCATGGAGGAGTGTGGCCACTACAGTCCCCTGGGGCACCTTTTCCTAGGTATCATGTGTGTCATCCAACAATGTGGACATTCACTGTGTCTTCAGCATAGGTTGGGCTCTCTGGCATTGTACCCTGGCCTAATGTGTATATATGTAAAGTGTGCTACATGTGTCCACTGTACAGGGTGACCCAATTTGGCTTGTGCATACTCACAGTGGCCGGTGCCAGTGTGTTTTGGTACAACTATCTGATGATGGTTGTTTGTCAATTTTATGTGTGGACAGGCGCACAAGGGTTAGTTCGTTTACATTCAGGATTTATTGAAGGGCATTTTAGTAATCCCTGAGTAAGAGGAGTAAGTACTTCCTCTGTGTCACTCACATTGTCTCAGGTAGGGGGGGGTTTGTGCGGGAAAGGCCTACATGTCCAAACCGTATGTGCCCTTGCCAGGTCTGGCCTGTGTGTGATGATTGTCTGGACATACACTCAACATGCTGTGACCCAGTCATGTTGGGCAGGGTTTAATGTATTTGCTAAGCAGCATGTGCCAAAAGTTACATGACATGGTTCCTGCTCATCCCTTTTTTGGCTACGGTGTGTGGTCCAGATGCTGTACTCGACTGTCCCCAGAGACTTGCTCCTCTGTCTAATTTGATATAAAGTTCTTGGCTGTTGTGTCATGCTCTCCATTGTTTCTCAGTGGCATGGTGGGTCAACCAACTGTGTGGTGCAGGGCCTACATATGTGCGTAGTATTGTAGATGTTACTCATGTTGCTTTTCATGCTATGCACTGTGACCTATGTAGTTTTGAATCATGTGTCATATGTATACAGGTGTCTGATTATTTCCTATCTCTTCACCTTGCCCACTGAAGCGTCGGGGGAAACCGAGGGAGACACTGGCACGGAAATTGAGGAGGGATCCAGCAGCGGTGCCACCAGTGCTGGCGAGTCTGTCTCAGCGAGTGGCACGGAGGCGGAGGGGAGTGCGGCGGAGGACCTGTCCAGTCCCACCACCGACTATGACGCTGACGGGTCCAAGGCTGAGCTCCCTGAGAGGGCGGACGCTGCTCCCAGTGCTGGCAGCAGCACTCCATGTGTCGCCGCCCCCTCCATTGCCTTCACCCGCCTCCCACCTGCTCGGGTCCCTTCTGTCCGTGCTAGGCACAAACAGGTCTCCTTCGTGCCAGGCACCGCACCCCCTGCCCCTGTCTCCCCTGCTGCCGTCAATGCCGAGTCTGTGAACATCCTGCGGATGTTGCAGGTTGGTCAGACATCGCTGCTTAATGTCCTCCATGGCCACACCAGACTGCTGACACAGATGGTGTCGTACATGGAGGGCATGTCAGCAGCGATGTCTGACCAACAGATGTTGCTGAGGTCCATGGACTCGTCAGTGACGGCAGCAGTGGGTCTCCTGCAGCGCTTCGTCCCCCCCTACCCCTGCACCATCCACACTTCCCACTCCCATGCCTGTCCCAAGCACACCCTGACATCCCCATGCACGCACCCCACCAGACACAGGCAGCACACCACCAGGGAAGGCAAAGCGCACTCCTCCAGTCATGCACACACAGGGGGAAGTAGGCACACCCACTGGGTCTGGGGGCAAACAGCAGGCACGCAGCCAGAGTGGGAGTCCACATTCCTCAAGACCCACTTCCTCCAAAACCACTCCCCTTAGCTCTCCTGGCCAACTGTCACCGAATGAGTCCTTGGTGGCCACTGTGTCCCTCAGCCCCAGTGTGGCACCACCCCGCAAGCGGTGGAGGCAGTGCACCGCCGCGGGAGTAGAGTCCCCCCCCTGTCCACACCCCCCACCCCCGGGAGCGCTGCAACCCATCCCTCTGACCCCCCCCTCCTTGGGGCCTGTGGTTCATTCGGGTGCAGGGGAGACGCTGGGCGACCTGGCATTAGTGTGTAGCGCCGTGCTGGAATCCACCTTTGGCGCTGCCCCACCCCCTGTGGTGGAGTCGTCCATCCCTGCACCCACAACACCTACCCTTGCCCCTCCTGTCCCTGCGGTGCCTGGTCCTTCCCCCCCACATGATGCCCCCCCTTCTGTGGATGAAATGGACATGTGAACTGTGCAGGCAAGCTAGGGGACACACGTCCAGATGTGTACCCCCCGAGGACTTTGCTGATGGCCTGGCCCATGGGCCTTGTAAATAATGGACATTTTGAATGCTGAATAAAGCTTTTTGTTTTTCTTTTGCACCCTTATGGTTTCCTGGACTTGCTGTTGGTGGTGCTGCTCCATGATTTGGGGTGGTGATAATGTGTTAGGTGTCTGGGAAATGTTGTAGTGTGCTGCTCATGGGGTGGACCCTGGTATCTGTGTGCCATCACAAGGGCTCTGCAAATAATCTTTGATCATGTGTGCTCTTACTGTATGGTGATATTGTCCCAAGGTGTGTTCCTTCCTCTGTGGACCCTGACATCTTCCCTGCAGGCTGTTTCCCAATTGTAGTGCTGAGCTGTGTCTACATATCCTGGATGTGTGACGGATCCCTTCAACTTTGGCCATGCCTGCTCAGCAATGTCTCCACCTGCATCATTTGTGGCATCCTTGGTGGTCACTGTACTAGTGTATGGAGTATATTGACATGACTTCATGTGGACATGTTCCCTTTTACGCCCTATGCATGTGTGTACTCCCAGCCTTGCACACATGTGTTACGTGTTCTGCAGGGTCTTTGGTCACCTGACTGACAATTGTGGGCATTGTATCTGTGGGTACTCCACCCTTTTCCTTTCATGGGAGGCAACAACTTGTTGGCTGCCCCAGCACCTGTACATTCCTATCAGTCCTGTGTGACAGTGTGTGTTCCCTTTGGGTCTCTTAGTTTAGTAGGGTGGCACATGAGTATACAGTCTTGTTGCATGCTCTCATTGTGTGTATTGTGCTGCCAGCACCAGGGGTGGGTATGCATGTGTCATTTGTATGGGCACTGCTGGGAGTGATAGGCACCCACCCCTCATATATCTGGGCACTGCTGGGAGTGATAGGCACCCACCCCTCCTATGTCTGGGCACTGCTGGGAGTGATAGGCACCCACCCCTCATATGTCTGGGCACTCCTGGGGGGACTCTGCACCCACCCCTCCTATGTCTGGGCACTGCTGGGAGTGATAGGCACCCACCCCTCTTATGTCTGGGCACTTCTGGGGGGACTCTGCACCCACCACTCCTATGTCTGGTCACTGCTGGGGGGACTCTGCACCCACCCCTCCTATGTCTGGGCACTGCTGGGAGTGATAGGCACCCACCCCTCATATGTCTGGGCACTGCTGGGAGTGATAGGCACCCACCCCTCCTATGTCTGGCCACTGCTGGGGGGACTCTGCACCCACCCCTCCTATGTCTGGGCACTGCTGGGAGTGACAGGCACCCACCCCTCCTATGTCTGGGCACTGCTGGGGGGACTCTGCACCCACCCCTCCTATGTCTGGGCACTGCTGGGAGGACTCTGCACCCACCCCTCCTGTGTCTGGGCACTGCTGGGAGTGATAGGCACCCACCCCTCCTATGTCTGGGCACTGCTGGGGGGACTCTTCACCCACCCCTCCTATGTCTGGGCACTGCTGGGAGTGATAGGCACCCACCCCTCCTATGTCTGGGCACTGCTGGGGGGACTCTGCACCCACCCCTCCTATGTCTGGGCACTGCTGGGAGGACTCTGCACCCACCCCTCCTATGTCTGGGCACTGCTGGGGGGACTCTGCACCCACCCCTCCTATGTCTGGGCACTGCTGGGAGGACTCTGCACCCACCCCTCCTATGTCTGGGCACTGCTGGGAGTGATAGGCACCCACCCCTCATATATCTGGGCACTGCTGGGAGTGATAGGCACCCACCCCTCATATATCTGGGCACTGCTGGGAGTGATAGGCACCCACCCCAACTATGTCTGGGCACTGCTGGGAGTGATAGGCACCCACCCCTCCTATGTCTGGGCACTGCTGGGGGGACTCTGCACCCACCCCTCCTATGTCTGGGCACTGCTGGGAGTGATAGGCACCCACCCCTCCTATGTCTGGGCACTGCTGGGAGTGATAGGCACCCACCCCTCCTATGTCTGGGCACTGCTGGGGGGACTCTGCACCCACCCCTCCTATGTCTGGGCACTGCTGGGAGCGATAGGCACCCACCCCTCATATATCTGGGCACTGCTGGGAGTGATAGGCACCCACACCTCCTTTGTCTGGGCACCGCTGCGAGTGATAGGCACCTACCCCTCCTATGTCTGGGCACTGCTGGGGGGACTCTGCACCCACCCCTCCTATGTCTGGGCACTGCTGAGAGTGATAGGCACCCACCCCTCCTATGTCTGGGCACTGCTGGGAGTGATAGGCACCCACCCCTCCTATGTCTGGGCACGGCTGGGAGTGATAGGCACCCACCCCTCATATGTGTGGGCACTGCTGGGGGACTCTGCACCCTCCCCTCCTATGTCTGGGCACTGCTGGGAGTGATAGGCACCCACCACTCCTATGTCTGGGCACTGCTGGGGGGACTCTGCACCCACCCCTCCTACGTCTGGGCACTGCTGGGGGGACTCTGCACCCACCCCTCATATGTCTGGGCACTGCTGGGAGTGATAGGCACCCACCCCTCATATGTCTGGGCACTGCTGGGGGGACTCTGCACCCACCCCTCCTATGTCTGGGCACTGCTGGGAGGCCTCTGCACCCACCCCTCCTATGTCTGAGCACTGCTGGGAGTGATAGGCACCCACCCCTCATATGTCTGGGCACTGCTGGGAGTGATAGGCACCCACCCCTCATATGTCTGGGCACTGCTGGGAGTGATAGGCACCCACCCCTCCTATGTCTGGCCACTGCTGGGGGGACTCTGCACCCACCCCTCCTATGTCTGGGCACTGCTGGGAGTGATAGGCACCCACCCCTCCTATGTCTGGGCACTGCTGGGAGTGATAGGCACCCACCCCTCCTATGTCTGGGCACTGCTGGGGGGACTCTGCACCCACCCCTCCTATGTCTGGGCACTGCTGGGAGGACTCTGCACCCACCCCTCCTATGTCTGGGCACTGCTGGGAGTGATAGGCACCCCCCTCCTATGTCTGGGCACTGCTGGGGGGACTCTGCACCCACCCCTCCTATGTCTGGGCACTGCTGGGAGGACTCTGCACCCACCCCTCCTATGTCTGGGCACTGCTGGGAGTGATAGGCACCCACCCCTCATATATATGGGCACTGCTGGGAGTGATAGGCACCCACCCCTCCTATGTCTGGGCACTGCTGGGAGTGATAGGCACCCACCCCTCATATGTCGGGGCACTGCTGGGAGTGATAGGCACCCACCCCTCCTATGTCTGGCCACTGCTGGGAGTGATAGGCACCCACCCCTCCTATGTCTGGCCACTGCTGGGGGGACTCTGCACCCACCCCTCCTATGTCTGGGCACTGCTGGGGGGACTCTGCACCCAGCCCTCCTATGTCTGGGCACTGCTGGGGCTGATGGCCA
Organism: Triturus cristatus; assembly: GCF_964204655.1. Classification (NCBI taxonomy): domain Eukaryota; kingdom Metazoa; phylum Chordata; class Amphibia; order Caudata; family Salamandridae; genus Triturus; species Triturus cristatus. Next base: position 54,367,240 of record NC_140594.1, read on the forward strand.
CACACCCCTATGTGTCTGTCGACTGGCGTGGTACGACCCGTACCCACGCTCTTAAGGCGTGGGTACGGGCCGCACCGCCATTGTTGGGGTGACGTCGGGGTGTCCGTGGTACGACCCGTACCCACGCTCCTAAGGCGTGGGTACGAGCCGTACCCCTACGGCACCCCAACAATGGCGGGACGGCCCGTCCCCAAGCCTTGAGAGCGTGGGTACGGGTCATACCACGGACACCCCTACGTCACCCCAACAATGGCGGTACGGCCCGTACCCACGCCTTAGGAGCGTGGGTACGGGTCGTACCACTGACACCCCGACGTCACCCCAACAATGGCGGTACGGCCCGTACCCATGCCTTAAGAGCGTGGGTACGGGTCGTACCACGGACACCCCGATGTCACCCCAACAATGGCGGTACGGCCCGTACCCATGCCTTGTGAGCGTGGGTACGGGTCGTACCACGGACACCCCTACGTCACCCCAACAATGGCGGTACGGCCCGTACCCACGCCTTAGGAGCGTGGGTACGGGTCGTACCACGGACACCCCTACGTCACCCCAACAATGGCGGTACGGCCCGTACCCAAGCCTTGAGAGCGTGGGTACGGGTCGTACCACACCCACCCCTACGTCACCCCAACAAAGGCGGTACGGCCCGTACACATGCCTTTGGAGCGTGGGTACGGGCCGTACCACAATTGTTGTGATGCCAGTTCGCGTCCATGATGACTTCCGTTGTGGCAGACGCAGGCCTTGGTGGAGATGACCCCACCCCCGAAGTGACCAGGCCCTGGGGGTCAGGTATGTACAGGGCATGTTTGATTTCGGACTTGGGTGGGGGTTATGTTTCCTGCCCCTGCCCCCCCCTTTGACCCTGGGTGTTGTTCTGACCTTCTGCGGCGTCTGCGACGGTTCCTGTACACCAGGTGGACTGCAATGAGGGCCGGGATCACACGTAGGTTTGGGTCCATGGCTGTCCGTCGCGTACAGGTGCTCCTTGTGCGCGTCGTCCTGATTTCCCGACAGTTTTTGCCTCCCGTAACATATTGTCCATGCGGAGTGACGTCGGTACGAATCGTACTTGCTGGTTCGTGAAACGCTGCCTGACTCCGTCCGGACGTCACGTCCGCGGTGTCCCGGATCGGAATTGTGGATATTTTTTGTTCGGTCAGTGTTTTTTACGATTCGTACGCAAACGGTGTTTGCGTACGAATCATACTTGCATGTTTGTACGGTTTTTCGACCGGGTACGAGTCGGACGGAGAAAACGCTCCGTCCAACGGTTCGTACCCGGTTTATCCAGGATCGGAATCGGCCCGACAGTATTTAAAAAAATTAAAAGACATATTATAATGTTAAATACATATTACAAATATCTACAAATATTATATTAATTAAAATTTAAAATAATTTCCTAACATATACATATTTGATTAGAAATATTTAGGAACAAAGATATTAGTTATTACATAATTTAATTTTTTATTTCCTACCCTATAGCACCACATAATTCACAACCCACATCTAAATTCTAAAAAAGTACTTCCTTAATTAACATAAATAATTACCAATTCAATAAATATTATTATTAAAAAACAAATTAAAACTCATAACCCACAACCCACACCTATAATTAATTACACAATTTCGATATTTAATTTTCAATTAATTCATTAATAGTAATTAACAACAAATTATTAAGTAAACAGAAATTACTTTCCACCCTTTACCCCTTTAAACCCTACAACCTGCACCTAAAATTATTACACAATTTCCATAATCAATTCACAATAAATTATTTAATATAAATTAACAACTAATTATTCATTAATTAATCATAAATTACTTCCCACAGTTTACCCCTATAAACTCCACAACCCACACCTAAAATTAATTACACAATTTCCATAATTAATTTTCAATCAATTAATTAATATAAATTAACAACTAATTGTAATTAATAAAAAATTACTTCCCACCCTTTACCCCATAAATCCCACAACCCGCACCTCAAACAAATTACACAATTACATAATTAATTCACAATGAATTAACAACTAATTAATAATTTATTACAAATAAATTACTTCCCACCCTTTACCCCTATAAACCCCACAACCCGCACCTAAAACAAATTACACAATTACCATAATTAATTACCAATTGATTCAATAATTTTAATTAACAACCAATTAATAATTGATTACAATTAAATTACTTCCCACAATTAACACTATAAAATCTCAAAGAAACAAGTATTAATAAATAAAAAATAATCATTAATTTATTATAATTAAATTACTTCCCACTCTATTCCCCTATAAACTCACAACCCGCTATGGAACTAAAAAACGCAAAATTTACTTAAAATAAAATTGATAACTACTAAAGATGTAACACATATATTAAAAAACATAAACAATACTTACACAAAAACATACATCACATACATTTAAAATATAAACTAAAATACATAACACTAATTAAAAAATCGACATTTTGAATAACTATATTTTTGCAAATGATATTAATGACTGCTATTTTTTGTAAACAATATTTTTTACCTTAAATTCAATATTCTTGACCACGATATTCTTGCTGTCGATATTTCTGTGTCACGATATTTCCAACTCGATATTTGTGTAAGTAGACCTTTCCAACTCGATATTCTGTCTGAATACCCTCTCAGTACAAACTGATGCCGTTCGGTTTGGCATCTGCTGTCTCTGTTTTCCAGAGGGTAATGCAAAACTTATTGGGGTCTGAGGAAGGTGTGCTAGTCTTCCAAGACAAAGTTCATATTCATGCTAAGGATGTTCAGTCACATGACGACATTTCAAACAGGGTTTTAGATATTTTTGAGAAGCAGGGTGTGGTGCTCAAATCTGATAAGTGCAAGTTGTTGTGTGAAGAGGTGGAGTACCTGGGTCATCTAATTTCTGAAGAAGGGATCCAACCTAGGAAAGGTCTTTTAGATGCCATTGTTGGAGCCACTACACCTGTCAACATGAGATGACAGGGGTGAAGTCACTGTTGGGTCTCTTCAAGTACTACTTGCGTTTTATGCCAGATTTTGCTACCATTGTACGCCCGATTAGCAATTTGCTCAGAAAAGGAGTTACGTTTGAGTGGTCCAAGGAGTGTGTTTCAGCCTTCCAGCAGGTCAAGTTGTGCCTAAGTGACAGTAAAGCTCTCAAGCCTTATAACCCTGATTTTCCATGTTGCATAACTTTTGATGCGAGTAAAGATGGTCTGGATGCCGTTTTGACAGAATTCTCAAAATAAGAACACAGTTGTGGTATTCCACACTGGGTAATGTTGATAGGTTTTATGTTCATAGGCTATGTCATGTTAGAACCTTCATGATGTCATGGATTGTTGTACATAGAAAAGTTCTGTAAATGTTCAGTTACAGGATTGACTGCTGGCTGATGGATGGGATCTTCTCTTATGGAATAAATATCTTAATATCTGCATACCTGAGTGCTGAATTTATTATACAGCATACTTCACTGGCGTAGTCGGCACAAGAACCAACAAGAGAGGATCTCAACAAAAGGTTCTGGATTGTCATTGGATCTGTGAAACGATTTAAATGCTTAAAGACTTATGTTTATTACCTAAAGGATCGTGGAGTCCTTCATCTACATGCAAAAGAGGAGAAGGAACCAGATGTAAACACTGCGTTTGTATTTTACTGTGGTGCTGCTTATGAGACTCTCGATCTTTGTGAAAAGAGCCTATGTGACCAAGCAGATAATTATTACTTTGGTGCAACTCACAAAGTACTATTTTTTTCGACGCGTGTGTCTGGGTTAGATTCGCCGATTTCTTGAGATCTAAGACTCTCGCTCCGTGGAAGTCAATGTGAAAGGTGCTTATGTGACCAAGAAGATCGTTATTTTGGTGCAGCTCACAGAGCGCTATTTGTCTGGATGCGTGTCTACTAGTTGAAGCTCTTGCTACTATCTATTGGTGACTTGAACGGAACAAAGTTAAAAGAGAGAGGACTCAATTAAAGGTAATGTCGTTTTGATCGTTTGTGATTCTTCGCTGCACAGGTTTGAAAGATCGATACAACGTTACCTTTCCCTCGAGACATTGTGCTTCACAGAGTTTTCAAATATCAACATTGCGTCTCCAAGGAGTTAAAGAGTGCCTTCATCTTACCTGGAATCTGGAATCTCCTCATCCTTCTGGAACAGCCTTGTGAGACCGACTCTTTGCGTTGTCGTCATTCCAATCTCCGGATCTCGTCATCACGCATCACGCCGATTCAAGCGTGCGTGGTGGCCATTTTGGTTAACTGTAGCTTAGCAACTAGCAGTGCTCGGCAAGCGTGAAAACGGAAACAATGCGTACACGGAAGAACAAGTGATATTTACGCTGAAACGAGGAATTGGAGACACTGCAGTATATTAACGCTTTTGCTGCAACGAAGATATGGAGATATGGCAGTAAACTTATCTTTTCTTATGTATATTTGTGGTGATACTAGAATAATGTTGGTAGATTGTATTGAATAACACCAGCATTCATTCTTAAGGGATGTTTATCATAGCAATACATTAGAGGTATTTAAGCTTTGATTACTGAGGTGTCGATTACGATCCGGTAAAAATAATTTGCGTACGACCCGTATCCGTATTTTTTTACGTACGAGTCATACAAGTACCGTACAAACTGGCAAGTACGATTCGTCCGTGACAAATAACCACGAATAGCGTCGGGAAATGTCTACGAGAGTGCGTCGGAAAGTGTCCACGTCCGAATATCGTCGGGAAAATGTACGAAAGTGATCCGGACAGTTCCACGTACAAATCGTAAAACACAAGTCCGAGCGCAAAAGTACGATCCCGACCGTCCGTCCGAATACACAATCGCACTTAAAAAGGCCCGTACGGAGCCAACGCAGTAGCACACATGTACACGGGTAAACTCATGCCCGTGTACGAGCCGTACAGCCCCCCACCCCCAAATATGTCAGCACAGTACACTACCCTGTCCGCACTGCACCCCAGCCTCGCAACTGTACGCGCCGTACCCACCCCCATGTACGCACAGCACCCCCTCATGTAGGCGCTGTACCACCGCATGTACGCGCCGTCCCCCAGGGCCGCACGTGTACGCACCGTACCCCCACCACATGTACGCACTGTACCCCCAGCCCCCCCACCGCATGTATGCACCGAACCCCCACCGCATGTACGCACTGTACCCCCAGCCCTCCCACCGCATGTACGCACCGTACCCCAGCACTGCATGTACGCACTGTACCCTCAGCCCCCCAACGAATGTACGCACCATACCCCAGCACCGCATGTACGCACTGTACCCCCAGCCCCCCACCGCATGTACGCACCGTACCCCCACCGCATGTACGCGCCGCACACCAACACCGTACCCCAGCACCCTCACCCAGCATCGCGTATGTACGGATCGTACCTACGCGAAAAAGACTCATACATAACCAGGACACTGTAAAACAGCACAAGGAGGGTCAAATCGACTCGCACAACAACACAAAACACGTCTACACGACAAAATACATCTCAATGACTGACCTGCCACATCCATACAGGCCAACAGAGGCCCCAAACACAACCACCTCTTATAACACACCCACCAAAATTCAAACACAGCCACACCCAAAAATTGACCAATAAAAAGGGCCCACACACACAAACCATGAGCCTTTGCAACAGACCTACTGCTGACAGAGCCCACACACAAACAACCACACATTACTCATACCTCCGCAACACCTTCACTCACACACCTTCACACAACCTCCTCCACAAACATCCCCCTCTTCACATTCACACACACACCGTCACATTCACACCCACACACCCACAACCATCCACACCCACACCCACACCCCACACCATGCCCACAGACAAGAATCCAAAGTTCACAACGGCGGAGCTGGACCTCCTCGTCAACGAAGTCATCAGAGTCGAGCCACAGCTGTTTGGAACATTGGTCAGACAGACCAGCATAGCTGAAAAATCTGCCATGTGGCAGAGGATTGTCGACAAGGTGAATGCTGTTGCGCCCATCCAAAGGACCAGGCATGAATGCCAAGCCAGGTGGTACGATCTGCGCAGGGCGGTCAAGAGGAAAATGAATGAAGAATATGCCCAGACCAACATCACTGGAGGTGGGCCGCCCCGCAGACCTGTACACTACCATCCCTGGGAGGAGAAGGTGATGGCCATGCTACCGCCGGTGGGAGTACACGGAGTCAAAGGAGTCGCAGAGCCTGGTGAGTACACAAACAACTCACGTAACATGAGGGGAATGGCATCCACACCCCAACTACAACAAATGCACGCACCTACACCCAAGCACTCACCGCACACAACCACACTAAAAAACCACGCACATGCCACTAACGTCACCATGCACCCTTCACAAATCAAGGCAAGGCCATGTCCAAGGCTACAACAACCACAAACACAAGACTGGATGTCCGGGAGGCTGGGAGGGTGGGCCCCACACAACACATCGTGAAAATGAGACGCAGACAACAATGCCCTCAGCCCATATGGCATAGGTACATACCCATGCACAATGCACAGGGACTGGCAAACTACTGACAAGGTAGCTGACACTGGGCCCTGCTGTATGCAGCACAAGGCCCTCCTGGGACCACTGTACACTCAAACACCAACTCCACAATCACAGGTATCTAGTACAGGACCTCACACTCACTGTCATGCCAGCATGCACCATGAGGGAACAGACACATCACCTGGGAGACCCAATGACAACTCACACTACACACAACAGCACGCCCAGTCACACCCCCCCCCCCTAACACAAGCACACACCCCCGGGGCAGGCAACGGATTCACACACTCCCACAATGGACATGTGACACAACAAGACCAATCCAGAGCCAAGTAAGCATCAGAGCCAACTATCTACAGGTCACACACTAAGGAGAACATCCCAATCTGTCCCCCGCAACATACCCATCCAAAAGTGGACACTGAGAGAAATGCTAGGGACATCCAACTACCTGGAGGAACTGTGTCAACTTGAATATGTATGAAACATAGATGTGGCATGAAACACCATTAACAGGGTCTCTCTCTCACACACAGGGCAACGTCGACGATCTCTCCCCAACACTGGGGGGGAAGAATCACATCCAAGGCACCGCGTGAAGACGATCCCACCGGCAGTGACGACTCTCACCACTCCGTGGATGACCCCGACCAACCTGGACCCTCTGGTGTCCAAGCCCCTGCAGCACCTGCGTCAGGTACATCTGTGCCAACCCCCACCCCCATTCCTGCCACATCCCAGGAGACACCCAGGAGCCCTGCTCGCACTGAACAACACAGCCAGTCTGACCAGGAGTGACAAGGTTCTGCGGGCACCCATGAGGAGGCAGACAACCCTGCAAATGCCATCCCTCAGGGGTCCCGTAGACCCGATGTGCCCACAATGGCAGGCCAGGCTTGTGTAGGCAGGGGTGGTGGGAGTGGAGGCAGGCGGAGGCGCAAACCTGACCAGCCAGCTCAGGACCCCGGTATGTCACACATACACAACATCCTGGACTCATACTGGCGTGACACCAGAGGCATGGACCAGGTCGTGTCCAGACTTTCCGGGATGCAGGGGACCCTCGATGAGATAAAGAACCTGCAGGTCGAGCATCATGCCAGTCATCAACAACACCAAGGACGGATGGAGGCAAGACTGGCTGAGCTCCTGGCGGTGCACAGGGACGTGAGCCAATCACTCCGTCAGATCGCCCAAAGTCTGGCAAACCCTCCCTGTGCCACCAGGCGTAGACCAGCACCAGACACAGGGAGGGAGGAGGAGGAGGAGGATTCATCTGAAGGAGCGTCCCTAGCATCGTCAAGGCCTGCATCTGAGGGTCCCCGGAGGAAGGTGGGTCATCCACAGAAAAGACCGTGAGAGTCAGCGGACCATCCCCATCTACCAGGTCACCTGGCCTGGCACCTGGCCCTCTGGCGCAACAGCAGCACCTCATCAAATGACATTCTCTGCCACATGGACTTGCTGGTCACTGTCTGACTAATGTTGACAAAGACTGTGGCATGGACTCTGATGACTTCCAATGGCAAGGATACCATCTCCCCCTGTGAACTTTGGATTCCATACCCCCGGTACAGCACCTAATTGCATCCCCCCAAACACGTACCCCACCACCAATAAATATATTAGAAATCACGAGATGATGCCGTCATTTAGCATTATTCCATTACATGTGTGTGTTGGCAAGTCAAACCATGGCTGAGTTTCGAAGTAACTCCAACCATGCATACCCTGGGGTCTGAGTCTGGCACAGGACACACATGGGTCACAATGTATCATCCAATACAGACATGGAGCACCATACTCACCCGTGATGGGCCCAACCAGCTGAGGGGGTGCCTGCACAACTGTGCGGACAGACCTATTGCGAAGAGCAACAGTCATGCGCAGAGATCAGGGATCATGTGGAGTGTCCTGGGGTGGGAGTCCCAGGTATGTGTAGCCAGGTGGGAGAACTATGTCCTGCAAGCAGGAGTCAGGTGGATGTGGAGAATGGTGGCCAGGCCAAGGTTGGATGCATGGAGATGGCACAATGGGGTCTTGGATGACAGTGCCACATGGTTGTGTTGGGGGCGTGGTCGTGGGCTGCATCCTGAGTGTGGCCATGGATTGTGAAGGTCATCCTGCAGATGACAGTGATCCATTGCCACCATCCCTGCTGGACAGTGATGTGGCTGGGTTGCCGGATGTTGAAGCAGAGCTGTGCAGATGCACCCTGGATGTGGACAAGTGTCATGGGAGTTGTAAGGTAGTTCTCCTAAGAGTGCAGGGTAGGATTGGACATTGATGTCGAAGTTGACCTGGGGGATGGTCTGTCTTGCCTTGAGGTGGATCGAACAGTGGACCGTGTGCATAATGCAGAGTGTTCTGAGGCCTGAGGTACAGATGCTGGTGATCAGCATAGCACATGTGAGCAAGCATTCTATGATGCACACCAGCTCGTGTGCGTGGACACTGTGTGCCTGTGCAGGGCCCTTGCGGGTGGGACACAAGCAGTTGACCCAGCTGTAAGGGGACAATCCGCAGATGAACACTTCAGTCGTGTACAAGTCCAGCATCAGGTGGCCAACGTGCAGCCATCTGCCAAAGGATACCATGCATTATTCAATATGGGAACTGGCAAGGAATGCGTCTTTGGGGAGGGTGAGGAGCACCTGCCTGTCAATGGGACACCAGATGATGAGGAGATGCAGTGCGCATGTCACGGTGTAGAGGGGGATCCTGGACACATTGTAGACTGACACGCTGGGATATGATACCTGTGCCATGTGTCCCACAACGATACCATACTACATGCAGAGGCCTGGAGTACCACTCACATGGCCATGTTGGGGTACAGAGCCGGTGGGGAGTAGGAGGGACATGACCGGGTTGGTGTGACAGGGTCTGGAAGGCGTGCCAGCGCTGTGTAGGCAGCTGGAGTTGCACACTCATTATGCAAAGGTGTTGTGTGGGTGATGAGTGCATGCCTGAGTGCATGCAACAGATGTATTGGATGGACATTGCTTGGTGGGTGGCGTCAACATCATGGTGTAGCGTGATGTGGCACATGCAAGGACATGAGGCACGTGCAATGTGCACGTAGCATGTGCAGATGGTCCAGCCTTTGCCACCGAAACTGTGTCACACACAAGCATATTACACCAAAATGAATGGGTGGAGGGAGGAAGGGGGGTGCGTCTTAGAGGCATGTGTGTGAGCGCAAATCTATAAACTCTGTGTGCCCTTGCTGCAGGGCCTGCAGCAGCAGGCGACATGTCCTGGAAACCATGCCACAAGTTGCACACTAACACAAGCATGTCAGAAAGGACTACTGCAAAAGGTGTATGAGAAGGGAGGAGTGTCTGGTTCAACATGGCACACATACAGACAATGAATGCACATGCAGCAAAGTGGCCGTTGTGGGGACTGAGATGGCAAAATACCTACACAGCCATGTACATCGTGCACAATACATATCATAATCCCTGACAAACAGCTTGCATCTTGCTACTCTACACATAAACTCATATGCACAATCTGTGACAACTATGCCAGACATGCCGCATGCACAGTGGCAAGAGACCTGCATTGACAGAGATGAGGCACCTTGGAGGCTGAAGGACACCTTTATTAGTCATGTTTCCCGGAAGGCTAATGCATCTATATTAACAGATGAACAGGTCATGTGGATGAACATGTGGAACCTACACTGGCACCCCCCTTTGCACCACAGATGCAGGAAACCCATAGAACTGGCACACAAGTGACAGGTTTGAGGCAAACACCCCGTGCTGCTCACGGAGAGCCTGCAATTCACCATTGAACCACTAATGGGGATGTCCCACACTACGTCAACCCGGTGCATCCCGTATGTTTCCGAGGGCAGTGTTACACACATTGATGCCTTCATCACAATCCACAATCACATTACAGATGACTGTCACCAAGTGTGACTATCAATTCAGGTGAATCCAAATCCATGTCATGTGACCCATGGTGATTCTACATGTATGCAAAGTAACCAAACATGAACAGGACCAGTGCACACACATTCCAAATACATATCACACCCAAAAAGCCGTGGTGCATCCCTTACCCTAAGGTGATTTTTCCACATGTCCGTGCATGTTACGCTGATTCAGCACACGTTGCTGAATTCATGAGGAATAGCAGGAGCACAACAATGCCACCAGCAGACAGCATGCGCAAATACCTGGGGAAGAGAGACACACAAGAAGTGAGCCAAAAGGAGCACATCCGCATGCATGGGCATGTACTCGACACGTATAAGGTTGTCAACATGCTAGGTGAAAATAGTGTCTCAGGTAAGACCTACTGTTATTACACCATCACTCGAGTGACACATCCATACACACCTCTGACTCACTTGCCAGACATGCAGATGGACCCACACATTGCAACACATGCCACAGAAGGCTCAATGCGTGAACACTCAGACACTGCAACTCACCACTAAGAAAAGAAGTTGCGTATGAGCCGACTCCGGATGTCCTCTTCCTCCTCCTCCTCTACATCACTTGCCTCGTCACCAAGCCCCTCGTCCTCCACGGGTGGATGTTCCTGCTCATCCGGATCCAGGATGAGTGGCACAGCTTTCTTCACTGCCATGTTGTGCAGCATGCAGCACATGAGGAAGATTTTGCAGACCTTCACCGGTGCATATGGGAGTGCGCCGCCGGTCTTGTCGAGGCACCGGAAGCGGCTCTTCAGGAGGCCAAAGGTCCTCTCTATCACTCGCCTGGTCTGCCCATGGGCGTTGTTGTACCGGTGATCGGCAGCCGTTCTGGGGTTGCGGAGAGGTGTGATCAGCCATGGCATGTTGGGATAGCCAGAGTCCCCTACATGGAAACATCATGGACAGAAGTGGGTCAGGAGAGGCAGTAAGACAGAAAGATGACGCTAAATACAGGAGTAACAGAGTATACCCACCAACAAGACATGCTCGTTCGTTGCACAGCTGCAGCATCATTTCAGGCACCCTGCTACGCCTCATGATGTAGGCATCGTGTGCTGATCCTGGAAAACGAGCACAGACATGGGAAATCACCATGTTAGCAAGACACACCACAAGGGCATTAATGGAGTGGTAATGTTTCCTGTTCCTATAGGCTACCTCCTGTGCCTGTGGTGGTACCAAAGCCACATGTGTCCCATCAATAGACCCAATGACATGGGGCATCCCTCCCAGGGCATAGAACTCACCCTTGACACCTGTCAACTGCTCAGGAGTTGGGAAAGGTATAAACTCATCCAGGTGAACCAACATGGCCTCTAAAAAATCATGCAGGACACGGCTGAACATGGTCTGAGACATGCCACCAACATGAGCAATGGTTTGTTGGAACGTACCCGTGGCAAAGAAATGTAAGGCTGCCATCACCTTCATCTTGGGTGTCAGTGCAGTAGGATACCTGTGTAGCGGTTGGAGGTGTGGTGCCAGCCTTGCTGTCAAGTTCAGAATCAACCGTTGGGTGAAGCGGTAGCGGCGTATACACTCACGTTCCCTCAGGGCAGCCAAGTCTGGGATTGGTCGGGGGAGAGGCGGAGCCCTGCAGTAATTTGGAAGGGACAACGAAGAGTGAGTACAGTACAACAACACTGTCAATGTACTGAGCACATGTTGAACAGCCAATACACATATGCTACATGCAGAGTCAGGTCTGTGCAATATATCCTGGACACGTATGCCAGGCAGGTGACACTCCTACCAAGGGCATCTACAAACGTGGATTCACATGCTCAACATGACACGGCATGAGACTAGCTGTGGGCCAGTGTAAGTGAACAGGCAGACGCATTACAGGAGTGACAGACATCCTCATGTGTGCAGGAGAAGGATGTGTATCATACAGACAGGTTGCAGAACACTAGAGGCACAGGTCACATGTCCCTGAAAAAAGCACAGACCACACACCTTGCCATGAAGGGGTACATGTCAAAACTGATCACACATACATTGATACTATGCAGATATGTCCTTGTCTCGCAAGTCCATGTTCGATGCATACATACACACGTTACGTCTGATTCCACATGTGTCCTGGTGTGCATAATAGTGTGCCATGCCCATCCACACACATGCACATGTTGGATGCAGCAACTGCAGATGCATTGGACGGTACACCAACAGCAAGCTTATGGGAACACATGACACACACATGACATACTCACATCGTGCAAAGCCGGTAGTCACATGTCAGCTGTCATTATCCGTGTACCTGGCATCAGGGGACAGTTGCGGGTGTTGGCGACTGTGCCATTCCAGTGACGCAGTGCTCAACAAGTCTGTACTACATGCACACATGTCAAAGGTGTGAAGGGGATGTGTGGCACATAGTGCAGCTTGACACATGACATGTGTACACAGCTCATCACACATCTACTGGGTTCAAACATGAGGAGATTTGTGCCACATCACAGCCTGACACACCTAGGCCCGAGACATGTAGGACTGCACTGACAATGACTTGATGTCCAGCCTCGGCCAAGTATGACAGCTCAATTCCTTTCTGTGTGCTGCCTGTCACCAGTGTAAGGTGTGAAACGCACCGTACACACGCTCTGAGGGCGTGTGTAGGGTCCTTGTCACTATGGTTGTGTCGCCGTAGGCGTACGCCATAGTGATACGGTCCGTACACGCGTGTGTAGGGTCCGTATCACTATGGTTGTGTCGCCATACGCCATAGTGATACGGTCCGTACACGTGTGTGTAGGGGCCGTATCACTATCGTTGTGTCGCCGTACGCGTATGCCATAGTGATACGGTCCGTACACGCGTGTGTAAGGTCCGTATCACTATGGTTGTGTCGCCGTACGCGTACGCCATAGTGATACGGTCCGTACATGCGTGTGTAGGGGCTGTATCACTATGGTTGTGTCGCCGTACACGTACGCCATAGTGATACGGTCCATACACGCGTGTGTAGGGGCCGTATCACTATGGTTGTGTCGCCGTACACGTACGCCATAGTGATACGGTCCGTACACGCGTGTGTAGGGTCCGTATCACTATGGTTGTGTCGCCGTACGCGTACGCCATACTGATACGGTCCGTACACGCGTGTGTAGGGTCCGTATCACAATGGTTGTGTCGCCGTACGCGTACGCCATAGTGATACGGTCCGTACACGCGTGTGTAGGGGCCGTATCTCTATGGCGTACACGTACGGCGACACAACCATAGTGATACGGACCCTACAGACGCCTGTGCGGACCGTATCACTGGAGTAGTGGTGCCCTAGGGGCGTGGAATGCACCGTAACTGTGTGTGTATAGTGAAATTACATAGGGGACACATGAGGGACAAGTATAAGGGCCTAAATGCATGCTGGTTGTAATGGAGACCCAGTTTGATTTTCAAATGGTTTCATCAGGTGGCCAGCAGAAGTCGGTTGGAGACAATATACAAAGTTGCAAAGTGGTTGTTGACTTGACATCATGCTAATTTTTTTAAACATGCAAAGGCACCCACTGGGGTAGTTTTAAAGGGATTGGAGGAAACGTAGGATGCAAATGAGATTGGCCAATCACTCTGTACTCCTGTAAATGTAACAGCCCAGCAAGGCAAATATAAGGCAGACAGGCCCCATGAGAGAGCACTTGCCTGCACAACCATTCATTCCACACCACTGCTGCTGCTGCTCGTGATACCTCTGGCACCATGTCCAGGTCTGTGGAGAGGGCACAGCCATTCACCCAGGAGGAAAACCAGGCCCTGCTGGATGTGATCCTCCCACAGTACCACAGCCTGTATGGGAGACCAGGGGTGCAGGTGAGTGGTGACTCCATTAGCTTAGACTGTGCCCCTTTTTTGTGACTGTCACTTCTGGCATTGTGTCCAGGTGTGACAGACATGCAATGTTCTTTAGAGTGGGTCCCAGGGGGGGAATGCCTCATGTCTCCCATGCAGAGCATGCTGTAGTGCATGTCTGCACTCCTCACTTGCATAGTGCTTACTGTGACAATCACTGCATGGTGCATGCCACATTCAGCCTGGCTAATCCTCTTGGGAATGTTGTTTCTACAGTCCTAATGTGATTCTGTGGTCCCCCCAGTGTGACAGGTGACTGTACCCACAGATGTGTGTAAGTTGAGTGTACCTGTGGTGAGAGTGTCCAAATGATGTGTTCGTCCCCTGGACATTGGTGTGTGTGTAAGTCCCCTGTCATGTGGGTGAGTGTCTATGTGGAGTGTTGCCCCCCAGCTGCATGAGGGATGCATATACCCTACCCATCTGATGTGAGCAGGGAGCAGTGCTGTGTCTGACGTGCTGAGCCTGCCCCACACCTGTGACACCCCCCTGTCTAGTGCCACATGTGCAGAGTGATGTTTGTACCCGCAGTTGCCAATGGCAGGTGATTGTCCTGTGCCTGTGTGTGTCTGTGTACCCTGCTGAGGTTGCGCCAGTGGCCTGGGGCATGTGACTGCTTTGAGGTGCTGTACATAATTGTGGTGCAGCTTGTGATGCACAGTGTGAGCCGGGATCAGTGATTGTGTTGCACCCCTCATTCCACCTGTGTACTTTCAATGCCACGTCGTGCATTTGGCCTTCCCCAGAGGATAATTTCCCTATGTTGAAGGTGCAATGATTTTGCTGCATACTATGCCCTGTTCAAACCAGCCAAATTGTTCAAATGTGTGTCTCTGTGACATGTAGCAGGTGTATTGATGTTGACTCACTTTGTCATCCTCACAGGTAGGCGCCCATGCCAAGGGGGAGATCTGGAGGGAAGCCGTCAGTGCCGTGCGGTTGGTGGAGGGTCGGAGGCGGCGCCTGCCCCAGGTGAGGAAACGCTGGCAGGATATCCGGTGCTGGACCAGGAGGATCGCCCGGGTCCTGCTGGGGGACTCACCTGAGAGCCACAAGAACCGTGGGCGCCGGCGCCTGCCCACCAGATGAAGTGTGTGCTGGCGGTGGTCTTCCCTGACTTGGATAGGCGCCTAGCGGAGAAGCAGCAGCAGGAAGGGGGTAGGTACATGTGTGTTTGTTGTGTGTCACCAGCTTTTGGAAGTGCGCAGTTGCATGGATACACTGCCAGGGTTCATAAGTGCAGTACATATCCTGTTCCCCAAAGTAAACCGGTGCTGTTCTTCCTCCCTTCCCCTCCTTGACACGTGTTCCCTGGTCTGTGTGTAGTCACTCTAGCACAAGGTCATCTAGGCTGGCAGTTAATCCAAGTGCCCAATGCTTGCAGCATCATGTGTGGGGGTGGTGTGTAACATGTGTTGGGACCTTGCCTGTGCCCTGGCCAGTTCAGTCAATGTGGGGTCCATGTTAGTTGGCACTGATGCTGAGTCCCGACATAGGAGTGTGTCTGAAAAGTGTACTGCCTTACAGCATGCATGACCAATGTTGTGGCCTCAGACATGATGTGCATGAGTGGGAGATATGCATAGTGCAGGGACGTTTGCTTCTGTTGCAGTCATATCCATACAGGACCATGGAGGAGTGTGGCCACTACAGTCCCCTGGGGCACCTTTTCCTAGGTATCATGTGTGTCATCCAACAATGTGGACATTCACTGTGTCTTCAGCATAGGTTGGGCTCTGTGGCATTGTACCCTGGTCTAATGTGTATATATGTAAAGTGTGCTACATGTGTCCACTGTACAGGGTGACCCAATTTGGCTTGTGCATACTCACAGTGGCCGGTGCCAGTGTGTTTTGGTACAACTATCTGATGATGGTTGTTTGTCAATTTTATGTGTGGACAGGCGCACAAGGGTTAGTTCGTTTACATTCAGGATTTATTGAAGGGCATTTTAGTAATCCCTGAGTAAGAGGAGTAAGTACTTCCTCTGTGTCACTCACATTGTCTCAGGTAGGGGGGGGTTTGTGCGGGAAAGGCCTACATGTCCAAACCGTATGTGCCCTTGCCAGGTCTGGCCTGTGTGTGATGATTGTCTGGACATACACTCAACATGCTGTGACCCAGTCATGTTGGGCAGGGTTTAATGTATTTGCTAAGCAGCATGTGCCAAAAGTTACATGACATGGTTCCTGCTCATCCCTTTTTTGGCTACGGTGTGTGGTCCAGATGCTGTACTCGACTGTCCCCAGAGACTTGCTCCTCTGTCTAATTTGATATAAAGTTCTTGGCTGTTGTGTCATGCTCTCCATTGTTTCTCAGTGGCATGGTGGGTCAACCAACTGTGTGGTGCAGGGCCTACATATGTGCGTAGTATTGTAGATGTTACTCATGTTGCTTTTCATGCTATGCACTGTGACCTATGTAGTTTTGAATCATGTGTCATATGTATACAGGTGTCTGATTATTTCCTATCTCTTCACCTTGCCCACAGAAGCGTCGGGGGAAACCGAGGGAGACACTGGCACGGAAATTGAGGAGGGATCCAGCAGCGGTGCCACCAGTGCTGGCGAGTCTGTCTCAGCGAGTGGCACGGAGGCGGAGGGGAGTGCGGCGGAGGACCTGTCCAGTCCCACCACCGACTATGACGCTGACGGGTCCAAGGCTGAGCTCCCTGAGAGGGCGGACGCTGCTCCCAGTGCTGGCAGCAGCACTCCATGTGTCGCCGCCCCCTCCATTGCCTTCACCCGCCTCCCACCTGCTCGGGTCCCTTCTGTCCGTGCTAGGCACAAACAGGTCTCCTTCGTGCCAGGCACCGCACCCCCTGCCCCTGTCTCCCCTGCTGCCGGTAATGCCGAGTCTGTGGACATCCTGCGGATGTTGCAGGTTGGTCAGACATCGCTGCTTAATGTCCTCCATGGCCACACCAGACTGCTGACACAGATGGTGTCGTACATGGAGGGCATGTCAGCAGCGATGTCTGACCAACGGATGTTGCTGAGGTCCATGGACTCGTCAGTGACG
Organism: Triturus cristatus; assembly: GCF_964204655.1. Lineage (NCBI taxonomy): Eukaryota > Metazoa > Chordata > Amphibia > Caudata > Salamandridae > Triturus > Triturus cristatus. The sequence continues at coordinate 54,384,647 of NC_140594.1, forward strand.
GCAGCAGTGGGTCTCCTGCAGCGCTTCGTCCCCCCCTACCCCTGCACCATCCACACTTCCCACTCCCATGCCTGTCCCAAGCACACCCTGACATCCCCATGCACGCACCCCACCAGACACAGGCAGCACACCACCAGGGAAGGCAAAGCGCACTCCTCCAGTCATGCACACACAGGGGGAAGTAGGCACACCCACTGGGTCTGGGGGCAAACAGCAGGCACGCAGCCAGAGTGGGAGTCCACATTCCTCAAGACCCACTTCCTCCAAAACCACTCCCCTTAGCTCTCCTGGCCAACTGTCACCGAATGAGTCCTTGGTGGCCACTGTGTCCCTCAGCCCCAGTGTGGCACCACCCCGCAAGCGGTGGAGGCAGTGCACCGCCGCGGGAGTAGAGTCCCCCCCCTGTCCACACCCCCCACCCCCGGGAGCGCTGCAACCCATCCCTCTGACCCCCCCCTCCTTGGGGCCTGTGGTTCATTCGGGTGCAGGGGAGACGCTGGGCGACCTGGCATTAGTGTGTAGCGCCGTGCTGGAATCCACCTTTGGCGCTGCCCCACCCCCTGTGGTGGAGTCGTCCATCCCTGCACCCACAACACCTACCCTTGCCCCTCCTGTCCCTGCGGTGCCTGGTCCTTCCCCCCACATGATGCCCCCCCTTCTGTGGATGAAATGGACATGTGAACTGTGCAGGCAAGCTAGGGGACACACGTCCAGATGTTTACCCCCCGAGGACTTTGCTGATGGCCTGGCCCATGGGCCTTGTAAATAATGGACATTTTGAATGCTGAATAAAGCTTTTTGTTTTTCTTTTGCACCCTATGGTTTCCTGGACTTGCTGTTGGTGGTGCTGCTCCATGATTTGGGGTGGTGATAATGTGTTAGGTGTCTGGGAAATGTTGTAGTGTGCTGCTCATGGGGTGGACCCTGGTATCTGTGTGCCATCACAAGGGCTCTGCAAATAATCTTTGATCACGTGTGCTCTTACTGTATGGTGATATTGTCCCAAGGTGTGTTCCTTCCTCTGTGGACCCTAACATCTTCCCTGCAGGCTGTTTCCCAATTGTAGTGCTGAGCTGTGTCTACATATCCTGGATGTGTGACGGATCCCTTCAACTTTGGCCATGCCTGCTCAGCAATGTCTCCACCTGCATCATTTGTGGCATCCTTGGTGGTCACTGTACTAGTGTATGGAGTATATTGACATGACTTCATGTGGACATGTTCCCTTTTACGCCCTATGCATGTGTGTACTCCCAGCCTTGCACACATGTGTTACGTGTTCTGCAGGGTCTTTGGTCACCTGACTGACAATTGTGGGCATTGTATCTGTGGGTACTCCACCCTTTTCCTTTCATGGGAGGCAACAACTTGTTGGCTGCCCCAGCACCTGTACATTCCTATCAGTCCTGTGTGACAGTGTGTGTTCCCTTTGGGTCTCTTAGTTTAGTAGGGTGGCACATGAGTATACAGTCTTGTTGCATGCTCTCATTGTGTGTATTGTGCTGCCAGCACCAGGGGTGGGTATGCATGTGTCATTTGTATGGGCACTGCTGGGAGTGATAGGCACCCACCCCTCATATATCTGGGCACTGCTGGGAGTGATAGGCACCCACCCCTCCTATGTCTGGGCACTGCTGGGAGTGATAGGCACCCACCCCTCATATGTCTGGGCACTCCTGGGGGGACTCTGCACCCACCCCTCCTATGTCTGGGCACTGCTGGGAGTGATAGGCACCCACCCCTCCTATGTCTGGACACTTCTGGGGGGACTCTGCACCCACCACTCCTATGTCTGGTCACTGCTGGGGGGACTCTGCACCCACCCCTCCTATGTCTGGGCACTGCTGGGAGTGATAGGCACCCACCCCTCATATGTCTGGGCACTGCTGGGAGTGATAGGCACCCACCCCTCCTATGTCTGGCCACTGCTGGGGGGACTCTGCACCCACCCCTCCTATGTCTGGGCACTGCTGGGAGTGATAGGCACCCACCCCTCCTATGTCTGGGCACTGCTGGGGGGACTCTGCACCCACCCCTCCTATGTCTGGGCACTGCTGGGAGGACTCTGCACCCACCCCTCCTGTGTCTGGGCACTGCTGGGAGTGATAGGCACCCACCCCTCCTATGTCTGGGCACTGCTGGGGGGACTCTGCACCCACCCCTCCTATGTCTGGGCACTGCTGGGAGTGATAGGCACCCACCCCTCCTATGTCTGGGCACTGCTGGGGGGACTCTGCACCCACCCCTCCTATGTCTGGGCACTGCTGGGAGGACTCTGCACCCACCCCTCCTATGTCTGGGCACTGCTGGGGGGACTCTGCACCCACCCCTCCTATGTCTGGGCACTGCTGGGAGGACTCTGCACCCACCCCTCCTATGTCTGGGCACTGCTGGGAGTGATAGGCACCCACCCCTCATATATCTGGGCACTGCTGGGAGTGATAGGCACCCACCCCTCATATATCTGGGCACTGCTGGGAGTGATAGTGTTGGACAGGCCACACGAAGGGCTTGCTCCCTCCCCGCACGACAGGGCCCGAGCTCCGGCCCGCCAGGCATAACCCACGAAAAGCACCTGTACCCCGTCTCCCGACGGATCTTCTGCCCTCGGACCTCTACTCATCACGGGGCCCAGCCCCACCGGCTCCCCCGGCCGGTTCAAGCCGCCATCTTGGGCCCTGCACCACGAGGCCGCGTGGCCTCGGCCCGACCCTAACCCCGGGCCTGGCCGGCCCCGACATCCCGGCACCACCTTCCACCCAGGAGGTGAGCGGACCACTTGGCAGGTCAATGGGAGAACGAAGTGTCAAGAGCTCTTCCCCCGCCAGGTGCCGATCGCCTCCAGCTCCCCCAGGAGCTGGCTCCAACCCCTGCTGGGTGTCTGGACACCTTCATCCCGGGCCCTCCGACCTCCAAGTGCGAGGGTCCGGACATCAAAGGGCGCCTGCCCTATAACTGGGGCAGCTCCGGAGCAGGAAGGCAGTTGTATCCTGGAGTCGAGAGACACCGAGAGAACTCAGCCTTGACGGACTACTGGCGCTGCCATAGCCCGCTCTTGTGAACCATCGTCCTGCCTGCTGGCGCTGCCGCGGCCTTCTGCAACATCCATCCTCGTCGGGACCTGCTGGCGCTGCCGCGGCCCGTTGTAACGACCATCCTCACCGGGACCTGCTGGCGCTGCCGCGGACCGTACATCGACCATCTTTCCGGGACCTGCTGGCGCTGCCGCGGACCGTGTACCGACCATCTCAACCGGGACCTGCTGGCGCTGCCGCGGCCCGTACCAACTAAACCACCAAGCTCGAGGATTGTGAGCTAGTCATCATCTCATCCGAACTACCTGACTGGTAGACAGACTGTCCCGCTACCCCTTACCCTGCTTTGAGAGACTTGAATCGAGGGGACCCCTGAGTCCAGACCTCCTTATACCATTCAACCGTACCCTAAGAAGTGCTTATAAAGAACCCTGAACCTTATCCGTGTGTGGTATCCGTCTGTGGGGGGGGGGGAAGTTACTTGTCTGTACGATCGCTGGAGACGGCTCTCCCCGGAGACCTCTCCTCCTGACCCCGGCCGACCCTCCCGGTCCGTCTACCCTTTCTAACAGATAGGCACCCACCCCAACTATGTCTGGGCACTGCTGGGAGTGATAGGCACCCACCCCTCCTATGTCTGGGCACTGCTGGGGGGACTCTGCACCCACCCCTCCTATGTCTGGGCACTGCTGGGAGTGATAGGCACCCACCCCTCCTATGTCTGGGCACTGCTGGGAGTGATAGGCACCCACCCCTCCTATGTCTGGGCACTGCTGGGGGGACTCTGCACCCACCCCTCCTATGTCTGGGCACTGCTGGGAGCGATAGGCACCCACCCCTCATATATCTGGGCACTGCTGGGAGTGATAGGCACCCACCCCTCCTATGTCTGGGCACCGCTGCGAGTGATAGGCACCTACCCCTCCTATGTCTGGGCACTGCTGGGGGGACTCTGCACCCACCCCTCCTATGTCTGGGCACTGCTGAGAGTGATAGGCACCCACCCCTCCTATGTCTGGGCACTGCTGGGAGTGATAGGCACCCACCCCTCCTATGTCTGGGCACGGCTGGGAGTGATAGGCACCCACCCCTCATATGTGTGGGCACTGCTGGGGGGACTCTGCACCCTCCCCTCCTATGTCTGGGCACTGCTGGGAGTGATAGGCACCCACCACTCCTATGTCTGGGCACTGCTGGGGGGACTCTGCACCCACCCCTCCTACGTCTGGGCACTGCTGGGGGGACTCTGCACCCACCCCTCATATGTCTGGGCACTGCTGGGAGTGATAGGCACCCACCCCTCATATGTCTGGGCACTGCTGGGGGGACTCTGCACCCACCCCTCCTATGTCTGGGCACTGCTGGGAGGCCTCTGCACCCACCCCTCCTATGTCTGAGCACTGCTGGGAGTGATAGGCACCCACCCCTCATATGTCTGGGCACTGCTGGGAGTGATAGGCACCCACCCCTCATATGTCTGGGCACTGCTGGGAGTGATAGGCACCCACCCCTCCTATGTCTGGCCACTGCTGGGGGGACTCTGCACCCACCCCTCCTATGTCTGGGCACTGCTGGGAGTGATAGGCACCCACCCCTCCTATGTCTGGCCACTGCTGGGAGTGATAGGCACCCACCCCTCCTATGTCTGGGCACTGCTGGGGGGACTCTGCACCCACCCCTCCTATGTCTGGGCACTGCTGGGAGGACTCTGCACCCACCCCTCCTATGTCTGGGCACTGCTGGGAGTGATAGGCACCCCCCTCCTATGTCTGGGCACTGCTGGGGGGACTCTGCACCCACCCCTCCTATGTCTGGGCACTGCTGGGAGGACTCTGCACCCACCCCTCCTATGTCTGGGCACTGCTGGGAGTGATAGGCACCCACCCCTCATATATATGGGCACTGCTGGGACTGATAGGCACCCACCCCTCCTATGTCTGGGCACTGCTGGGAGTGATAGGCACCCACCCCTCATATGTCGGGGCACTGCTGGGAGTGATAGGCACCCACCCCTCCTATGTCTGGCCACTGCTGGGAGTGATAGGCACCCACCCCTCCTATGTCTGGCCACTGCTGGGGGGACTCTGCACCCACCCCTCCTATGTCTGGGCACTGCTGGGGGGACTCTGCACCCAGCCCTCCTATGTCTGGGCACTGCTGGGGCTGATGGCCACACACCCCTATGTGTCTGTCGACTGGCGTGGTACGACCCGTACCCACGCTCTTAAGGCGTGGGTACGGGCCGCACTGCCATTGTTGGGGTGACGTCGGGGTGTCCGTGGTACAACCCGTACCCACGCTCCTAAGGCGTGGGTACGAGCCGTACCCCTACGGCACCCCAACAATGGCGGGACGGCCCGTACCCAAGCCTTGAGAGCGTGGGTACGGGTCATACCACGGACACCCCTACGTCACCCCAACAATGGCGGTACGGCCCGTACCCACGCCTTAGGAGCGTGGGTACGGGTCGTACCACTGACACCCCGACGTCACCCCAACAATGGCGGTACGGCCCGTACCCATGCCTTAAGAGCGTGGGTACGGGTCGTACCACGGACACCCCGATGTCACCCCAACAATGGCGGTACGGCCTGTACCCATGCCTTGTGAGCGTGGGTACGGGTCGTACCACGGACACCCCTACGTCACCCAAACAATGGCAGTACGGCCCGTACCCACGCCTTAGGAGCGTGGGTACGGGTCGTACCACGGACACCCCTACGTCACCCCAACAATGGCGGTACGGCCCGTACCCAAGCCTTGAGAGCGTGGGTACGGGTCGTACCACACCCACCCCTACGTCACCCCAACAAAGGCGGTACGGCCCGTACACATGCCTTTGGAGCGTGGGTACGGGCCGTACCACAATTGTTGTGATGCCAGTTCGCGTCCATGATGACTTCCGTTGTGGCAGACGCAGGCCTTGGTGGAGATGACCCCACCCCCGAAGTGACCAGGCCCTGGGGGTCAGGTATGTACAGGGCATGTTTGATTTTGGACTTGGGTGGGGGTTATGTTTCCTGCCCCTGCCCCCCCCCCCCTTTGACCCTGGGTGTTGTTCTGACCTTCTGCGGCGTCTGCGACGGTTCCTGTACACCACGTGGACTGCAATGAGGGCCGGGATCACACGTAGGTTTGGGTCCATGGCTGTCCGTCGCGTAAAGGTGCTCCTTGTGCGCGTCGTCCTGATTTCCCGACAGTTTTTGCCTCCCGTAAAATATTGTCCATGCGGAGTGACGTCGGTACGAATCGTACTTGCTGGTTCGTGAAACGCTGCCTGACTCCGTCCGGACGTCACGTCCGCGGTGTCCCGGATCGGAATTGTGGGTATTTTTTGTTCGGTCGGTGTTTTTTACGATTCGTACGCAAACGGTGTTTGCGTACGAATCATACTTGCATGTTTGTACGGTTTTTCGACCGGGTACGAGTCGGACGGCGAAAACGCTCCGTCCAACGGTTCGTACCCGGTTTATCCAGGATCGGAATCGGCCCGACAGTATTTAAAAAAATTAAAAGACATATTATAATGTTAAATACATATTACAAATATCTACAAATATTATATTAATTAAAATTTAAAATAATTTCCTAACATATACATATTTGATTAGAAATATTTAGGAACAAAGATATTAGTTATTACATAATTTAATTTTTTATTTCCTACCCTATAGCACCACATAATTCACAACCCACATCTAAATTCTAAAAAAGTACTTCCTTAATTAACATAAATAATTACCAATTCAATAAATATTATTATTAAAAAACAAATTAAAACTCATAACCCACAACCCACACCTATAATTAATTACACAATTTCGATATTTAATTTTCAATTAATTCATTAATAGTAATTAACAACAAATTATTAAGTAAACAGAAATTACTTTCCACCCTTTACCCCTTTAAACCCTACAACCTGCACCTAAAATTATTACACAATTTCCATAATCAATTCACAATAAATTATTTAATATAAATTAACAACTAATTATTCATTAATTAATCATAAATTACTTCCCACAGTTTACCCCTATAAACTCCACAACCCACACCTAAAATTAATTACACAATTTCCATAATTAATTTTCAATCAATTAATTAATATAAATTAACAACTAATTGTAATTAATAAAAAATTACTTCCCACCCCTTACCCCATAAATCCCACAACCCGCACCTCAAACAAATTACACAATTACATAATTAATTCACAATGAATTAACAACTAATTAATAATTTATTACAAATAAATTACTTCCCACCCTTTACCCCTATAAACCCCACAACCCGCACCTAAAACAAATTACACAATTACCATAATTAATTACCAATTGATTCAATAATTTTAATTAACAACCAATTAATAATTGATTACAATTAAATTACTTCCCACAATTAACACTATAAAATCTCAAAGAAACAAGTATTAATAAATAAAAAATAATCATTAATTTATTATAATTAAATTACTTCCCACTCTATTCCCCTATAAACTCACAACCCGCTATGGAACTAAAAAACGCAAAATTTACTTAAAATAAAATTGATAACTACTAAAGATGTAACACATATATTAAAAAACATAAACAATACTTACACAAAAACATACATCACATACATTTAAAATATAAACTAAAATACATAACACTAATTAAAAAATCGACATTTTGAATAACTATATTTTTGCAAATGATATTAATGACTGCTATTTTTTGTAAACAATATTTTTTACCTTAAATTCAATATTCTTTTTTTTTTTTTTTTTAAACTTTGTTTATTGAAAGTTTTATGTCATGACAATACATACATACAAAATCAAAAGGACATCCATAAGCAGGGTCAGGTGACAGTGCAAGTCTCATATCGCATTAACGTCAGATCCATTGTAGTCGCAGGGAACAATTGAGCAATCGTGTACCATAGAGTAAGTTTTGACATCCTGTATACAGAGCACACATTATAAACACCTGGCAGGGGCGTAAGGGTCCCTTCAAGCAGAGGCAAGCCATGCGCTACCCAACCCCCGCAGTGCGCCCTCGGACAAACGGGCTCGTACAACATACACTCACAGACTGTACTCGCGCCATGGAGCATCTTGATGGAAAGGCCCTGAGGGGCCGCCAGAGCCGCAACCCACCTCCCACATGTCCACAGTAGCACACAGCCTCCCCTATGTAGGATTTCCATCAGTGAGGGTAGGGTCCGGGCCAGCATCGGTCAGGGAAGGGGCGTCTGTTGTCAGAGCCTCCGGATACTGCAATAAGTAATTTTGTAATGGTCCCCAGATATCGGCGGGGCGGGACCGGACAGGGAGCAGTTCGGAGTATGTCAGTACTTGCTCCTGGCAGTACACCAGGTCCCTGAGCCATTCCTTAAATTTCGGAGCCCGTCCCCGTCCCCACCGACAAGCTACGCGTCGCTTCGCCAGCAGTAACGCCGTCGTAACGAATTTGCGACTCGCCCGTGGGATAGGCTTGGTGTATCCCAGTAGCGCCTGTATGGGGTCCGGTGCGAAGGGCAGCTCTATCATTTGTGAAATGGCGGAGCACACCTGCGTCCAGTAGTTCTGGATAGTGGGGCATATCCAGGACAGATGTAGGAAGTCTGCCTGGGGGGCATGGCATCTCTCACAGTTGTCCGAGTCCTGGAGCTGAAATCTGTATTTGGTGGCCAGGGTGCAGTAGAGACGGTTCAGGAATTTAAAATGTATAATGCGGTGTCTACTGCTCGCCGAGATCTGTGCCGTCTGCAAACAGCAGTAGGTCCACCTGTCATCCCCGAGGTCCAGCCCCAGCTCTCGCTCCCATTCCCCACGCGCCCGGGATACGTCAGGTGTAGCATCAGAGCGGACTGCATGATATAGTATCGAAACTAAGTGAGAGGGCGAAGTGGCCTGAAGGACCCCGTGCAAGGGAGCCATGGTGTCAGGCTCAGACGGGAAATCTGGCAAGATGGTCTTCATGCCGTGCCGCAGTCTAAGGTAGGTGAAAAGCTCCAGGGGGGTTGGCGTGTGACCATCAAAGAAGCTACCCTGGTCACGAAAGGTCCCGTCCGAAAACAGATCTCCCCATCTATGGAAGCCCAGCTTGCGGAGCAAATCCTGAAACAGTTTCTCTTGGAGAAGAGGAAGCTGTGAGTGATAAGAAAGCGGGAGAAGAGGGGAGTACAGGAGCGGACTTCCCACTCTCTTCGACAGTTCCAGCCAAGCCCTCACCGTGCCCTGCAGAGCGTTATAGTTGGCCGTGGAGTACGGGAGCACACTGTGCAGTAGGCCAGACAGGGGCAGGGGCGCCGCTAGCCAGCCCTCCGCTGCGAGCTGGGGCATAAAAGCGATCGGGTGGAACCAGTAGTAAGCATAGTGCGCTTGAGCGCAGAGATAGTACAGTTCCAGGTCCGGTATATCGAATCCGCCGCACGAGTATGGAGAAGTCATCATAGCCCACCTCAAGCGGGGCCTCTTCCCACCCCATACCAAACGTATCAATTCAGATCTCAAACGAGTAAAGAAGTGCCTGCTCGGGGGAAAAGGAATATTCATGAACAAGTATAAGAGCCGAGGAAGCACCACCATCTTAATCAGGGCTGCTCGTCCAGCCATCGACAGGGGGAGCGCAATCCAGCGGTCGACACAAGAGGAGATGTGCAGCAACGTCGTGCCGTAGTTCATCCGCATAAGCTCCTCCCTGTCTCGGGAGATCCTAATGCCTAGGTACTTGACATCGGACTCACTCCATTCTATGGGGTAGTCGAGCGGGAAGGTCTGGGAACCATCAGTAAGATGGAAAATCTGAGACTTCGACCAATTGATTTGTACTCCCGACATTTCCCCATATCTCAAGAATTCCCGGAGGAGAGGGTTCAAATTAGTTTGTGGGTCCCGCACGTACAGAGTGATATCGTCTGCATACATCGACAGCAATATCTGTCTCTGCTCACAGAACAGCGCGCGGTCTTGATGGTGCTGTCGGAGTCGCGAGGCTAGAGGCTCGAGCGCCAGTGCGAATAAGAGTGGGGAGAGTGGACACCCCTGTCTGGTCCCTCGTGCAATTCCGAAGGGTGCGGACACCCTGCCATTGACCAGGACCCTGGCGCACGGACCTCCATAGAGAATAGCTATCCAGCCCAGGAACACCAGGGGGAAACCCATGTGAGTCAGTGCAGCCACCAGATAATCCCATTCCAAGGAATCAAACGCTTTCGTAGCATCCAAGAATACCGCCACCATCTGTAGGCTGGGATCCACATTCTGCAAGGTCGCAAACAGTGTACGCAAGTTATGCGACGTCGCCCTTCCGGGTATGAAGCCCGATTGATCCGGGAGCACCAGTCCCGCCATGAGGAGCGACAAGCGATTAGCCAGGGTCTTAGCAAGGATCTTTGCATCGCAGTTAAGGAGGGACAGGGGCCGATACGAGTCTGGGGACGTCGCCGGCTTGCCCGGCTTCAAGAGGGAGGTAATCAGTGCCTCTCTCATGGAGGGGGGGAGCTTCCCCAGGGTGTGAGCCTCGTCAAACACCTCTTTCAAAATCGGGGCAAGGATATCAATGTAGGACTTGTAGAACTCTATCGGGAGGCCGTCAAGGCCCGGGGCCTTCCCCGAGGCCATCTGCATTATGGCCTCCCGAATTTCGTCAACCCCCAGAGGAGCCATGAGGAACCGGCGCTGTCGATCAGAAAGCCATCCTAGTGTGATGTCCTCAAAATATCTGTCCAGTTCCAGCTTGTGCGCATGGGTAGAGGAGTACAATGCAGTGTAGTGGGCAACAAACGTTTGCAATATAGACTGGGTGTCCCTGTGGAGCGCCCCCGAAGATCCATGGATCTCCAGTACGTGGTTGTTGAAACGGGGCGGTCGTATCGCCCATGCTAGGAATTTACCCGGCCGTTCTCCCTCACCGTACCTACGCGCTTGGAAGTGTTTCCCCCTAAACCGAACCTCCCTGTCCGCGGTGGCTTTATAGTCAGACAGGAGATCACGGAACTTGGCTTGCGCCTCCGCATCAGTGGGAAACCCAGGGGCGGTCTCCAAGGCCCGGAGAGCGATCTCCAGTTTGCTAAGGCTCTTACGGAGGTCCCTGAGGACTCCCACCCCCTTCGAAATGCACAGTCCCCTGATGGTAGCCTTAAAGGCCTCCCAGACTACAGCGACACTATCCACCGTCCCACCATTGCGCTGAAAGAAGCTCTCGGTTTCCTGTGCAATCTCCGAGCGAAAGACCTCATCCAGCAGGGCAGTAGGTTGCAGTCTCCAGGACATCGGAGAGCCAGCAAGATCAACCAGCTCCATACCCATCAGTACCGGGGCATGGTCGGAATACGTGCGTGCCAGGTGTTCCACCCTACAGACCGTGGGAGCAAGGCCCGGGGAGATCAAGAAATAATCCAATCGTGCCCATGTGGCGTGTGCGGCCGACCAGTGCGTGCCCTCCATTGTCGCCGGGTGCCTAGAGCGCCAAGCATCCAACAGATGGCGCTCAGTAAGAAGGTCATGAACATATGCCTGTGAGCGAGAGTAGTGTTGAGGGCTGGGGTTTGCCCTGTCCCTCATGGGATCAATAGCAACATTGAAGTCTCCTCCCCAAATCAGGTGAGTGGAGCCTATGTCCAGGATCTCCCCCCAGAGCGCCCGAAGGCACTGCGGATCATCCGAGTTGGGGCCATAATAACAGGCCAGTGTGAGCGTGTCCATACCAATGCGACCCCAGATAATACAATACCTGCCCTCCCTATCAGTCAGTTCACCCAGGCACACAAAGGGGGTGTGTTTCTTAATAAGAATTGCGACTCCCCGAGAGTAGGTGGAATAAGAGGAGAAGGAACGGTGCATGGCCCACCTAGATGCAAACAGTGACGGCCTGGACGGGTCCAGGTGCGTCTCCTGTAGGAAGGCCACATTAATGTGATGTCTATCTAGGTACGCCAGGATCTGTCTACGCTTCCTGGGGTCCCCCAACCCCCGCACATTCCAGGTCAGAAAATTAAGCTGCCCAGTAAAGTCCCTGCGTGTCTGTGGATCACCCATAAGGATTAACAGTGCTCAGAATCAGTAAGCCAATGTCACCACCGCCCCTAAAAGGATGCAGAAGAAATAATGCAAACACCTCAACACACCAATTAACACTAACAAACCGCAAAGAAAAGTTCCCACCCCCCCCTCCGCCCTCCACCCACAGCAGCATCCCAATCATGCCATCTGGACAGTCCCCATCCTCCCCACCCCAAAACCAACCCTTTCTGTGGCCAACACCAGTAGGGATTAACATTTAAACAGGAAAACAATGGGGTAATACCCTTCGGAGGTCAGTCTAGGTGGATACACCGTGTCTCCGCGATCCACAGGACTGCGCCCGGCCAGGGACCGAGCCCATTCCAGGTACAGGGAGTGCCCAGCGAGGTGATATGTCCTGAGAGTCAGGTGCGCGGTAAAAGGAGGTAGGGCCCCGGTGACATCCCTCCACCCACAGCGCAGCCAGGTCTTTAAGTCCCCATATCATGGTCCGTGGCAGCATACATCTGCATCAGCTTACCAACTGTCAATCATCCGCCACAGAAGCATCAGGTCAACGATCCTGCGTTGTCACTCCGCGGCCGGCGAGGCCGGGCCATCCATATCTCGCCTCTTGACCCGCTTCAGAAATTCCTCAGCATGCTGGGGTTTAGTGCAGAAAATTTGCTTCCCCTGGTGGGTGATGCGCAGTCGAGCAGGGTAGAGCAACGCATAGTCAATTTGAGCAGCTCGCAATTTTTGTTTAACCTGGATGAATTTTTTCCGCTCCTCCTGGACCACTGGAGTGAAGTCTGGGAATATAGTAAAGGTAACGCCGTCATACGAGAGGGACTTCTTCTCCCTCGCCACTCGGAGCGCCGCATCCCGGTCCCGGAAATGTAACAAACGGGCGATGATAGGGCGGGGGGGGGCCCCCGGCGGTGGCCTCGGAGCCAGCGATCTGTGCGCCCTTTCAACAATGAACTGCTGGGAGAGGGAGTCAGTCCCCACCACCGCGCGCAGTAGGCCCTCCACATAGTCCTCCATCTTGCCTGTGTGGGTCGACTCCGGTATGCCAAGTAGGCGGACATTGTTCCTCCTGCTGCGCGCCTCTAATTCCTCATTCTTGGCCGCTATCACGAGAAGGACTTTGTCCATGCGCGCTACGGTGTCCGATAGTTGTGTCGTGCGGTCTTCGGTATCTGAGACACGCCTCTCCGTTTCTGAGATTCGCTCTCCATGACTGTCCACCTTGTGCACTATTGAGTCCATACGGGACTGCATGGAGTCCATTTTGTCCACTATGGTCGCCAGGCTCTGCCGCATATCCAGCAGGATGGATTTGACGTCGTCGCCCGCCTGGGCGTCCACTGGTGCCGGGCCCCCCGCGCCGGCCTCCGGCTGGGACCGGGTGGGCTTTTTCGACTCAAAGGTGAGGCGAGGTTGGCGGCTGTCCGGTTTCCCCATGCCGACACCGACGGACAGACCCCAGTAAAGGTAAGGATATAGTCGGGATGGCCGGGTCACGAGGGAACCAAGGGGGGAACGCAGCTCCGCAGAGGCAGAAGCGCCCCAGCTATACGGGCTCACGCGCCCCGTGATCTCCTCACGAGCACCTGTCAACCCCCTCCAATGGGGGTGAGACCACGCGGCAGGGACGGGTCCAGTGCCCAGTGCTGCGCTCGATCACCCGGGGCCACAACTCCCTCCGACAGTAGGCAGCAGGATCTCCTTCACTCCGGGCCACCAATCGACTCGAGCCAGACAGGGGGGGGCAGAGGGGCCCGAACCGGGACCCCCAGGTACTCACTCGTAGCAGCCTTAGCTCCCCAAAGGAATCCAGGTCGATGAGGGAAGCAGGATCCAGCGCCTCCAGGCCAATGGCGAGCTCTGCAGGTTCGTTGCTGCCTCGGCGCGCTCCCAGACGTAGGCCTCCCGGTTTGGAACGCCGAGCCGGTCTTAGGCTCCCGCCGCCAGCGAAGCCGGTCTCACCGGGCCCCAAACTCTCTCATCCAGCGGGGGAGCAGAGGGGCCACAGCGGGGGTGGATGGGTCCCCACAGCGCCCAGGCAGGCTGTGCAGCGCCGCGCTTCCGCAGCGTCCAGGAACGGCCGGGGGGGGTGATCGCCGCGGTCGCCGCGGTCGTCTGCAGCACTCCCCGTCAAGGCATGCGCCCTCCACCAGCCCCCAGCGCAACCACCGCCGCGGTAGAAGGGTCAGGCCAGGGCGAAGGCAGCAGAAGGTCCTCCGCAGCCGTAGTGCAGTGAGGCCCTCTGACCGCGTGTGCAGCACCGCCCTCGCGTGGCGGCCGTCCCCCAGTCACTGTACCAGGCGATAGCGCACGCCAGCCGGCGCGATCAGCAGCAGCTCTTCAGTCCGGTCTCGCCGCGGTACTCAGGGCAAGGCGAAGCCCCGGCAGCGGCAGCGGAGCGCGGGACTCCACCAGGGCTCGTTTTGGCAGCAATTCGCCACTCTCAGGCAGGATTTTTAACAGGATTTTGCCGCTGGGCTGCGGGAGCTTCACCCACAGGCAGCCATTCCGCTGTGCGCCACCTAGCGCCCCCTCCTTAAATTCAATATTCTTGACCACGATATTCTTGCTGTCGATATTTCTGTGTCACGATATTTCCAACTCGATATTTGTGTAAGTAGACCTTTCCAACTCGATATTCTGTCTGAATACCCTCTCAGTACAAACTGATGCCGTTCGGTTTGGCATCTGCTGTCTCTGTTTTCCAGAGGGTAATGCAAAACTTATTGGGGTCTGAGGAAGGTGTGCTAGTCTTCCAAGACAAAGTTCATATTCATGCTAAGGATGTTCAGTCACATGACGACATTTCAAACAGGGTTTTAGATATTTTTGAGAAGCAGGGTGTGGTGCTCAAATCTGATAAGTGCAAGTTGTTGTGTGAAGAGGTGGAGTACCTGGGTCATCTAATTTCTGAAGAAGGGATCCAACCTAGGAAAGGTCTTTTAGATGCCATTGTTGGAGCCACTACACCTGTCAACATGACATGACAGGGGTGAAGTCACTGTTGGGTCGCTTCGAGTACTACTTGCGTTTTATGCCAGATTTTGCTACCATTGTACGCCCGATTAGCAATTTGCTCAGAAAAGCAGTTACGTTTGAGTGGTCCAAGGAGTGTGTTTCAGCCTTCCAGCAGGTCAAGTTGTGCCTAAGTGACAGTAAAGCTCTCAAGCCTTATAACCCTGATTTTCCATGTTGCATAACTTTTGATGCGAGTAAAGATGGTCTGGATGCCGTTTTGACACAGAATTCTCAAAATAAGAACACAGTTGTGGTATTCCACACTGGGTAATGTTGATAGGTTTTATGTTCATAGGCTATGTCATGTTAGAACCTTCATGATGTCATGGATTGTTGTACATAGAAAAGTTCTGTAAATGTTCAGTTACAGGATTGACTGCTGGCTGATGGATGGGATCTTCTCTTATGGAATAAATATCTTAATATCTGCATACCTGAGTGCTGAATTTATTATACAGCATACTTCACTGGCGTAGTCGGCACAAGAACCAACAAGAGAGGATCTCAACAAAAGGTTCTGGATTGTCATTGGATCTGTGAAACGATTTAAATGCTTAAAGACTTATGTTTATTACCTAAAGGATCGTGGAGTCCTTCATCTACATGCAAAAGAGGAGAAGGAACCAGATGTAAACACTGCGTTTGTATTTTACTGTGGTGCTGCTTATGAGACTCTCGATCTTTGTGAAAAGAGCCTATGTGACCAAGCAGATAATTATTACTTTGGTGCAACTCACAAAGTACTATTTTTTTCGACGCGTGTGTCTGGGTTAGATTCGCCGATTTCGTGAGATCTAAGACTCTCGCTCCGTGGAAGTCAAAGTGAAAGGTGCTTATGTGACCAAGAAGATCGTTATTTTGGTGCAGCTCACAGAGCGCTATTTGTCTGGACGCGTGTCTACTAGTTGAAGCTCTTGCTACTATCTATTGGTGACTTGAACGGAACAAAGTTAAAAGAGAGAGGACTCAATTAAAGGTAATGTCGTTTTGATCGTTTGTGATTCTTCGCTGCACAGGTTTGAAAGATCGATACAACGTTACCTTTCCCTCGAGACATTGTGCTTCACAGAGTTTTCAAATATCAACATTGCGTCTCCAAGGAGTTAAAGAGTGCCTTCATCTTACCTGGAATCTGGAATCTCCTCATCCTTCTGGAACAGCCTTGTGAGACCGACTCTTTGCGTTGTCGTCATTCCAATCTCCGGATCTCGTCATCACGCATCACGCCGATTCAAGCGTGCGTGGTGGCCATTTTGGTTAACTGTAGCTTAGCAACTAGCAGTGCTCGGCAAGCGTGAAAACGGAAACAATGCGTACACGGAAGAACAAGTGATATTTACGCTGAAACGAGGAATTGGAGACACTGCAGTATATTAACGCTTTTGCTGCAACGAAGATATGGAGATATGGCAGTAAACTTATCTTTTCTTATGTATATTTGTGGTGATACTAGAATAATGTTGGTAGATTGTATTGAATAACACCAGCATTCATTCTTAAGGGATGTTTATCATAGCAATACATTAGAGGTATTTAAGCTTTGATTACTGAGGTGTCGATTCCGATCCGGTAAAAATAATTTGCGTACGACCCGTATCCGTATTTTTTTACGTACGAGTCATACAAGTACCGTACAAACTGGCAAGTACGATTCGTCCGTGACAAATAACCACGAATAGCGTCGGGAAATGTCTACGAGAGTGCGTCGGAAAGTGTCCACGTCCGAATATCGTCGGGAAAATGTACGAAAGTGATCCGGACAGTTCCACGTACAAATCGTAAAACACAAGTCCGAGCGCAAAAGTACGATCCCGACCGTCCGTCCGAATACACAATCGCACTTAAAAAGGCCCGTACGGAGCCAACGCAGTAGCACACATGTACACGGGTAAACTCATGCCCGTGTACGAGCCGTACAGCCCCCCACCCCCAAATATGTCAGCACAGTACACTACCCTGTCCGCACTGCACCCCAGCCTCGCAACTGTACGCGCCGTACCCACCCCCATGTACGCACAGCACCCCCTCATGTAGGCGCTGTACCACCGCATGTACGCGCCGTCCCCCAGGGCCGCACGTGTACGCACCGTACCCCCACCACATGTACGCACTGTACCCCCAGCCCCCCCACCGCATGTATGCACCGAACCCCCACCGCATGTACGCACTGTACCCCCAGCCCTCCCACCGCATGTACGCACCGTACCCCAGCACTGCATGTACGCACTGTACCCCCAGCCCCCCAACGAATGTACGCACCATACCCCAGCACCGCATGTACGCACTGTACCCCCAGCCCCCCACCGCATGTACGCACCGTACCCCCACCGCATGTACGCGCCGCACACCAACACCGTACCCCAGCACCCTCACCCAGCATCGCGTATGTACGGATCGTACCTACGCGAAAAAGACTCATACATAACCAGGACACTGTAAAACAGCACAAGGAGGGTCAAATCGACTCGCACAACAACACAAAACACGTCTACACGACAAAATACATCTCAATGACTGACCTGCCACATCCATACAGGCCAACAGAGGCCCCAAACACAACCACCTCTTATAACACACCCACCAAAATTCAAACACAGCCACACCCAAAAATTGACCAATAAAAAGGGCCCACACACACAAACCATGAGCCTTTGCAACAGACCTACTGCTGACAGAGCCCACACACAAACAACCACACATTACTCATACCTCCGCAACACCTTCACTCACACACCTTCACACAACCTCCTCCACAAACATCCCCCTCTTCACATTCACACACACACCGTCACATTCACACCCACACACCCACAACCATCCACACCCACACCCACACCCCACACCATGCCCACAGACAAGAATCCAAAGTTCACAACGGCGGAGCTGGACCTCCTCGTCAACGAAGTCATCAGAGTCGAGCCACAGCTGTTTGGAACATTGGTCAGACAGACCAGCATAGCTGAAAAATCTGCCATGTGGCAGAGGATTGTCGACAAGGTGAATGCTGTTGCGCCCATCCAAAGGACCAGGCATGAATGCCAAGCCAGGTGGTACGATCTGCGCAGGGCGGTCAAGAGGAAAATGAATGAAGAATATGCCCAGACCAACATCACTGGAGGTGGGCCGCCCCGCAGACCTGTACACTACCATCCCTGGGAGGAGAAGGTGATGGCCATGCTACCGCCGGTGGGAGTACACGGAGTCAAAGGAGTCGCAGAGCCTGGTGAGTACACAAACAACTCACGTAACATGAGGGGAATGGCATCCACACCCCAACTACAACAAATGCACGCACCTACACCCAAGCACTCACCGCACACAACCACACTAAAAAACCACGCACATGCCACTAACGTCACCATGCACCCTTCACAAATCAAGGCAAGGCCATGTCCAAGGCTACAACAACCACAAACACAAGACTGGATGTCCGGGAGGCTGGGAGGGTGGGCCCCACACAACACATCGTGAAAATGAGACGCAGACAACAATGCCCTCAGCCCATATGGCATAGGTACATACCCATGCACAATGCACAGGGACTGGCAAACTACTGACAAGGTAGCTGACACTGGGCCCTGCTGTATGCAGCACAAGGCCCTCCTGGGACCACTGTACACTCAAACACCAACTCCACAAGCACAGGTATCTAGTACAGGACCTCACACTCACTGTCATGCCAGCATGCACCATGAGGGAACAGACACATCACCTGGGAGACCCAATGACAACTCACACTACACACAACAGCACGCCCAGTCACACCCCCCCCCCCTAACACAAGCACACACCCCCGGGGCAGGCAACGGATTCACACACTCCCACAATGGACATGTGACACAACAAGACCAATCCAGAGCCAAGTAAGCATCAGAGCCAACTATCTACAGGTCACACACTAAGGAGAACATCCCAATCTGTCCCCCGCAACATACCCATCCAAAAGTGGACACTGAGAGAAATGCTAGGGACATCCAACTACCTGGAGGAACTGTGTCAACTTGAATACGTATGAAACATAGATGTGGCATGAAACACCATTAACAGTGTCTCTCTCTCACACACAGGGCAACGTCGACGATCTCTCCCCAACACTGGGGGGGAAGAATCACATCCAAGGCACCGCGTGAAGACGATCCCACCGGCAGCGACGACTCTCACCACTCCGTGGATGACCCCGACCAACCTGGACCCTCTGGTGTCCAAGCCCCTGCAGCACCTGCGTCAGGTACATCTGTGCCAACCCCCACCCCCATTCCTGCCACATCCCAGGAGACACCCAGGAGCCCTGCTCGCACTGAACAACACAGCCAGTCTGACCAGGAGTGACAAGGTTCTGCGGGCACCCATGAGGAGGCAGACAACCCTGCAAATGCCATCCCTCAGGGGTCCCGTAGACCCGATGTGCCCACAATGGCAGGCCAGGCTTGTGTAGGCAGGGGTGGTGGGAGTGGAGGCAGGCGGAGGCGCAAACCTGACCAGCCAGCTCAGGACCCCGGTATGTCACACATACACAACATCCTGGACTCATACTGGCGTGACACCAGAGGCATGGACCAGGTCGTGTCCAGACTTTCCGGGATGCAGGGGACCCTCGATGAGATAAAGAACCTGCAGGTCGAGCATCATGCCAGTCATCAACAACACCAAGGACGGATGGAGGCAAGACTGGCTGAGCTCCTGGCGGTGCACAGGGACGTGAGCCAATCACTCCGTCAGATCGCCCAAAGTCTGGCAAACCCTCCCTGTGCCACCAGGCGTAGACCAGCACCAGACACAGGGAGGGAGGAGGAGGAGGAGGATTCATCTGAAGGAGCGTCCCTAGCATCGTCAAGGCCTGCATCTGAGGGTCCCCGGAGGAAGGTGGGTCGTCCACAGAAAAGACCGTGAGAGTCAGCGGACCATCCCCATCTACCAGGTCACCTGGCCTGGCACCTGGCCCTCTGGCGCAACAGCAGCACCTCATCCAATGACATTCTCTGCCACATGGACTTGCTGGTCACAGTTTGACCAATGATGACCAACACTGTGGTCTGGACTCTGATGACTCCAACTGACAAGGATGCCATCTCCCCCTGTGAACTTTGGATTCTATTCCCCCGGTAGAGCACCTTAGCACATCTACCAAAAGACTCACCCCACCAAAAATAAATTCATATTGTTCTGCACACGAGATGTTGCTGCCATTTTGCATTATTCAACGACATATGTGTGTGGAAAAGTCTAACTATGCCTGAGTGTTGAACTAACTCCAGCCATCCATACCCTGGGATCAGAGTCTGGTACAGGACACACATGGGTCACAAGGTATCATTCAATGTAGGCATGGAGCACAACACTCACCTGTGATGGCCTCTGGCTGCTGAGGGGTTGCTTGCTAAACTGTGCGGACAGACCTATTTGGGAGATCATCATCAAGGCGTAGAGGACATGGCCCATGTGGAGGTACCCGGGGAGGGAGTCCCAGGTATGTGTGGCCAGGTGGGAGAACAATGTCCTGTATGCTGGAGTACGGTGGATGTGAAGAACGGTGGCCAGGGCAAGGTTGGATGCACGGAGATGGCCCAACGGGATCTAGGATGACAGACGTACAAGGTTGGTGTGGGGTCGGGTGTGTGGACTGCCTCCTGAGTGTGGGTGGGGAATGTGGAGGTCATCCTGCAGCAGACAGTGATCCATTGCAGCTATCTATGGTGGACGGTGAGGTGGCTGGGGCGCAGGGTGTAGAAGCTGAGGTGTGCAGATGCCCCCTGGAAGTGGACCAGTTTCCTTGGAGTTTGGATGTACTTGCTCCGTAGAGGGCAGGGCAGTATATGAGACGGATGTTGTCATGGACCTGGGGGATGGTCTGTCGTAACTTGGAGTGGATCTATCTGTGGATCATGTGCATAATGCAGCAGGCGCCATCTCCCTGCAAAATGCCCCATTTTGCACACAAAGACTAGGATGTCAGAAGGACAACTGCAACAGGCGCGTGTGTAAAGTAAGGAGTGTCCAGTGTCACATGGCACACCCAGAGACAATGCATGCACAATCACCAAAGAGCCATTACACCGGATCAGGAAACTGAAGGGCGACCTGCGCACAGGAGACACACCCTCAGCAGCTGTTGATGGCCCATTGTGTGGTCGACCTTGCTAAAAAACATACACGACCATGTACTTCATGCCCAATAGGGAGCCTAATCCATGAGCAACTGCATGCATGTCGCTAAACTACACATGGACTCCTATGCATTATCTACAGCAAGTATGCCAGAGATGCCGCATGCCAAGTGGCAAGAGACCTGCCTTGACAGAGATGAGGCACCTTGGAGTGTGACGAACACCTTTATTACTCAGCCTCACACTAATGGAATTGCATCCATTGGAACAGAATCACAGGTCATTCGGCTGACCATGTGTGACCTACACTGGACACCCCCTTCAACACACAGATGTGGTAAATCCTACTGAGCTGGCACACAAGTGAAGGGGTTGAGCCTCACACCCCTTGCTGCAAACGGAGAGTCTACAAGTCCCCATTGAGCCTCATATGGGGATGTCCCACACCATGTCCACCATTAGCATCCCGTATGTTCCTGAGGGAAGTTATACACACATTGATGCCTTCATCAGAATCCACAATCCATGACAGATGACTGTCAGGAAGGGTGACTATCAATTCATGGGAGCCATGCAACACGTCATGTGGCCCATGGTGAGTCGACATGTATGCATGGTAACACAACATGCACAGGAGCAGTCCCCACATATCACAAACACGTACCACCCACAAAACGCCTTGCTGCACTCCTTACCCAAAATGACTTTTCACCATGTCTGTGCATGTAACTCTGATCCAGCACACGTTGCAATACTCATGAGGAATAGCAGGAGAGCAATGATGACATGAGCAGACGACAGCCACAGGAACCTGGGGAGGACAGACACACAACAAGTCAGCGAAGAGCTAGTAATCCGCAGACATGTACATGTACTCTACAGGATTGATGTTGTCACCATGCTAATAATGAATTTTGTGTTCCCGCAAAAATTTGTGGAATGACATCATCACTTGAATGACACATCAGAACACACCTCCAAGTCACTCAGCACACAGTCAGCTCGACACACACATTGCAACACATGCCACACAAGGCTCTAAGCGTGCACCCTCAGACACAGGGACTCACCATCATGAGAAGAAGTGGCGGATAAGCTGACTCCGGATGTCCTCATCCTCATCCTCATCCTCACTTGCCCCGTGCCCAAGCCCTTCATCCTCCACGGGTGGATGATCTTGCTCATCCGGATCCAGGATGAGTGGCACGGCCTTCTCCACTGCCATGTTGTGCAGCATGCAGCACACAAGGAAGATTTTGCAGACCTTCACCGGGGCATATGGGAGTGCGCCGCCGGTCTTGTGGAGGCACCGGAATCTGCTCTTCAGGAGTCCAAACGTCCTCTCAATCAAGCGCCTTGTCTGTCCATGGGTGTCGTTGTACCGGTGTTTTGCGGCTGTTCTGGGGTTGTGGAGAGGCATCATCAGCCATGGCATGTTGGGATAGCCAGCGTCCCCTACATGGAAACATCATGGACAGAAGTGGGTCAGGAGAAGCAGTAAGATTTTAAGATACCGCTAAATATAGGACTAACAGAGTATACCCACCAACAAGACATGCACGTTCGTTGCGCAGCTGCAGCATCATTTCAGGCACCCTGCTACGCCTCATGATGTAGGCATCGTGTGCTGATCCTGGAAAACGGGCACAGACATGGGATATCATCATGTTAGCAAGACATACCACAAGGGCATTGATGGAGTGGTAATGTTTGCGGTTACGGAAGGCTACCTCCTGTGCCTGTGGTGGGACCAAAGCCACATGTGTCCCATCAATGGACCCAATTACATGGGGCATCCCTCCCAGGGCATAGAACTCACCCTTGACACCTGTCAACTGCTCACGAGTTGGAAAATGTATGAATTCATCCAGGTGTACCAACATGGCCTCTAACACATCATGCAGGACACGGCTGAACATGGTCTGGGACATGCCACCTACATCAGCTATGGTCAATTGAAACGTACCCGTGGCAAAGAAATGTAGGGCTGCCATTACCTTCATCTTGGCTGTCAGTGCAGTAGGATACCTGTGTAGCGGTTGGATGTGTGGTGCCAGCCTTGTGGTCAAGTTGTCAATCAACGGTTGGGAGAAGCGGTAGCGGCGTATACAGTCATGTTCCCTCATGGCAGCCAAGTCTGGCATTGGTCGGGGGAGAGGCGGTGCCCTGCAGAAATTTGGAAGGAATAACAAAGATTGAGTACAGCACTACACCACTGTCAATGAACTGAGCACATGTTCAACAGCTAATACACATATGCTCCATACAGAGTCTGTTCTGTGCAATGCATCCAGGACACGTATGCCAGCCAGGTGACACCCCTACCAAGAGTCAGCTACACACGTGGGTGCTCAAGGTCAACATGACATGCCATGGAACTAGCTGTGGGCCAGTGTAAGTGAAGAGGCTGACGCATTACAGGAGTGACAGACATCCACGTATGTGCATAAGAAGGATGTATTATCACACAGACCGGTTGCGGGACACTAGAGGCACAGGTCGCATGTCCTTGAAATAGGACAGTCCACACACCTTGCCATGAAGGGGTACATGTCAAGACTGATCACACATACATTGAGACTACGCAGATATGTCCTTGTCTCGCAAGTCCATGTGCGATGCATACATACACCCATTACGTCTGATTCCACATGTGGCCTGGTGTGCGTAATAGTGTGCCATGCCCATCGACACGCAGACACATGTTGGATGCAGCAACTGCAGATGCATGTCACGGTCCAACTACAGCAAGCTCATGGGAACACATGACACACACATGACATAGTCACATCGTGCAACGCCGGTAGTTACATGTCAGGTGTCATTATCCGTGTCCCTGGCATCAGGGGACAGTTGCGGGTGTAGGTGACTGTGCCATGCCAGTGATGCAGTGCTCGACTGTCCCCAGAGAGTAGCTCCTCTGTATAAATTGATATCAAGTAATTTGCTGTTGTGTCATGCTCCCCATTGTTTCCCAGTGGCATGGTGGGTAAACCAACTGTGTGGTGCAGGGCCTACATATGTTTGTAGTATTGTAGATGTTACTCATGTTGCTGTTCATGCTATGCGCTGTGTCCTATGTAGTTTGGACTCATGTGTCATATGTATACAGGTGTCTGATAATTTCCTGTCTCTTCACCTTGCCCACAGCATCGTCGGGGGAAACCGAGGAAGACACTGGCATGGACGTGGGGGAGGGATCCAGCACCGGTGCCACCAGTGCTGGGGAGTCGGGCGCAGCAAGTGGCACGGAGGCCGAGGGGAGTCAGGCGGAGGACCTGTCCAGTCCCAACACCGACTATGACGCTGACGGGTCCGAGGCAGAGCTCCCAGAGGGGACGGAGACTGCTCCCAGGGCTGAAAGCAGCACTCCATCTCTAGCCGCACCCTCCATTCCCATCACCGTCCTCCCACTTACTCGGGTCCCTTGTGTCCGTGCTAGGCGACAACAGGTGTGTGAGAGACGGCAAGGAGGTGTATTTAGAACGTGAAGGGTGCACTTCCACTCCGGATCATTCTGTGGTGTGTAGGCACATTCAATTGCATGGTGCTTGTCATATGCACGCTCATGATTTAGCTTGTATTCTGAAAGGGATTCGTGTGCCAGGTATGACCCCGTCTTGTACGCTACTTGCTAACGGTAATTATGTGCTATTCAATGATGAAGCTTGCTGTGGGATGCTTCCGGGAATTCCTCACATCGTGACTGTATCACTACGAGTGGTTTTCTGTAATTACGTCCTTTTCCCACCCCCGCATGGCCGGCTCGATGTCCATCTGGCCTTCCATTCCATCCTTGAAAGCAGAGTTCAACAAGATGAGCAGAATAAGGGCTCTATTGTCTCAAAAAAAAAAGTGGTGTTGACTTCATCCCGAGAAACATTTTTCCTTCACGTAGCTGACACGGGCACAGAGGTGCAAGCGCTTTTGAACACTGACCTCCCACTACATTTTGGGACTCGGATTCAGACTATCTGTCATGCCTCGTCAACAAGTGGCCTGGATGTTTTTTTCTAAATTGTGGACTCCGGCCTCGTGACCTCCTTCCAAACTCTGTTTGGTGTGATCCCCGCATTTCATCATTCGATTTTTTCTAGCATCTTCGGAGGTCTCCCTTTGCTTCTCGCCCTCGTAGCTGGGGTGCTATTATTGATCTGCATACTACGCTGTGGCTTCACAACTTGCGTTACAAGACAGCATGCACCGGCTGCTCCATCCGGAAACAGATGCTTGAATTCTACGGCACTCTGCCGCTGGCGACCTTAAGCAGTGCCTATGGATTGTCCTTCCGGTTTCCCTTCTTTACCTGCGTGCAACCTGTCTTTCATTGTCTAGATTGTCCATTCGAATGGGCTCTGGATTTGTGCCTGTCCAACTCGGTGTCTCCTGACCCGGATTATGATCGACTGATGAGCCCCTTAGTGGCTCATGAGTTGGACTGTTCTGGCGTCAGGATTATGGCTTGTGCTGCAGCACATGGAGTCCTAGGGAATTGGGACATCGGAACGGCTGCAACTGAATGCTTATCCAGAAGTTATCTTGATGTCCCCACCTGTTGTCCACAAATGGTGCTGGATGCCCCGATTGTTGAGGAACACGTGTGTTCTTTCCCCCTGCTGAACTGGATGGCAGATAATTTTGCGGAACGTTCAAATGATTTCCTCTTGGAAGCTGTTGCAACTTATTGTGCTTATACTTTGATGGATTGACTTTAGCCCTGCTCATTTCATGGTGCATCCATGCCCTTTTACATGGCTAATTTCCCTGCAACATCGTTCATTATTGAAATTTCTCTTCCTGACTTTTTCGCTTCCTTTCTATGGACTTCCAGTTCATGCCCTTGGTTCCGTTCAATCAAACTCTGCGTTCTGGAATTTGCGCCCCTAGTGGTTAGTGGTACGAACAAGGGGGGGTGTAGTGATGATTCCTATCTCCCTATGTACAATGCTAAATTGCCACCACCGCGTTAGTTGTTAGTAAGCCATCTTGCCAATTTTGCTGCTTTTGCACGCAACACTGTTGTTGCGTGTTATTAATTGAAAAATGCCTACTCGAGTTTGCTTCACATGAGATCTGTCTGTTGTTTGACATCCTTCACAGTGAGCAGCGAGCTTGTACTGTACATTGTGTACACAAACAGTCTGGGTGACTAGACGGTGCATGTTGTTGTGTGCAGGTTGATCGTCCCACTATTTAGCCATTACATGCACGCAGCTGCAGATACCTGATAGACGAGTGCTTGCCATATTGCAGTGCAGCACGTTTTAGTTTCATTGTGATGGAGAACTTTCGCAGAAGACGAGACTAGATGATCCTGTGATGTGATTCCACTGAGCTGATCTGTATGGTGGGGGGTCCCCCATTCAAGCCTAGGGACCTTCTTTTAGTCAAATGATACTACTATTGGTTTACTGGCGACAGGAAGGTTGCTGTTTCCACTGTCATTTTCTTATGATTGCTCCTTGCATTGTCTATGATATTGCAACAATGCTGGTGCTTCTGAACTTAACCATTTGTCTGCTTATGTTAGCCACAGTACTGCATCTTCGGACGCGAGGTTCATTGAATGAACTCTTTCCACTTTACCGTGTCTTTGTCTATTCTGTTGTGTACTGATCTGAGAATGATGACGAACAGGTATGTCTGATTCCCACCATTGCTGAGAATATTGTCAGTCGCTTGTTCTGGGTTGTCTATACATTGGGACCGCCGAGCTCAACCTCGGCTAATGAATGGGACACTGAGCTAGTCGGATAAGGGGTTCTGGATTCTGAGGGGAGTTTGTGGTACACCAAACATGTCTCCTTCGTGCCAGGCACCGCACCCCCTGCCCCTGTCTCCCCTGCTGCCGTCAATGCAGAGTCTGTGGACATTCAGCGCCAGTTGCAGGTTGGTCAGTCATCGCTGCTGTGTGTCCTCCATGGCCACACCAGACTGCTGACACGGATGGTGTCGTACATGGAGGGCATGTCATCAGCGATGTCTGACCAACGGATGTTGCTGAGGTCCATGGACTCGTCACTGACGGCAGCAGTGGGTCTCCTGCAGCGCTCCATCCCCCCCTACCCCGGCACCATCCGCACTTCCCACTCCCATGCCTGTCCCATACACACCCAGACGTCCCCATGCACGCACCCCACCAGACACAGGCAGCACACCACCAGGAAAGGCCAAGCGCACACCTCCTGTCATGCACACACAGGGGGGAGAAAGCACAGCCACTGGGTCGGGGGGCAAACAGCAGCCACGCTGTCACAGTAGGAGTCCGAAGTCCTCACGACCCACTACCTCCAAGACCACTCCCCTTGGGTCTCCTGCCCAACAGTCGGACAGTGAGTCCTTCATGGCCAGTCTGTCCCTCAGCCCCAGTGTGACACCACCCCGCAAGCGTTTGAGAGATTCTCCGGGCAGGGTAGTTGAGTCCCCCCGTCCACACCCTCCCCCAGTTGCGCTGCGACCCATCCCACCGACCCCCCCCCTCCTTGGGGCCTGTGGTTCCTTCGGGTGCAGGGGAGACACTGGAAGAGCTTGCAGCCGTGTGCAGCGCCATACTGACCTCCTCCTTTGGCGCTCCCCCACCCCCTGTGGTGGATTCGTCCGTCCCTGCACCCACGACACCTACCCGTGCCCCTCCTGTCCCTGCGGTGCCTGGTTCTTCCCCCCCACATGATGCCCCCCCTTCTGTGGATGATATGGTACAGTGAACTGTGCAGGCAAGCTAGGGGAGACGCGTCCCAACGTGTCCTCCCCCAGGACTTTGCATCTGGCGTGGCCTATGGGCTTGGTGTATGGTGTACTGTAGCTAATTTTCGTCGACATGCTGAATGTGGTTTTTTGTATTTCGTTTGCACACTATTGCTTTTCTGGTATTGCTGTTGGTGCTGCTGCTCCCTGAGTTGGGGTGGTGATAATGTGTTGGGTGTCTGGGAAATGTTGTAGTGTGCTGCTCATGGGGTGGACCCTGGTATCTGCATGCCGTCACAAGGTGTCTGCATATATTCGTACGTCATGTTAGCTCTTACTGCATGGTGACATTGTCCCAAGGTGTGTTCCTTCCTCTGTGGCACCTGACATCTTCCCTGCAGGGTGTTTCCCAATTGTTGTGCTGAGCTGTGTCAACATTTCCTCGGTGTGTGACACATCCCTTCGACTTTGGCCATGCATGCTCTGCAATGTCTCCACCTGCATCGTTTGTGGCACCCTTGCTGGACACTGTACTTGTGTATGGAGTATATTGACATGACTACATGTGGACATTTTCCCTTTTACGCACTATGCATGTGTGTACTCCCTACCTCACACACATGTGTTACGTGTTCTGCAGGGTGTTTGGGCACCTGACTGACAATTGTGGGCATTGTATCTGTGTGTACTCCACCCTTTTCCTTCCATGGGGGGCAAGAACTGGTTGGCTGCCCCGGCACCTGTACATTCCTATCAGTCCTGGAATGTGGGTGACAGTGTGTGTTCCCTTAGGCTCCATTAGTTTAGTGGTGTTGGACATGAGGATACAGTCTTGTTGCATGATCTCAGTGTGTGTGTTGTGCTGCCTCCGCCAGGGGTGGGTATGCATGTGTAATTTGTCATCACACCCACATGTGGTGTGTCATGCAGTGGGGGAAGGACATCCATCCTCATGGGAGTGGGACACTGCTGTCAGTGATATGTTGTCATGGCACTCTCCACATTGTCGCACATTGTGGATGCCTTCATGCACCCATGGAGTTTTGCTCATCGGAGGGTGATGTACACACCCCCATGTCTCTGTCCACTGCTGGGGGTCCTCTACACCCACCCCTCATTTGTCTGGGCACTGCTGGGAGTGATAGGCACCCACCCCTCATATGTCTGGGCACTGCTGGGAGTGATAGGCACATACCCATCATATGTCTGGGCACTGCTGGGAGTGATGGGCACACACCCCTCATATGTCTGGGCACTGCTGCGAGTGATAGGCACACACCCCTATGTATCTGTCCACTGTCGTGGTACGAGCCGTACCCACGCTCTGATGCCCTGGGTACGGCCCGTACCCCTACGGCACCCCAACTTTGGTGGTGAGGCCCGTACCCATGCCTTTGGGATGTGGGTACAGGCCGTACCGCCATTGTTGGTGTGACGTAGGGGTAGGCGTGGTATGTGCCGTACCCACGCGCTGATGGCCTGGGTACGGCCAGTACCCCTACGGCACCCCGACTTTGGGGGTGCGGCCCGTATCCATGCCTTTGGGACGTGGGTACGGGCCGTACCGCCATTGTTGGTGTGACATAGGGGTAGGCGTGGTACGGCCCGTTCCCACGCTCTGAGGGGCGTGGGGACATCCCGTACCACCATTGTGGTGGTGACGGGTATGCGTCCACGTCGACTTCCGTTGTGGCGGGACGTGGGATTGGTGGACACGCCCCCGAAGTGACCGAACCATGGAGGTAATTAATGTGCAGGATGTTTTGGTAATTTGTGGGGTGTGGGTTGTGTTTCCTGCCCCTTGCACACACACACACACACACACACACACCCTTTGCCCCTGGGGGTTGTTCTGACCTTCTGCGGCGTCTGCGTCGGTTTCTGTACACGAGGTGGTAGGCTATGAGGGCCGGGATGATGCGTAGGTTGGGGTCCATCGCTGTCCATCGTGTACCGGGGCTCTTTGTTCGCGTCGTCCTCAATTTCCTGGCAGTTTTTGGCTCCCGTAAAAAATGCTGCGTGCGGAGTGACGTCGGCACGAATCGTACTTGCTGGTCCGTAGAACGCTGCCTGACTTCGTCCGGACGTCGCGTATGCGCCGTCCAGAATCAGATTTGTATGTATTTTTTGGCCGGTCGGTGTTTTTTACGACTCGTACGGAAATGGTATTTCTGTGCGAATCGTACTTGCGAGTTTGTAAGGTGTTTTTCCATGGTACGAGTCGGACGGAAAAAACGCTCAGTACGACCATTCGTGCCTGAGTTTTACAGGATCGGAATTGACACCTGAGTGTTAACAGAGGTGCATATGAATTATTTATGACAAAATAAGTAAAGGTCATTGGATCCTGTTAACACTTTGGTATATTTACAGTTAAATACACTTTGAAACAAGTAAATAACAATATACAATTTAAAAATCAGTAAATTGCATAAGATAAAACATTTACATAAATAATAATAATCTATATGGAAAGGCTTGAACCTTGTATTTTGGTTCATCGTAACTTTTGCCTCATAAATATTGATGATTTGTATTAGTTAAAGAGAATATTTGTAAACATGCAAAATGTTACAGCAGCTCCATTTTTTTTATCGTGTCCTGGATCGCCTCCTATTAAATGGAAAAAATGGAAAGTTGTCTTTGAGAGGTATGCCAGGGTATGCGGTCCCTCTTTAAGTGCTGAAAGGAAGTCGTCGTTGTTGCTTCATTGTTTGGGATCTGAAGGTCAAGACGTGTTTGATCATTTGCCAGAGCTTTCAGCCTCGGAAGCTAGCAGATTGAACGACTATGAGATTTGTATTAAGAAACTTGACAAACATTATTTTCCCAAAGTCAGCACTATTCTTGAAAGATACCAGTTTGCAAAGAGGATGCAATCTGCGGATGAGACAATTGAGGATTATATTACTCAATTAAGAAAACTCGCTTCTTCATGCAAATTTGAAAACTTGACTGATGAACGCATCAGAGATCAGTTTATGTTTGGCTGTAGTATAGAAAAAATTAGGGAAGAATTGTGGTTAAGAGATGAACCAATTCTTGACGAAGTGTTAACAGTTGCCAAACGTATTGAGCATTCTTTAAAATGTGTTGCTGTTATAAAGAAGGATGCAGAAAAAGGGGGTACTGTTGAGATAGTTAAAGTCAAGTCAGAAAAACGCAACGTTACTGATAAAAATGATGCTGAGAAAACATGGTCAGAAAGAAAATGTTATAGGTGTGGTAAAGCTGGACATCTTGCTAATGATAAAAGATGTCCAGCCCTCAACCAAACATGTTCTAAATGCAAGATAAAGGGGCATTTCACGGCCTTATGTAAAACAAAACTTAAACCCAAGGTTAAGGAAATAGATATATACCAAAGGGAATTGGGAGAACTCAATTCTGAAGATCTTGTTTGTGGACAGATTGTGGTACAGGTAGAGAACAGATTTAGTAATAAATTGTGTCCTTATGATGAAATTTTGGTAGAAGGGGAACAAACTAGAGTACTGTTTGACTCTGGTGCAAAGATTACCATCATCTCTAATGAGTTTTTTAACTCCAAGCTTAAGGGAAAGATTACATTAGTGAAACCTGACATCATTCCTTTAGCATATGGAGGGGAACCTATAAAGCTACATGGATATTTTTCTGGTTTGATAGAATACAAAGATAGGTTAATATCTGGAAAGATTTATGTTTCAAATCGTGGAGACAGTATCATTAGCTGGATACATCAAGGTGACCTGTGGGTATTTTTAGATCCTAATGCTAATCCTCCTATACAATTGAGGGACAGAGTTCAATCTGTGGAAAATAAAGTGGATGATAACTACGTGCACAATCTGAAAACTGAGTTTCCAAATGTGTTTAAAGAAACGTTAGGCTGTTTAAAGGGGTATCAACACAAGATTCAATTAAAGGTAAACGCTGTTCCAGTATGTTGCAAAGTGAGAAGTGTCCCACTATCTGTTAGAGAAGATATGAAAAAAGAAATTCAGAAATTAAGGAGTTGTGGGATTATAGAGGAAGTTGAGGGATCTGAATGGTTGGCTCCGGTTGTTGCAGCACGCAAACCTAATGGGAATTTGCGTCTCTGCATCGACTTAAGACAACTCAATAAGTGTGTCGTAGTGGATAGATACCCATTACCGAACATTGCTGAATTGTTGACTCTACTTGATGGGGCAAAAGTTTTTAGCACAATAGATCTTACTTCGGCGTACCATCAAATTGAACTAGAGGAGTCATCCCGGGACTATACATCTTTCATCACTCCCTTTGGCACCTTTAGGTTTATGAGAATGCCTTTTGGATTGGTGTCTGCTTCTTCAGTATTCCAACGTGTGATGGAACGGGTATTAAAAAATCTTCCTGGGGTATGTGTCTACCAGGATGACATTTTAGTATTTGCAAAAGATGACATGGAGCATGACACTAGATTAAGATCTGTTCTGAGGAATTTATGTAAACATAATTTCACGATTAAAGTGGAGAAGTGCAAGTTTAGGTCTAACACTATCAATTACCTAGGGCACAACATTTCTGGGGATGGTGTGAAACCTAAAACTGATTTGATTGAGACCATTACAAAAATGAGTTCTCCGACTAATAAGACTGAATTAATGAAATTCTTAGGAATGATTGAATAGTACGCCAAGTTTGTAATGGGTTTTGCTGTGGCGACAGTGAACATGAGACAACTATTGCGTAAAGGTGAAGAATTTTTATGGTCAGATCTGTGTGAAGATGAATTTGTGGCTATAAAGAAAAAGCTTAGTCAAGCCCCTTCATTAAAGAGTTTCAATCCAGCAAATAAATCCATCTTAGTGGCTGATGCTAGTGAAAAAGGTTTAGGAGCTGTTTTGAATCAGTGTGGAGCAAATGGTGTGCAAACTATCATGTTTTTGTCGAGAAGTCTCAGAGATCCTGAAACACGATACTCAGTCGTAGAAAGAGAAGCCTTAGCGGTGTTTTGGGCAATAAAAAAACGTAAGAAATTCTTGTTGGGTGTAGATTTTGAGGTACATACAGATCATACACCATTGATTGAAATATTTAGCAAGAAAGGATTAGATCTTGTTTCTGGAAGGATAACCAAGTGGGTAATTGGTTTACAAGAATATAATTTTGGGATCAAATATATTCCTGGGATTGAAAATGGAGTTGAGGATGTTCTTTCACGCTTAGTTCCAAGTAGTCGCATGCAGGAAGATAATTCAGATGATGATGATGATGACGAAATAGTTTGTGTGGTTGATCATGACATCATTTCAGAAGTAAGATGGTTGAAAGAACTAGAGAATGATGCGACCCTGGGTGAAGTGATGTCCTTGTTAAAAAAAGGGTGGAGTTCTAGTAAAGATGGGTCGGAATGTACAAGATGTTTTTGGCCTGTACGTAACGAATTATCAGTGGATAATAGCTTGTTGTTTCGAGGGACAAGGTTAATTCCACCCACTAGTCTCAGAAAAGAATTAATTGATTTAGCGCATGTGGCTCACTCAGGTTTGTCCAAGAGTAAAGAAAGACTTTGCATGTCATATTGGTGACCGGGAATGGACAGAATGGTAGAGCGAGTTATAAGAGATTGTGTTTCTTGTGCGATCAGTGATAAAACTAAGTGTACTCATGTGCAACCTATGGTTTTAAGAAAACGTCCCAATGGATCGTGGCAAGAGATTGCACTGGATATAGTTGGTCCTATACAAGGGAAAGAAGCACAGATATACTTATTGGTGGTTAGTGACATGTACTCAAGGTGGCCGGAGATTTTCTTCTTATCAGCAATTAATACTTGTAACGTGATTGAGTGTTTGAAGAGTTTATTTGCTAGGGAAAGCCTGCCAATTTCAATCTTATCTGACAATGGTGTTCAACTTATTTCTAGGGAAATGGAACAATTTTTATCTTCTAGAGGGATTGCCCACAAGACTTCTGCTCTGTATCATCTCGAGGCCAATGGAATGGTTGAGAGATTCAATAAAGTTATTAAAGAGACCATTGCATTGGCAAAAAGTGTGGGAATAGATTGGAAAAAAGAAGTCATTTTTAAAATTGAAGAGTACAGATTAACTCCACATGCGACGACTGGGAAGACTCCTTTTTTTGTTGTTTCGTAGTAGGGTTCCCATTACTTGTTATGAACCGTATTGGGTTAATAAGTATGAATTATCAAAAGAGAAGGAGAATGTGTGTGATAGTGAAAATATGCTAAGGATGGAGGAAGAAAAGGCAAAACTAAGGAAAGCATATTTTGATTAAAAAAATGCTGTAAAGAAAACCGAAGTGAATGTAGGTGATTGGGTCAGGATTAAACGTCCCGGTTTGTTGGGAAGCTCTTTGTTTAAATTTATGAAACCCATTAGGGTAATCAAAATATTCAAAAATGCCATTCAAACACAGGACCATCGTATTTGGAACTTAAATAGAGTAGTTGTGTGTAGAGGTGGCTTAAAACATGGCAAGGAGGTGGATTCATCAAATGGTAATTCCACTTTATCTCATACTAAGGGTGAAGAGAAAAATGATTTGAATTGTCCTAGGACATCTTCAAGGTTGACTGAGAGACCTAGGTATCTTGCAGATTTTGTTTAAGTTATTATTTGATTGTGTGTATATAAACATGTTTTTTTTTGTTAAGGAAGGGAGATGTGTGGTATTCCACACTGGGTAATGTTGATAGGTTTTATGTTCATAGGCTATGTCATGTTAGAACCTTGTTGATGTCATGGATTGTTGTACATAGAAAAGTTCTGTAAATGTTCAGTTACAGGATTGACTGCTGGCAGATGGATGGGATCTTCTCTTATGGAATAAATATCTTAATATCTGCATACCTGAGTGCTGAATTTATTATACAGCATACTTCAACAGTACTGTTAGCTTTGAGAGCACTAAAGGAGGCTGAGTATTCTGACATCGAAAAAGAGCCGTTGGCTTGTCTGTGGGCAGTGGAGAAGTTTCACCTATATGTATGGGGTAGGCAGTTTTTGCTGTGGACTGACCACAAACCGTTGGTCAATATTCTGAGCACAGGTGTTAACAAGTGCTGTACACCAAGGATTTTGAGAATGTTTTCTCCGCTAATGCCACATCAATTTGATGTCGTTCACATTCCTGGTGGTACAAATTAGGCCTGGGCGGCAAATTCCGTTCCGCTCGCGGATTTTGCGGAATTTCGCGTTCCGCGGAGAACGCGAAATTGCCCAAAATTCTGGTTTCCGCGACTTCGCGAAATTTTTTCTTGTTCGCGTTCTCAAATGCGTGTTTGCGAGATATTTCTCCCCGAGCACGCAAACAGCAACTGTGAACAGGAAAAAAGTATCGCGAACAAGCAATTCCGCGTGTTCGCGGAATTTCTGCATGTTCGTGGAGATTTTTTACCGTTTCGCGGAGATTTGCGTAACGCGATTACGCAAATTCCGCCCACCCCTAGTAAAAATCGTAGGGCTGATTTTCTGTCCCGGTTCCCTTTAAGCAGTAATGAAAGTGATGATCAGGAGCTTTGTGAAGAGGATTCGGAGGATTGTTTCGTAGCTGCCCTAGAATTGTCAGAACTTAACCTTTGCTCGGAGGAGAATTGCCCTCCCCACGGCATTAGGAAAGACATCATCAGCAAGGCCCATGAAGGTCATGTAGGCGCAACTCTCACCAAACGTCGCATCTGCGAAACATTTTGATGGCCCAGCATGGATGCACAGATCAGTGATGCAGTAGAGAATTGTGTAGTGTGTGATTTGGCAGATAAAATGTTGAAAGTGGCCACACCACCCTTGCTTCCCGTTGATTGTTCTTCGGGACCTTGGGTCAAGTTTGGTGTAGACATTATGGGTCCCTTTGAGGCTTGCCTAGAGGTTCTCACTATGTTTTTGTGCCGGTGGATAATGCATGTAAGTGGCTAAAGGTCGAGATGGTCAAGGACCCCAGTGCATCCAGTTTGGTATTGTCTCTCAAAGAGATTAGCATGAGGGAGGGTTTTCCTGAGGTGCTAGTTTCAGATAATGGTACACAATTTGTGAGTGGTGAATTTAAATCTTTTCTTGATTCTTCCAACATCAAGCAAGTGAAAACTTCTTTTATCACCCACAAAGCAATGGCTTGGTTGAGCGTATGAACAGAGTGGTGGTGAGTGTGTCAGGTTAGCAAAGTCTGGCAACCATGATGTGGGCAAGTCTTTGGTCAACATGCTGTGGTTCTATAGAAGCACTCCTCACTCCACAAATAACATTTCTCCTTTTGAGGTGTCGCTGGGAAGGGGAGCCAACACCAGTTTCAAACTGGGGTGGATGAATAAGTGGATGAAGTCTGAGTCTGAAGAGGAGAGTCTGCTGGACATTATCAAAGAGAATGTGTTAAAATCGCAGTCCAAACAGAAGTTTTGGTTCGATCAGAAAAGAGGAGTCAAAACTGTTCCTGTGGTTGTGGGTGATTTGGTACGGGTCAAATCACCTGTCCATGTGAAAAAGGGGTTGGACAAGTTTGGTGTTCCCTCTACTGTGGTAAAGGTTGGGAGAAATACTGTTCAGGTCAGAGGGGGGAAATGGTGGAATGTTGGGAAAATTGTTCATGTTAAGGGGAAGATTAATCTGAAAAATGCTGGTGAAACAGAGGGTGTGGGTGTTTCCAGTGGATGTTCCGTCAGGAAGAGCTCCAGACTCAGAGATTTTGTGTGTAAACTTGGTTGATGTGTGCACCACTTCTTTTTCTATTTTGGTTGGTTTTTTTTTTCTGTTTTTGTTTTGGTTGTTTGTTTTGATATTTATAAGGAAAGACTATGGTCCATATTCTCAAGGAACTATCACAGAGTCAACGGCACTTTATCGCAGCCAAAGCTGCGATAAATCTATCGCCCCTTTCACAAGCTGGCGTTAACAGGCAACAGCACCAGTATACCCGCGATAGTAGCTGCAAAAAACATCACCACAGAGGCCCCCCGCAACTATCGCTAATGAGATGCAGAGTCGGCGTTCCCGTGCCAAAAGCTGTGACAACATCACACCTCAACATTCACAACGACCAGACAGAACTGGGATAAAAACACAAAACAGGCGATAAGGCGCATTAGCACCAGGAAAGCTACACCTGCTCTGACCTGGTGTAAAGTCGGACGGCAGCCTGCACAACAAAAGGGAGCACAGCTCAGGGCCATGTCGGAAGGGCAACAGATGCCATGGAGCCACCCATCATGCGGCCCGGACACCCAAGAGGGCCACAACACCCTCTGACACCACGCCCAGGCCCACAACCCCCCCGGGACCACCCCTAACCCCGGACTAAGAAACTGCACATCAGCACCACGAATCCCAATACAAACATTTTGCCTGATGTCGCACAAGCAGGAAAATCAACAGACATGCGTGGCCAGGAAATGGAGACTCAGTCAAACAGCAATGCAATCACCAACACAAACCACCATACAAACAAAAGCCGAGACAACCCTTAGGATGAGTCCTAGCAATCCATAGCACACAGCCTGGAAGACCAAATCCAAGAGAAGAAGGTGTGCCATGCGCCCAACAAAGAAAAGACAGGGAGAGAGCGATGGGAGAGAGACGGAGTGAGATTGCACAAGCAGCGCAAGGCCCCTCGGGCACCTGACTGCCAACATGTGTGTGTCTATCGCCATCCGTACACCATGAGCCCAAGGCCGTGTCCCAATCTCAGCGCCAAAGCCACATCACATTCCGAAAACGCAAGTAGTCAGACAACCATCAGGGATAAAAGCTCCATTGTCCCAATGCAGAAGGCGGGAGGACACCTGCACCTTTGACCTTGGTCCAGAACGCGCCTGGAACACCCTGAGAGAGATGCCATGGCAGACGGGGACTACTCCCACACCACGCATTCCGCAAATGAACTATCCAACTCATCCACACCCCGCACACAGAAGCCCCTGCCTGTGGTACCCAAGCATGAGATGCCCTTGACACTCACAGAAACAGCAACCCACTCTCCCCAACGTTGCACACACATTCGAATCTTTGCTCAGAGCTGTAGCATATCCTCCACACAACTGCCGCATTTCAGAAGAGTGCCGGTTCCACGAGATGCACCAACGCAATGGCAGGCCATACCGGGCACATGCACAACCCCCGTCACTTGGAACAGTACCGTTCCACTGCCGAACATGCACAGTCTAGTGTCCCATGGATGTCTGCCTATCCAACACAACTGTTGATGAATTGGACTATGACTTATGTCTGCGCCCCCTGTTGGATCATGAACAGGAGTGTAACCGAGCCAGCTGTGCATGGAATGCCCTGACATACTGCGTATGTATTGGTAGTTGTACATGGGAGATTGCACAATTCCTTGTGTGCAGTGACCACATCGAGGCGCTCCCCTATTGGGCTGTGTTGCGGATTGGTGAAACGGCGTGGGCTGAGCACACCTGCCCGGACCACTTAATGGATTGGCTCACCCTGGGGTTCCTTGAACACAACAACGTACTATTGGAACACATTGCACATGAAGCTGCACGGGCATTCATGGACGAGTAACTACATTCCTGCAGCCACATCCGATTGTCACCCACAACACATGTCCCAACAACTTGTTGCATCGTGGAGATTGCTCACACATCACACCACAACAGAGGATATGTCTGCCTACGTACGGGCTCTGGATGCATATGCATGGAACAATGCGTGTGTACACACAGCTGTGCAAGGTGATGCAGGTCCATGCCCGGTGCAACACAGCGTCATTTGGCAACGTTGCCAATTCGGACACACTGCTGGGGGAGAGCACACACATGGCAATGGAGCACGACATGTGAACCTGTCGGACCCTCACACCTGATCACTGTCAGCAGAGCAGACAATCGGCGCACTCCGGAGGCAGAGCATTATGCAGATCCCATGGGCAGTGAGTTGTTCCACCTCACACGGGGCAATGGGATGACGCCAAACAACACATGACTCATCCAGCAAGGCAAGGTGGGCTGAGAGCGTTGCCATCCGTGATGAATGTTGCCCAGTTTAGCCCCAACATTTCCTGAACTTTGACATGTACCCATGCTGCGTGTAAGTGTCTTAAGGATGTCCCTGCCTGTTGTGGCCATTGCCTTGTCTGTATTGACACGCACATGCCAATAAAGTCTATGCAACTCCACTGGTGTCTAACTGTGAGGTGTGTTGTTTGGATTGTCCACTTGTGCGCCACAATGGGGTTCGTCCCTACACAGGGAGGAACTGACTGACGCATGTGCAATGTGGGAGGGGGGGTGTACCTTTGGCGAGCTCCACCTCTGTGAGCCAGACATTGTTATTGGATAGGTGCTGGACGCCATGTGCACTTACGTGACTTCAGCAATGTGAGTATGGTGTCCAAACCCTGACCATGTGGAGCAATGTCATATATCACAACAGAATGTGTCCACACAGATGTGTTTGAGTAGGTATGCGACATGAACTTCTGGTGTCACATGTGCTGTAGGACACCACTCCTGGCCTGATTTCGTTTGGGCCAGTCCCACACACAGCCCTATTCAATACATGGACATGTGCCTATGTTGGGGGTTGTGAGATTGTTGTTGATGTGCAATCGGGACACAGCTAGTACTCACCTTCACAGTCATCCAATTGGCCATGTGTCTCAGGGATACACACGCGCATAGATGTCAGTTACCAGGGTGTACCTTCATGTGCAATCATTGTACCTACATCCAGCCATACCTTCATAGGTGAATGAACATAGTGATGACACATCTGTGTGATTTAGAATGTTTTTTTCACATTCAGGTGATTGCGGGAGCTGGGGCTGTACATGCCCATCCAAGCCCACATCACATGGAAACCCAGTGGTGTGCCAACCAGAGTCCTTTCCGTGCCTAATCAAAGGACAGGTAAGGATCCTAGGTGGTTTGACAGAAATTGCTCAGTTGCTAATAGGGCCTTACGCAAAGCATTGAGTGCAAAACCGAGATCCCAACCGGAGGTCAGGGCGGCAAGAAAGGAATATAAGTCTGCAACAGAGGTACGCAAGCAGTGATTCTGAGAGAGCATTGGGAGGAGCTATCTGACGCTGCAACAGGAAAGAATGCATCTACTTTCTGGCCGGTAGTGAAAAAAATGCGCAACATGGGAAGCCAACTATCCATAATTAATTGTATTATTTCGAGTGACAGATTGGGAAGATCACTTCTCAAAAGTATATGCCATGCCCCCAATAGTTAATGATGAGTATATATCTGGTCAATTATGCTCCATACAGATCAGTCTAGGCGAGGTGACTGTGGCTATTAAACAAAGTCTTGGCAATAAGGCCCCTGGGACAGATGGTTTCCCAATAGACATAATTAAACGGAAACCGGAATTTTGGGCGCCGATTTTAATGAATGTTTTTAATAGCTTACCCTTAGTACCTATGCCTGACACTTGGTCCACAAGTATAATTGTACCAATATATAAGAAAGGGGAGAGAACAGGCCCAGTAAATTATAGACCTATTTCACTTTTGGATAATACACTGAAAATTCTGGGACGAGTTCTATACAATAGAGTAAACACATGGGCAGAGGAATTAGGTATCTTGGATCCGTGTCAAATGGGTTTCCGAAGTAGGGTTGGGACGACAGAGCAGTGTCTAAATTTAAACTTAGTAATTGGCAAATATAATATCGCCAGGTCGTCACCAATTTATCTAGCCTTTATGGACTTATCGTCCGCATTTGATTTTGTAAATAGGTCCAAATTGTGGTCTATTCTTTTAAATTATGGTCTAGATGCTCCCCTTGTACATTTTTTGGCCTATTTGCATACCGATACAAAAGCCCAAGTAAGGATTGGGATGGCAGGGGAAACCTCTGGGGCCATTAGAGTGGAAAGAGGAGTTAGGCAGGGGTGCGTCTTAGCACCCCTGCTGTTTATCATTTATATTAACGGGTTAAGTAACTCCTTAAAATTGACAACTACGGATGTTCCAAAAATAAGGGGGGGTCCTTTACCAACATTGCTTTACGCAGATGATGCGGTCCTTATGGGTCTTACCCCGAATGCCTTGCGTACTTTGGTCAAAAGTTTTGTACAGCATATGGATAAGTTGGATCTTAAAGTACATTTAAAAAAATCTTTTATTATGTCCTGCGGGCCAGGGAAAAGACAGCTTAGTTCCATCTCGGTGGGAACCGATAAGTTATATTCTACAAATACTTTTCCCTATTTAGGAATGGTTTTTGCTGCGAACGGCTCGTGGAGTGGGCATTTGGCCCACGCCACGAGCAAGTTCTCAAAAGCCATCAATTCTATTCTCAGTCTCCCACGGCCTAAGAAAATAGGAGCTATTAAAGCTATTTTAAAAATGTTTAAATCGCAATGTGCCCCGGTAGCAACTTATGGGGCTGAGATATGGGGATTGGTTAAGACTCCTAGTATTCAAACCGAGGAAAATCGTTTCTGTAGGAAACTCCTTGGAGCCCCCATTGCCACCTCGGAGTATATCTGTCACTGCGAATTAAATTTGCATTACATAACAGATTTTATAGCAACAAGACCTGCCTTGTTCTGGCTGGCAATTTGGAGGAATACAGCGGCCTCTTTAACTCATGAAATTATAAGAGATTGTCTAAATTGCGAGAAAGGGTTGAGAATCCCGTGGCTTGCTGGTGTTTTTAAGATACTATGTAGTGTGGGCAAAGGCCATTTATTTACTGATCCTACTAAGATTGAGCCCACAGATAAAAATGAAATTAAGTTTGCACTGTTTGCACTTTATAGTAACATGAGACTGGAAGTGGAATTAACCAAATCAACTGTCCAGGCCTATGTAAACAAAGACTTATATAGACAATCAATTCCTTTATATCTTACGTTACCAATGATAAATTGGGAAAGATCATTATTGCTTCGTCTAAGGGCAGGTACTGTTAGATTTTTATTATGTTTTCCATTAGGTTACTTTTCTTCGAAATCAGAAAATATGTTATGCCCATGTGATAGAGTGAGTTTACAAAATGATTTACATTTTTTCTTTTTTTGTAAATTTTATTTAAAATATATTAAATGGTTTTTACTTCCATATTTTAAAAAACAAAGACCACTTTCTTTGGAACAGTCTTATGCGATGCTGCTCACCCTGGAAACTGATGAATTGATCTTCCGTGTTAGCACCTTTTTGAGAGTTGTAACTTATGTACGCAAAACAATGGAAAACCCTTGAAATAACTTTTGCGCCAAATAATTTGTGACCATGCATTGTGTGTTGTACAAATATATATTGGTATTATATCTGGGTCTGTATATATGCGATTGCTTTTATGAATTTGAAAAATTCGAATAAAGATGATTTTGAATTGAATTGAATAGTTTGAGTAGGTATGCGACATGAACTTCTGGTGTCACATGTGCTGTAGGACACCACTCCTGGCCTGATTTCGTTTGGGCCAGTCCCACACACAGCCCTATTCAATACATGGACATGTGCCTATGTTGGGGGTTGTGAGATTGTTGTTGATGTGCAATCGGGACACAGCTAGTACTCACCTTCACAGTCATCCAATTGGCCATGTGTCTCAGGGATACACACGCGCATAGATGTCAGTTACCAGGGTGTACCTTCATGTGCAATCATTGTACCTACATCCAGCCATACCTTCATAGGTGAATGAACATAGTGATGACACATCTGTGTGATTTAGAATGTTTTTTTCACATTCAGGTGATTGCGGGAGCTGGGGCTGTACATGCCCATCCAAGCCCACATCACATGGAAGCCCAGTGGTGTGCCAACCAGAGTCCTTTGGGGATTACACAGTGATTGGGAAGAGGGAGAGTGCAGTATGCAGCAGGATAGCTGTGTAATTGGCCAGCAGTGAAGAAATGGCAGTCCGTGTAGGGGTCCGGATGAAAGTCGCAGAGTGTTCCGGGGGTCACTATGAGGTGTTTCCCAGGCCATGATGCATAGGTCATAACCAGGGAGGGACAGGCCATACGGTGGTTAAGGCTGCTACTGCCTCCTTCCCCACACAGTAATTCACATCCCCTTCTTACTCCCCTGATACAGGTTCTGTGTCCGGTGTGTCCAGTGTGTGGCGGGGTGATGGCTGCATCACTGTGTGCCACTGACACATCCAACTGCGTAGGTGATGGGGCAGCATCACTGTGTGCCACAGACACATCAGGGGTTGGAGCTGTGTGTGTCGATGTTCCCGCTGCAGTAATCTGGGAATGGCTCAGTGGCAGCAATGGCAAGATGAAGTTCTGTAGGGCATTGAAGTCTCCAGCTACTACTCGCTGGTGTCCATCCATGTCAGACATCCATCCAGCCTGCATCCGCTCCATGGTCTCCATTGACCTCCGCATCTGTCCCAACTCTGTGCTGTAATGGCTGGTGCCTGTCTGCCCACACAGTTCTTGTGTCCGATTCATGGCACCAGCGAGGTCAGCCAAGGTCTGTGGTGGAGCATGGTGCGGACAGGGGGAGTCCGATAGGGACTGTACGTTGTCCATGATGCTACTCAGGCACCCACGTAAGGCTTCGAGTTTGGCTGCCATGAGCTCAAAACCCACCCGCAGCTGTTCAGCCAACTCCACCTGGGAAGACCACACACATTGTATGTGCTCCATGTATTGGTCGGGGGGGCCTGGGAAACAGCCGTGGTGGTGTGTGTTTCCTGCTGTGTGGTCTGTGCAGGTGGTGGGGTCACATTGAG
This sequence comes from Triturus cristatus, assembly GCF_964204655.1. Classification (NCBI taxonomy): domain Eukaryota; kingdom Metazoa; phylum Chordata; class Amphibia; order Caudata; family Salamandridae; genus Triturus; species Triturus cristatus. The sequence goes on from NC_140594.1 coordinate 54,428,147, forward strand.
GCAGCTGGCCTGCCCTGCTCCTGGGGGTGGGGTGCAGAGGCTGTCCAGTATCTGTTGGAGGGTATCTTGACATATGTGCAGGTTGTCCTCTACATCATCAATGATGGAGTTTGTGTTCTGCTCTTCAGTAACTGTTGATTGTCCCTCTGCAATGTTAAGGGGAGATGCAGGTTAACAGAGTTTCACATGTATGTTGTTGATACATTATGACTGTTTTGGGGAGCTGGCTATTCGATGGCAGTCAGTGTGTTTTACGAATACATGACGGATGTGTGGTTACCCGTTCATTATCATCACACTGTGTCAGGCAATGCCAGATGTGAGTGGACAGTTAGTACGCACAAGCGGAACCTGTTGTGGGCTCTGTCCTGTGGTGCTGGTGTTGCACATTGTACCACATTGACATCGTTGCTGATGTCCTGTGATTGCTATGTGTGTGTGCTGCATTGTGGGGGAGTTGCCACTGCAGCTCTGAATTTGTGTAGCCTTCTCCCTTTGTGGCGGGGTGCCTTTGAATTGTGTGCTTTTTGGGGGCTGAATTGTTTTTGACTTGGGTCATATGTGCTCTTGGACAAATTTAGTGGCCTGGTGCATTGTTCGTCTGCTGCGTGTATTGTACATCATGGGTTGTGGGTGCACGTGGATATGTCAGAGTGTGACCTGCTCCTTTACGGATGTTATCCACACTGGGCTACCTCCATGTCGATTTGTGGGCCATGTTGTTTTTTTGGGCTGCTTCCATGCTATCGGACATGCAGTGTTACTTGCATAGTCAGTGCGGATCACAGAGCCACTGCTTTGCTGGATTCGGCACATGTGCATGGGTCGGTTGTGATATTGATGATTGGGGGAGCCCCTCTATGCACATTGTGGAAGGGGGCCTACTCGGCGTTTCTATGTGTGCTGCAGTGTGCCAAGGCAATCAGGGACATGTTCCACGGTCATTGTGGGTGTGAAGTGTGCTACGCATACTTGTGCGCCATTGTGCCCATCTCCCCCGTCCTCCCATCCCTGGTCATTACTCACCCTGTTGCTGTTGGGTCAGGTCGTATTGTGCTGTGTCCTGGCCCCCCAATCCTGCCACCGTCTCCTCACTGCTGACTGTGGCCACCATTTGCTCCAGCTCATCCAGCTCCTCCTGTGTCGCAGGAGGCCCTCCTCCAGTCGCCCTTGCTGCCTCTCTGTTGGCGGCGAGCTTATGTTTGGTCTGCCTTTTCGGATAATGCCAGCACCTCTTGACCTCTTCCAGTGACCTCCTCGACACTCCGACTGCATTGACGTTGGTAACGATGGCCTGCCATATTTCGGTTTGGGTTGCCAGTGCCGCATTGGAGGTGCCGAACAGTTGGTGATGGTGTTTGGTCACCTCTGTGACGAGGATCCGGTCTTCCTGCGGACTGACCCCTGTCTTCCTCTTCCTCTTGCCCTTGACCTTCCACGAACGCGGAGTTCCTGGCTGGTTGTCTGTGGGGATCGTGGTTTCCGGCTTGTCCTCTGCACTCGGTCTGGGTGCATCCATGTTGCTACGCAGTTTAAAATGTTTTTGGGCTTTTGTTTACTTGCTTTCATGTTGCTTTTTCCCACCAGATGCGTAGGATTTGCAGGCCTGTGGCTGGTCTTCGCTGATTTGTGTACCACGATTGTCTTCATTGCATGATTTTTCGCGTTTCGCATTTTTGCCGCGTGGCGTCGATTTTGACACTGACATTTCATGCATTATCTGGTGTCTATCGCATGCTACCACCTTGTTGTGAATTCCACATTGACACGGGGTTATTTTTCCACAATGGGCTGCGATATTGAAAGTTGCGTTACGCTACTCTTGCGGTAGTTATCACACGGTCTTGTGAATATACCTCTCTATGTAGTATTCTTAATCTGTGCTCATATGTTGTGCTCATGTTGTTCTTGTCAAGTGCTGGGAGCAGAGAAGTCTTAGTTCTCTCTCTCCATTCTATTCCAGTTGTTCTAATGTTGCTAGGTAGCATTCGCAGTTGGGGATGCAGGTTTTTGAATAACCCGTGGGCGGTTGGAGCTGGAAGACAAGCTGGCTGTGAGGTCCTGTCTACTGTGTAGCCATTAATAAAACAACTTGACCTTATCTTCGTCTGGCTTCATCACTACACAGTGCTGGTTTCCCCTGCTGGGGTCTACCTGTAAGGCGCCCCCACCCTCCCCCCCACAAACTCACGGAGGAAAACCATCTGCACATCTGGGCCATTGTTATTTTGTTCGCCACAAACAAACTTCAACTTTAGCAGTCTCTGAATATAAAATAAATACTGAGCAACCCTAAAAGAATGTGCGATGGCATGCTGGGTATACATCACCGCACCAACAGATGCAATAAAGGCACAGAGATACCCTCCAGAGAGGCGGGGGATATCTAAGTATGGTGGGCAGCATTCCACCGATGGGGTGGAGAAGGGACCTGCCTGCAGGCACCGTGAGGCCTGGGGTATACCACTGATGGGGTGGAGGAGGGACTTGCATACCTACCAGCAGTATGGAAGTAAAGCCTGGGGTATACCACTGATGGGGAAGAGGAGGGACCTGCCTACCTGCCTGCAGTATGGAAGTGAGGCCTGCGGTATACCATCGATGGGGCGGAGAAGGGACCTGCCTACCTGCCAGCAGGCATCGAAGTGAGGCCTGGGGTACACCACCGATGGGGCGGGGAGGGGATGTGCCTACCTGCCTTCATATGGAAGTGAGACCTGGGGTATACCACAGATGGGATGGAGGAGGGACCTGCCTACCTGCCTGCATATGGAAGTGAGGCCTGGGGTATACCACCGATGGGGTGGAGGAGGGACTTGCCTACCTGCCTGCAGTATGGAAGTGAGGCCTGGGGTATACCACCGATGGGGTGGAGAAGGGGCTTGCCTACCTGCCTGCAGTATGGAAGTGAGGCCGGAAGTGAGGCCTGGGGTATTCCACCGATGGGGCGGGGAGGGGACCTGCCTACCTGCGTGCATATGGAAGTGAGGCCTGGGGTATACCACAGATGTGGTGGAGAAGGGACCTGCCTGCAGTATGGAAGTGAGGCCTGGGGTATACCACCGCTGGGGTGGAGAAGGGACCTGCCTGCAGTATGGAATTGAGGCCGTGGGTATACCACCGATGGGGTGGAGAAGGGACTTGCCTACCTACAAGCAGTATCGAAGTGAGGCCTGGGGTATACAACCGATGGGGCGGGCAGGGGACCTGCCTACCTGCCTGCATATGGAAGTGAGGCCTGGGGTATCCCACAGATGTAGTGGAGAAGGGACCTGCCTGGAGTATGGAAGTAAGGCCTGGGGTATACCACCGATGGGGTGGAGAAGGGACCTGCCTGCAGTATGGAAGTGAGGCCTTGGGTATACCATCGATGGGGTGGAGGAGGTACCAGCCTACCTGCCTGCAGGAACCAAAGTGAGGCCTGGGGTATACCACCGATGGGGCAGAGGCGGGACATGCCTACCTACCTGCAGTATCGAAGTGAGGCCTGGGGTATACCACCGATGGGGTGGAGGAGAGACTTGCCTACTTGCCAGCAGTATGGAAGTGAATGAAGCCTGGGGTATAGCGCTGATGGGGTGGAGGAGGGGCCTGCCTACCTGCCTGCAGTATGGAAGTGAGGCCTGGGGTATACCATCGATGGGGCGGAGAAGGGACCTGCCTACCTGCCAGCAGGCATCGAAGTGAGGCCTGGGGTATACCACTGATGGGGTGGGGAGGGGACCAGCCCAGAACTGAGGCCTGGGGGGGGGGGGGGGGGGGGGGGGGTGCACTCCACATACTGGTTCATTTAGGTACGGTCGGTAAAATCCATCGCCAAAACACACAACGCAAATAAAATTTGCAATTTGGGGTCCTGTTTCATTTGAACTAGATTTACAATCTAGGCTAAAAATGGGGGAGTAATGCACAGAAATGAAAACGGCATTTGTGTCTGTTTTACATACATTATTACCCCTGTCACATTGAAATTACCACCATCTGGTGGTGGCTGCCGGTGTAATAACCAAGAGCGAGTGGTATTTACACACCTCTCCTAGTGGGCACTAGTCTAAAATGAGCACTTATATTATCTGCACGCGGTTTTTACACTATTTCCTGGGTCTAAACTAGCAGAAAAACTGTTGCATAGGGGCAAACAGAGAAAATCTAAAACAGATGTTTGTTTTACTACTGAGTTGCTTACTAGAAAAATAATTGTGTAGCACTCTAAATATGAACAGCGGGACTAAGTATATGAAAAACGGGCTCACGTTTGAACCAAAATCAGCTGCCCCTTCTTGTTTTATGCGCTGGCTAAAAATCTTTGGGGCATATTTATGAGAACTTTACGCCACCACTTTTTTTACGCTGCGGCAGTGTAAAAAATGCGCCACATTGCGCCATATTTACAAATGACTCGTCTAAGCAGATGCTTGGAACTCCCACCCTGCATAATGTATGCAGGTGGGCGTTCCCCCGCAGAAAAGGCTCGCATTAGTGCTGCAGTGAAATCTATGAGCTTTCACTGGAACACTTCTAGGACACAACTGCGTCAAAATCTTACACCTGCCTCGCAGCAGGCATAAGACTGATGCAGGCATTTTCACATTGCTGGAGCTGCATCTGTTTTCAGACACACCCCAGCATGCACCAATTTTACGCCTACGATACATCAGGAACACTAACGTATCTGTAAAGCCTTGCGGCATAGAGCGCTGTACAGTAAATACAGCGCATTCATGGTGTTACAAGGAGGGCGCACTGAAAAGTGTTGCATCGCTGTTTTCAGGTAGCCATGCGAGACTTTTCATAAATGAGGCCCTTCGCGTCCTCAGCAAAATCTGCTTGCTTCATTGTGCAAACTTTGCAACTGAAGCTTCTGGTGATGTTACTTTTTAAGGGCATTCTCTTCTTGATGTCCGAGGCCCTCAAACACTTTAAAATTAAACATGCACCGCTTATGGAATGCAAGTTAAACTGCAAGCCCGCTTCGCCCTGCAGCGGCCACGAGTGGGCAGCAGAGGACAACTCACGTCGTTCTGGGCCTCCCCGGCCATTACCTGGTCTGTCATCACGGCCACGGCCCATTTGTCTTGTTCTCAGGATGGGCCTTCGGTTTCCGCCCATTGATCAAGAACAGAGCGGAGGACTGGAATTAAAGCACATTTCAGCCGAGAGAAACAATGTCCGCCTTCATGGCCAGGAACACCACCCCCCCGCCCCCTTTTTACATGCTTCTAGTAGAATGCAGAAAGTTGACTGCAAAATTTGATAATATGCCTGCATGCCTTTAAACTTTTCTTTTCGTTTCTATTCTTTGTTTTACCTCGTTCTTTCGTTCTTTTTGTTTCTTTCTTACTTTGCTTTCTTCTCTCAATCTGCCTCTCTTTCTTTTCTTTTATTCGTGCTTGTCTCTTTGTTCTATATTCTTTTCTTACTGAAACTTTCTCTAAAACCTCTCTGTTCCTTTCTTACTTTGCTTTATTTTTTAATTTGTGTCTTAATCTTCTTTCTTTCTTTCTTTTTTCCTCCTTCTTTCTTTCCTTCTTTCATTTTTATTTCTCTATCTCAAAATCGCACACAGGACCTCTAAGATATGGAAATGACACTTCCCTAAGGAATACTTCAGATCTGGGGTCCAAGCTACTGCCTTAGTGCTTCCAGACAGACGAAATATTCTGTGGCGGCCAAACAGTAAAATGCATTTGTCCTAATCCCGGCTCATATTGGGCTTGAGGTTCCAAGTTGGCCTCGAGCTGAGCCAGAGCCAAGCATCTGGCTCGAACTTTTAGAGGCTTGGCCACCCATGTAACATACGTAAACAAGAATACTGTGGCGTGTGCTGCTTCTTGGTATAAAGTGGTCCATTCAGAGGCCCTAGAGTGTGGATACAGAATAAACATGAACTGTGCTCCAGGACGGAGGCTTCAACTCATACCTGAAATGTGCGGAATAAAAGAGAGGCATCTTTTATTACAAGAGCTACCTGTTCTAGTGAGTGGAACACTACATTGGGTTTCTGCAGACTTTTTACAAGGATATTGATGGCATCTTCTGGAAATATACAAGTTTCTTCAAGATGAAAACTCTGTGCATTCCAAAAGATTGGGATCTGTTTAATATCAACAGCTCTGTCAGTTAAAATGTCACAATTTCTACATGAAAATACTACAAAAACAAAAAGTACTATTTCAATTGCTTTTAATACCGTGATATTTTGCAAGGCTTTCATTTTTTGCTTCACAACTGAACCAAACAAGTTGTTTGTTTGCGAAACGCGATGCAGCGCACGGAACGAAATTCGTTTTATTTATTTAAATGTGTACTTACCTCCGTTCATCCATATTCCGGTGTTTACATTTCCCCACTTTGCCCCTCCCCCGCCCCGCCTCACTGCCCTACCGAACTCCCTCCACGGACCGCTACTGATTTTAGGCGTGGATTGCTATGTTTGAAGGAGAATAGGATGGCAAGTTAATTGGGTAATAGTTATTTAATAATTCGTTATTGGTTTATTATTATTTAATTGAATATAAATATGTAAATTGTGTAATAATCATATATTTTAGTTATATTTTAGGCAGAGGCTGCTCTATTTGGAGAGGCATAGAGTGGGGACTTAATCGAGTAATAATTCATTATCTAATGATTATTAAATTATTATTTAGGATTGAAGTGATACTAATGATATACATTATATCATACTGATTTATTTATGTTATATTTTAGTTGTGGGTTGTTAGGTTTGTAAGGGACTAGAGAGGGAATTTAAGAAGGAAATAATTAAATAATATTATTTATTAATGTATAATTACATATTCCATTGATTAATAACCACGCAAATTGTGCCATAATTATATATTTAAATTCTATTTTAGGTGGGGCTGCTGAGTTTGTAGGGTTATAGAGTGGGAAGTTAATTAATTAATAATTAATTGTCAATTCATTATTTAATTTTTAAATAATTATGTAATTATCAATTATGTAAATTGTGTTATGCTTCTTTATTTTAGTGATATTTTAGGTATGGATTGCTAGGTTCTGTAGGAGTATAAGGTGACAAGGTAATTAAGTAATAATTACATAACCATTATTTTTTATTGAATATGAATTATGATATTGTTTATGAATTTTGTAAAGTGTTTTTGTTTTTTTAAATATATATATTCTGTTAGGTAATAATGTTTCTATCATGGGTTTTACATGTTTTCCCAATTAATAGGGTTATGTAAATATGCAATGGGTTTGAAGTAAAGTACTTTCCCTACTGTTGCAGAGACAGGAATGGGAATAATAAATTTAGCTTCTCTAAAGTCCAACACTTTCCCTACTGTTTCACAGACTGGAGTGCGGATAGTAAATCTTACCGCTCTGGAGCGCGACGCTTTCCCTACTGTTGCACAGACTGGAGATAGAATAGTAAATCTTACCCCTGCAAACCCACACTTTTCCTCATATTGCATTGTTTGGAGTAGGAATAGTAAATCTAACAGCTGAGAAGTCCAACACGTTTCCTGCTATATGCTGTTTGGAGTGGGAATTGTAAATCTTACTCTAGTCTAATACTTTTGATATTGTTGTGCTGACTGGATTGAGAATAGTACATGTAACCCCACCAAAGCACAACTCTTTCTCTACTGTTGCACAGACTGGAGTGGGAATAGTAAATATTACCCCACAGCCCCTCAAAGTGCAATCTTTAGCTTAACTTACTGTTGCACAGACTGTTCCCAGACTCCAAATTTTCCAAATATTGGTTAAATATATTTGTTATTGATATTTGTTTATAATTTAAATTGTATTATATTTGTTCATATTTTAATTTGTTTGAAAAATTTGATAATATTTTTTGTAAATGTATTTTTAGTTTTATACATTTTTTATATTTGATTTGATTGGTAATTTATTTAATGTTTTGGAATGTAATTATTAATATATTTAATGTTTAATGTATTAAAATATATATAAAGTGTCTTCTATAGTAGTAAATTAAACAAATGAAACAAAAAACATGAATATAAAGTAAAATATATATATTTGTAATAATTGTGTTACATATGCTGGATATATATATGCATGTGTGTAAATATGTATGTATATATACATATATATATGTAAATATGTATGTTTATATACATATATATATATAACTCCATGCACACACACATACATATATCGATAGACATATCTATATATATGTGTGTGTGTTTATATATATAGATATATATGAAAAATGAAACAATGTTTTAGCATTTTTTTAACAATATTAGTGTTTAACAATATTTTTCTTCCGCCATTTTTGTACTTACCATTATAAGGATAGGAACATGATATTTTCACAAACAATATTTTTGACACAATATTTTTGTTACGCAATATTGTTGATTTCAATATTGTGTCAGTGATCTGAGATTAACGCCAGTAAAGCCCACCCCTACACTTAACCCCAAGCACATTCCCCTGCTTCACAATAAGAGGGCCCTACATCACTTTCACGCCACAGTGAATCAGAATATCACCGCACTGCATCACACTGCACCACCGGCACAATCCACTGCTGCACTATAATATTGGACTGTGCCACTAATCACACATTGCATCACTATAACATCAGAGTGCACCAATGCAGCATGATGACGTCACTGCACAAAGTGTGGGTCCTAATGTATGTGATGGCATTTCATCTGGCCAAAAGGACAGCGGACTCACCACCAGTCCAACAGGCAGAACCAGGCAGCACACGGGACACCGACGCTGTCTGTTCCCCTCGCCGCCACTCTCCATCGTTGGCCACAGTAGGGGGGAACAACAGCTCCCGCCATCCTCTGCTTCTAACCGGACTTCCTTCCGGCCACCAGCGCGCCCGGAGGCGCTACTTAAACAGAGGCTCCCTCGGTGGAGCGGGGGGCATTTCATCTGGCCAAAAGGACAGCGGACTCACCACCAGTCCAACAGGCAGAACCAGGCAGCACACAGGACACCAACGCTGTCTGTTCCCCTCGCCGCCACTCTCCATCGTTGGCCGCAGTAGGGGGGAACTACAGCTCCCGCCATCCTCTGCTTCTAACCGGACTTCCTTCCGGCCACCAGCGCGCCCGGAGGCGCTACTTAAACAGAGGCTCCCTCGGTGGAGCGGGGGGCATTTCATCTGGCCAAAAGGACAGCGGACTCACCACCAGTCCAACAGGCAGAACCAGGCAGCACACGGGACACCGACGCTGTCTGTTCCCCTCGCCGCCACTCTCCATCGTTGGCCGCAGTAGGGGGGAACTACAGCTCCCGCCATCCTCTGCTTCTAACCGGACTTCCTTCCGGCCACCAGCGCGCCCGGAGGCGCTACTTAAACAGAGGCTCCCTCGGTGGAGCGGGGGGCATTTCATCTGGCCAAAAGGACAGCGGACTCACCACCAGTCCAACAGGCAGAACCAGGCAGCACATGGGACACCAACACTGTCTGTTCCCCTCGCCGCCACTCTCCATCGTTGGCCGCAGTAGGGGGGAACTACAGCTCCCGCCATCCTCTGCTTCTAACCGGACTTCCTTCCGGCCACCAGCGCGCCCGGAGGCGCTACTTAAACAGAGGCTCCCTCCGCGTCGCGGGAGGCGCGCGGGTGGCGCCGGGCTGAGCCCGGGCAGAGGGCGGGCCGTCCGTCCGGGGCCAGAGGAGGCCGGGACGGGCCACTCCCCTTGTCTTCCTTCACTGGTACCCGTTTGCGGAAGAAGCCGACCGTAACCTATGGGGTGCAGGTAGCAAATCGTCTTGGTATTTAAGACACTGACATTGGGACTGTCTCTGTTGTTAGGTTTGTGTCAGGTACAAGTGGCAATAGGGCTGGTGGGGTGCAAACGGCTACCACTCAACGCGGGACGGGGTGTAGGAGTGGACTGAAGGAGGGTGCTTTATTTTCCCTACCATATCTCTAAGGGCAGGACAAATAGGCGCTAGACACATGGCAGGTAAAACTGGGACACGCTCTAAAAGGGCAAAGTTGACATCGCCATCTGCCTCTCAGGCGCAAAATTCACTCACCCGCTCACCATTTCCTGTTATTATGCAGCCCACAGCAATCGATCTCATGCTTAAAAGAGCATTAGGGGTGGTATCGAGTGAAATCGAGCGCACAGAAAGGCGTCTCTCCACACACTTAGCTCCTGACTCATCTAGAGGTCCCTTTGATGATGACCAGGAGATCATGCTAATTGCACCACCTACACCACCAGAGATAAGCGAGCAGGATATCCCTTGTGCCCAACCGCCTATTAGTATGACCAGGGAGACCAGAGGCACAATTAAAAATTAAAAGCGCCACCACATTAAAGAAAAAGAAAGGCTGCCTCAGGAAGCAGAAGCCCAAAAAAACGTTAGATAGCACCTCTCACCCTATGACTCACCCTTTGATTAGCAAGAATGCTGGGGTTGAGCGAGCAGTACAGACACCCCCCCCCTCAGAGCCTCCAACATGGCTGTCGCAAATTACGTCGGATTTACAGGCCCAATTAGAACTCTTTATTATAAACCAGTTAAAACCATTAATAAGCCGGTTGGATAGGATTATGAGTGAATTAAAAAATAGAGAGAAAAAAGCCGGCATTGGAGGGGATTCTAGGAGCCCGCCCACTACCCCAGCCATCAATCTATCCCCACATAGGGAGACGAATAACAGTACTAAAGGGGTTGTTCACACAACAACTGCGCAGATTCATAAAGACCCGGTCTCGCACTCGCAAGGGCAGAAGGTCACAGATTTTAGTGATAAAAGTATAGATACCACCACTGAATTAGGTGTATATCAACAGGAAAGGCCACCCCAACTGCCCGCGGCCCCCATAACGCGATCAGTACATCAAACAGAGAGAGTTGCAGCACCTAATCCTAATCCTGTACTGCCCACAATAAATTTGCCACTGGAGTCATGTCCACTCGTAGTGGTGTTCGCTGGGACCCCGGAATTAAAGCCCGGTCAGAGCGAAACACACCAGGAGTTAAAAAATAAACTTACCCACTGGTTGACCCTAAACAGACCATTAGCACCCAATCTGGATGGGGAAATTTTACTGGTCAGGAGAGTGAACTGGATAGGACACAGAAATAAAAATATAGAAGGCAATTGTACTATCGCCAATTTTAGGGACAGAGGGGTGGTTGAACATATTATCAGATACGGACCATCTGACCGACCGAGTGATATAAAGCCGCCGCCTCTTAGTTACTTTTACCCAAGACAGCAGGAAACCTTTGAAGGGCAGTGTGTAACATGGAGAAGAGGGGAGGGTTTACACTCCCTCCCAAATTGGGCACCATATGGCACTCGAAGATTGGGAGGAATCAGAGAAGGGGCATATCCAGGTTGGGCAAACAGATTTAATCCATTAAGATCCCTAGATGAAAATGATTGACTAATGCCCCTGTATACCTCGCCAAAGCAAGATGCCACTAACATAGATATTGTTCGGAAGTCCCTGGTAGGGGGAGGTTTAGATAACAGAGGGAGGTCATTGGCTACTCCTCTCCTGGCCAAGGAGGCTAGGCAGGCACAACTAGAGGTGTGTAGGCGTAGGAGCTTATCATGTACCCAGGAAGCCCCTAATCACTCGCCGAGGGGATGCCCACACACACCCTCAGGATTAGGAGTTTTAGCCCCAAATCTAACTCAACAGGGCAACAATCCTCAGAAGTTACCTCATAGCCCCAAAATTGGGTTACCTAACAACTCTCAAGGGGTGTCTGGGACAGGGCCGGTCAATAGAGTGGAAGAGGGATTGAGAATAATCTCATGGAACATAGCTGGCCTGGCAGGCAAATTTGAGAATGTGGACTGGCAGCAATATATGGCCCACTTCCACATAATTTGCCTGCAAGAAACTTGGGTCATAGAAAATTCCCAATTTCACATCGCAGGATACAAATGTTTTTTTATACCAGCACAAAAAACTTCCTCAGGTCGTGCCAAAGGAGGCCTGGCAATATACGTTGACTTAAAAATAGAAGGCACCTGGTCCAGTGTGGATTGGTTTGCGTGGAATATCCAAGCTTTAAGGCTTAGGAATAAAGGGTCCAGGCTAGTGTTGTTCAATGTGTACAACACTGGCCCCTCAGGAAACGACAGCCCCATTGTGGGCGAACTAGATCATAGATTGAGCCAAGAGCTGGCACTCGTTAATGGCGCTGCGACCCCACTGACAATAGTAGTGGGTGATCTGAATTGCCATTTATGCCCCCTATTGTTCCCTATTAACGCTAACTGGTCAAATTGCCCAGTGGAAAAAGGCCCTCATTTTAGCCACTCATCGAAAGGTGTAGAACTAGGAAAGCTCCTCTCTTCTCACGATTTGGAGCATACGATCGACTTAATTCCACTGGGGCAAGATGGTACTCTTCCACCCACCTTTAAAGGCAGAGGGTGCTCTTCCTATATTGACTACATCTTTGTCCCCAGATGCTTAAAGCATCGTATTATCACAGTGGGAATTGAGTGGAGTCCCTTTAGCGACCATAACCCCCTGGTTATGGAGTTTTTCTATATGTCTAAACGAAAGTTGACCCCAGCTGAGGATATTGCCGAGAGAGTAACGGACCAAGGCAGAAGACTCAGGTGGGAGAAATTAGACGGCGAAAGATTTTACCGGTCCTTAATGGACAAAGGTAAATCATGCATTGATAAATGTTTAGACGTTTCAGTCGAGGGGGCTAGTCTAACACATGCTTTTGACCAATTAACCAAACTGGTGGATGGCTTGTTGCGGACCAAGGTCCCAGTAAAGACCAATTTAAATCTCCCGAAATGGTTTGATGGGGACTGTACACGAGCCCTGAGGGAACTAAAAAAAGCCCTCAGTAGTAAACCCAGGGACCTAGCAAAAGTCCACATGTGCAGACTAAATTATAAGAAGGAACTTAAAAGAAGGAAAGCTGTGCTACAGGGGGAAGCGTGGGCGGCCTTGAGGGAGGCTTCGGAAAAAAGGGATATAACGGAATTCTGGAAAATAATAAATACCCCTTGTTTTCAAGATAAAACTTCACCCTCGGCTGCCACAAACATTCTACCGGAACAGTGGATAGTGCACTTTGAAGGCCTGTATAACCATGGGGAGGTGGTTAGTACAGAGGAGAGGAGGGTGGCCATGCAGGGACAGTCCCTAGAGTTTACTCTGTAAGAAATAGTTCTGGGCATAGAGGGATTAACTAAAAACAATGCCCCGGGCCCTGACGGGACCCCCCCGGACCTGTTTTTGAGTAATGTGGAATTATGGGCCCCCATTTTAACCAGAGTAATAAATGCTGCTATTGTGGTGGGCTTGCCTAGGTCTTGGTCGTCGGCCATTATAGTGCCTATTTTTAAAAAGGGTAACAGAGATAACCCCCAATGTTATCGCCCAATTTCCTTGATAGATGTCTCAGCTAAAATCTTAGGAAGAGTCATTCTGAACCGACTGATTGATTGGGCCGAGGATAATAATATTATCTCGGATGTACAGTATGGCTTTCGGTCGGGTAGGTCCACTAGTGACCAATGCTTGAACCTGTATCTGTTGGTCGCCAAATATACAAAAACCAGTAAAGAAACCATTTACTTGGGATTTATGGACTTGGCTGCGGCATTTGACCACGTAAATAGGAACAAGCTATGGGCAATGTTGAGTCATTTAGGGGTCGACCCAGGTATAATTAGCACTCTGAGGGAATTGCATAGAGAGACCTCCGCCAGAGTGCGTTATAACATGGAAGGGGGTTAACTGATTCTTTTAAATGCACCAGTGGAGTTAGGCAGGGTTGCATACTGGCCCCTTTTTTATTTTCTATATATATAAATGGTTTAGAACAGTTCTTAATTAATCTAAAAACAGATTGCCCAAGGGTAGGAACACGTAATATCCCGGTGCTGCTGTATGCTGATGACGCTGTGCTTTTAGCGCGCACCCCCAAAAGCCTGCAGATTTTAATTGACGGGTTTGTTGAATTTATGGGTGCGCTTGACCTGACTGTCAATTTAAAAAAATCTTATGTGATGACAGCAGGTCACAAACCACGGTCCAGCTTCACTTACAGAATCAGGGATCATACGCTAGACAGGGTGCAATCCTTTTCATACCTAGGCGTGCTGTTTGATGAGTCCCTGAAGTTTGCCCCACTGGTACAGGAAAGGTGCGGCAAATTGGCGGCATCAGCTGGGGCCATAGCAGGCTACGGGAGGAGAGTTGGGCGTTGGTCCCCGGAACAATCAATGAACCTGTATGGCTCTATGTGCTGTCCCAAAGTCATGTATGGTTCAGAAGTATGGGGTTTTATAAATTTTGACCCATTGCAAAGGGAAGAAAATAAAATCCTCCGCTCAGTTTTAAAAATCCCCAACTGCATACCTGCTTTCATTGCACATAGAGAACTAGGACGACCCTATCTAGAGGACCTGATTAAATTTAGACCAATCCTGGCGTGGCTAAAAATTTGGTGTAATCCGGAAGCTGCTCTAAGCAGACAGATTCTAACAGATTGCCTAGGGAGGGATAAAAGTCTAAATATCCCATGGTTGAATTACGTGAAATCCAGTCTGGATAGTATGGGTCGTAATGATTTATATCTAAACCCGTTAAGGATCACCCCACAGGACAAGCAGACCCTTAAGAGAAATTTTTGGGACCAAAGATCTCTTGTCAGATCTACAGTGGAAGGGGTTAAACCTTCAGTGATCACTTATAGCAGTCTTGAAACCAATGATGGGATTGAACCTTACCTCTGTGTTCTGTATAATGCCCAAGAAAGGTTTTTAATGTCACGTTTTAGGCTCAATTTTTTACCATCCTTATTAGCTGAACCAGCTGGTTTTAGTCACTCAATTGAGCAGAAGGGTGCCTGCGGCTGCGACAATAAGTCTCCGCAGGACACCCTTCATTTTGTACTTCTATGTCCTTGGTATGCAATGCCAAGACGTAGATTTTTAAAGGAAATTTAAAAAAAGTCTAAGTTCACTCGTGCTAAAGATGCACTGATTTTTTTACAGAGGGCCAGTGATCCATTAACTTTATGCTCTGTTATTAGTTTTCTGAAATTTGCACTAAGACTCAAGGTAACCAGAGGATAGCTCTACTAATTGTATAGGATTCCCCACCTGTTATCCAGATCATGCTTTTGTGATGTCTGTATAGTGAAAAATGAATTACTCTTTGTTCATAGTCTCAGTCATTGTTCTTGTATAATGATTTAATATTTTCTTAAACTGTATATAAATGTACTCTTTTATGATGGTTTTTAACCACCGAATAAAGAACTATTGATTGATTGATTGATGACACACAGATCCACACCCAGCTGGGAAGTGACAACAAAAAAATACAATTTGAGTCATGTACACCAGTAGGTAAAGGAACATTTCCTACATCTCAACGAAGAGTAATCTGAAATCCTGATCACTGGTAGGGCAGATGTGGATACTCTACCAGTGCGATGACATCTGGAACCGGAAACAACCTCAAGTCCAACTCAGATGGTGAAAATACAGGGTGGGGCTGATTTGACAAGGTTCCCTCCTGTTTATCACAAACAGCAGCTGTCATAAACAGCTCCAATGTCCGGCTGATGTTGAGAAAGGTTCTCCTAGTACTTAAAACAAACAACTGATCTGAATTCATCTGACAACAAGTGCTTTAAATTGAAATATATAAGTGCTGGCACTCACTATTTAGAGTACCTGTTTGCTCCTGAGAAGTGCAGGTACTCTCCCATTAAAGGAATTGCTACAGTGCTGAGAAGTGCAAGTACTCTCCCTGTCCAATTTAAAAAGTGCAGGGACTCAGTACCAGGCACTCCCACTTACAGCACTAATGACAACAAAGCACTGATTCCAACTCATCTGGGAACCATTAACTGATTCTAGCGCATTCGCTCTATCCAGGTCGACCCAATATGCCTCAGTGGGTCTAGCCGAACTGAAGAAGTAGGTTCCAAAGCCACAGTAGATGCACAATCAAGCAGCCAGGCTGCGTCTGAATCTGAGCAAATCAGAACACATTGTACCGGACCCCAAAGAGCCCCTTTAAGGCCCATGGCTTCCTCTGTAGAGCCTTTGCCAGAGAAGGACAGACTATCTGGTCCTCCCCTACATCCTTGGATGTGCCGTTGGAAAAAATGTCTCCAAGTGGACCGTACAAACGAGCTTTAAGTAAAAGAAAAATGGAGGAAAAGTAGTTAAAGTTCTGGCACTGACACTCTGGAACAAAGTCATACTCCTCTGAAAATACACCCTAGACTCTAGAACAAACTGAATCTGAAGCTTAAAATCCAAACCAGACTGCAGAACAAACGGAATATACAACTGAAAACCCACCCCAGACTCTTGAACAGACTGAATACACCACGGAAAGTCCACCCTAGACTCTGGAACAAACTCATACTCTGCTGAAAATCCACCTCAGATTCTGGGACAAACTGAATATGATGTTTAAAAGCCATACCAGACTGCGGAACAAACTGAATACACCACTGAAAATCCACCCGGACTCTTGAACAGACTGAATGCACCACGGAAAGTCCACCCTAGACTCTGGAACAAACTCATACTCTGCTGAAAATCCACCTCAGATTCTAGGACAAACTGAATATGACGTTTAAAAGCCATACCAGACTGCGGAACAAACTGAATACACCACTGAAAATCCACCCGGACTCTTGAACAGACTGAATGCACCACGGAAAGTCCACCCTAGACTCTGGAACAAACTCATACTCCACTGAAAATCCACCCCAGGCTCTAGAACCAACTGAAACTGAGGCCTAAAATACATCCCAAGCGCCGGAACAAGCTGAATACACCGCTGAAAATTCACTCCTGACTCTGAAACAAACTGAATCTGAAGCCTAAAATCCATCCCAGACTCTGGAGAAAACTGAATACACCGCTGAAAATTTCAGCCTGACCCTGGAACAAACTGAAGACAACACTGAAAGTCCACTGTAGAATCTGGACTAAACAAAATACACCGCTGAAAATCCATTCCCGACTCTAGAACAAACTGCATACACCACAGAAAATCCCCCCAGACTCTGGAACAAACTGAATACACCCCTGAAAAATCCCCCCCGACTCTGGCACACACTGAATACAACCCTGAAAAATCCCCCCAGACTCTGGGACAAACTTAATACACTGCTGAAAAATCATTCCTGACTCAGGAAAAAACTGTATACACTGCTGAAAATCACACCAGACTCTGGAACAAACTGAATACACCACTGAAAATCACACCAGACTCTGGAACAAACTGCATACACCACTGAAAATCACACCAGACTCTGGCACAAACTGAATACACCGCTGAAAATCACACCAGACTCTGGAACAAACTGAATACACCGCTGAAAATCACACCAGACTCTGGAACAAACTGAATACACCGCTGAAAATCACACCAGACTCTGGCACACACTGAATACAACCCTGAAAAATCCCACCAGACTCTGGAACAAACTGAATACACCGCTGAAAATCACACCAGACTCTGGAACAAACTGAATACACCGCTGAAAATCACACCAGACTCTGGAACAAACTGAATACACCGCTGAAAGTCACACCAGACTCTGGCACACACTGAATACAACCCTGAAAAATCCCCCCAGACTCTGGAACAAACTGAATACACTGCTGAAAAATCATTTCTGACTCTGGAACAAACTGTATACAGCACTGAAAATCACACCAGACTCTGGAACAAACTGCATACACCACTGAAAATCACACCAGACTCTGGCACAAACTGAATACACCGCTGAAAATCACACCAGACTCTGGCACAAACTGAATACACCGCTGAAAATCACACCAGACTCTGGAACAAACTGAATACACCGCTGAAAATCACACCAGACTCTGGAACAAACTGCATACACCGCTGAAAATCACACCAGACTCTGAAACAAACTGAATACACCGCTGAAAATCACACCAGACTCTGGCACACACTGAATACAACCCTGAAAAATCCCCCCAGACTCTGGAACAAACTGAATACACTGCTGAAAAATCATTCCTGACTCTGGAACAAACTGTATGCAGCACTGAAAATCACACCAGACTCTGGAACAAACTGAATACACCACTGAAAATCACACCAGACTCTGGAACAAACTGCATACACCGCTGAAAATCACACCATACTCTGGAACAAACTGAATACACCGCTGAAAATCACACCAGACTCTGGAACAAACTGCATACACCGCTGAAAATCACACCAGACTCTGGCACAAACTGAATACACCGCTGAAAATCACACCAGACTCTGGCACAAACTGAATACACCGCTGAAAATCACACCAGACTCTGGCACAAACTGAATTCACCACTGAAAATCACACCAGACTCTGGAACAAACTGAATACACCGCTGAAAATCACACCAGACTCTGGAACAAACTGCATACACCACTGAAAATCACACCAGACTCTGGAACAAACTGAATACACCGCTGAAAATCACACCAGACTCTGGAACAAACTGAATACACCGCTGAAAATCACACCAGACTCTGGAACAAACTGCATACACCGCTGAAAATCACACCAGACTCTGAAACAAACTGAATACACCCCTGAAAAATCATCCCAGACTCTGGAACAAACTGAATACACCGCTGAAAATCACACCAGACTCTGGAACAAACTGAATACACCGCTGAAAATTCACTTCTGACTCTGGAACAAACTGAATAATACCACTGAAAATCACACCAGACTCTGGAACAAACTGAATACACCACTGAAAATCACACCAGACTCTGGAACAAACTGAATACACCGCTGAAAATCACACCAGCCTCTGGAACAAACTGAATACACCGCTGAAAACTCCCATCTGACTCTGGAACAAACTGAATAAACCACTTATAATCCACCCCAAACCGACAGTCTCCAAGATAAACACACACCTTTTCAAGGAGGTGTTTGTCTGTGGAAAACCCCATTGGGACCACCGTGATCTGTCTCTCTTATTGGGGCGAATGAGGCCCTATTTGCATTATTCGAGGAGAACAGCAAGTACTAATGTCGTACAACTTTGGATAGCAGTGTGACTTACAACCTCAATCTCATCTTTAAAGGACCCATGGTGAGCAACTGTTGATGGGCAGCACTTGGTGTTTCTCTTCAACAAACCTGATATTTGAGTGCAAGTCGGGGCAATGGGGAAGGGTAAACATGGGGTCTGGTGCCTCTCCCCCTGTCCTGCAAAGGCCAGAAATTACAAGACATTTTTGTGCCCGACCCAGATTACAAGACATCATTGAGCCAAACTGCATTAACTCCTGGACCACCCAGCTCCTCCAAGAATCGTCCTGGGGCCCACTCGCTCTGCCCACCCCCATCCAGCAGCAGTATAGTCCTCGACACCACCCTGGCCACGTGCACCAGCTCACTGCCATGGCTCTCCTGGACCCTGCCAAAGACTGCTGTAGGAGACACCAGCATACCAGCCAGTGTTGTGCATTACTGTAGGCTGACCCTATGCTGCCAGCGTCTGTCCATCTCATACTTCAGGACTTCCCACCGGGAGAGACCGCCAGCAGGAAATGGAAGGATTATTCCCCATTTTGCATCAGAAACGGGGCAAACTTCAGGTACTATTCAAAAGCCAACATTTTCCCATACTCACTATTTTCCGATTTCAACCCCTGCGCATGAAGGGCAAACCCTTCAAACATCTCGACTTACTCTTGCGACGGCAGAATTCAATTAAGAATCATCCTGATGAACGTCTTGGACCTCAAGCCGCACATTCGATATTTCAAGCGCTGTGAAGTGGCTGGAAGGGGAGGTTCTAGCACTTGATAAAATAATAATTAAACACCTTCTGTTGCATCCCTGGTGAACTCAACTGCATCCATCTAAGAGCACACTGTATAACTACATGATTGCACTGCACCATTGGCATATTCCGACGAGTCCCTATAGCGTCACACTACATCTTCTCAACATCACACTGTAAACTATAAGATTGCACTGCACCATTGGCATATTCCGACGAGTCCCTATAGCGTCACACTACATCTTCTCAACAGCACACTGTATAACTACATGATTGCACTGCACCATTGGCATATTCCGACGAGTCCCTATAGCATCACACTACATCTTCTCAACATCACACTGTAAACTATAAGATTGCACTGCACCATTGGCATATTCCGACGAGTCCCTATAGCGTCACACTACATCTTCTCAACATCACACTGTATAACTACATGATTGCACTGCACCATTGGCATATTGCGACAAGTCCCTATAGCATCACACTACATCTTCTCAACATCACACTGTAAACTATAAGATTGCACTGCACCATTGGCATATTGCGACAAGTCCCTATAGCATCACACTACATCTTCTCAACATCACACTGTAAACTATAAGATTGCACTGCACCATTGGCATATTCCGACGAGTCCCTATAGCGTCACACTACATCTTCTCAACAGCACACTGTATACCTACATGATTGCACTGCACCATTGGCATATTCCGACGAGTCCCTATAGCGTCACACTACATCTTCTCAACATCACACTGTAAACTATAAGATTGCACTGCACCATTGGCATATTCCGACGAGTCGCTATAGCGTCACACTACATCTTCTCAACATCACACTGTAAACTATAAGATTGCACTGCACCATTGGCATATTCCGACGAGTCCCTATAGCGTCACACTACATCTTCTCAACATCACACTGTAAACTATAAGATTGCACTGCACCATTGGCATATTCCGACGAGTCCCTATAGCGTCACACTACATCTTCTCAACAGCACACTGTATAACTACATGATTGCACTGCACCATTGGCATATTCCGACGAGTCCCTATAGCATCACACTACATCTTCTCAACATCACACTGTAAACTATAAGATTGCACTGCACCATTGGCATATTCCGACGAGTCCCTATAGCGTCACACTACATCTTCTCAACATCACACTGTATAACTACATGATTGCACTGCACCATTGGCATATTGCGACAAGTCCCTATAGCATCACACTACATCTTCTCAACATCACACTGTAAACTATAAGATTGCACTGCACCATTGGCATATTGCGACAAGTCCCTATAGCATCACACTACATCTTCTCAACATCACACTGTAAACTATAAGATTGCACTGCACCATTGGCATATTCCAACGAGTCCCTATAGCGTCACACTACATCTTCTCAACAGCACACTGTATAACTACATGATTGCACTGCACCATTGGCATATTCCGACGAGTCCCTATAGCATCACACTACATCTTCTCAACATCACACTGTAAACTATAAGATTGCACTGCACCATTGGCATATTCCGACGAGTCCCTATAGCGTCACACTACATCTTCTCAACATCACACTGTATAACTACATGATTGCACTGCACCATTGGCATATTGCGACGAGTCACTATAGCGTCACAGTACATCTTCTCAACATCACACTGTAAACTATAAGATTGCACTGCACCATTGGCATATTCCGACGAGTCCCTACAGCGTCACACTACATCTTCTCAACATCACACTGTATAACTACATGATTGCACTGCACCATTGGCATATTCCGACGAGTCCCTATAGCGTCACACTACATCTTCTCAACATCACACTGTATAACTACATGATTGCACTGCACCATTGGCATATTGCGACAAGTCCCTATAGCGTCACACTACATCTTCTCAACATCACACTGTAAACTATAAGATTACACTGCACCATTGGCATATTGCGACAAGTCCCTATAGCGTCACACTACATCTTCTCAACATCACACTGTATAACTACATGATTGCACTGCACCATTGGCATATTGCGACAAGTCCCTATAGCGTCACACTACATCTTCTCAACATCACACTGTAAACTATAAGATTACACTGCACCATTGGCATATTGCGACAAGTCCCTATAGCATCACACTACATCTTCTCAACATCACACTGTATAACTACATGATTGCACTGCACCATTGGCATATTGCGACGAGTCACTATAGCGTCACAGTACATCTTCTCAACATCACACTGTATATCTATAAGATTGCACTGCACCATTGGCATATTGCGACGAGTCACTATAACGTCACAGTACATCTTCTCAACATCACACTGTAAACTATAAGATTGCACTGCACCACTGGCATATTGCGACGAGTCACTATAACGTCACAGTACATCTTCTCAACATCACACTGTAAACTATAAGATTGCACTGCACCATTGGCATATTCCGACGAGTCCCTATAGCGTCACACTACATCTTCTCAATATCACACTGTATAACTACATGATTGCACTGCACCATTGGCATATTCCGACGAGTCCCTATAGCGTCACACTGCATCTTCTCAACATCACACTGTATAACTACATGATTGCACTGCACCATTGGCATATTCCGACGAGTCCCTATAGCGTCACACTACATCTTCTCAACATCACACTGTAAACTATAAGATTGCACTGCACCATTGGCATATTCCGACGAGTCCCTATAGCGTCACACTACATCTTCTCAATATCACACTGTATAACTACATGATTGCACTGCACCATTGGCATATTGCGACGAGTCACTATAGCGTCACGCTACATCTTCTCAACATCACACTGTATAACTTCATGATTGCACTGCACCATTGGCATATTCCGACGAGTCACTATAGCCTCACACTGCATCTTCTCAACATCACACTGTATAACTACATGATTGCACAGCACCATTGGCATATTGCGACGAGTCCCTATAGCGTCACACTGCATCTTCTCAACATCACACTGTATAACTACATGATTGCACTGCACCATTGGCATATTGCGACGAGTCACTATAGCGTCACACTGCATCTTCTCAACATTACACTGTAAACTATAAGATTGCACTGGACTACTGGAATATTTCAATACATCACTATAACAGCACACTGCATCTTCATAACATCCTGCTGTACAACTGTAAGATTGCACTTCATCATTGGAATATTTCAATGAGGACTCAATCACTATAACATCAAACTGTCTAACCATAAGATTGCACTGCACCATTGACACACTTCAATGAGTCCCTATACCATCACACTGCATCTTCTCATCTTCACACTGCACTCACTGCACTCCCTGTTCACTATTCGCGATCCTCCTGAACCTTTCTTTAAAACATGCTCCCGCCTCTCCCGTTCCTGTCATGCAACTTAAATGTTTTCCACCTGTAGAATCACCGCTTGACAGGCGTCTCCTGATTCCATAGGTTGCTAATACTGCTCCTGGGTGGGCTTCAGAGGTCCATGCAAGGGTGGTCTTTCTTGAGTCCTTGGGTTGCTCCTCCGTAACCCTGGAAAGGACCTCGCATTCTATGCAGTGTGCCTGGTTGAATTATGCGCACCCTATGGGTTACTCCTAGGCTGATCCTGGTGGCACTGATGAGGTGACAAAACATCAGGCACATGTCTGGTCCCCGCACACGACGGACACATTGGCCTGATTCACAAAGCGCCTCTGCATTGAGAGGCTGAGGGCCAATAATAGCTGGTAGAGGCCTTCTGCTCCAACATTCCAATGTGCGTCCTTGTGTTTCTGCCTTTTTTAATGTAGGACATTCTACCTTCAGTTCTGCCCAGGGCAGGGTGTTTAAAGGCCCCCTCCCTTGTTAGCCTGCGGCTCGGGCCTATAACACAGTTTCAGGGCCTTTAATGATCCGTAAAGCCCTCTGCAGCGGGTATAAGGCTCTATATACACTATAACTCCATAAAATCACGTTGCATCACTGGGGCACTGCATTACATCGCTTTAATGTTACTTTGCATCACTATAACAGTGCCCTAGACCGCTGCATTCTTACACTGCATCACCTCTGCAGAGCATCACCGGTACACCACGTCACTTCCAGCATACATGTAGAATCTCACTGCATTAGTGTAATGTCGCACTGCTTTACTAGAATACGACAGTACATTTAATTTACCAATATGGCCGTCCGTCGCACTCTTGTGCCCAGCCTGCACGTTGGTGAAATGGCCATGGCTGCTCCTAATCAGGCCCGAGGCCTGGAAGAGTCCAAGCTGCAGTAGACTGCTGGGGTGTTTCTCCTGGGGGACTGTCCTATTGTCAGTGACGTACGCACCACACATCTGTGTCTGGCGTTACAAGCCCCACTTGCAGCGATGAGGGCTGAGAGAGGCCTAATGGGCCACAGCCAGCTTCCTGGACGTCACGCCTCTGCGCGAGGACGTGATTTACGCTCACGCTTTCTCGTCGTCGTCCGAGCGTGAGGGAGCAGGACGCGCGTTTACATGAGGCTTGAAGAGAAACCTTGGGCGGGGCCAATATACACGCACACAAATGACCTGGCCACGTGCCATGAATATACACGCACCCAAATGACCTGGCCACGTGCCATGAATATACACGCACACAAATGACCTGGCCACGTGCCATGAATATACACGCACACAAATGACCTGGCCACGTGCCATGAATAGTGAAGATCTTTATGGTGTTAGGGAGGAACCACATACAACACGGTGGCCATAGAAGCATCGTCTCTGGTACCAAAGAGGCACAAATGTTGAAGTACTGAGTGTAGCGGTCTAGTGTTTGGCCGCGCAGTTTGAGCAGAGACCCCAACCCGGAACCCGATACCAACATTGTATCATCCTCTGGCCAGGCGTGGCCAGAAGGCTTTAAATAAAGGGACCGGGGTCGCTCGGGACTTCCGGTCCATACCAGTGACCAATGTGTTCTGTGTCTGTCTCTACGACATATTTATACATGCCGTAATATTTACACATGTAAACCCCCCCTGGTTTATGGACCGAGCACTGAGCACTGCATGATGGACAGCACCAGAAGCGCAACTAGAGCCAAATTTCGGGGGGGCTGAATCTTTAAGCAATAGGCAGAGTGGAGCTGCAGGGGCTCTTAGAAGGGGTGAAACAACAGCGAGGCCTCATTAACATGCAAATGGTCTTTTAAAGACCTGTGAAATACTCGGGTGCCGCTGTGTGTGTGCCCGGGAAGCTGTCTGAGCCCGGGCTGCGACACACTGCGGGTGTGGGGCGGGACTGAAGCCCTTTGAGTCCAATGGGTGTTGCGCGCCTGCCGTACACTGTTGTAAGGACAGCACACGTTCACACGAGGCCTGGTGGAGAACCGTGCTGTATGAAGGAGAGCACACACTCACACAAGGCCTCGTAGGACCGCACTGTATGAAGGACAGCACACGTTCACAGGAGGCCTGGTGGAGAACCCCGCTGTATGAAGGGAAGCACACGTTCACAGGTGGTGTGCAGAGGAACCGTACACTGTATGAAGGACAGCACATGTTCACATGAGGCGTGGTGCAAGAGCGTGCACTGTATGAAGGAGAGCACACATTCACATGAGGCCTGGTGGAGAACCGCGCTGTATGAAGGGAAGCACACAGTCACAGGTGGAGTGGAGTCCAGAACCAGACACTGTATGAAGGACAGCACACGTTCACACGAGGCATGGAGACAGAGCGTGCACTGTATGAAGATGAGCACACACACACGAGGCATTGTGAAGACTCGGTGAAGGACTGCGCGCTGTATAAAGGGACGCTCATATTCACACAAGACCTGACGAAGAACCCAGCACTGTATGTAGGAGAGCACACGTTCACATGAGGCCTGGCGAAGAACCCGGCACTGTATGTAGGAGAGCACACGTTCCCATGAGGCCTGGCGAAGAACCCAGCACTGTATGTAGGAGAGCACACGTTCACATGAGGCCTGACGAAGAACCCAGCACTGTATGTAGGAGAGCACACGTTCACATGAGGCCTGGCGAAGAACCCAGCACTGTATGTAGGAGAGCACACGTTCACACGAGGCCTGGCGAAGAACCCAGCACTGTATGTAGGAGAGCACACGTTCACACGAGGCCTGGCGAAGAACCCAGCACTGTATGTAGGAGAGCACACGTTCACACGAGGCCTGGCGAAGAACCCAGCACTGTATGTAGGAGAGCACACGTTCACACGAGGCCTGGCGAAGAACCCAGCACTGCATGTAGGAGAGCGCACGTTCACATGAGGCCTGGCGAAGAACCCAGCAGTGTATGTAGGAGAGCGCACGTTCACACGAGGCCTGGCGAAGAACCCAGCACTGTATGTAGGAGAGCGCACGTTCACACGAGGCCTGGCGAAGAACCCAGCACTGTATGTAGGAGAGCACACGTTCACATGAAACCTGGCGAAGAACCCAGCACTGTATTTAGGAGAGCACACGTTCACACGAGACCTGGCGAAGAACCAAGCACTGTATGTAGGAGAGCACACGTTCACACAAGGCCTGGCGAAGAACCCAGCACTGTATGTAGGAGAGCACACGTTCACATGAAACCTGGCGAAGAACCCAGCACTGTATGTAGGAGAGCACACGTTCACACGAGACCTGGCGAAGAACCAAGCACTGTATGTAGGAGAGCACACGTTCACACGAGGCCTGGCGAAGAACCCAGCACTGTATGTAGGAGAGCACACGTTCACACGAAGCCTGGCGAAGAACTCAGCTCTGTATGTAGGAGAGCACACGTTCACACAAAGCCTGGCGAAGAACCAGCACTGTATGTAGGAGAGCACACATTCACACGAGGCCTGGCGAAGAACCCAGCACTGTATGTAGGAGAGCACACGTTCACACGAGGCCAGGCGAAGAACCCAGCACTGTATGTAGGAGAGCACACGTTCACACGAGGCCTGGCAAAGAACCCAGCACTGTATGTAGGAGAGCACACGTTCACACGAGGCCTGGCGAAGAACCCAGCACTGTATGTAGGAGAGCACACGTTCACACGAGACCTGGCGAAGAACCAAGCACTGCATGTAGGAGAGCACACGTTCACACGTGGCCTGGCGAAGAACCCAGCACTGCATGTAGGAGAGCGCACGTTAACATCAAGCCTGGCGAAGAACCCAGCACTGTATGTAGGAGAGCACACGTTCACATGAGGCCTGGCGAAGAACCCAGCGATGTATGTAGGAGAGCACACGTTCACACGAGACCTGGCGAAGAACCCAGCACTGTATGTAGGAGAGCACACTTTCACACGAAGCCTGGCGAAGAACCCGGCACTGCATGTAGGAGAGCACACATTCACACGAAGCCTGGCGAAGAACCCGGCACTGTATGTAGGAGAGCACACGTTCACATGAGGCCTGGCGAAGAACCCAGCACTGCATGTAGGAGAGCACACGTTCACACGAGGCCTGGCGAAGAACCCAGCACTGCATGTAGGAGAGCACACATTCACACGAAGCCTGGCGAAGAACCCAGCACTGTATGTAGGAGAGCACACGTTCACATGAGGCCTGGCGAAGAACCCAGCACTGCATGTAGGAGAGCACACGTTCACATGAGGCCTGGTGAAGAACCCAGCGATGTATGTAGGAGAGCACACGTTCACACGAGACCTGGCGAAGAACCAAGCACTGTATGTAGGAGAGCACACGTTCACACGAGGCCTGGCGAAGAACCCAGCACTGTATGTAGGAGAGCACACGTTCACACGAGGCCTGGCGAAGAACCCAGCACTGTATGTAGGAGAGCACACGTTCACACGAGGCCTGGCGAAGAACCCAGCACTGTATGTAGGAGAGCACACGTTCACATGAGGCCTGGCGAAGAACCCAGCGATGTATGTAGGAGAGCACACGTTCACACGAGACCTGGCGAAGAACCAAGCACTGCATGTAGGAGAGCACACGTTCACACGAGGCCTGGCGAAGAACCCAGCACTGTATGTAGGAGAGCACACGTTCACACGAGGCCTGGCGAAGAACCCAGCACTGCATGTAGGAGAGCGCACGTTCACATCAAGCCTGGCGATGAACCCAGCACTGTATGTAGGAGAGCACACGTTCACATGAAACCTGGCGAAGAACCCAGCACTGTATGTAGGAGAGCGCACGTTCACATGAGGCCTGGCGAAGAACCCAGCACTGTATGTAGGAGAGCACACGTTCACATGAAACCTGGCGAAGAACCCAGCACTGTATGTAGGAGAGCACACGTTCACACGAGACCTGGCGAAGAACCAAGCACTGTATGTAGGAGAGCACACGTTCACATGAGGCCTGGCGAAGAACCCAGCACTGTATGTAGGAGAGCACACGTTCACATGAAACCTGGCGAAGAACCCAGCACTGTATGTAGGAGAGCACACGTTCACACGAGACCTGGCGAAGAACCAAGCACTGTATGTAGGAGAGCACACGTTCACATGAGGCCTGGCGAAGAACCCAGCACTGTATGTAGTAGAGCACACGTTCACACTAAGCCTGGCGAAGAAGCCAGCACTGTATGTAGGAGAGCACACGTTCACACGAAGCCTGGCGAAGAACCAGCACTTTATGTAGGAGAGCACACGTTCACACGAGGCCTGGCGAAGAACCCAGCACTGTATGTAGGAGAGCACACGTTCACACGAGGCCTGGCGAAGAACCCAGCACTGTATGTAGGAGAGCACACGTTCACACGAGGCCTGGCGAAGAACCCAGCACTGTATGTAGGAGAGCACACGTTGGGGGTTGTTATTTATTATTCTAACTCAAATCCGAACACAACTGGTGAAAGTGGTGACTGTATGGAGTTCAGATTTAATGCTTTAGGTCCAAACCAACTTCGATTGGAAAAGTGTGATTTTCACGAGTTCAGAATTACTATTTTAACCCCAAACCCACACGCACTGGAAAAATATTTTACGGTTAAAAATTCTATTTTATTATTTCTTATAATACCAAAATCAAGCAATTGTATTATACATTTAAAATATACATGGTCATTCTTATTATATTTAATAATTTCGATAAATACAGAAATGAAAAACATTTACTAATAAAAAATAGCTACTTTTTAACATCTACTGTTTTGGGCTGATGACTTTCACCACCTTTTTCCACTAACAACAATCCTGATGCCTTATTAATAAATTAGGGGTACTTTTATTAAACATAAAGGTGCCGATTCCGATCCTGTAAAACCCGGGTATGAATGGTCGTACGGAGCGTTTTCTCCGTACGACTCGTACCCGGGAATTCCACCTTACAAACCAGCAAGTACGATTCGTACAGAAATACCATTTCTGTACGAATCGTAAAAAACACTGTACGACTAAAAAATACATACAATTCTGATCCTGGACAGCGGGTACGCGACGTTCGCACATAGTCAGGCAGCGTTTTACGGACCAGCAAGTACGATTCGTACCTACAGCACTCCGCACGGCTATATTTTTACGGGAGCCGAAAAGTGCCGGAAAAGCTAAGTACGCTGCAATGCACGACGAAAAGGGGGCCCGGTACGTGATGTACATGCCATCACCCACATCGTACGTGTCATCAAGTACGGTGCGTACCCCAACATTGCATATGTACGGTGCGTACATACGCGCTGTTGGGGTACGCACCGTACATAGGCCAACAGTGCATATATATGGTACGTATGTCCGCACCGTATCCCCCACCTGCGTATGTCCACACCGTACCCCAGGCGTACCCCAATCCTCGCGTATGTACGGTCCGTACATACGGGGGTGGGGGGTACGGTGCGGACATACGGGGGGTGGGGGGTACGGTCCGTACATACAGGGGTGTAGGGGGTACGGTGTGGACATACGGGGGTGTGGGGTACGGTGCGGACGTACACGGGAGGGGGGGAGGCTGGGGGGGCCGTACGACTCGTACCCCGGGCACAAGTGTACTCGGGGTAGGGGTCATACAAAGTTCGCTCCGTACGGGGCCTTTTCCATGCACTTGTGTTTTCGGACTTCAGTTTTACGATTTGTACGTAAAACTGTCCGGGGACGTCTCGTAGACTTTTCCCGAAGCGACTCGTATGTATTTTTCACGTACGAATCGTACTCCGCTGTTTGTACGGGACTTGTACGATTCGTACGCAAAAAAATACGGCACCAAAATATACAAAATTTAAATTTGAAAGTCATAATTTATATATTAAAAAAGACTATAGACACTGCTCCTACTTACATGAAAAATATATTTGTTTACTTCCTAAAATATGCAAAAATGCAACTTCACTGTTTGAAATAAAAAAGTATGACTTAAAATAATAAAATAATACCTGTAATGATTTTTTGGTTATTGGGGCACAAAAGAAATATTATAATTTAATTCAATTAACCAACAAGGTAACAATTGTATTTTGCAAATAGATTAATTATTCCAATTGACAAATCAATTATTAAAGCAAAATAAATTAATTGCATATACAAATGAATATTAGTTTTATTTAAGCATGCCCCACTCTATCCTTCTACAAACCCAACAACCCGTAAAGAATGTACTAAAATTAATTAATTAATTAATTAATTAATCAAAATATTAGGCTATTTCATTCATTTTAAAAACAATTGATCACAAATTCATATGTCTAAGTTATGGCTTAATCTTTTCACCAACAAACCCAACAACCTACATCAAATCATTAAAATTTAAAAACAAAATGTATAATGAAACTGCTTAATACATCAATAATTAAAAAGTAATATTAGACACATGTAACTGTTAAAAACCCAACCAATAAAATATAAGAAAATCAAATGAAGCAAATAATAAAATTCAATTAATTTAAGATAAATCAAATATAAACTATGATTAAAAATTTAAGAAATATTTTAAAATTCTAACAAATGACAAATTACTTATATTACCTCTATCTATCTATCTATCTATCTATCTATCTATCTATCTATCTATCTATCTATCTATCTATCTATCTATCTATCTATCTATCTATCTATCTATCTATCTATCTATCTATCTATCTATCTATCTATCTATCTATCCATCTATCTACATGTATTAATATATATATATATATACACATATAGATATATACATTTACATATATACACAAATGCAAATCTGAAACACTGAATAAAATAAACAAAACATATAAAAATGTTACTTACAAAAAAAAACCCATTAATTATACTAATAGAAAAGTCAACAATGTGATCAACTACAATACTTGCATTCTAAATTAAAACACTATGGGCCTGATAAACTATTATTCCATTTGCATAAAGCAATCATAATTTACATACCACATTTTCAAATGTAATAGTATTTTTAGAACCAACCTACCAATTTTATATGTATATGTAATAAATCACTTCACAAATTGCCAAATTCCTGGGGTCGTAGAATGACCTGTATAGGAAGGCGGTTCTCTATAAAGTGGACAAAAATGAGGTACACTGTGCAGAGAGTCCATACGACCTTTATTGGTTTACAGAGGCACCAGTAACAATCCCAAAGGCTCTCTTTTTTGGCAGTGTGGGTGAGCAGTTTAGGCTCATCAAGGGGTTTATCAGAGGGCAGTGCTAAGCCTTTGTTGTACTGACAGAGGTAATACATGAGATACACACTCAAGAATAAATCCGAGATGAATTTAGAAAAATAACACATATTTTAATAAATACATTTCAACACCAAGAGCTTTGTGATCAAGTAAGTACTTTTTGAGGTATTGAGTTTTTTTACAGGTAAGTAAAATGTTCACTTAAATGCATCTGTAAGCAGTATTGTTTTCCTGTAGAGCAAAAAGGCATAAACTGCATATAGTTACTTGCAAAAGGTTTCCGGGGTTCCCCTTTAGGACTTAAGATGTTAGGGGGCCAAGGTCCAAATAACCACCAGCAGTTAGTCTTTACTTGTCTTGGAGCATCCGGGTGCAGAGTTGCTGGCCGGGTTGGTAGGTTTGCATGCTACACCAAAGGAGAGAGGGGGACCCATCTAGGAACAGGCTGCAGAGGGGGGCTTGGGAACAAGTCCGAGAGCTCCAAATGGGAGGCTCGGTTCATAAAGGCCCTGTGAGCAAGGAAGCACAGGTGGCTCTTCGGAACTCGAGCTAAGGGCGCTCGGGTGTTGAGAGTGGTTAGGCCGGCTGGGCTGGTGCGTCGCAGGTTCTCAGCGCTGTTGGTCTTGCCAGTTGAGGGGACAAAACCAGGACATCTGGGCCACTCTCAAAGTGGGTCTCTGTGGTGCTGACGTCCCTCAATGTCTACTCAGTCTTGAAGTCGTTGGATGCTGGATTGGACCCAAACAGGCTTTGGTTGCTGGAAGGGGTCCGGTACCCCGGATATTGGTGCTGTGCAGCTCTGGTTCTTCTCACATGGTGGGGAGCTGGATCTGACCTTCTGGAGCACAGTGACCTCTTCCTGGCCAGCTGTTGCATCAGTGGAACCAGAGGGTGGCAGAACTGTGAACCAGACTTTGCTGCCTGCAAGCTGCAGGGGAGTATCTCTTCCACTCCAAGAGAGATTGCTGACAATATGCGAAGTGCTGGCAGCCCACCGGGGTTCTTGACAGATGCACAGAGACAGGATGAGTTGGTTTGTTGAGATTGTCGGGACATGTGCAAGTATACAGGGTTTGGCGCCAAAAAGTCTGCGACTGGTCCTCAGTTCTCACTTATTCGCTGTCCTTTGAATTTGAGTTCCTGGTGTCAGGGGTGCCACCTAAATACTCAATTTAGAGTGTTAAGGGGGCTGTTAGGTAGTAGCCAATGAGTTTCTTACCTTTGGGGTGCCTACACCCTCTATATGACCACTTCTTGCAGGAAGTGGACATAGCCCTGCCCCAGTGTATCTAACTTCACCCAAAAACAAGATGATGGAACTCTACTTTTTATGTTCACTTCACGTCACCCACCTTAGAGGTGTAACTAGTTTGATTGTCAACATGCCTCCTGACTAGCTAATTTTCCCACCTGTCCAGTTGCCAAATGAGCCCTGTGTAGGTGGTGACATTTCCCTTATCTGGGGGAAGCCGGGGTTGCATATCAAAGACGGAAGAGGCCTTCTGCCTTGATATGCTGATTACTAGCCATCCTGCTTGGAGGAGATGACGGCACCTCCGGCCAGAGCAGGCATTGTTGGTGCCCTTAGAGACCATAGGCTGTCACCTGCAGGGGGTCAAAAACCTGTCCGTGGTGGCAGGCTGGTCTACACCAGTCAGCTAGCACACTAGAGGCTAGTAGGTTTTAAGGGGACACCTCTAAGGTGCTCTCTGAATGCATGTCTTAATAGATCCACCACTGGCATCAGTATGGATTCATCAATACAAGGTGTTTGATACCAAACACCATAGGTTTCAGTGAAGCCGTCATGTAGCTGGGGAACTCGTAATGACCAGTGCCCAGTACATATCCTTCAGATGGCTTCCCTGTTCACTTGTCCTATGTAGTAATTGAACTAGACACCATAGGGGCATATCTGCTTCTGCAGATGTGACCACACATGTAAGATAATGCACCCTGCCTTCGGGCTGTAAGGCCTTCTGTAGGGTGACTTACATATATGTAATGCAGTATCTGGAGACATGGCACACAGGGTGTGTGCCACGTTGTGTTTTCACTTTTGTGTGCACCATTTCATGCAGCCTGTATTAGCAGTCTGCATGAGTTTGGCAGTGGGTCCCTTACTGTGGCACAATACATGCTGCAGCCATAGGGGCCCTCTTTAGTACCCCTGCCCTAGGTTCCAACAGTACCATTTAATAGGGACTTACAGAGCTGCTAACGGTCTTGCCAAATGTGGAACAATAAAATGGGGTCGATCATGTAAAAAATGGACACTTTCCTGCAACCTGCCTAATTAATATTCATTAGGCAGGTCACTATTTGGGACCATCTGAAATTGGCGTCAGTCACAGCAATGGTGGCCTGCAAGGGACAGCAGCCCAGCAGCCCAATGCATTGCAATTCTGTACACTTTTTTAAAGTGGTTCATGTGAAGGGAGTTGGTGCTGCTTTCAAAGCCAAAGGCTGCCAACGCAATCCCCAAAGGGGGTCAGTAACTCATCAGTGGTTTGCAATTATAACTGCGGTCCTAAACCATTGACTAATTCTTTTCTGAATCACAAGTAGGAGTGGGACACCCTCCTTACACTCCCCCGAAATTTGAGATTCAGAAAGAATTTGAAAAAGTCCTCTTACAAATCAGAAACTCAATGCTGACTCATAAATGGGCTTCCATTCAGAAAAAAGCTCTTTTACAATCTCAAATCGCACAATTTGCAGTTGCAAAAGAGCCCTGAACACCAACCCCAATAATAGTCTTACATTTGATACTGTGTCCCACAAAGGTCTGAACACCACAATATGTTAGAAACAATATTATTGCCCAAATATATTATTGAGTCAATATTAAGATGAAACACCATTAAAATGCTGCTAGGTCTGGTATAAACTCAGTCACATGTCAGGTGTTGCCTTCTACATGCCTGACTCTGGCCCAGCCCTCCCAGTCTTATCAAAGTTACAGTCTTTTCAAGAAATGTCCAGATTTCCCTACAGGTCAGTCTGACTCCTTTTTTTGTCCGGATTCCTCAGATCCTTGCAGAATTTATTTTAAAGGTACACATTGCAATTCAGCATTTTCCACAGACTTAAAATAACACAAGCTTAGATCATAATAATATCTTTCTGCATTTTTTCGGCATTTCTGCATAAATGTATTTCAGAATCATTAATTTTCGATTATTTTTTCCCTTCAATCCATATCTATAAATAAATGAAATTGTTTGCTTAGGTTTATCATTAAAACATTCAGACATTTATAAATACTTTGTTAATATATATTAAAAGTCATTTGAAACTTAAAATAACTAGACCCGTATAAAGGCAATACAATGTTAAAGCAAGATAAAAAGTCGTTGATGAATAATCAGAATTAAGAATGGCTCCTTCCCTTTGCTCAAATTATGTAAGGTCTCGTTTTAGATCTGGCGTTAGCAAAGACCATTTGATTTATTAAACTTATCTGTATAATATAGTGACTTAAACAGGCTTTAAACCAGTCCTCTTCATCAGTTGATCTGTTGTTGTGTCATTGAAATGTTTATTTCGCCCGCTACAGCATACATCATGGGGCAATGGGCCAGCCCACTTCAGCCATTGGCTGACTTCCGTCTGCTACATCATGGGGCAATGGGTCAGCCCACTTCAGCCATTGGCTGACTTCCGTGTGCTACATCATGGGGCAATGGGTCAGCCCACTTCAGCCATTGGCTGACTTCACAGTGAGTGACAGCATTCGGTTCTTTCAAAAGCGGCACATAGATACACAAAATAGTTGTCTTAAGTTCCAGGGACTCCTATGGCAAAGAGTACTTTTAGAGATAACAATATTTTGATTTTATGTACTTTTTTGTGTTAGATTGATGACGGCCCAGCATCTTTTCCAACTATACATTTAGCAAAAACCATAGCAGACCAAGCATCGACAAAGCCAAAAGGCTAGGAGCCAATGCCACACCTACTGGCTTTGCCAATGTTTTATTTAAATGATTTGATCATATGTTAGAATTTAATAAACAAATACAGTATAGAATTTTACACCAATCACTTTGAGAGTCCAAGAGAGGACATGCAGTTACAGTCATCGAAAAAGGGGTGCTCAACTAAATGCATTCATTCTACTACTTGAAAGCAAATGGCTTTGTTTTGTCCAGTGAATTCAAGAAAGACATTGATTTATTTTTTATACAACACAATAAACATAACAAAAAATTGCAAAGTGAGCACTTGCTAATATTTTCCAGAGTAACAACATGGTCTAGTCTGAGTCTTGAAAACATTCGATATTTCTGCAGATTTGATCATAAATCCTAATTGAGTGGTTATTTTCGTGGATTATTAACTGAAGGAATCACAATACACAATCAACGCACGAGCACACGCACACTTTCTCTCTCTCACTCACTTACAGGGGCTTTCAGCCAGACCTCTTAATCCATTGGCCTCTGCTGATGTCATTCACAGTCTTCTTCCGCCCACTACGGCATATAGCACGGGGCAACGGGTCGGCCCTCTTCAGCCATTGGTTTATGTGAGACGGCATTCTGCCAAACAACGTTATCATACACACAGAAACCAATCAACCAATCAGCATTTGAAAAGCGCAGCTCTGTCACCCCTCGGGGTATGTGGGCGCTCTGGGTGTGACGACTCAGTGAAAAAGCCAGGCCCTGAGTTGCTTTCTGAAGTCCGCCAGAGAGGGTGCTGTTCGTAGATGGAGGGGCAGATCGTTCCAGGTCTTGGCAGCGATGTAGTAGAAGGAGCGGCCCCTGCTGTGACGGATGTGGGGGTGTGCACACAGGCTAGTGAGAAGGAGCGCAGGTGTATTGCGGGTAGATGAATGTTCAGTTAATGGCTGATGTAGGCCGGTCCGTGATCGTGTAGAGCTTTGTAGGGGAGAGCGAGGATCTTGAACTGGCATATCTTCTGGATGGTGAGCTAGTGGGGGTTTCTGAGGTGGGGGTGATGTGGGTCCGTTTGGGGAGGTCCAGGGTGAGTCTGGCTGTGGCGTTCTGTATGGTCCGGAGTCTTTAGAGCAGCTGGGTGGAGATGCAGGTATAGAGAGCGTTGCTGTAGTCGAGGCGGCGGGTGACGAGGGCCAGAGTCACAGTTTTTCTGGTGTTGATTGGGATCCATCGGAAGATTTTGCAGAGAGTGCGAAGGACGTGGAAGCAGGCGGAGGCCACTACATTGACTTGTCATTTCATGGTCAGTTCGCTGTCGAGGATGATGCCGAGGTTGAGTGCATGGTCTGTTGGCGTGGGTATTGGTCCGAGTTCTACTGGCCACCAGCTGTGGGCCTGTGTTCTTCCTGAAGACGAGTCTCTCTATCTTGCCGGAGTTGAGTTTAAGGCATTTGTCTCTCATCCAATTGGCTGCATTGCTCATGGTGTCACGAAGTTGGATCTGGCGGTGGAGGGGTCTTCGGTGAGCGAGCGGATGAATTGAGAGTTCAACATATGAAATTATGTTGAGGCCGTGGGATCTGATGTTGTCTGTGAGAGGGCTCATGTAGGTGTTGAACAAGGTGGGGCTGAGGAATGATCCTTGTGGTACGCCGCAAATAATGTCTTTAGGGTCGGAGGTGAAGGGAGGCAGCCAGATGCTCAGAGGGAGTCCTGTAAGGAAGGAGGCGATCCACTTGAGGGCGTTATGCTGTTAGCCGATGCTGTACAGTGTGTTGATGAGGGTGTGGAGGGAAACGTGTTGAATGCAGCGGAGTGGTCGAGGAGGATCAGGGCAACAGTCTCTCTGCGGTTGAGGAGGGTTCTGATGTAATCTGTGGCAGTGATCAGCGAGGTCTCAGTTCTGCGCAGAATCCAGATTGGAATGTGTTGAGTAAGGGCTTTTATTCCAGATATTCGGTAAGCTGTTGGTTGATGGCCTTCTCACGGACCTTGGCCGGGTAAGAGAGCAGGCAGATTGGTCGATAGTTTTTGAGTTCGCTGGGGTCAGCGGAGGGTTTGTTTAGGAGGGGGTCAGACCTATGATTGTTTCCAACTGTCTGGGAAGACTGCTGTGGAGAAGGAGGTGTTGATAAAACTGGTGAGTTCCGTGCTGATTGGGTTGGTTCTGAGGTTGCAGAGACAGTGTGGAAAAGGGTAGGTGGGAGCCGTGAGTGAACAGAAGACATGATGGCTGTGGTGGTCTGTGTGGTGAGTGGAGACCAAATGGTGATCATTCGGCTGGTGTGCGCTGGTTGGTTGAGGCTGTTGAGGTTGAGGGCAGGGGGTTGGGGGTCGAAGTTGTTGTAGATGATGGCGATCTTGCTGTGAAAGTAGTCCGAGAGAGTGTTGCAGAGTTACAGAAAGCAATACCCTTCATTCCAAGGACTTGTAGGCCAATGCGTCCTTTAAAACAATGTTTCTTTTTTTTTTAAATGTGCCTCTTTTTTTTTTATTTGTGTTGGGCCAGCAGCTTCCCAGCTACTACTCCCAGGCCCTTGCCACCACATACACTTGTTGGCAATGCAAGCAGCATCTATCTTTAAATGGGCTTTAACACAATTCAAAGACAGCTGTCCATTCATGCGCATGCGTGCATTTATGCAGACATGGGTGACCATACTTGAATGGATTTTAAAACTATACAAAGATGGCTGAACACGTGTTTGTTTGTATGTGTAGGTGGCCTTCTTTCAATGTTATTTTGAAAGCTTTATTACAAAGCTATTTCAAACTAGCCACCCGTTCGTGTGCATGCACGGGCAGCCATTTTCAATGATTTTTGTATTTTTTTTTTTTTTTTTTAACAATTTAAAACTCAACAACCATTGGCAAAGACACACCAGCTTTGGTCAACGCAGAACCCTTGGCTTTGCCAATGCTTGCTAATACTTCTTATCTTCGTGTCAGGTGTGTTTGAACGAATACACTGTTTTAGTTCTTGTTTAGAATAAAGCTGAGCATCCCCTTAACAGAGAAGAAGGAGATGGCCTCCAGTGATTTAGACCTCATAGTTGCAGCCCAGAATCCCAGCTCCCTGCGAAGGCTATGTGTGGTCTTCTGCATTCGAGCCAGGAAAAGCATGTTTTGACAAAATGAAACTGACAAGTTTCTAGTAAATGTAATTTCCATGTTTCACTAGGAAGCAGCTGTAGTTTCACTTCCTACACAATGTCGTCGTTGTGACTGTGGCAGGAGTGATTGAGTCTGTCTCAGTTCTACCAGCCTTTCAGAGACCCCGCCTTTCTGTAATCCCCCCACTCCCTTCCTCCCATAGGGCAGTGCCCATGGTGGCATCAAGCACACTTGGGCACGCTGCACTGCGAGCTTGACCTCTGAGACCCCTCGGAGGAGGGAAGAAGACCCAGCAAGCGTGTTTGCTGTAGGAGGGGGCAGGATGGGGGGACACCCCTTGGCCCTCATTGTCCACGTCAGTCCAGAATTGACAGGCCTCCCGTCCTCCGGTTAATTATCTCACAGTAATGAGCCTATCTCTGGTGGGTGTGTTGACTTACACCAGCGCGCATGGCGGGCAGTGAATGGCCGGACACGAGTACTTCCACAGACCCTCTGTGGCCCTGTTTGTACGAGGAGAGGGACCCTGGTAGACGCCCCCTCCCCTTGGAGATAAGGGCACAGAGCAGGGGTTTTCAGTAAACACTCGGGGGCGGCCGGGCAGGCTGGCCAGCCAGGCCACAATGGAGCGGGGAGTCACCTGTCCAGCACACCGCTCACCTCTTGTCCTCCTTTTAAAAGAGCGAATATCTCAGCGCTAGATTAGGATCGGTCGGGTGGGGGCCAGTGGCCGAGGGACAATGGACCGACTGGGTCAGCGGGGCCCATACATCACAGCGGGACAAAGCGGCTGACAGGAGGGCAGGCGGCCACCTCCAGGCATGTCAGCGTGGAGTGAGCGCGGTGACAGGCCGCGCCGGCCAGGCTCGAGTGGGCTTCAAGGAGCACCATGCCCACTTAATGGGAGAAGAGAGCCTGCCGGGCCTGGACAGGGTGCAAGGGAACTGTGTGACAGGCCCGCTAGTGCCTGCCGAGATCAACTGGGCTTCAAGGAGGCTGGCTTCACTTTCAAATGGTAGAGGACTAGAGTTTGTGTGACATATCAGCTAGTGCCTGCCAGGATCAACCGGGTTTCAAGGAGCCTGGCTGCCCTTTCAAAGAGTGGGGCTGTATATATGAGCTAGTGCCTGCCAGGATCAACCGGGCTTCAAGGAGCCTGACTGCCATTTCAAAGAGTGGGGCTGTATATATGAGCTAGTGCCTGCCAGGATCAACCGGGCTTCAAGGAGCCTGACTGCCATTTCAAAGAGTGGGGCTGTATATATGAGCTAGTGCCTGCCAGGATCAACCGGTCGTCAAGGAGCCTGACTGCCATTTCAAAGAGTGGGGCTGTATATATGAGCTAGTGCCTGCCAGGATCAACCGGGCTTCAATGAGCCTAGCTGCACTTTTAAAGGGTGGGGCTGTGTGACATATCAGCTAGTGCCTAACAGGATCAACCGGGCTTCAAGGAGCCTGGCTGCCCTTTCAAAGAGTGGGGCTGTATATATGAGCTAGTGCCTACCAGGATCAACCGGGCTTCAAGGAGCTGGCTGCCCTTTCAAAGAGTGGGGCTGTATATATCAGCTAGTGCCTGCCAGGATCAACCGGTCGTCAAGGAGCCTGGCTGCCCTTTCAAAGAGTGGGGCTGTATATATGAGCTAGTGCCTGCCAGGATCAACCGGGCTTCAAGGAGCCTGACTGCCATTTCAAAGAGTGGGGCTGTATATATGAGCTAGTGCCTGCCAGGATCAACCGGTCGTCAAGGAGCCTGACTGCCATTTCAAAGAGTGGGGCTGTATATATGAGCTAGTGCCTGCCAGGATCAACCGGGCTTCAATGAGCCTAGCTGCACTTTTAAAGGGTGGGGCTGTGTGACATATCAGCTAGTGCCTAACAGGATCAACCGGGCTTCAAGGAGCCTGGCTGCCCTTTCAAAGAGTGGGGCTGTATATATGAGCTAGTGCCTACCAGGATCAACCGGGCTTCAAGGAGCTGGCTGCCCTTTCAAAGAGTGGGGCTGTATATATGAGCTAGTGCCTGCCAGGATCAACCGGGCTTCAAGGAGCTGGCTGCCCTTTCAAAGAGTGGGGCTGTGTATATGAGCTAGTGCCTAACAGGATCAACCGTGCTTCAAGGAGCCTGGCTGCACTTTCAAAGGGTGGGGCTGTGTGACATATCAGCTAGTGCCTAACAGGATCAACCGGGCTTCGGGGAGGCTGGCTTCACTTTCAAAGGGTCTGTGTGACAGATCAGCCAGTGCTTGCCATGATCGAATGGGCTTCAAGGGGCGTTATCCCTGTTAAAAAAGACGGCGTGTAACAGGACCAGTTAGCGTCTTCCTGAGTAAAGTGGGCTTCGAGGAGCGTCACACATTTAAAAAGAGAAACGGCGAGACCCGAACAGACTGCAGGGGTCAGGGGGCACCTTCATAGGAGGAAATTGTTTGACAGGCAAGCTAGTCCCTGCCAGAATCAACCGGGATTCAAGAGACATTCTACATTTAAAAGGAATGTAAAAGGACCAGTTAGTGCCTGCCAGTGTAGACTGGGCTTCAAAGCGCATCATGCACATTTAATGGGGGGAGACTAGCAGGGTGGGCGAGGGTGCAAGCTTGGCCTGTCACATACGTCCCCTCTTTGTATGTGACAGGCCAAGCAGTGCCTGCCAGGACCAATTGAGCTTCAAGTGGCATTATACACATTACAAAGGAAAGAGTGTAATGGACTATTTGCACTAAAATTTAGACCTGACTTTAAGGAGCATTGTGCCCCATTAATTGTGTGTGCGTGGGGGGGTGTATGTCTTTGAGGGGAGGGGAGAATGAGAGGCAATGACCATTATCGGTGTGTGGGGTCAAGAAAGATCAGATGATGAGACGGCCCCGTATGGGGGTAAGATAGCTCAGCAGCCTGAGCGCCTAGACCCGTCTCTAACCATCGATTCACAAGTTTCAATCCTCCTTTCATTATTCTAAGTGCAAACAAACCAGACCACCCCTTTACAGATCAGACGTGACATCAGCATGCTGTGGCCCGACATGATAACCAGAGCTCTCCACATCAAGCATCATGGGACCCCTCTCACAGCACAACCCCAGATCTGCACTTCAGCATGTCCTGGCCCCACATGACAACCACAGGTCAGCACATCAGCATGTCCTGGCCCCACACGACAACCACAAGCCTGCACATCAGCATGTCCTGGCCCAACACAACCACAGGCCTGCACATCAGCGGGACCTGGCCCCACACGACAACCCCAGGGCTGCACATTAGCATGTACTGGCCCCACACAACAACCACAGGCCTGCACATCAGCATGTCCTGGCCCCACACGACAACCCCAGGGCTGCACATCAGCATGTCCTGGCCCCACACGACAACCACAGGCCTGCACATCAGCGTGACCTGGCCCCACACGACAACCACAGGCCTGCACATCAGCGTGACCTGGCCCCACACAACAACCACAGGCCTGCACATCAGCATGTCCTGGCCCCACATGACAACCCCAGGGCTGCACATCAGCATGTCCTGGCCCCACACGACAACCACAGGCCTGCAGATCAGCGTGACCTGGCCCCACACGACAACCCCAGGGCTGCACATCAGCATGTCCTGGCCCCACACAACAACCACAGGCCTGCACATCAGCAT
The DNA here is from genome assembly GCF_964204655.1 of Triturus cristatus. Lineage (NCBI taxonomy): Eukaryota > Metazoa > Chordata > Amphibia > Caudata > Salamandridae > Triturus > Triturus cristatus. The sequence continues at coordinate 54,470,156 of NC_140594.1, forward strand.
GTCCTGGCCCCACACGACAACCCGAGGTCTGCACATCAGCATGTCCTGGCCCCACACGACAACCCCAGGGCTGCACATCAGCATGTCCTGGCCCCACACAACAACCACAGGCCTGCACATCAGCATGTCCTGGCCCCACACGACAACCCCAGGTCTGCACATCAGCATGTCCTGGCCCCACACGACAACCACAGGCCTGCACATCAGCATGTCCTGGCCCCACACGACAACCCCAGGGCTGCACATCAGCATGTCCTGGCCCCACACAAATACCACAGGGCTGCACATCAGCATGTCCTGGCCCCACACAACAACCACAGGCCTGCACATCAGCATGTCCTGGCCCCACACGACAACCCCAGGGCTGCACATCAGCATGTCCTGGCCCCACACGACAACCACAGGCCTGCACATCAGCGTGACCTGGCCCCACACGACAACCACAGGCCTGCACATCAGCATGTCCTGGCCCCACACTACAACCCCAGGTCTGCACATCAGCATGTCCTGGCCCCACACGACAACCACATGCCTGCACATCAGCGTGATCTTGCCCCACACGACAACCCCAGGTCTGCACATCAGCATGTCCTGGCCCCACACTACAACCACAGGCCTGCACAACAGCGTGTCCTGAACCCACACGACAACCCCAGGTCTGCACATCAGCGTGACATGGCCCCACACGACAACCCCACGTCGGCACATCAGCATGTCCTGGCCCCACACGACAACCACAGGCCTGCACATCAGCGTGACCTGGCCCCACACGACAACCCCAGGGCTGCACATCAGCATGTCCTGGCCCCACACAACAACCACAGGCCTGCACATCAGCATGTCCTGGCCCCACACGACAACCCGAGGTCTGCACATCAGCATGTCCTGGCCCCACACGACAACCCCAGGGCTGCACATCAGCATGTCCTGGCCCCACACAACAACCACAGGCCTGCACATCAGCATGTCCTGGCCCCACACGACAACCCCAGGTCTGCACATCAGCATGTCCTGGCCCCACACGACAACCACAGGCCTGCACATCAGCATGTCCTGGCCCCACACGACAACCCCAGGGCTGCACATCAGCATGTCCTGGCCCCACACAAATACCACAGGGCTGCACATCAGCATGTCCTGGCCCCACACAACAACCACAGGCCTGCACATCAGCATGTCCTGGCCCCACACGACAACCCCAGGGCTGCACATCAGCATGTCCTGGCCCCACACGACAACCACAGGCCTGCACATCAGCGTGACCTGGCCCCACACGACAACCACAGGCCTGCACATCAGCATGTCCTGGCCCCACACTACAACCCCAGGTCTGCACATCAGCATGTCCTGGCCCCACACGACAACCACATGCCTGCACATCAGCGTGATCTGGCCCCACACGACAACCCCAGGTCTGCACATCAGCATGTCCTGGCCCCACACTACAACCACAGGCCTGCACAACAGCGTGTCCTGAACCCACACGACAACCCCAGGTCTGCACATCAGCGTGACATGGCCCCACACGACAACCCCACGTCGGCACATCAGCATGTCCTGGCCCCACACGACAACCACAGGCCTGCACATCAGCATGTCCTGGCCCCACACGACAACCCCAGGTTTGCACATCAGCGTGACCTGGCCCCACACTGTGAAAAAGGTAGGGGCAGTTTCAGTCGATAACCTTCAAGTATTGCCCGGCGGTAATCGCCTCTTATACCATTCGATAATTAACAAACAAAGAGGCAGGCGCCGGAGACTGGAAGGCAGGAAACAAAGTTTTTATTCCGTCGGAGCAGAACACATCAGATCGGACAGCAAGGTATCGTTTCGAGGTGCTCTACCTGCATCTCTGAGACCTGGTCTCTTATACACGCTTTTATTACTTTATTGCAGATTTATTATACATGGCACATTCCTGAGATTGCTTTGATACATGAAAGGACATCCTCGGAGTCCCCGCCTCAGGTCCGCTCCCACACATAGCTACAGTAGAAGTCCCCACCCCACCCACAGTAGGAGATGGCTATCACACAGCTGGACATTCCGCCAATTCCCGGGGATGTGTGCGACTGGTCGGGTCTCATGGGGTGGGGGCCTTGATCAACTGTAATCCCTTTGAAGAGAGGTGTTTCCCTTACAGTGGGGGCAATAAACTGCATCCGCAGGGCTAGGTGATTGCCTGGGATCGGCTCGGACAATTGGGCGCAGAGGAAGGGGGTTATCAAACGGATGTGTGACCATGTAAGGGATGAAGGGAGGTGTTGGTCAGGCACGGGATGTGGTTCCATGGCAGGGTCGCGCAGGAGGAGAGGTTTTATGGCCCATGCATTGAGAGAGCGGGGGGGTGGTCAGCGCGTGGGGGATGTTCGCAGCACCAGAGGGACGTGCTGGCGATCGGCAATGAGCGGGGAGAGAGGCCATGGTGCCTAAAATGGCTGCCGTGTGTTCTTGCGTGCGGTGCTGGGGAAGAGGCAAGATGGCGCAGATAATGTTCAGTTACAAACTAAATTTCAACAGTCCTCCCTTTTAACATATCTCGCCAGCTTATTAGTTCGGATCTATCCCCATAATATTACGTATTTCTACCTCATACAGAGCTTTCATGCATTCGGCTTTAAAGTCCAAAGTCTTAGGGCAGATGCAGTTTGCAAAAAGTGAACATAGAGGTGGCAAGCATTGAATACCCAGGCAGCATCCACATAGTATCACAATCGGTATTAGGATAAACGTAAACAACCTCCACCCCCAGCTTTTCATAGTGTCCCAGAACCAGCTCCCAAACGACCACCCTTCTTGTTCCTGATGAACCTCTGAGGAAAGTCTGTGGAGGTGTTCAATCGCTTTGTAGACTGAGGGTGAGTTATCCGGTACGTAGGTACAACAGCTGGATCCAATGATGTGGCATGCTCCTCCACGGTCAGCCAGAACCACATCTAGAACGAGGCGGTTCTGAAGAGCCACCAGGCGGACGGCCTGAAGCTCGGCGGTGTTGTTGGTGAGGATGCCGGCTGTAATGTTCATTGTTGTCTCAACTGCCTGGGTCAAGTGTCGGATGGCACGGCTGTTCGCCATCGGACCCCAAAGTGGAACAAGTCCCTTTACTGCATCCAGGAACTGTGCTCCGGTGGAGTCGGCTTGCTCAATGTCTCTTGCACGCTTCTGCCGGTGGTGTTTTGCTGGAGCCACATAGGTCGGAGGAAGGATAAAAGCGATGTAACAGGTGCCTCCCCAGCCTTTCGGAAGCCAGGTGTAGGCCTTAGTACCACAGACGAAGTACATATTTGGGGAGGTAACAAAAGAGGGTGGATCAACTGAGTCCAATGTTCGGGTGATGAGGCAGGAACTGTTGCCCACCAACTGCGTTCCCAGGCCTTCGAGGCATACAAGACCTGAGATGTTGACGACAGACAGGGCCACTGTTAGGGTGGCGGCTGTTCGTTTCCAGAGGTAAGAGAAGGTGGGTCTGGCCGGATTGTTGAACACCTGCATTTCAACTCGTTCTTTGGCGGGGATGTCCATATGAAAAGAGGTGTTTGATTTCAGAGGACAAAAGGGAGCAGAAGTTCTTCCTGTTTTGTTCAGCCAGAACCCATGATAGAAGTGCGACACAGTTTTGCTGGAAGTGGCATTATCCTTGTAACTCTCTTGTAAGAGGATCAACCAAGCGAGGCAGGAGCCATGGACAGAGAAAGGCGAAGGGATGAAAGGGATAGAGTGTCCAGTGGCATGTGGTAGTAATCCACAGATCCAGCAATTCGTGGCATTAGCGGCAAGATTGTGTTGGTGGAGCAACTGCACAAAAGAGTTATTCCAGAACTCTTTACGCCTTTCTCGGAGTTGGGGTGAAAGTGAGATCAGATGGTGTTCTTTCATGGTGGTAGGCTGAGCAGTGGTTAGCAATGTCTTATGAGCGGGTGCGCTCTCTTCCACGATCCAGAAGGTGGCCATGAGGAGGAGGCAAAAGAGAAGGGCGATGAAAAATGCAATAGTCTTTGAGCTGTGCATTTTGTCAGTCTTTGGGTCTTTGTAGTGGATCTTCGGACGTCCGGTTGCTTCCATCAGCTTCGTATCGGGCGCTTCCATCATCTTCAAGGGACTCGGTAGCGGGCAGAACCACAGACTTTGTTTAGTTTCTCTCTTGGAGGCCTTTGTGGTGTTTAGGCTACCGCTCTGAGATTTAACTTAGTCAGTGGTCTGCTTAGCCGAAGTTCCCTCCTTTCGACGCAGATTATACCCTTCTTTGGATGGCACAGTGGAATCGGGACATTTTGCCAATTCAAGTGTCTCTGTATCAGGGTAACAGCTCAGGGACGGTCGGTCTTTGTCCTCTTGGGTGGTGATGTTCTCAGTTGTTGTCAGAGTCGAGGATATCTTCTTGCAGTGGTGTGCATGCAGCCAGTTACGCTTCCCCTCCACTCGAAGGGCTGTTCGGGTGGTGATCAAGACTTGCAGGGGGCCCGTCCACCGGGGCTCCAGGCTCTTTGCGCGCTGGAAATTTCGCACTAGGACGAAATCCCCGGGTTGGATGTCGTGTCCGGGGCCCCCGGAAGCATCGGGGATGGCCTGCAGCACCTGCTGATGGATAGCAGACAACGTTTTAGTCAGATTATACAAATAGTCAGACATGAGGACGTCCGGGACGTCGTGAATGGATGTCGGTTTCGGTGCAGTCCAGAGGTTCATGGGTCGCCCGAAGACGACTTCGTAGGGGGTCAAGTGGTGTTTGGTAGGGGTGGAACGCATTGATAGCAATGCCAGTGGGAGAGCGTCTGGCCATTTCAGTCCCGTGGTGGCTACTATCTTAGCTAGTTTGAGCTTCAATGTGGCATTATGTCGCTCAACCAAGCCTGCAGATTGGGGGTGGAAGACCGCATGAAATTTTTGTTTTACACCCAACCCTTTCAAGATGAGTTGGATAACTTCGGCTACGAAGTGGGGGCCGTTGTCGCTCCACAAAATTCGACAAAGGCCGTAACGAGGGAAGAATTCCTTCAGTAGTACCTTTGCGGTAGTCATGGCAGTGTTGTCGCGGGTTGGATAGGCCTCCACCCACTTGCTAAAGGCGCACACAACAACAAGCACGTATTTCAGGTTTTGGCACCTTTCTAATTGGATGTAGTCCATTTGCAGGACCTCAAAGGGATGATCAGGAACCCCAAACCCTCCCCGGGGTACAGCAGTTCCTTTCCCAGGGTTGTGTTGCAGACATATCAGACATTGTTGAACCAGGCGTCTAGCTGAGTCTGGGATTCTGTCATTGTGCCAAACTTTGGAGATGAGTTCGATCATGGGGGCAGATCCTATGTGTGCGGGGGAGTGTGTCATGGTCAGTATGGGAATCAGGTACGAGTCAGGTAGCAACCATTTGTTCGTGTCTTTAGTCCGCCAGCAGCCTTCATCGTCTTTCAATCCCACCCGTGCCCATTCAGTAAATTTGTGTGGTGAGCTGGCCAATTGGATGTCCCTAATGGTTTCCCTAGCATCCTTCCATTTTTTAGTTTGTGACCTGGTCACGTACATGCGTGTCGTCGTCCTATTCTCGGCTGTGGTTCGGGCAGTGATGTCAGCCAGCGCATTTCCCTGTCCAATAATGTCCGTCACCCTTTTGTGTGCCTGGCACTTGATCACAGCTAGCCGTGTGGGGAGGAGGACTGCTTCGGTCAGAGCGGAGACTAGATCTCCATGCAGGATGGGTGTGCCATGAGAAGTCAGGAATCACCTCTCCTTCCATAAGAGCCCAAAATGATGAACTACCCCGAAGGCATACTGGCTGTCTGTGTAAATGTTTGCGGTCAGGGTCAAGAGTGGCGGAGAAGTAGGCACAAGGGCGTTGCTTGGGGCCTATGGATTGAGTTAGAACAGACAACGCGCATCCCTCCCTTTCGTGGGTGAAGAGAGAGAAAGGTTTAGTGTAGTCTGGGGTTCCTAGGTCTGGTGCTGAGCAAAGGGCATCTCGCAATTCTTTGAAGGAGGATTGGCATTCGGGGGTCCAGGGGAGTGGGAAGGGGACATCTTTAGCCAGCAGGGAAAGCAGAGGTTTTACGATAAGGCTAAGTTTGGCAACCACTGTCGACAGAAGGAGGTGAGGCCTACCAGAGATCGAACTTGCTTCTGAGTTTTGGGAACGGGGGTTTCCAGAATGGTCTGAATTCGGTCAGGCGTAAGCTTCCTGCCGTCTTTGGACAGGAGGTGGCCTAGGTATGTCACTTGGGGTTGGCAGAATTGCAACTTCTTCCTGGAGACCTTGTGACCGTTCTCCGCGAGGAAGTGGAGAAGTTGGATGGTGGCTGTGACTGCAAGTGGAGTGGTGTCGGCCACAAAAAGAATATCATCGACGTACTGTATTAACACCACTCCGTCCGGTAGCTGGACAGCATCCAGCTGTCTCTTGAGGGCCTGGCTATAGATGCTGGGACTCTCAGTGTAGCCTTGGGGTGCTCTACAAAATCTGTACGAACGGGCTTTTAAGGTGAAGCCGAAGAGGTAGCGGCTGTCTGGGTGGATGGGGATGGAGAAGAATGCGTTCTTGAGATCGATAACAGAAAAGGTGGTGGCAGTGGACGGAATCAGGGTTAGAATGGTGGTGATATCTTAGACTACGGGGTACTGAGGTACAACCACTTTGTTAACTTCTCGTAAGTCAACGATGAAGCGGTACGCTTTCTCATCTCCCTCGCCTTGCTTCTTTACAATGGGTAGGATAGGGCTGTTGCAGACATTACTAACTACTTCTTCTACCATTCCTGCATCGACTAGGGACTGGATAATCTTCACTAATGCCTTCTCGCCCTCGGGCGATATCCGATACTGTGGAAGTTTTGGGAGCACTGCGTCCTGTCGGACAGTTATGTGTACAGGGTCGATCACCATGCGTCCTACGTCTGAGTCGGTTTTGGCCCATAGGTACGAGGGTAAAGTGTCAAGTAGGGACAAGTCAGCATCGGTCATGGAGAACATACGTCGTGTGAGACAAGGCCTGAACAGATTTGGGTTATCGTACAGTATGACTCGAACTCCGTCTGGGGAACACCTAATGGTAGCTCGGAAATGTTTTAGCAAGTCAAGACTCATAATGGTGTCTGGGGTGTTGGAGGAGAGCAGAAATGTCGTGTCAGTGGTGTTATTTTCCAAATCAAAGGAGATCGGTGTGGACAAGGGGTTTAGTGGAGGGCGTTCCATCAAAACCTATTGATGTTACATGTGAGCCAGACAAGGGTGCCCTTGGAATCAGTCGTTTAGATAACGCACTACGTGTCGCCCCAGTATCTAACAAAGAATGGAGACTTCGTGCCCAGGACCTTAGCAGTGACATAAGGACCTTGCTGGTCAACACGGAGCTCGACTGGATCCCTCCCTTGCCCCTGGCGGCCCTATGCAAAGTCATGGGTGTTCTCGTAGTCAGACTGTTGGCACTGGTTCTGTCGGGGACGGTCAAAGGTGTTCGGTCTGCCTGGCCTGTCGTTGTTGGTGTCATTCGTGTACCCTCGTCCCTGTCCTCTATTTCTGGGGCCATTCGCTACGTCTCTTGCTTCTCTACTTTTGTTCATTTCCAGAAGGACCGGGCACTGAGATTTCCAGTGTCCGAATCCTTTGCAGAACGCACACTGATTCTCATCTAAGTCCTTGCGTCCAGCGTAGGGTGCGGGTGTATGGTCTCTAGGGGGTAGTTTTCTAGGAGCAGTCGTCTGATAATTTCCCTTGGAAGGTTCCCTTCCTATGGTCACCCCTTGCAACTGTGCGATCATTACTCTTTCCTTCAGGTCCTTTTTCTTTCTCTCGGACGCCCTATCGTTCTCGTTCTTTTGGTGTTCATAGTACTGGGCCATCTGAAGGATAGCCGCGGGTTTGGAGGCCGCCCAACTACTCTCACTAGTCTGTAGTTTCTGAGAGACTTCCTGTGACAGACCCTTCACATAATTCTGGACAAAAAGGTGATGTCCGGTTGCAGTGGTCATGTCCTGGCCACTATAATCGGAGAACACTGTCTCGAATCGTGAGAAGTATTCTGATACGTCTTCCTGGGGCTTCTGGCGGCAAGCCGTTACTATCGACCAGTCTACCTTCCTTTCTGGGATCAGGGTCTTTAATTTCTGGACAATCTTGTCTGGGAGTTCTAATATGGCCTTTAAGGGTTTCTGCCCAGGGTCTCGTTGTTTATCTATGGCATCGAGTTGTACCCAGGTATATCCGAACTGCTCAAAGTGGTCGACTTTCCGGATTTGCTTCCACACATCAGCCGGCAGACATAACCCGAAAAACAAATCGATGTCCGCTAGGGTCGTTATTGTTGAACCTAAGGCTGTGCCTAGTTCAGTGTAAAAGGCAGTCGGGTTCTTTCTCAAATCGGGTAGGGACTTTCTAAAAGTCGGGATGTCTTGTCGGTCCCATGGCTGATAGACCCAGTTATACACAACCCTCCCCTTCGCATCTTGGTGGTTGATGTCATCGTGTGTTCCCTGACCTCGTGGGGGGACCCAGTAGGGAGCGGCTTCCTTGATGGGCATCATGGTATCAGTTTTTTCTGCCTGGGGTTCAGACGCTACGGGTGTTTCTGTTTTGGCTTTCTGTCTTTGTTCTATGAGGTGGCGGAAGACTTAGAGCGTACGCGTGAAGAGGTCCGTCACATCGCCCTCTCCCTCATCACCAATGTCAACTTTTCTATATAAAGTCGCTAAGCCCTCAGGACCCCTATCCTGGTATTTATCCTCATAGGCATTTAGGGTGTGGTAACAAAACCGCACGACAAAGTGTCGTCTGTGGCTATTGGCATATGAATTGTGCATATCCGTTACATATTCCTCACTTTCCTTCCGTTCTACTGTTCTCACTACCTTATCGATTCCGGCTTGTTCACCTTTGGTCAGCCGATTCATTCTGGCGGAATCCTTCTTTCTAGCCTCAGGGTCATCTAATGTTATCGCTAATGTTGTGTTCAGTACAAGGGGTTCGGCCGGCGCGGAGGCCGTGAGGACGAAGGCCCTGGCACTACTCCCACTTGCGTTCGAGGATTGTGGGTGCTGTACTAGAGGTTGGGAGGGTGCGTATGGAGGGGCACCTAATTGGGGGGCCTAATAGTAAATCATCGTTCGCTCGTTGTTTGGAAGGTAACTCAGGGTAGAGCGTAGAGGGGGTCCTAACAGGGCACTGGCCTGATGTTTCAGACTCTTGTTTTAGTTTAGCTTCCTTTCTCTCTTTTATTTCTTCCTCTAACTTTCTAGCGGCAAGGTGAGCTGCATTTCGTAATTCTTTTTCTGCTTTCACCTCTTCTCTCTTTTTCCGTTGTGCTGCTTCTTTGCGCCACATGCCGATTAGGGGTGGGCGGAATTTGCGAAATTGTGTTACGCAAATCTCCGCGAAACGGTAAAAAATCTCCGCGAACACGCAGAAATTCCGCGAACACGCGGAATTGCTTGTTCGCGATGCTTTTTTGCGTGCTCGGGGAGAAATATCTCGCGAACACGCATTTTGAGAACGCGAACAAGCAAAAATTTCGCGAAATCGCGGAAAGCAGACTTTTGAGCAATTTCGCGTTCTCCGCGGAACGCGAAATTACGCAAATTCCGCAAATTCCGCGAGCGGAACGGAATTTACCGCCCAGGCCTAATGCCGATACTATCAAGCATGGTGGGCGTTGTTTTATTACTACGAAGAGCTGTTTCTAGCGTTTCTATTTTATGATCATCAAAGGATCCTATCAGTGGCCACTGACTTTCGGGGTCCTTCTTTGTATATTTATGCCATAGTTTGCTATAGGCTACGGCGACTAGTCCATATTTTGTGAACATGTCCTTATTAGGGGTGCCTTCCAGTGGAGCTGGATAGTTCATCTCTAATAAGCGGTCCGGGCTGAACTAACTACCAATCAGTGGGGAGAAGATAGGCATGACAGATTACAAAGGGGGACAAAGGTCCGCACTACCTATCCTTCACTACTTGCAAAGACTAGACAGAATATTTCTATTCTACGTTATTTGCAAACAGAGAATATCTCAAAAAGAACTATTCTTCAAACAATCAATGTTCGGACAATCAATCAGTGGGGAGAAAAATAGGCACGACAGATTACAAAGGGGGACAAAGGTCCGCTTTACCTACCCTTCACTATCTGCAAAGGGAGAGGGAGTATTTCTACTCTTCCCCGTTTGCAGGCAGCGAATAACTCAAAGAACAACCAAATAAGCAATACTAGTATTTTCAATCAATCAATCAATCATTTCGCAATTAGTCGTGTTACACGACCTTACCCGGACCGCATGGACAGTTTCTCGTCTTCTGCCTCCAGCGCCCGATCGTCCTCTACTCTCCGTTATTGCCGCGGCACTCCTGATGGTTCCCAGTCAGGACCGTAGATCACTCGAGAGAGAGGTCTGCTCGGAACCAGTGAAGTTCGGATGATCGGCTGCCAGACGAGGGTCTATCGGGCAGGAGCTCTTCCCGATCGTTGCAGTCGTTCACTCTGTCGTCAGGACCTCTCCCGCTGGATCCACGTGTCGCTGATGGGCCCCACATTGGGCGCCAATTGTGAAAAAGGTAGGGGCAGTTTCAGTCGATAACCTTCAAGTATTGCCCGGCGGTAATCGCCTCTTATACCATTCGATAATTAACAAACAAAGAGGCAGGCGCCGGAGACTGGAAGGCAGGAAACAAAGTTTTTATTCCATCGGAGCAGAACACATCAGATCGGACAGCAAGGTATCGTTTCGAGGTGCTCTACCTGCATCTCTGAGACCTGGTCTCTTATACACACTTTTATTACTTTATTGCAGGTTTATTATACATGGCACATTCCTGAGATTGCTTTGATACATGAAAGGACATCCTCGGAGTCCCCGCCTCAGGTCCGCTCCCACACATAGCTACAGTAGAAGTCCCCACCCCACCCACAGTAGGAGATGGCTATCACACAGCTGGACATTCCGCCAATTCCCGGGGATGTGTGCGACTGGTCGGGTCTCATGGGGTGGGGGCCTTGATCAACTGTAATCCCTTTGAAGAGAGGTGTTTCCCTTACAGTGGGGGCAATAAACTGCATCCGCAGGGCTAGGTGATGGCCTGGGATCGGCTCGGACAATTGGGCGCAGAGGAAGGGGGTTATCAAACGGATGTGTGACCATGTAAGGGATGAAGGGAGGTGTTGGTCAGGCACGGGATGTGGTTCCATGGCAGGGTCGCGCAGGAGGAGAGGTTTTATGGCCCATGCATTGAGAGAGCGGGGGGGTGGTCAGCGCGTGGGGGATGTTCGCAGCGCCAGAGGGACGCGCTGGCGATCGGCAATGAGCGGGGAGAGAGGCCATGGTGCCTAAAATGGCTGCCGTGTGTTCTTGCGTGCGGTGCTGGGGAAGAGGCAAGATGGCGCAGATAATGTTCAGTTACGAACTAAATTTCAACAACACGACAACCCCAGGGCTGCATATCAGCATGTCCTGGACCCACACGACAACCACAGGCCTGCACATCAGCATGTCTGGGTGGAGTTCGCAGAAGTTTACTCCGTGGAACACTGTGAAGTGCCCTAAAAACTCCGGCGTGCTCCGCGGAGTTCCACCAGCGGCGGGGCCTGTTAAGTCGTGCGGCTCGCACTGGTTTTTAGCGCTGGAAATTACTCAATGCTCTGAAAGCGCAAGCAGCACTACGTGTCACACCAGGAGGGCGCTGCTGCTTTCTTCCACTCGAGTAGACATCCTCCTCGAGTGGCAGCTTCCTCAACGCGAGTGGCAGATTTCTCAAAGTGAGCAGTTGCAATCTGCTGCGACCGCCCTCATTGAGAAATCTCGCCGGGAGAAGGTCTAGCGCACAATTTCTTCTCGCAAGCACTCACCAACTTAACGCTGGCAAGCCACTCGAGAGAAAAAAACTCCGCTCCGTATCACTTCGCTGAGTTTTTTGGAACTCCGTGCTCCGCATGTAGTGGGCAAAACAATGCAAACACTGTCGGTGGAGGCAATTCTTCCCCCCTAACAACAGCCCTCCACATCAAAGCAGTATAGCCCGGCTCAACAGTACCAACCGAGCTATGGTCAGTCTCTTGATCTAAAATACAACTCGGTTCTGTGCAGCAAAAGAACCCAGAGTATAACCACAGCTCTGCGCATCGAAGCAGCATGTCCTGGTCCCACAGAATAATTACAGCTCTGTGCATCCAAACAGCATGTCCTGGTTCCACAGAATAACCACAGCTCTGTGCATCAAAACAGCAAGTCCTGGTCCCACAGTATAACCACAGCTCTGTGCATCAAAACAGCAAGTCCTGGTCCCACAAAATAACCACAGCTCTGCACATTGAAGCAGCAAGTCCTGGTCCCACAGAATACCCACAGCTCTGCGCATTGAAGCAGCAAGTCCTGGTCCCACAGTATAACCACATCTCTGTGCATTGAAGCAGCATGTCCTGGTCCTACAGTATATCCACAACTCTGCAATCGAAACAGCATGACCGGGGGGTGTGGCTTGGGAGCCGGAGATGGCGGACGCGTGAGCCTTGAGCTCTGCACAAGCCTAGCCATTTCTCCGACTTAAAAAGGTGATCCCGATCAGACCAGGGGGTACACGAGGACGACCTGCCCCTGCGAGACCACTGAATATCCCTCTGGGACGCCCCTGTTGTATCGCTGTACGGTCGCTGTGGTGAAGAAGCGGATGGGCTGGGTTGGTCCCAAGATGGCGGCTTCTGTTGTTGATGCGTAGCCCAGTGCTGAGTACGCGGACGAGTCCCTGAGTCGGGGGTTGTTGGCCCGGGCGGAGGCGGGTCGTCACTGATGGCAGAAGACCGACCCGTGCAGTAGCGGTCTGTGGAGGGAGTTCGGTGGGGCAGTGAGGTGGGGCGGTGGAAGGGCAGAGTGGGGCAATGTAAACACCGGAATATGGATGAACGGAGGTAAGTACACATTTAAATAAATAAAACAAATTTTGTTGCGTGCGCTGCATCGCATTTTGCAATGCAGCGCGCCTAAAGGAATTTGTTTTATTTATTTAAATGTGTACTTACCTCCGTTCATCCATATTCCGGTGTTTACATTTCCCTACCATGCCCCTCCCCCGCCCGCCTCACTGCCCCACCGAACTCCCTCCACGGACCGCTACTGGACCCGTGAACAAGAAAACCACGCTGTGAGGCATCTGCGGTGGTTGGGCAGGCTCCGTGAGCAGACCTCCGGACTGGTGTGCGGCGCTCCCTATGTGGTGGCCGAATCAGAGCTCCTGGTGTTGCTGCACTGCAAAGGAGGGTGCTACCGGCGGGACCCCGAGAAAGAGACATGGACATGAACTGTAGAGCTGACGCCGTTGTGGAGTCGGCGGCGCGCTGCTGGGGCACTCGTGACTCGGCACTGGTTCCCTGCATTGGCCCACCATTGAGGTGCGACGGCTCACGGTACACGCCCGCCTGGAGACGGACTGTGTTAGCGGACAGCCCTGGTAGCGGTCCTTCGAACCCGGTGTGCCGCCCGCACTGCATGGAAGGGTGGTGCCGGTGAAGGTGCTTGAGGGATGGTGCAGGTGGGCTCCCTCTTTTGATGCTGTGTGGACACCAAGTGAACTCCCTAGCAGTGACTGAAGGTGGCCTGTCCCCATTATCGTTGGCCCTGAACAGTGCGTGGAGCGGCCTATACTGGGCTCTGGACTAAACTGTGAATCACGGAAGGGTGCCAGGGAGACCTGCCGGACGGTGTACAACCCTGGAGTGGTGGGTACCAGCAGGGCAAGCAACAGTTTCCTGCCCACCCAAGTCCCGACGAATATGGGCTCAGGTGGAGGAAAGGGGGGTTCCAGCCATGGGGAAGCCGCTGGGATAGCAGATCTGTCCCCCCCCCCCGGACCCGGAGGATGGCAAGATGGACTCAGCTGCAAAGGACACTGGAGATGAGCAGGCGGAGGTGCCGGCTCATCAACAACTGGCCAAAATTCTCGAGGCTATAGCAGACACCAAGGCGACCCTACATCAGGACATTAGCACGGTGGCGGCTGGCCTTGGTTTGTTGCGCGCCGAGCATGCTAAACTCTCTGAGCGGGTGAAACTGACAGAATCATCCCTGGAGGTGCTAGCGCCGGCCACGCAAGCTCTGTCGGCACAAGTGGGCGGGCTGACCAACAGGGTCGGTCAACTGGAGAAACGGGCGGAGGATGCAGAAGGGCGCAATCGCCGAAACAACATGTGAGTGGTGGGTCTTCCGGGAAGGGTTGGAAGGACAAGACATGGTCGGTTATCTGGAAACATGGCTGAGGGATGTTGTAGCGCTTCTCGGCCTTTCCCCATTCTACACTCTGGAAGGGCCCACCGTGTGCCTGCCCGACCACCAGCGCCTGGCCGACCGCCTCGTGCTGTGGTGGCCCGGCTGCTCCAATTCTGGGACAGAGATTTGATACTCAGGAGGGCTCGGGAGGCTGGTCCTTTTCTCGTCGAGAACAGTAGAGTCACGCTGTTCCCAGATTACACGTTGGAGGTCCAGTGGCGCAGCTCCTCCTTCCTAGAAGTTAAAAAAGCTTTGCGGGAAGAGGGGGCACAATACTCGCTGATGTTTCCGGCCCGGCTCAAGATCATGCTCGATGGGACGACCCACTTCTGCGAGGATCCAAAAGCAGCCTGGGACTGCGTTGAGTCCTGCCACGCGGGGGGCCCTTTACAGCCTCGACTGGAGAGGCGACCGTCTGGGGTGGAACGCCTGGGAGGCGATTGCGGAAACGCTGAAAGAAAACGGAACTCAAGACGCCGAGTCTGTCTCAGACGGTGATGGAGAGAGCTGCAGTGCTAGAAGCTGTCTCCCTCATGGTGCGATCTGGGGCCTCCTCTGCAGGGACAGACTCAGAAGCAAAATATGGTGAGGAAGAAACGGATTTGGATGCCTCCCGGACCACCAGCGGCACCTTGACCATAGTGACTCCACAGCTTTCAAATGATATGTAGGACTGGAAGTCTTGGAGAATGAGGGAAGATTTTCTCCATGCTTCCTCTCCACTGCCTGTTTGTATCGTTGTTTTATATCCTTTACGATCTATCTGGGCGGGATTACTTCTTGTGAGCACTCGGGTTCTTGCTAGATGTTGAGGGTGACAAAGGGGGAGGGGGGGATCTCTGGGCGGGCGCTCCCGGGTACGGGTTGGAACGGTCCTATTACAGCTGCTGCTATCTGAAGATAGTTTTTCGGAAGATTTGTTGGGTTCCCTGACACGCTGCGCCCCTCTCAGATCCTAGTGCAGTTAGCCTTGGATCTTCCCGACTTGGTGTGAGTTTTCACTATGCGATTTGCTTGTGTGTTTGGGCAGCTGACCGTTGTCAGTCCGCTCTTGGGAAGGGGAGATGTTTTGAGGGGATTTGTTGTTCTATGCCAGGACGGTGGTTTCTGTGCAGGAGGGGGATGGGTGGTGGAGGGGATGGGGGTTATGCAAGCAGGAATGATGGCTGCATCCGCAGGTAGCCCTGATGGGATTAGGATTATGACCTGGAACATTAGGGGCATGTGGTCACCAGCTAAGCGTTATAAGGTTTTTAAATATATCAAGAGAAGGGGGCACAAGTGATTTTTCTGCAGGAGACCCATCTCACTGAAGTGGAGGTTGCTCGCCTGAGGCGTAGATGGCGAGGCCAACTCTTTGCTACGACATAATAGGCCTTCTCCCGGGGAGTGCTGAGATGGATTAGTCCGGGGGTGCCCTTCCAGCTTACCAGGAAAGTACTAGACCCTGATGGGAGGTATATAGTGGTCGCGGCCACTTTGAAGGGCAGGGAGATCACATTGGGCAGTGTGTACGGCCCTAACCGAGAGCAGCTTCCCTTTCTGGATCGGCTGTCTGGGGTGTTGGTGGGGTTTTCCCACGAGACCTTACTACTGGGAGGTGAATTTAACTGCGTTTTTGATATTCAGCGGGATAGATCCACCCCTCCTTTGCGGGGTACTACAGCGGCTGCCACTGCTAAGGGATTCAGAGCCTGGGCCACGGGTTGGGACCTTCATGAGGTGTGGCGATTACATAATGATGGGCACAGAGAATATTCCTATTATTCACATCTTTATGACCTGCATACACGCCTGGACATGTTCTTTTGTTCTGCCTCTTTGTCACCCATGATGCCCGGCGCTGAGTATCTCGGCAGATCCCTTTCTGATCATAGCCCTTTACTCGTGGGGTTCGTTCCGGTCCTGGAGAGAGCCCCGATCCCAAGTTGGCGGCTGGACCCGTCGCTGCTAGACGACGATGGGTTCCATCAGGGTCTTTCCGAGGCCTTAACTGACTATTTCTCCATCAATCAGGAACCGCCAAAGCTCCGCTGGTAGAATGGGAGGCATTTAAAGTAGTGACACAGGGGCATTGCCTGGCCAAGACTGTTGACACTAGGCAACTGGTCACTCAGGATTTGAGGGACTTAGAGGCCCAAATCCTGACCCTAGATAGGGAAACTGCAGGGACGGTTCAAAACCTGGAGAAATTAGCAGAAGTGAAGAGCCTATACAGTGATACCTGTGACAGAATGAGAGCCCTCGATTTTAAACAGTATCAGGCCACACTGCACACAGAGTGGGGCAGGGCTGGGAGACTACTGGCTTGGTTAATCAGACCCGAGAGTAGAGGTTCACCCATAGTGAGTGTCACAGATTTTCGGGGTCAAGTTCTCTCCTCCCCAAGGTCAATCAATGACGCATTTAGGGCCTACTATGAGTCCCTGTACGGTCCTCCAGGGCCGTCCCAGGGGGAAGAGTTACAGGCCTATTTAGACGAGAAACGACTGGTACAATTGGACCAAGATGCCCAGGACAAGCTAGCCTCACCTATCAAGGCGGGAGAGATTAGGGCAGCTATTAGAGAAATGGCTAGAGGTAAAACACCTGGGCCGGATGGCCTCCCAGCCGAATATTATAGTCCCTATATGGACAATCTGGCCCCGCAATTGGAACATATGTATGCCGCCGCCCTCCGCGATGTGTGCCTACCACCCTCACTCTGGTAAGCGTTAGTGATCCCACTGCTTAAATCTAAATTGACCCATCCTAGTTTAACGGAATTTATGCCACTGTCCATGTTAAATATGGATTAAAAAATGTTAAGTAAAGTATTGGCTCTGAGACTCCTACCCCACATGTACCGACTGGTGCAAGCAGAACAGAGCGGTTTTATCCCATCACGGTCCACATCCGGTAATCTTAGAAGATTGCAAGACTATCCTGATGCAGTAGTAGTGGCGAGTGATTTGGAAAAAGCCTTCGACTCCGTCCATTAGAACTTTTTATTTGTGGTCATGGGCATCTTGCAGCTGGGGGATTGGTGGTTGCAGTGGATCCGACTGCGCTATGGTAACCCCACGGCACATGTGCGAACAGGGACCACGATCTCGGCATCCTATCCCATTTATAGGGGGACCCGGCAGGGGTGCCCCTTGTCACTTCTGATTTTCTCTCTTGCCATGGAGCCTTTGGCAGCGAGAATGCAGAGGGAATGCGAGGGATTTGGGGGCGACTCTCAATGGGAATCCCCATATCATTTCGCTCTACGCGGATGACGTGCTGATCTATTTGCGGGACGGGACTTCGGGAGTCCTTCAAGTGCTGGTCATCCTGGATGAGTTTGCCGTGCTCTCAGGCCTACGGGTGAACGGGAAAAAAACATTTGTGTTCCCGCTGCACCACACCATGCCTAGACCACTGAGCCTACCGGCTACCCTGGCATGGGCACCTGTATCTGTTAAATATCTGGGGATACAGATCTACCACACACAGGCAGACCTGTTCGACGGAAACCTTGGAGGCACCCTGAGGGCTTTGCGATCGCAGGTGGCCTTTTGGCGCGCCCTCAAGTTGCCACTTATGGCTCGGCTGGTGCTATCGAAAATGATTGTTCTCCCCCGCCTATTGTATTATTTTGTTAATCTCCCAGTATTAATACCAAAATCGTGCTTTAGGATGTTGGACGGGCTTCTTAGAGATCTCATATGGGGTGGCGGCCGTAATAGTGTCACTGCAGACCCTACGTCTCCCACTTACCGAAGGAGTTTTAGGGGCCCCAGATTTCGAGGCGTACTACCTGGCGGCCCAACTCCAATGGTTGGCAAGATGGTAAGATGGCAGAGATTTAAGTACGCTCTCCCTTCCCGCGGGGCATTGTATACAAAGTTACTACCCAGGATTCTTGACCTTCGCCAGAAGATACTAAATATGGGAATGCTGCTTTCGGTGGCAGTGAAGTGCTGGGACAGGTGTGTGGCCCGCTCCCGGGGAGACAGCTTTACGCCCCGGGCCTCCAGCTTGTGGGCATTCCTCAGGCGGGGCTGGGCCCTCCCCTTACGCAGCGACACTTGCAGGGTTGGGAAGAGGCGGGAGTGTGTACGGTGGGCGACTGCTACAGAGACAAGGTGTGGCTCCCGTTGGCTTATTTTCTTACATATCATGAACTTCCCCCGGGTCAATTCTTAAACTATCATAAGCTCCGAGGGGTAGTGTCGGAACTTTGGGGTGCTGCCACTGGCGAGCCGGATACACACCCGGCCCTGGAAGTGGTGGTGACTCTGGGTTCCACGGGACACCTGTTGCGCTGGCTTTATTTGGCCATAAGAGAACAGGTGCCTAGGACGTTGCCAGATCTACGGGACAGGTGGGAAGGACTGTTGTCGCGACCATTGATGGATAAGGAATGACAGAGAGTCCGAGCAAGCCCGAAAAAGGTCTCAAGGAATGCGGCCTTTAAGGCCCTTCAGTTCAACATCCTCCATAGAACTTACCTCACACCGCATCGGTTAAACGTGGTTTACAATAGAGATGATCAGGCCTGCGCTAGGTGTCTATTGGGGGATGCAGACTTTGACCATGTGATCTGGTCCTGTCTGATGCTCTCTAATTATTGGAACAAGATTGTAGATCTGGTCAATAAAGTGTGGTCTCACACTTAGCCATGCGGCCTGGAGGTCTGTCTTTTGGGCCTCTTTCTGAGACCCAAATCCCACAAGTTGGGGCACAGGTTTGTGGATATGGCCTGCTTCCTGGCCAAGAGGAGGATTGCGCTCCATTGGAAAGCTAAGACACCGCCTCTGGTTACCACATGGGAAGCAGATGTCACCTGCTGGGTCAGAGCGGAGGAACGGGCACTAATTTCTGAAGATAAGATTACTAAACGGCATAAACCGTTCGCGGAGCCGTGGGGTGATATCGGCAGGTCGTGGAAAACACGGCATGGATTAGACCAGGACCCCCGGGGAGATGGGACAGAGACTGAAGAGTAGGTACACACATGGAGGCTGCCCCAGACGCTACGCCCCACTTGCTCTGAACTGCGGACAGGGCTGATCCCCTCCCCGATCCCCCCCACCTTCCAATACATTGTCGACATTTGATTCCTTTTACACAATTGAACCACATAGACTCCTGGCAGTTATTGTTTTTTTAGGCATTTTAGTTAAGTTTACTTTCATGTTAGCGTTCAGAAGGAATCCTTTGGTTTGAGATATGGTAATAAATTACTATACATATTGTTGATAGATGTGGCAAAGATCGCACGGACATTGTAGGTTATTTACTGAGTCATTTGGTACCCCATCCCTTGGGGGAAAACAATACCTTTGCACTGTATTATGTTTTGATGTATATATGTATGGTGGCAACTACTTTATGACAGAAATGTATCTGTGTAAATAGTGTCCGCTAACATGGTCATTTTTGGACAAAATTTAATTAATACATTTTCCACAAAAAAAAGAAACATCATGTCCGGATTCCATAGTATACCCACAGTTCTGTGCATCGAAGCAGCATGTCCCGGTTCCACAGTATAACCACAGTCACCCACATCAAAGCAGTACAGAGTGGCTCAACAGTACTACCACAGCTAGGGTCAGAATTCCTGACTAAAATACAATCCCTGCTCTGTGCAGCAAAAGGCCCCAAACTATAACCACAGCTCTGCTCATCGAAGCAGCATGTCCTGGTCCCACAGTATAACCACAGCTCTGCGCATCGAAGCAACATGTGATGGCCCCACATTATAACTAATGGAGCTCTGCGCATTGAAGCAGCATTTGCTAGCCCCACATTACAAACAAAGCTCTGCGCATCGAAGCAGCATGCTCTCGTCCCACAGAATAACCACAGGCCTGCACATCAGCATGTCCTGGTCCCACAGAATAACCACAGCTCTGCTCATCGAAGCAGCATGTTCTGGTCCCACAGTATAACCACAGCTCTGCGCATCGAAGCAGCATGTGCTAGCCCCACATTACAAACAAAGCTCTGCGCATCGAAGCAGCATGTCCTGGTCCCACAGAATAACCACAGCTCTGCTCATCGAAGCAGCATGTTCTGGTCCCACAGTATAACCACAGCTCTGCGCATCGAAGCAGCATGTGCTAGCCCCACATTACAAACAAAGCTCTGCGCATCGAAGCAGAATGTTCTGGTCCCACAGTATAACCACAGCTCTGCGCATCGAAGCAGCATGTGCTAGCCCCACATTACAAACAAAGCTCTGAGCATCGAATCAGCATGTTCTGGTCCCACAGAATAACCACAGCTCTGCTCATCGAAGCAGCATGTTCTGGTCCCACAGTATAACCACAGCTCTGCGCATCGAAGCAGCATGTGCTAGCCCCACATTACAAACAAAGCTCTGCGCATCGAAGCAGAATGTTCTGGTCCCACAGTATAACCACAGCTCTGCGCATCGAAGCAGCATGTGCTAGCCCCACATTACAAACAAAGCTCTGAGCATCGAATCAGCATGTTCTGGTCCCACAGTATAACCACAGCTCTGCGCATCGAAGCAACATGTGCTGGTCCCACAGAATGACCACAACTCTGCAATCGAAACAGCATGTCCTGGTTCCACATTATAACCAGAGCCACCCACATCAAAGCAGTACAGACTGGCTCAACAGTACTACCACAGCTAGGGTCAGAATTCCTGACTAAAATACAATCCCTGCTCTGTGCAGCAAAAGGCCCCAAACTATAACCACAGCTCTGCTCATCGAAGCAGCATGTCCTGGTCCCACAGTATAACCACAGCTCTGCGCATCGAAGCAACATGTGATGGCCCCACATTATAACTAATGGAGCTCTGCGCATTGAAGCAGCATTTGCTAGCCCCACATTACAAACAAAGCTCTGCGCATCGAAGCAGCATGTCCTGGTCCCACAGAATAACCACAGCTCTGCTCATCGAAGCAGCATGTCCTGGTCCCACAGTATAACCACAGCTCTGCGCATCGAAGCAACATGTGATGGCCCCACATTATAACTAATGGAGCTCTGCGCATTGAAGCAGCATTTGCTAGCCCCACATTACAAACAAAGCTCTGCGCATCGAAGCAGCATGCTCTGGTCCCACGGAATAACCACAGGCCTGCACATCAGCATGTCCTGGTCCCACAGAATAACCACAGCTCTGCTCATCGAAGCAGCATGTTCTGGTCCCACAGTATAACCACAGCTCTGCGCATCGAAGCAGCATGTGCTAGCCCCACATTACAAACAAAGCTCTGCGCATCGAAGCAGCATGTCCTGGTCCCACAGTATAACCACAGGCCTGCACATCGAAGCAGCATGTTCTGGTCCCACAGTATAACCACAGCTCTGCGCATCGAAGCAGCATGTGCTGGTCCCACAGTATAACCACAGCTCTGCACATCGAAGCAGCATGTTCTGGTCCCACAGTATAACCACAGCTCTGCGCATCGAAGCAACATGTGCTGGTCCCACAGAATGGCCACAACTCTGCAATCGAAACAGCATGTCCTGGTTCCACATTATAACCAGAGCCACCCACATCAAAGCAGTACAGACTGGCTCAACAGTACTACCACAGCTAGGGTCAGAATTCCTGACTAAAATACAATCCCTGCTCTGTGCAGCAAAAGGCCCCAAACTATAACCACAGCTCTGCTCATCGAAGCAGCATGTCCTGGTCCCACAGTATAACCACAGCTCTGCGCATCGGAGCAACATGTGATGGCCCCACATTACAAACAAAGCTCTGCGCATCGAAGCAGCATGTCCTGGTCCCACAGTATAACCACAGCTCTGCTCATCGAAGCAGCATGTCCTGGTCCCACAGTATAACCACAGCTCTGCGCATCGAAGCAACATGTGCTGGTCCCACAGAATGACCACAACTCTGCAATCGAAACAGCATGTCCTGGTTCCACATTATAACCAGAGCCACCCACATCAAAGCAGTACAGACTGGCTCAACAGTACTACCACAGCTAGGGTCAGAATTCCTGACTAAAATACAATCCCTGCTCTGTGCAGCAAAAGGCCCCAAACTATAACCACAGCTCTGCTCATCGAAGCAGCATGTCCTGGTCCCACAGTATAACCACAGCTCTGCGCATCGAAGCAACATGTGATGGCCCCACATTATAACTAATGGAGCTCTGCGCATTGAAGCAGCATTTGCTAGCCCCACATTACAAACAAAGCTCTGCGCATCGAAGCAGCATGCTCTGGTCCCACGGAATAACCACAGGCCTGCACATCAGCATGTCCTGGTCCCACAGAATAACCACAGCTCTGCTCATCGAAGCAGCATGTTCTGGTCCCACAGTATAACCACAGCTCTGCGCATCGAAGCTGCATGTGCTAGCCCCACATTACAAACAAAGCTCTGCGCATCGAAGCAGCATGTCCTGGTCCCACAGTATACCACAGGCCTGCACATCAAAGCAGCATGTTCTGGTCCCACAGTATAACCACAGCTCTGCGCATCGAAGCAGCATGTGCTGGTCCCACAGTATAACCACAGCTCTGCACATCGAAGCAGCATGTTCTGGTCCCACAGTATAACCACAGCTCTGCGCATCGAAGCAACATGTGCTGGTCCCACAGAATGGCCACAACTCTGCAATCGAAACAGCATGTCCTGGTTCCACATTATAACCAGAGCCACCCACATCAAAGCAGTACAGACTGGCTCAACAGTACTACCACAGCTAGGGTCAGAATTTCTGACTAAAATACAACCCCGGCTCGGTGCAGCAAAAGGCCCCAAACTATAAACACAGCTCTGCGCATTGAAGCAGCATGTCCTAGTCCTACAACATAACCACAACTCTGCAATCGAAACAGCATGTCCTGGTCCCACAGTATAACCACAGCTCTGTGCATTGAAGCAGCATGTCCTGGTCCCACAGTATAACCACAGCTCTGCGCATTGAAGCAGCATGTCCTGGTCCCACAGTATAACCACAGCTCTGTGTATTGAAGCAGCATGTCCTGGTCCCACAGTATAACCACAGCTCTGTGCATTGAAGCAGCATGTCCTGGTCCCACAGTATGACCACAGCTCTGCGCATCGAAGCAGCAAGTCCTAGTCCTACAACATAACCACAACTCTGCATCGAAACAGCAAGTCCTGGTCCCAGAGTATAACCACAGCTCTGCGCATCGAAGCAGCAAGTCCTAGTCCTACAACATGACCACAACTCTGCATCGAAACAGCAAGTCCTGGTCCCAGAGTATAACCACAGCTCTGCGCATCGAAGCGGCAAGTCCTGGGTCCACAGAATAACCACAGCTCTGCTCATCGAAGCAGCAAGTCCTGGGTCCACAGAATAACCACAGCTCTGCTCATCGAAGCAGTATTTGCTGACCTCTAAATACATGCACACACCTGTACATCAAGCAAGCACACGCTGGCCACCTAATACAACCACAGACCTGTACAACAAAGCAGCGTACGCTGGCCCATCAATGTAATCACAAAGTGATGCATCAAAGCATTGTACCCTGGACCCACAACGCATGCACAGATATGTACCTCAAAGTGACAGATGCTAGCCACATTCATACGTCTTAAATAAACAAAAAGAACAAATCACTGAGTTTGTTTTGCAGAGTCTCTTGGAACTTTTCTGATGAGGACCTTCAGCCACGCTGTCACGGCAGCGGTATATCTTGGTTCTCTGCTTATTTGATGAAGTGGGATGAATCATCATAGGGTCTTGGCACCTGAGTGTCCCGTTCTCCAGGTGTTTGTCATCCTCCACCAGGAGGAAGACTGTCTGGTGTGCGACAGTCGTGAGTGGGAAGAGTGATGGAATAATACAAAGTTATTAAAAATATCTTATTTCCTGTGTAGTTTGTTTATATTTTCACAGGGGAGGGATAAGGTTAAAAAACGTGGGCGGGGCTTAGTTGGATAATTATAGGTCCAAAGCACCTGGTGAGTGGTTGGTCGACATGTTTCAGCCTGTATCGCCCTTAAGGGTCGGATGGCTTTCTTCAGGACCAAAGGATCCAGCAGCCTCAAATGTTGAGGGGCTGTGTATGTGATATGTAAGGGGAGTAGATTTGCTCACACTATTAGGGCAACAGGTTGTATTTAATGCCTGTTATGGACATGTGCAAATAGGCCTCAGTTTGGTCTGTGGCCGACAAAGAGAAAATAAGGAAGAAGTTAAAGGCTTACTTATTATGCAAGGCAAAAGTATACATAGACTTCCACGTTTTCGAAACAAATGTTAAAAAGTTATATTTCTTGCTTGATGTAATTTAGATGTTGTAATACGTTTCGCAGCGCTGGCTACCTGTTGTCGGTAGATGTAAACTATTACAAGCCAGAGTGAACTTTTAGGTTTTATAAGAAGAGAAAATGTGCAGAAAAGTCGACGTATAGCATCTTCCTGGAAAATTAGCAAAGGCGCATTAGTGTGCCTCTATGAGGATAAAAGTGCAAACTGAAAGTGAGACAGCTTTAGGAAAAATAGGTTTTGGTTAATTTTACCTGGAACGCATGCGGGCATTTCAGCTCCATGAGGCCGGCACTGCGCCTTGTAGTCCTGTTGTGTGGGATTAGTATGACATGTGCTGTCATTGTCTTATTTGTCCTGGCACAGAAAGTAGATTCGGAGGGAGGGACTTTGTTGTCTGATTGGTCACTATTTCCTATGGCCAATAGTGCTCAGCAACAATGGTTCTTGATGTCTGCGCAAGGGCCAAGAGAGCTCTTAATGTTAATATAGGAAGTGTTAAAGTGTGGATATTTTTGGTAGCAGTTTTTTGGAGCCACTTGGGGGAGGATGTGTCTAATAATGCTGCTTTATGGGTAATGTAGTTTTGATGTGAACTGGTAATGTGGAACTATATTTCTCAGGATCGTGGAGGATAGAATGCGATGTCGCACTCAAAAAGGTTCATGATTTGACAGTGAAAAGTTTTATAATGTACTTAATTACATTTATTGTTCTTTATTTAACAGGTAATTTTCGTTCTTATGTGCCCTTGGTAATTCATGACATATGTTCATTACTGGAATGATAACCAAGGGATAGTGATTGGTTATAAGTTCCCAAGCGATACACCCACCTGTGTTCTTTCTCGAAAAGGATGCATTCTGCATTCTCTTGATCAGTGAGGAAAGTCTCCAGAATGACCCAACGTAGGTCATCTGTTGAGCGTTGTTCAGTTATATAGTGGCTGCACATCTTGATGGTAGTCTTCTTTGCACTGGATATTACTACGGTACTCCCCAATGCGCTGTTTGACTTTTATGCAGGTCATTTCGATGTAATTTAGGTTACCTATAGATCCCTAGACATGACTTTCTCACCTTTCAGGAAACATGGGCAACTCAAAACTATCCCTTAACTGGATACATTGATCACTGGAAAATCAGCTGTAAGGTCTCAGAAATTCGGTCGGCCTAAGGACGGACTGTCTATAGATAGTTCATGTAGCCTAAAAGGTACTATTAAACCACTACATTTTGAGGAGAAAAGGTTGTTTGGAGTCAAAATTAACCAGTGGACACAGCAGTGCCCTCTGTTCTTTTTCAGCGCCTACATTAATACGAGAGCTCGAACAAAAAGGTCTCCGTTAAATCGTCTATTCATAGTTTTGTGCGACCTGGCTGGACAAGCAGATTGTCTTCTTACAGGGGACTTCAACACCAACCTTTTCAAGGGACCCTGGAGGACTCAGAAAGTCTCTTTTCATTCCCCCTATCAGAACTGAAGGCACAGGTTAAACCCAATTTCCAACTGCGTTGCAGCCTAGGGGAACATTGGGTCTTACAACTTAACAGTGCAGGTTTCATGGTAATGAACAGCAGATTTCCACAGGACATCCCCCAAATTGGTCGTGGACAAACGGACGAAATAACTCTTACCTAGACTATTCCACCTGAAACATAGACCTGTTTCCATGCATATAAAACTACAGCATTATAGCGTCTTACAAGAGCGATCACCGCCCACAAGTTGTCACTCCGAATTTAGCTTATCACGACCCAGCTAAAATCACATATAAAGGAGTTCGTACCGAAAACACTTAAGATGGAACAATAACATCAGTACAAAAATCATGAAGGAGTGTGAGCAACTCACCACATGTCGCAATCTGTTGACAGTCTCTCCAACAACCGACTGGATACATTTTTGCTCTTAACTTTTAAGTCAATTCCTACTACCTCCGCAACATCATGTCAATCCAATTAACAAAGAGATCCCTATTTTGACCCACACAGCGGCGCTAAAGAAAATTAGAAATGCCACCCTTAGGGCAGCTAGGAGGTATCCCAAATCTTGACCGACTACAAAACTGCACAAACAAATTATAGATGGGCATGCCAAAATGACAAACAACATCCCCTTCAACAATTTTGGTGCACTCTTTTTTGTGAAAGTAAGAGCCGGAACCCAAGAAATGTTTGGGCGCAAGTAAACAGGCAAATTAATGGAAATACCAGCCAGGGGAGTGCAAACATCTCAGAGCAAGAATGGGTAACATTCCTGACAAGACACTTCCAGGAGGACGAAAGGATTGAATCTACATTCATTAACAATGTTACACCTTCTAAAGTCATCCATAGGGAGTGGCTGGTCCATTCACTAGACATGCAGCAACAACCAAGCGAGGAAAATTCCATCACTCGAACAACGCTGGTCGAAATACTAACTAAAGCAAGATCGGACAGAGCGTCGGGCCCAAGTGGCCTGCCACAGGCCCTGTTTAAATTGAACATTTCATTTTGGTCAAAACAGTTAGCTAACCTTTTTGATCATACCCTATGGAGCTCAACTATACCCGACTTATGGCACAGGGCGTACTTCATCCAATTCACAAGTCTGGCTCCTGTTCATCTACAAACAACTCCAGGCTGATCGCTTTACTGGACAATGAGGCGAAGCATTTTGCCAGTCTCTTACTCGAAGACCTGAGATGTTGGGCTGACTCGAAAGGACTGATCCTAAAAAATCAAACAGGCCTTGTGGCTAACTCAGGTACACTGTCCAATTTTCTAACCCTATCAATACTTATCGATAAAGCAAATCTATGCTCTAAGGTGCTTTTCTGCTGTTTTATAGGATTCAAAGCAGGTTTCAACCAGGTGCCAAGCGGAGGCCCTTTGGGCTAAGTTAACGAAATGGGGAATTCTGGCCAAAGTTCTGGAGACAATCGTCCAATTGCACACTTACACCTTGATCGAAGTTAAGCTTGGCACTGGCTCTCATCTATCTCGAAAAATACAGACATTGAGGGGAGTCAAACAGGGATGTGTGTTAGCTGCTCTGCTTTTCAGCTCGTTTTTAGCTGACCTCTCAGCAAGAGTTAGACGCAACAAATAGCCATTCCCCTTGGATCGGTGGAGCTCAGTTGAGCAATCTCCTATATGCTGATGGCCTTGCTCTCCTCAGTCTCACAAGAGTTGGGCTGCAACAACTGCTAAATAAACTATACATCTACACCACCAGGAACAACTTGGAGGTAAATATAAAGAAAACCCAAGTGGTCATATTTGGCAGGAAATGTTACAGAGGTAGGCCAGGGCGGCAAATTCCGTTCCGCTTGCGGAATTTGCAGAATTTGGGTAATTTGGCGTTCCACGGAGAACGCGGAATTGCCCAAAATTCTGAGCTCCGCGGCTTCGCGGAATTTTTTGCTTGATCACGTTTTTAAAAATGCGTGGTTGCGAGATGTTTCCCTCCGAGCACGCAAACAGCGTTCGCGAACAGAAAAAAAGCATCGCGAACAAGCAATTCCGCGTGTTCACGGAATTTCTGCGTGCTCGTGGAGATTTTTTACCATTTCGTGGTGCTTTGCGTAGCGCGACTATGCAAATACCGCCCACCCCTATACAAAGGTGGCTGTTGGTCGATCAACAACTTCCAAATTTCGGTAGGAAAAACACATATATACCTGCGGATCAACATTGACTCTAGGGGCAACCTTGTCAAGCACCGCAGTGAAAGCGTTGTGAAAGCCATGGCTCTTCAAATCAACTTCTCTAAACTTTCCAAAAAGCTGACAGGCCCGAGCCTAGTTCCAATGTTGGAAGATATGTGAGTCAAAATAGCCCCCACCTTGTCGTACGGCTTCGAAATTTCCTTGGGCAAGCTCAGCTCCGCACTAAACCAACACATGACTAAGATCTACAAAAAGGTTCTTCAGTTGCCAAAGACTTCATCCGCAGCACAGATTCGATTAGAGCTAGGCCTCCTTAACTACGACATGCAAAGCGCTGGTGCTGTCCTTCACCTGTGCCACAAGTTAAGGCAGGTTAGAGCTGGCTCTCTCGAGGCCCTAGTTTGGTCAGATATCAGCTCAAACAACCCTGAAGGGTCGTACAGTTGTTTTTTAATAGATGTACGCAGCAACTATCAGCAAGCAAACTGTGGAACCTTAATTCAAGTACAAAAGCATTCAAATTAAGCATCAAGAAGCGTATCCAACTGTGCTCCAATTCGACCGACAAGGCGATCCTTGCCAAACGCAAGCACGCATGGGAAGTAATGAACTCTTACCAGCTGGCCTCTCCTCCGCCATACCTTGCTTGCAAGGATTCCCCGCACCTAAAACAGATTCTTGGCGCTGAGATTGGGCCAGTGGCTCCTTTTGAAACATACAGCCCTTTGGCCGCGCCCATCAGATGAACTTGCGTCTAGAGGTTGTAGGGAATCAGTCGAATCCTTGGAGCACGTTGTATGCATCTGCCCAGCACTGATGAACCTGCGTAGATCAAAACTGAGGCCTGAGTGGAACAAACTGGAGTCCGGTCCTGCAGGCAGGGAATCATTGTGGCCCTGAATCCGGAGAACACGGCCCTAAACATCAGCTTCACAATCTTTGTTCATCTTGCATATCGTAAGTTCAAGCAGCCATTGGTCACTCGGAAAATCCAGGCTCTGTGCCAAATTGAGGCAGCAGTCACTGGCGGACACAACAACGGCACATTACTGAAGTAGCCTTTGCCGCATTTTAGTCCTCTGATCCGGTAACTCGGTGACCCCTATCTCAGTTTCAAAACATTGAACCACTCCACAAGTCAATGGCACGCCTTTGGGCTGATATTCCCCCTAACCTAGTCTTTCTTCACGTGCGACACAGAATCCATGTTTTATACTGAAAGACTGTGCCTCTTCTTTTTTTTTTTTTTTTTTTGACATCCATTAAAACTTTACAAATTCATCGAAATAACACAAATCAAATACAAAAAAAAAAAACTTGCACAATAGCCATATTGGTCATAAAAAAGTCAGTTGAGAACAGGTTACATAGTCAGAGGAAAAAAGAATAACCTTGAATTGCACAAACCAGTAGAGATCAGATACAATATTCTTTCATCAATAATTAGATAATCACTAAAGTGAGCATCAAGCAGTAAAATATAAGTCCGGGTAAAAGCTGAAAGTTAAACCGATTTTAGGGCTACTAATGATGTTTTGGCATTAAAAAAATATGATGCAATATCGCCTGCCAGATCTAAAACTGGCTACGGTGTCTATAGTGCATTGGGTCCAATAAATTATGTGAAAATATCAACATATAAGTCATAGTTAATGTTTTTGTCCTGTTAACTTATGCCACTTTTTTTTTATTTAAAAAAGGAAGCTAAAGTGTCTATGGTACAGTAAAGTGCTACAATATAAGTGTCTATAGTGCAATAAAGTGCAAACAAGTAAACTAATATGTCAACACCAACGACAGTAGTTAACATTTCTGCATTTTTGGAAGGCCTTTAAAAATGTCAGCTCTTATTTAAAATTCAGTCGCAATAGGCGGGCCAGACTTTTTCAAACTTTTTAATCCCTCCAATAGTCTTAGTCCACGTGCAACACAGAACCCATGTGTTATACTGAAAGACGGTGCCTCTTCGATAGCAGTGAACCCCGCTTGAGGGAATACAGAACTCCGAGCTCTGAGGCTGATAAAAGGATTCAATATTAACGATCTATTATCGATCACTGTAAGTCTGAACCTCACACTCAAATCACGGCAGAACAAGCTAGGGGGCATATTATCAAGAAACAGTGTTTAAATTATAGCCGCTTTAGCGGCAGAAAACTGCAGCTAAAGCGGCGATAATGGGCTTGATAATATACCCTTGTGAATTCCCATAGACGCCCATGTTCTGTTGTCAACATGGGCTTCTATTGGAATTCTCTGAGGCATAATTTCAAGCCCATTAGCGCCGCTTTAGCGGCAGCTTTCTGCCGCTAAAGCGGCGATCATTTTAACGCCGTCCTTGATAATATGCCAATAAATTCGATCTGGAGCATCCATTGAACCATTTAGTGATTTACGGACAAATTGTTGGAGTATATTGTCCTAAACTTCTTAGTTTCTTAACATTTCCTCCTTCTGCACTGGCCCACGAACATGCACTCCCTTGTGCGGTATCATGCACTCATTCTTACTTGGTAGCTACCTCGTTTTAAGAAGGTATTTTTACTTTTATTAAATATATATATTAATATAACGTCACTTTGTGCTTGTTCATGAGCGGTGGCTACCTTGTTCTAGAAGAGAACCTTTGTCTTAATATTAATTCTCTACTGTTACACTTTCATTGATTGCGATGGGAGCAGTACAGGGCAAAACGTTTGACCAATGTTTTACGTCTTTATATATATTATAATCATTTTATTAATCAAACAATAAAACATTTCTGACTAAAGGAAAGTGTCATTATAATTTCTCCAAAAAAACTTTAATGTTGGTTATAAAGTTTTCAAACTGTGCCACAGTTGTAAAAGTTCAAAGTGGATTGATACATAACAATTGTGGGATCGTTTTTTTGCAGGACCAACTTTTTGTGAGAATTTGTTTTCCCCTCAAAACATTTTTTTCACTTTTATTCCTGCAAAATCTACTTTTGAGGTACTTTCGCCTTCTGTATTTTTTTTTAAACTTCAGAATGCAGATGATTGTGGTTACATTTTTGAAAGGGAGATTCATGAAGCTGATCAAATCCAAATTCTCAAATCCCTTTGCTCCCTTCACTCTCTCCACCCCCAGACTTGGTCCATCCTTTGGAGCATGAGTGAGAGGCCCTCTCCTGTTCCCCGGATCCCTCGGTCCCTTCGCTCCCTCCACCCCAGGCTTGGTCCATCCTTTGTAGCATGAGTGAGAGGCTCTCTCCTGTTCCCCGGATCCCTCGGTCCCTTCACTCCCGCCACCCCCAGGCTTGGTCCATCCTTTGTAGCATGAGTGAGAGGCTCTCTCCTGTTCTCCGGATCCCTCGGTCCCTTCGCTCCCTCCACCCCCAGGTTTGGTCCATCCTTTGTAGCATGAGTGAGACGCTCTCTCCTGTTCCCCGGATCCCTCGGTCCCTTCGCTCCCTCCACCCCCAGGCTTGGTCAATCCTTTGTAGCATGTGTGAGAGGCTCTCTCCTTTTCCCCGGATCCCTTCGTCCCTTCGCTCCCTCCACCCCAGGCTTGGTCCATCCTTTGTAGCATGTGTGAGAGGCTCTCTCCTGTTCCCCGGATCCATCGGTCCCTTCGCTCCCTCCACCCCCAGGCTTGGTCCATCCTTTGTAGCATGTGTGAGAGGCTCTCTCCTGTTCCCCAGATCCCTCGGTCCCTTCGCTCCCTCCACCCCAGGCTTGGTCCATCCTTTGTAGCATGAGTGAGAGGCTCTCTCCTGTTTCTTGGATCCCTCGGTCCCTTCGCTCCGCCACCCCCAGGCTTGGTCCATCCTTTGTAGCAAGAGTGAGAGGCTCTCTCCTGTTCCCTGGATCCCTCGGTCCCTACGCTCCCTCCACCCCAGGCTTGGTCCATCCTTTGTAGCATGAGTGAGAGGCTCTCTCCGGTTCCCCGGATCCCTCGGTCCCTTCGCTCCCTCCCCCTCCAGGCTTGGTCCATCCTTTGTAGCATGTGTGAGAGGCTCTCTCCTGTTCCGCGGATCCCTCTATCCGTTCGCTCCCTCCACCCCCAGGCTTGGTCCATCCTTTGTAGCAAAAGTGAGAGGCTCTCTCCTGTTCCCCGGATCCCTCGGTGCCTTCGCTCCCTCCACCCCAGGCTTGGTCTATCCTTTGTAACATGTGTGAGAGGCTCTCTCCTGTTCCCCGGATCCCTCGGTCCCTTCGCTCCCTCCACCCCCAGGTTTGGTCCATCCTTTGTAGCATGAGTGAGAGGCTCTCTCCTGTTCCCCGGATCCCTCGGTCCCTTCGCTCCCTCCACCCCCAGGCTTGGTCAATCCTTTGTAGCATGTGTGAGAGGCTCTCTCCTTTTCCCCGGATCCCTTCGTCCCTTCGCTCCCTTCACCCCAGGCTTGGTCCATCCTTTGTAGCATGTGTGAGAGGCTCTCTCCTGTTCCCTGGATCCATCGGTCCCTTCGCTCCCTCCACCCCCAGGCTTGGTCCATCCTTTGTAGCATGTGTGAGAGGCTCTCTCCTGTTCCCCGGATCCCTCGGTCCCTTCGCTCCCTCCACCCCAGGCTTGGTCCATCCTTTGTAGCATGAGTGAGAGGCTCTCTCCTGTTTCTTGGATCCCTCGGTCCCTTCGCTCCGCCACCCCCAGGCTTGGTCCATCCTTTGTAGCAAGAGTGAGAGGCTCTCTCCTGTTCCCTGGATCCCTCGGTCCCTACGCTCCCTCCACCCCAGGCTTGGTCCATCCTTTGTAGCATGAGTGAGAGGCTCTCTCCGGTTCCCCGGATCCCTCGGTCCCTTCGCTCCCTCCCCCTCCAGGCTTGGTCCATCCTTTGTAGCATGTGTGAGAGGCTCTCTCCTGTTCCGCGGATCCCTCTATCCGTTCGCTCCCTCCACCCCAAGGCTTGGTCCATCCTTTGTAGCAAAAGTGAGAGGCTCTCTCCTGTTCCCCGGATCCCTCGGTGCCTTCGCTCCCGCCACCCCCAGGCTTGGTCTATCCTTTGTAACATGTGTGAGAGGCTCTCTCCTGTTCCCCGGATCCCTCGGTCCCTTCGCTCCCGCCACCCCCAGGCTTGGTCCATCCTTTGTAGCAAGAGTGCGAGGCTCTCTCCTGTTTCCCGGATCCCTCGGTCCCTCCACCCCCAGGCTTGGTCAATCCTTTGTAGCAAGAGTGAGAGGCTCTCTCCTGTTCCCCCGATCCCTCTGTCCCTTCACTCCCTTCACCCCCAGGCTTGGTCCATCCTTTGTAGCATGTGTGAGAGGTTCTCTCCTGTTCCCCGGATCCCTCAGTCCCTTCGCTCCCTCCACCCCAGGCTTGGTCCATCCTTTGTAGCATGAGTGAGAGGCCCTCTCCTGTTCCCCGGATCCCTCGGTCCCTTCACTGCCGCCACCCCCAGGCTTGGTCCATCCTTTGTAGCATGAGTGAGAGGCTCTGTCCTGTTCCCCGGATCCCTCGGTCCCTCCACCCCCAGGCTTGGTCCATCCTTTGTAGCATGTGTGAGAGGCTCTCTCCTGTTCCGCGGATCCCTCTGTCCCTTCGCTCCCTCCACTCCCAAGCTTGGTCCATCCTTTGTAGCAAGAGTGAGAGGCTCTCTCCTGTTCCCCGGATCCCTCGGTCCCTTCGCTCCCTCCACCCCCAGTCTTGGTCCATCCTTTGTAGCATGAGTGAGAGGCTCTCTCCTGTTAACCCAGATCCCTCGGTCCCTTCGCTCCCTCCACCCCCAAGCTTGGTCCATCCTTTGTAGCATGAGTGAGAGGCTCTCTCCTGTTCCCCGGATCCCTCGGTCCCTTCGGTCCCTCCACCCCCAGGCTTGGTCCATTCTTTGTAGCATGAGTGAGAGGTTCTCTTCTGTTCCCCGGATCCCTCGGTCCCTTCGCTCCCTCCACCCCAGGCTTTGTGCATCCTTTGTAGCATGTGTGAGAGGCTCTCTCCTGTTCCCCGGATCCCTCGGTCCCTTCGGTCCCTCCACCCCCAGGCTTGGTCCATCCTTTGTAGCATGAGTGAGAGGCTCTCTCCTGTTCCACAGATCCCTTGGTCCCTCCACCCCCAGGCTTGGTCCATCCTTTGTAGCATGAGTGAGAGGCTCTCTCTTGTTCTCCGGATCCCTCGGTCCCTTCGCTCACTCCACCCCCAGGCTTGGTCCATCCTTTGTAGCATGAGTGAGAGGCTCTCTCCTGTTTCCCGGATCCCTCGGTCCCTTCGCTCCCGCCACCCCCAGGCTTGGTCCATCCTTTGTTGCATGAGTGAGAGGCTCTCTCCTGTTCCGCGGATCCCTCGGTCCCTTCGCTCCCTCCACCCCCAGGCTTGGTCCATCCTTTGTAGCATGAGTGAGAGGCTCTCTCCTGTTCCCTGGATCCCTCGGTCCCTTTGCTCCCTCCACCCCCAGGCTTGGTCCATCCTTTGTAGCATGAGTGAGAGGCTCTCTCCTGTTTCCCGGATCCCTCGGTCCCTTCACTCCCTCCACCCCAGACTTGGTCCATCCTTTGTAGCATGTGTGAGAGGCTCTCTCCTGTTCCCCGGATCCCTCGGTCCCTTTGCTCCCTCCACCCCCAGGCTTGGTTCATCCTTTGTAGCATGTGTGAGAGGCTCTCTCCTGTTCCCCGGATCCCTCGGTCCCTTCGCTAACTCCACCCCTAGGCTTGGTCCATCCTTTGTAGCATGTGTGAGAGGCTCTCTCCTGTTCCCCGGATCCCTCGGTCCCTTCGCTCCCG
The DNA here is from genome assembly GCF_964204655.1 of Triturus cristatus. NCBI lineage: Eukaryota > Metazoa > Chordata > Amphibia > Caudata > Salamandridae > Triturus > Triturus cristatus. The sequence continues at coordinate 54,504,933 of NC_140594.1, forward strand.
CCACCCCCAGGCTTGGTCCATCCTTTGTAGCATGAGTGAGAGGCTCTCTCCTGTTCCCCGGATCCCTCGGTCCCTTTGCTCCCTCCACCCCCAGGCTTGGTCCATCCTTTGTAGCATGAGTGAGAGGCTCTCTCCTGTTCCCCGGATCCCTCGGTCCCTTCGCTCCCTCCACCCCCAGGCTTGGTCCATCCTTCGTAGCATCTGTAAGAGGCTCTCTCCTGTTCCCTGGATCCCTCGGTCCCTTCGCTCCCTCCACCCCCAGGCTTGGTCCATCCTTTGTAGCATGAGTGAGAGGCTCTCTCCTGTTCCCCGGATCTCTCGGTCCCTCCACCCCCTGGCTTGGTCCATCCTTTGTAGCATGTGTGAGAGGCTCGCTTCCGTTCTCCGGATCCCTCGGTCCCTTCGTTCCCTCCACCCCCAGGCTTGGTCCATCCTTTGTAGCATGAGTGAGAGGCTCTCTCCTGTTCCCAGGATCCCTCGGTCCCTTCGCTCCCTCCACCCTCAGGCTTGGTCCATCCTTTGTAGCATGTGTGAGAGGCTCTCTCCTGTTCTCCGGATCCCTCGGTCCCTTCGCTCCCTCCACCCCCAGACTTGGTCCATCCTTTGTAGCAAGAGAGAGGGGCTCTCTCCTGTTCCCCGGATCCCTCGGTCCCTTCGCTCCCTCCACCCCCAGGCTTGGTCCATCCTCTGTAGCATGAGTGAGAGGCTCTCTCCTGTTCCCCGGATCCCTTGGTCCCTCCACCCCCAGGCTTGGTCCATCCTTTGTAGCATGAGTGAGAGGCTCTCTCCTGTTCCCCGGATCCCTCGGTCCTTCCACCCCCAGGCTTGGTCCATCCTTTGTAGCATGAGTGAGAGGCTCTCTCCTGTTCCCCGGATCCCTTGGTCCCTCCACCCCCAGGCTTGGTCCATCCTTTGTAGCAAGAGTAAGAGGCTCTCTCCTGTTCCCCGGATCCCTCGGTCCCTTCACTCCCTCCACCCCCAGGCTTGGTCCATCCTTTGTAGCATGAGTGAGAGGCTCTCTCCTGTTCCCCGGATCCCTCGGTCCCTCCACCCCCAGGCTTGGTCCATTCTTTGTAATATGTGTGAGAGGCTCTCTCCTGTTCCCCGGATCCCTCGCTCCCTTCGCTCCCTCCACCCCCAGGCTTGGTCCATCCTTTGTAGCATGTGTGAGAGGCTCTCTCCAGGTCCCCGGATCCCTCGGTCCCTCCACCCCCAGGCTTGGTCCATCTTTATTTATTTATTTATTTATTTATTTAAAGATTTTTAGAGCGCCTGGTGACCCGGAGGCATCTCCACGCTATAAACCTGTAAGGTTGGCTAAGAGTGGAAAGGGAGAAGAAAACCTTTTTATTTGGGGAAGAGCAGAGTTTTGAGCTGCTTGCGAAAGCGCAGGTAGCAGGGTTCCAAACGCAAACTATGGGGGAGCAAGTTCCAGCGGGTGGCTGCCTTTACTGAGAAGCGACGACCTCCGGTACGTGCCCTCCTAAACTTGGGGATATTCGCCAGTCGCTCATTGTCCGAGCGCAAAGATCTCGAGGCTTTGTACGGGGTAACCATGTCTCCCAGGATCGAGGGGCCTTGTCCATTGAGGAGCTTGTGCGCGATGCACATAGCCTTGAACTCGATCCTCTCTTGCACTGGCAGCCAGTGGAGTGCCTTAAGTGCCGGTCTGGCGGAGGATCTGGAGGTAAGGCCCATCAGCATCCGAGCAGCTGCATTTTGGGTTCGTTGCAGCTTGCCCAGAGTAGCTTCAGGGGCTCCTAAGTAGACAACATTGCTGTAATCCAGTCGTGCAAGAACCAGTCCTTGAACCAGGAGTTTCCTGGAAAGAGGGGGGAGCAGAGGAAGGATCTTGCGGACTGACCTCATAAGTCCGAAACAGGTTCCAGCTGTTTTGGTAGCCTGGGTTTTCATGGATAGGTCTGGTTCAAGCCAGACCCCCAGACTCTTAATTTCTTTTCTGGGGGCGGGCACCTCACCCATGGTATCGGGCCAAACGGATGGTGGAATTGTTGACCATTTCTTGCCCATCAGCATAACCTCTGTTTTGGACCCGTTGAGTTTGAGTGAGGAATCGCACATCCAGAGGTGGATTTTCTCGAGGCAGTGCAGAAGATTATCTGGGCATTGGTCTAGATGTGAGAGCGAGACGACCAGTTGCGTGTCGTCCGCGTAGCTCACAATCTTAATGCCGAAGGGGGCAACTATATCCTCCAAAGGGGCCATGTAGGCATTAAAAAGGGTTGGACTCAGTGAGGAACCCTGGGGAACCCCACTTGTCAGAGGAAGGGAATCAGAACGGGAGCTGCCATCCCAGACCTGAAACGAGCGGCCCGACAGGAATGACTCTAACCAGGCCAGTGCTGTGCCCCCGAGTCCTGCCCTGGCCAGCCGATGGAGCAGGACACGGTGGTTCACCGTGTCAAAGGCTGCACTAAGGTCCAGGAGGATCACTGCCACTGATCCCCCTGAATCCAAAATGCACCTTGCCTCCTCGATGACAGCGAGGAAGGCGGTGTCCGTGCCTTGGCCAGGGCGAAACCCCGTTTGGGACCGTCGCAGCAGATTATTCGATTCCAGGAACTGGGACAACTGAGTGTTGACCAGTTTTTCGTCAATTTTGCTGATGCCCGGAAGGAGCGAGATCGGTCTATAATTGGCCAGGTCGGCGGGGTCCAGTTGGGGTTTTTTAAGAAGGGCTTTGACTACCGCTCCCTTCCAGCTAGGAGGAACGGTGCCTTGGGATAGAGAAGCATAGATCAACTCCATAACTGAAGGAACAATCGCAGGAGCGACTGTTTTAAGAAACCTCATGGGGGCAGGGTCAAGGGGGGAGCCACTTTTCATTTTGGCCAGAGTCTTTTCAACTTCGTCCGATGTAACCGCCCTAAAGGCATTAAGCAGCGGGCGAGGGGCGCCTACTGGACAGGTGTCGGACGTCACATTGTCCCAGCAAGGTAGCTGACTAGGCTGCGGGAGTGAATCTAGGATGTGGGAGATTTTAGAGTCGAAGAATTTTGCTAATTCTTTGCTCCTGTCTGGAAGGGCCACGGTCAGTGGTGGGGGTTCAGGAACCTTTAGGAGTTCTTTGACGATGAGATAGGATTCTCTTGCGGAGTTAGTGGCATTTTTTATCCTATCGTCATAGTAGGAGGCTTTAGAAATTTTCAGAGCAGATTTGTATGCTCTCACAGTCCTCCGGTATGCGTCTTTATTGGAGTGAAGCCAATCCTTCCTCCACAGTCGCTCAGCTTTTTTACATTCCTTGCGGAGGGCTCTGAGTTCTGAGTTGAACCAGGGGGCTGAGCCTGTCTTTCCGCTCTTGTCTTCCCGGGTTTTTGTAGGTATGATGGAGTCAAGTGAGTCGGAAATCCACTTCCTGAAGTTGCTATCAGCTGTAACAGGGTCCGCGGGGGTCGTTGATTCTAGAGCATTGGCCCAGTCCTTGATAGAGAGTCTGGACCATGCCCTGTCCCGAGTGTATGTGGTGGGCTTGGGGGGCTTCCTAAATTCTCCTGGCCAAAAAAGGGGGACCAGAAAATGGTCTGTCCAGGGGAGGGGGCAAGAGGGTCTAGCCTGGAGGGTACGGACATTTGTAAAGACTGGGTCTAGCAGGTGGCCCTTGATATGGGTGGCTCCAGTATTGGCCAGTTGGAGACCATAGGCAGCTAAGTCCGATATCAGTGCAGCAGCCCCTGTGTCTAGGGGATCATCAAAGTGGATATTGAGGTACCCTAGCACAGTGAAGTTGGGTGTAGAGTGGGCAAGAGCTGATATGGAATCTAGTAGGGCGCTGGCAAAGGGGCCGAAATGGCCGGGAGGGCGGTACACCAGAAGACCTGTCAGCGAGGTTGTCGGGGCTAGATGGATGGTGAAATGGCAGCTCTCTGAGTCCTTGATGTGAGCGTCGCTAATTCTGCATGAGAAGTGGTCTCTGTGCAAAATGGCCAGTCCGCCCCCTCTACCACAAAGGCGCGCTTGGGACTGGATAAGGAAGCCCGGGGCCAGAGCCAAGACCACATCCGAGTCCGAGTGCGGTGTGAGCCACGTTTCTGTGAGAAACAGGATGTCTAGCTCATGGTCCACGAGCAGATGGTTAATAAGCAGGGCGTGCATGGGGAGCGACCTACAGTTCAGTCCTGCTAATTTCAGGCCAGAGTGTGCGAATGGTGCTTGAGTCAGTTGTAATTTGACCGGGGGGCAGATGGCACAGTTTGTAAAATGTCCGCCTGAGTCGTGAACATAATTACATTGTGTGTTTTTTGTAGGTCTGAAACTTAGTAAGGCACGTCGCGAATAACTCACCCTATCGGTGTGCCCGTCCGGCATAGATTCTGGCCCTGAGCCCAGTCGTGCGCGGATGGGCGCAGACGGGCTTGCCTTAGGCGCGCCTTCGTCGCGCCCGCTGCGCTCGTCCGCTGCGCGTCCGGAACATGCACATCATTTATGCTACTTCCGGTGCGGGACGAGGGGGCGTGGCCTCAGAAGGGGGCGTGGCCTCCGGTTTCAGCACGCTAGCGCCAAACAATGTTCTGGAGCGGTCTAGCTGCAGCAATAGATCGGCTGCTTTGGACCACAGTGATTCCAGAAAGCGTCAGTGAGTTTTAAAATTTACACGAAGTTTAAAATGACACAAAATGATTAAAAACTAGCACACAGCCTCGCTCCCGGCTTCCGCCTCAGGAGCACAACAAACAAACATCCTTTGTAGCATGAGTGAGAGGCTCTCTCCTGTTCCCCGGATCCCTCGGTCCCTTCACCCCCAGGCTTGGTCCATCCTTTGTAGCATGTGTGAGAGGCTCTCTCCTGTTTCCCGGATCCCTCGCTCCCTTCGCTCCCTCCACCCCCAGGCTTGGTCCATCCTTTGTAGCATGTGTGAGAGGCCCTCTCCTGCTCCCCGGATCCCTCGGTCCCTTCGCTCCCTCCACCCCAGGCTTGGTCCATCCTTTGTAGCATGAGTGAGAGGCTCTCTCCTGTTCCACGGATCCCTCGGTCCCTCCACCCCCAGGCTTGGTCCATCCTTTGTAGCATGTGTGAGAGGTTCTCTCCTTTTCACCGGATCCCTTTGTCCCTTCGCTCCCTCCACCCCAGGCTTGGTCCATCCTTTGTAGCATGTGTGAGAGGCTCTCTCCTGTTCCCTGGATCCCTCGCTCCCTTCGCTCCCTCCACCCCCAGGCTTGGTCCATTCTTTGTAGCATGTGTGAGAGGTTCTCTCCTGTTACCCGGATCCCTCGGTCCCTTCGCTCCCTCCACCCCAGGCTTGGTCCATCCTTTGTAGATTGAGTGAGAGGCCCTCTCCTGCTCCCCGGATCCCTCACTCCCTTCGCTCCCTCCAACCCCAGACTTGGTCCATCCTTTGTAGCATGAGTGAGAGGCTCTCTCCTGTTCCCCGGATCCCTCGGTCCCTTCGCTCCCTCCACCCCCAGGCTTGGTCCATCCTTTGTAGCATGAGTGAGAGGCTTTCTCCTGTTCCCCGGATCCCTCGGTCCCTCCACCCCCAGGCTTGGTCCATCCTTTGTAGCATGAGTGAGAGGCTCTCTCCTGTTCCCCGGATCCCTCGGTCCCTTCACTCCCTTCACCCCCAGGCTTGGTCCATCCTTTGTAGCATGTGTGAGAGGCTCTCTCCTGTTCCCCGGATCCCTCGGTCCCTTCACTCCCTTCACCCCCAGGCTTGGTCCATCCTTTGTAGCATGTGTGAGAGGCTCTCTCCTGTTTCCCGGATCCCTCGCTCCCTTCGCGCCCTCCACCCCCAGGCTTGGTCCATCCTTTGTAGCATGAGTGAGAGGCCCTCTCCTGTTCCCCGGATCCCTCGGTCCCTTCGCTCCCTCCACCCCCAGGCTTGGTCCATCCTTTGTAGCATGTGTGAGAGGCTCTCTCCTGTTCCCCGGATCCCTCGGTCCCTTCGCTCCCTCCACCCCATGTTTGGTCCATCCTTTGTAGCATGAGTGAGAGGCCCTCTCCTGTTCCCCGGATCCCTCGGTCCCTTCGCTCCCTCCACCCCAGGCTTGGTCCATCCTTTGTAGCATGAGTGAGAGGCCCTCTCCTGTTCCCCGGATCCCTCGCTCCCTCCACCCCCAGGCTTGGTCCATCCTTTGTAGCATGAGTGAGAGGCTCTCTACTGTTCCCCGGATCCCTCGTTCCCTTCGCTCCCCCCACCCCCAGGCTTGGTCCATCCTTTGTAGCATGTGTGAGAGGCTCTCTCCTGTTCCCCGGATCCCTCGGTCCCTTCGCTCCCTACACCCCCAGGCTTGGTCCATCCTTTGTAGCATGAGTGAGAGGCTCTCTCCTGTTCCCCGGATCTCTCGGTCCCTTCGCTCCCTCCACCCCAGGCTTGGTCCATCCTTTGTAGCATGAGTAAGAGGCTCTCTCCTGTTCCCCGGATCCCTCGGTCCCTTCGCTCCCTCCACCCCCAGGCTTGGTCCATCCTTTGTAGCATGAGTGAGAGGCTCTCTCCTGTTCCCCGGATCCCTCGGTCCCTTCACTCCCGCCACCCCCAGGCTTGGTCCATCCTTTGTAGCAAGAGTGCGAGGCTCTGTCCTGTTCCCCGGATCCCTCGGTCCCTCCACCCCCAGGCTTGGTCCATCCTTTGTAGCAAGAGTGAGAGGCTCTTTCCTGTTCCCCGGAACCCTCGGTCCCTTCGCTCCCTCCACCCCCAGTCTTGGTCCATCCTTTGTAGCATGAGTGAGAGGCTCTCTCCTGTTAACCCGGATCCCTCGGTCCCTTCGCTCCCTCTACCCCCAGGCTTGGTCCATCCTTTGTAGCATGAGTGAGAGGCTCTTTCCTGATCCCCGGATCCCTCGGTCCCTTCGCTCCCGCCACCCCAGGCTTGGTCCATCCTTTGTAGCATGAGTGAGAGGCTCTCTCCTGTTCCCCGGATCCCTCGGTCCCTTCGGTCCCTCCACCCCCAGGCTTGGTTTATCCTTTGTAGCATGAGTGAGAGGTTCTCTTCTGTTCCCCGGATCCCTCGGTCCCTTCGCTCCCTCCACCCCAGGCTTGGTCCATCCTTTGTAGCATGTGTGAGAGGCTCTCTCCTGTTCCCCGGATCCCTCGGTCTCTTCAGTCCCTCCACCCCCAGGCTCGGTCCATCCTTTGTAGCATGAGTGAGAGGCTCTCTCCTGTTCCACGGATCCCTCGGTCCCTCCACCCCCAGGCTTGGTCGATCCTTTGTAGCATGAGTGAGAGGCTCTCTCCTGTTCCCCGGATCCCTCGGTCCCTTCGCTCCCGCCACCCCCAGGCTTGGTCCATCCTTTGTTGCATGGGTGAGAGGCTCTTTCCAGTTCCCTGGATCCCTCGGTCCCTTCGCTCCCTCCACCCCCAGGCTTGGTCCATCCTTTGTAGCATGTGTGAGAGTCTCTCTCCTGTTCCCTAGATCCCTCCACCCCAGGCTTGGTCCATCCTTTGTAGCATGAGTGAGAGGCTCTCTCCTGTTCCGCGGATCCCTCGGTCCCTTCGCTCCCTCCACCCCAGGCTTGGTCCATCCTTTGTAGCATGTGTGAGAGGCCCTCTCCTGTTCCCCGGATCCCTCGGTCCCTTCGCTCCCTCCACCCCAGGCTTGGTCCATCCTTTGTAGCATGAGTGAGAGGCCCTCTCCTGTTCCCCGGATCCCTCGCTCTCTCCACCCCAGGCTTGGTCCATCCTTTGTAGCATGAGTGAGAGGCTCTCTCCTGTTCCCCGGATCCCTCGGTCCCTTCGCTCCCTCCACCCCCAGGCTTGGTCCATCCTTTGTAGCATGAGTGAGAGGCTCTCTCCTGTTCCCCGGATCCCTCGGTCCCTTCACTCCCGCCACCCCCAGGCTTGGTCCATCCTTTGAAGCAAGAGTGCGAGGCTCTCTCCTGTTTCCCGGATCCCTCGGTCCCTCCACCCCCAGGCTTGGTCAATCCTTTGTAGCAAGAGTGAGAGGCTCTCTCCTGTTCCCCCGATCCCTCTGTCCCTTCACTCCCTTCACCCCCAGGCTTGGTCCATCCTTTGTAGCATGAGTGAGAGGCTCTCTCCTGTTCCCCGGATCCCTCAGTCCCTTCGCCCCCTCCACCCAGGCTTGGTCCATCCTTTGTTGCATGAGTGAGAGGCCCTCTCCTGCTCCCCGGATCCCTCGCTCCCTTCGCTCCCTCCAACCCCAGACTTGGTCCATCCTTTGTAGCATGAGTGAGAGGCCCTCTCCTGTTCCCCGGATCCCTCGGTCCCTTCACTCCCGCCACCCCCAGGCTTGGTCCATCCTTTGTAGCATGTGTGAGAGGCTCTCTCCTGTTCCGCGGATCCCTCGGTCCCTTCGCTCCCTCCACCCCAGGCTTGGTCCATCCTTTGTAGCATGTGTGAGAGGCCCTCTCCTGTTCCCCGGATCCCTCGGTCCCTTCGCTCCCTCCACCCCAGGCTTGGTCCATCCTTTGTAGCATGAGTGAGAGGCCCTCTCCTGTTCCCCGGATCCCTCGCTCCCTCCACCCCCAGGCTTGGTCCATCCTTTGTAGCATGAGTGAGAGGCTCTCTACTGTTCCCTGGATCCCTCGTTCCCTCCGCTCCCCCCACCCCCAGGCTTGGTCCATCCTTTGTAGCATGTGTGAGAGGCTCTCTCCTGTTCCCCGGATCCCTCGCTCCCTTCGCTCCCTACACCCCCAGGCTTGGTCCATCCTTTGTAGCATGTGTGAGAGGCTCTCTCCTGTTCCCCGGATCTCTCGGTCCCTTCGCTCCCTCCACCCCAGGCTTGGTCCATCCTTTGTAGCATGAGTGAGAGGCTCTCTCCTGTTCCCCGGATCCCTCGGTCCCTTCGCTCCCTCCACCCCCAGGCTTGGTCCATCCTTTGTAGCATGAGTGAGAGGCTCTCTCCTGTTCCCCGGATCCCTCGGTCCCTTCACTCCCGCCACCCCCAGGCTTGGTCCATCCTTTGAAGCAAGAGTGCGAGGCTCTCTCCTGTTTCCCGGATCCCTCGGTCCCTCCACCCCCAGGCTTGGTCAATCCTTTGTAGCAAGAGTGAGAGGCTCTCTCCTGTTCCCCCGATCCCTCTGTCCCTTCACTCCCTTCACCCCCAGGCTTGGTCCATCCTTTGTAGCATGAGTGAGAGGCTCTCTCCTGTTCCCCGGATCCCTCAGTCCCTTCGCCCCCTCCACCCAGGCTTGGTCCATCCTTTGTTGCATGAGTGAGAGGCCCTCTCCTGCTCCCCGGATCCCTCGCTCCCTTCGCTCCCTCCAACCCCAGACTTGGTCCATCCTTTGTAGCATGAGTGAGAGGCCCTCTCCTGTTCCCCGGATCCCTCGGTCCCTTCACTCCCGCCACCCCCAGGCTTGGTCCATCCTTTGTAGCATGAGTGAGAGGCTCTGTCCTGTTCCCCGGATCCCTCGGTCCCTCCACCCCCAGGCTTGGTCCATCCTTTGTAGCAAGAGTGAGAGGCTCTTTCCTGTTCCCCGGAACCCTCGGTCCCTTCGCTCCCTCCACTCCCAGTCTTGGTCCATCCTTTGTAGCATGAGTGAGAGGCTCTCTCCTGTTAACCCGGATCCCTCGGTCCCTTCGCTCCCTCTACCCCCAGGCTTGGTCCATCCTTTGTAGCATGAGTGAGAGGCTCTCTCCTGATCCCCGGATCCCTCGGTCCCTTCGCTCCCGCCACCCCAGGCTTGGTCCATCCTTTGTAGCATGAGTGAGAGGCTCTCTCCTGTTCCCCGGATCCCTCGGACCCTTCGGTCCCTCCACCCCCAGGCTTGGTTTATCCTTTGTAGCATGAGTGAGAGGTTCTCTTCTGTTCCCCGGATCCCTCGGTCCCTTCGCTCCCTCCACCCCAAGCTTGGTCCATCCTTTGTAGCATGTGTGAGAGGCTCTCTCCTGCTCCCCGGATCCCTCGGTCTCTTCGGTCCCTCCACCCCCAGGCTCGGTCCATCCTTTGTAGCATGAGTGAGAGGCTCTCTCCTGTTCCACGGATCCCTCGGTCCCTCCACCCCCAGGCTTGGTCTATCCTTTGTAGCATGAGTGAGAGGCTCTCTCCTGTTCCCCGGATCCCTCGGTCCCTTCGCTCCCTCCACCCCCAGGCTTGGTCCATCCTTTGTAGCATGAGTGAGAGGCTCTCTCCTGTTCTCCGGATCCCTCGGTCCCTTCGCTCCCCCCACCCCCAGGCTTGGTCCATCCTTTGTAGCATGAGTGAGAGGCTCTCTCCTGTTCCCAGGATCCCTCGGTCCCTTCGCTCCCTCCACCCTCAGGCTTGGTCCATCCTTTGTAGCATGTGTGAGAGGCTCTCTCCTGTTCTCCGGATCCCTCGGTCCCTTCGCTCCCTCCACCCCCAGACTTGGTCCATCCTTTGTAGCAAGAGAGAGAGGCTCTCTCCTGTTCCCCGGATCCCTCGGTCCCTTCACTCCCTCCACCCCCAGGCTTGGTCCATCCTTTGTAGCATGAGTGAGAGGCTCTCTCCTGTTCTCCGGATCCCTCGGTCCCTTCGCTCCCTCCACCCCAGGCTTGGTCCATCCTTTGCAGCATGAGTGAGAGGCTCTCTCCTGTTCACCGGATACCTCGGTCCCTTCGCTCCCTCCCCCTCCAGGCTTGGTCCATCCTTTGTAGCATGTGTGAGAAGCTCTCTCCTGTTCCGCGGATCCCTCTGTCCGTTCGCTCCCTCCACCCCCAGGCTTGGTCCATCCTTTGTAGCAAAAGTGAGAGGCTCTCTCCTGTTCCCCGGATCCCTCGGTCTCTTCGCTCCTGCCACCCCCAGGCTTGGTCAATCCTTTGTAGCATGAGTGAGAGGCTCTGTCCTGTTCCCCGGATCCCTCGGTCCCTTCGGCCCCTCCACCCCCTGGATTGGTCCATCTTTTGTAACATGTGTGAGAGGCTCGCTTCCGTTCTCCGGATCCCTCGGTCTCTTCGCTCCTGCCACCCCCAGGCTTGGTCCATCCTTTGTAGCATGAGTGAGAGGCTCTGTCCTGTTCCCCGGATCCCTCGGTCTCTTCGCTCCTGCCACCCCCAGGCTTGGTCCATCCTTTGTAGCATGAGTGAGAGGCTCTGTCCTGTTCCCCGGATCCCTCGGTCCCTCCACCCCCAGGCTTGGTCCATCCTTTGTAGCAAGAGTGAGAGGCTCTTTCCTGTTCCCCGGAACCCTCGGTCCCTTCGCTCCCTCCACCCCCAGTCTTGGTCCATCCTTTGTAGCATGAGTGAGAGGCTCTCTCCTGTTAACCCGGATCCCTCGGTCCCTTCGCTCCCTCTACCCCCAGGCTTGGTCCATCCTTTGTAGCATGAGTGAGAGGGTCTCTCCTGATCCCCGGATCCCTCGGTCCCTTCGCTCCCGCCACCCCAGGCTTGGTCCATCCTTTGTAGCATGAGTGAGAGGCTCTCTCCTGTTCCCCGGATCCCTCGGTCCCTTCGGTCCCTCCACCCCCAGGCTTGGTTTATCCTTTGTAGCATGAGTGAGAGGTTCTCTTCTGTTCCCCGGATCCCTCGGTCCCTTCGCTCCCTCCACCCCAGGCTTGGTCCATCCTTTGTAGCATGTGTGAGAGGCTCTCTCCTGCTCCCCGGATCCCTCGGTCTCTTCGGTCCCTCCACCCCCAGGCTCGGTCCATCCTTTGTAGCATGAGTGAGAGGCTCTCTCCTGTTCCACGGATCCCTCGGTCCCTCCACCCCCAGGCTTGGTCTATCCTTTGTAGCATGAGTGAGAGGCTCTCTCCTGTTCCCCGGATCCCTCGGTCCCTTCGCTCCCGCCACCCCCAGGCTTGGTCCATCCTTTGTTGCATGGGTGAGAGGCTCTCTCCTGTTCCGCGGATCCCTCGGTCCCTTCGCTCCCTCCACCCCCAGGCTTGGTCCATCCTTTGTAGCATGAGTGAGAGGCTCTCTCCAGTTCCCTGGATCCCTCGGTCCCTTCGCTCCCTCCACCCCCAGGCTTGGTCCATCCTTTGTAGCATGAGTGAGAGGCTCTCTCCTGTTTCCCGGATCCCTCGGTCCCTTCACTCCCTCCACCCCAGGCTTGGTCCATCCTTTGTAGCATGAGTGAGAGGCTCTCTCCTGTTCCCTGGATCCCTCGGTCCCTTCGCTCTCGCCACCCCCAGGCTTGGTCCATCCTTTGTAGCATGAGTGAGAGGCTCTCTCCTATTCCCCGGATCCCTCGGTCCCTCCACCCCCAGACTTGGTCCATCCTTTGTAGCATGAGTGAGAGGCTCTCTCTTGTTCCCCGGATCCCTCAGTCCCTTCGGTCCCTCCACCCCCAGGCTTGGTCCATCCTTTGTAGCATGAGTGAGAGGCTCTCTCCTGTTCCCCGGATCCCTCGGTCCCTTCGCTCCCTCCACCCCCAGGCTTGGTCCATCCTTTGTAGCATGAGTGAGAGGCTCTCTCCTGTTCCCAGGATCCCTCGGTCCCTTCGCTCCCTCCACCCTCAGGCTTGGTCCATCCTTTGTAGCATGTGTGAGAGGCTCTCTCCTGTTCTCCGGATCCCTCGGTCCCTTCGCTCCCTCCACCCCCAGACTTGGTCCATCCTTTGTAGCAAGAGAGAGAGGCTCTCTCCTGTTCCCCGGATCCCTCGGTCCCTTCACTCCCTCCACCCCCAGGCTTGGTCCATCCTTTGCAGCATGAGTGAGAGGCTCTCTCCTGTTCACCGGATACCTCGGTCCCTTCGCTCCCTCCACCCTCAGGCTTGGTCCATCCTTTGTAGCATGTGTGAGAGGCTCTCTCCTGTTCCGCGGATCCCTCTGTCCGTTCGCTCCCTCCACCCCCAGGCTTGGTCCATCCTTTGTAGCAAAAGTGAGAGGCTCTCTCCTGTTCCCCGGATCCCTCGGTCCCTCCACCCCCAGGCTTGGTCCATCCTTTGTAGCATGAGTGAGAGGCTCTCTCCTGTTCCCCGGATCCCTCGGTCCCTTCGGCCCCTCCACCCCCTGGATTGGTCCATCTTTTGTAACATGTGTGAGAGGCTCGCTTCCGTTCTCCGGATCCCTCGGTCCCTTCGCTCCCCCCACCCCCAGGCTTGGTCCATCCTTTGTAGCATGAGTGAGAGGCTCTCTCCTGTTCCCAGGATCCCTCGGTCCCTTCGCTCCCTCCACCCTCAGGCTTGGTCCATCCTTTGTAGCATGTGTGAGAGGCTCTCTCCTGTTCTCCGGATCCCTCGGTCCCTTCGCTCCCTCCACCCCCAGGCTTGTTCCATCCTCTGTAGCATGAGTGAGAGGCTCTCTCCTGTTCCCCGGATCCCTTGGTCCCTCCACCCCCAGGCTTGGTCCATCCTTTGTAGCAAGAGTAAGAGGCTCTCTCCTGTTCCCCGGATCCCTCGGTCCCTCCACCCCCAGGCTTGGTCCATTATTTGTAATATGTGTGAGAGGCTCTCTCCTGTTCCCCGGATCCCTCGCTCCCTTCGCTCCCTCCACCCCCAGGCTTGGTCCATCCTTTGTAGCATGAGTGAGAGGCTCTCTCCTGTTCCCCGGATCCCTCGGTCCCTTCGCTCCCTCCACCCCCAGGCTTGGTCCATCCTTTGTAGCATGTGTGAGAGGCTCTCTCCTGTTCTCCGGATCCCTCGGTCCCTTCGCTCCCTCCACCCCCAGGCTTGTTCCATCCTCTGTAGCATGAGTGAGAGGCTCTCTCCTGTTCCCCGGATCCCTTGGTCCCTCCACCCCCAGGCTTGGTCCATCCTTTGTAGCAAGAGTAAGAGGCTCTCTCCTGTTCCCCGGATCCCTCGGTCCCTCCACCCCCAGGCTTGGTCCATTATTTGTAATATGTGTGAGAGGCTCTCTCCTGTTCCCCGGATCCCTCGCTCCCTTCGCTCCCTCCACCCCCAGGCTTGGTCCATCCTTTGTAGCATGTGTGAGAGGCTCTCTCCTGTTCCCCGGATCCCTCGGTCCCATCACTCCCTTCACCCCCAGGCTTGGTCCATCCTTTGTAGGATGAGTGAGAGGCTCTCTCCTGTTCCACGGATCCCTCGGTCCCTCCACCCCCAGGCTTGGTCCATCCTTTGTAGCATGTGTGAGAGGCTCTCTCCTGTTCCCCGGATCCCTTCGTCCCTTCGCTCCCTCCACCCCAGGCTTGGTCCATCCTTTGTAGCATGTGTGAGAGGCTCTCTCCTGTTCCACGGATCCCTCGCTCCCTTCGCTCCCTCCACCCCCAGGCTTGGTCCATTCTTTATAGCATGTGTGAGAGGCTCTCTCCTGTTCCCCGGATCCCTCGGTCCCTTCGCTCCCTCCACCCCAGGCTTGGTCCATTCTTTGTAGCATGTGTGAGAGGCTCTCTCCTGTTCCCCGGATCCCTCGCTCCCTTCGCTCCCTCCAACCCCAGACTTGGTCCATCCTTTGTAGCATGAGTGAGAGGCTCTCTCCTGTTCCCCGGATCCCTCGGTCCCTTCGCTCCCTCCACCCCCAGGCCTGGTCCATCCTTTGTAGCATGAGTGAGAGGCTCTCTCCTGTTCCCCGGATCCCTCGGTCCCTCCACCCCCAGGCTTAGTCCATCCTTTGTAGCATGAGTGAGAGGCTCTCTCCTGTTCCCTGGATCCCTCGGTCCCTTCGCTCCCTCCACCCCAGGCTTGGTCCATCCTTTGTAGCATGAGTGAGAGGCTCTCTCCTGTTCCCCGGATCCCTCGTTCCCTTCGCTCCCGCCACCCCCAGGCTTGGTCCATCATTTGTAGCATGTGTGAGAGGCTCTCTCCTGTTCCCAGGATCCCTCGGTCCCTTCGCTCCCTCCACCCCCAGGCTTGGTCCATCCTTTGTAGCATGTGTGAGAGGCTCTCTCCTGTTCCCCGGATCCCTCGGTCCCATCACTCCCTTCACCCCCAGGCTTGGTCCATCCTTTGTAGGATGAGTGAGAGGCTCTCTCCTGTTCCACGGATCCCTCGGTCCCTCCACCCCCAGGCTTGGTCCATCCTTTGTAGCATGTGTGAGAGGCTCTCTCCTGTTCCCCGGATCCCTTCGTCCCTTCGCTCCCTCCACCCCAGGCTTGGTCCATCCTTTGTAGCATGTGTGAGAGGCTCTCTCCTGTTCCACGGATCCCTCGCTCCCTTCGCTCCCTCCACCCCCAGGCTTGGTCCATTCTTTATAGCATGTGTGAGAGGCTCTCTCCTGTTCCCCGGATCCCTCGGTCCCTTCGCTCCCTCCACCCCAGGCTTGGTCCATTCTTTGTAGCATGTGTGAGAGGCTCTCTCCTGTTCCCCGGATCCCTCGCTCCCTTCGCTCCCTCCAACCCCAGACTTGGTCCATCCTTTGTAGCATGAGTGAGAGGCTCTCTCCTGTTCCCCGGATCCCTCGGTCCCTTCGCTCCCTCCACCCCCAGGCCTGGTCCATCCTTTGTAGCATGAGTGAGAGGCTCTCTCCTGTTCCCCGGATCCCTCGGTCCCTCCACCCCCAGGCTTAGTCCATCCTTTGTAGCATGAGTGAGAGGCTCTCTCCTGTTCCCTGGATCCCTCGGTCCCTTCGCTCCCTCCACCCCAGGCTTGGTCCATCCTTTGTAGCATGAGTGAGAGGCTCTCTCCTGTTCCCCGGATCCCTCGTTCCCTTCGCTCCCGCCACCCCCAGGCTTGGTCCATCATTTGTAGCATGTGTGAGAGGCTCTCTCCTGTTCCCAGGATCCCTCGGTCCCTTCGCTCCCTCCACCCTCAGGCTTGGTCCATCCTTTGTAGCATGTGTGAGAGGCTCTCTCCTGTTCCACGGATCCCTCGGTCCCTTCACTCCCTTCACCCCCAGGCTTGGTCCATTCTTTGTAGCATGTGTGAGAGGCTCTCTCCTGTTCCCCGGATCCCTCGGTCCCTTCGCTCCCTCCACCCCCAGGCTTGGTCCATCCTTTGTAGCATGAGTGAGAGGCCCTCTCCTGTTCCTCGGATCCCTCGGTCCTTCCACCCCCAGGCTTGGTCCATCCTTTGTAGCATGTGTGAGAGGCTCTCTACTGTTCCCCGGATCCCTCGTTCCCTTCGCTCCCGCCACCCCCAGGCTTGGTTCATCCTTTGTAGCATGTGTGAGAGGCTCTCTCCTGTTCCCCGGATCCCTCGGTCCCTTTGCTCCCTCCACCCCAGGCTTGGTCCATCCTTTGTAGCATGTGTGAGAGGCTCTCTCCTGTTCCCCGGATCCCTCGGTCCCTTCGCTCCCTCCACCCCCAGGCTTGGTCCATCCTTTGTAGCATGTGTGAGAGGCTCTCTCCTGTTCCCCGGATCCCTCGCTCCCTTCGCTCCCTCCACCCCCAGGCTTGGTCCATCCTTTGTAGCATGTGTGAGAGGCTCTCTCCTGTTCCCCGGATCCCTCGGTCCCTTTGCTCCCTCCACCCCAGGCTTGGTCCATCCTTTGTAGCATGTGTGAGAGGCTCTCTCCTGTTCCCCGGATCCCTCGGTCCCTTCGCTCCCTCCACCCCCAGGCTTGGTCCATCCTTTGTAGCATGTGTGAGAGGCTCTCTCCTGTTCCCCGGATCCCTCGCTCCCTTCGCTCCCTCCACCCCCAGGCTTGGTCCATCCTTTGTAGCATGTGTGAGAGGCTCTCTCCTGTTCCCCGGATCCCTCGGTCCCTTCGCTCCCTCCACCCCAGGCTTGGTCCATCCTTTGTAGCAAGAGTGAGAGGCTCTCTACTGTTCGCCGGATCCCTCGGTCCCTTCGCTCCCGCCACCCCCAGGCTTGGTCCATCCTTTGTAGCAAGAGTGCGAGGCTCTCTCCTGTTTCCCGGATCCCTCGGTCCCTCCACCCCCAGGCTTGGTCCATCCTTTGTAGCATGTGTGAGAGGCTCTCTCCAGGTCCCCGGATCCCTCGAGCCCTCCACCCCAGGCTTGGTCCATCCTTTGTAGCATGAGTGAGAGGCTCTCTCCTGTTCGCCGGATCCCTCGGTCCCTTCGCTCCCTCCACCCCCAGGATTGGTCCATCCTTTGTAGCATGAGTGAGAGGCTCTCTTCTGTTCCCTGGATCCCTCGGTCCCATTCTGTGGATGTGAAGATCATTGGTGTATATATGGCAGCCGTTAATGTGTATGGGAGTGAGCTCCCATGTATGCATTCAATAGGTCCCGCTATAGGGTCATCATTAGAGCATTCCCGGTTTGCTTTGGTGGTCACCATGAAGAGGGGGTCCCACCCTGACCCCCTGGTTATAGTTTCTGAGGGATGACTCGAACCACAGAAGTACTAATACAACAGTTCCACAAGCGGTCTCCACAACATGAGAAGAATGTTGGGGTCTATGGTGTTGAAGGCCGCGGATAGGTTGTCGGGGAGTAATGCGTAATCCTGCCCCTGGTCCCTAGCGGTAAGCATCTCTTCTCTGGTATCCATTAATGTGTTTATATCCTCATCGCTGCCCTGAAACCAGACCGGAAATCACCCGGAAGTGGTTTCTAGTTTGGGTGAGTTGAGGGTCACCGGCCATTCAAGAATATTTGCTGGATACTGACCAGTAGATTGGCCGGACCTCAGCATTGGCTGTAGTGTTTGGCCGGACCTCAGCATTGGCTGTAGTGTTTGGCCGGACCTCAGCATTGGCTGTAGTGTTTGGTCGGACCTCAGCATTGGCTGTAGTGTTTGGCCGGACCTCAGCATTGGCTGTAGTGTTTGGCCGGACCTCAGCATTGGCTGTAGTGTTTGGTCGGACCTCAGCATTGGCTGTAGTGTTTGGCCGGACCTCAGCATTGGCTGTAGTGTTTGGCCGGACCTCGGCATTGGCTGTAGTTTTTTTCAGCAGCAGTTTACGGAGGTGTTTTAGTTTTTATACAACTATCCTTGACAAGGCAATCGTTATGTTATGTTATTTTATGTTATGCTATGCTATGTAACAAGCTTGTACACCCTGTTGGGTTTCATGGTAGTAAGAAGAGATGGAAAGTCGTCAATAAGAAGATTTACACCGCCCTTGTGGGAGGATTTAAAAATATGTCTCGCAGGTTAAAAGATTTATTGTTTTAACTATTCTGTTGTGTAAACATTAACCTGCACCAGCATCGCATCATCCTCCTGAGATTACGACCTCTGACCTGCAGCTCGCATACAGCTCTTTGCAGCAGGTGCATTACCCCAATAGGCTACAAGAACACCAACTTGTGAAATGGGCCGTGCCCAGTGAGTGCTCACCATGGTGACCCCGCAGCGAACTGCGGGGTCATCATCGTGCCCCTACGGCCCCCTCTTGACCAGGTCAGCGGCATGGATACCCCGGCCCATTGGGTCTCCTTTTGTGGGGGGCACTGACCCGCGAGCGCCACCACTTGAGCAGAGAAGGCCCGTCCTTGCCAGCTCAGTACCCCTGAATGGAAGGGGCAGGCCTGTGTGTGTTTGTTTTCCAGGACTTTAATGGGCTGTTCATGGCCTGCGGCGGGCCAGGTACCCGGGCCTGGTGTAGGTGGGGCACACCTGAGGCCAGCAGCAGCCCAGCACTGCCACAAATAAAGCTTTCAGCTGCCCGGCAGCCCCTCCCTCAATCTCTCTTTATTTTCCCTCGTCCCATTAGGCAGCAATAAAGGCTGTTAGGGCCCGATTGTTCCAGGTAACAGAGGGGACATTTAATGGGAGCAGGATGAGGAGGGAGGGGCTTCGGACAGGTGTGAGGGTGGGGGGAGCAGTGGGCTGGACGCATCACTGGTCTGGCACCGCTCTCAGTGAGGTTCACTCTCGGGTCACACAACAGGTCTGGTCAAGAATGTGTTCGCAACGATAAACCGATACAATTAAACACAACTGTAGCGCACAGTTAAGCAGAATCTTCTCTGAGCGCTTTCCCAGCAGGCGAGTACACTGCTCAACGTGCAGGTACTCATTTTATCAGAATCGGAAGGATAAAAGGCTGATTGAGTTTACTTTTGTCTCATCTCGGCCCATCTACACCAAATGTTTGCATTGCTGCAAAAATACACACCAAGCAAACTTTGCATAATTTTTGCAGCAAACACACATCAAACAAACTTTGCATAATTTTTGCAGCAAACACACACCAAACAAACTTTGCATAATTTTTGCAGCAAACACACACCAAACAAACTTTGCATAAAAGGTTGAGCGGCCCATGTCACAGAAAGGTGTTTTCACAAAAACATGGAGGGAACATTTTGAGAAACCATTGTAAACACGAGATGTGACACATCCTTTGCGTTTGTCATTACACATATGTGTAATCGTGTTTTTAATTACAAAATGAGTCGCGTGATAGCATTTTTGATGCATAAAAACTGGATCAAATTGATTATGCTCTATTTTTAAAACACATGGAACACATTTTTTTTGCCTAAAAGTATAGAAAGATGTGTTCCTACAGCCTCGTCAGGGGTAGTAAGCGCCATACAAATGCAATTAAAATTACAATACAATATTGTGCAAAACAGCAAAGATAAGGCAAACATCAGTTTGACACATTATTGCGCAGGCGCTGAACTTTGGCACGGATCAAATTCTGTCTGTTCAGAGACCGATGTACAGGCAGACATATTTCAGAATGCACGTGCTTCCTTTTTTTTTGCACCAGTGTACAACTGTAGGAAAAATGGACCCAGATGTTTTAATCAATTCTTTAAAGACAGAAAAAGGGAAAATAAAACAATGATTCCGAAAAACTGGGTTGCCCCCTCAACTTTCCCTATGTTAAAAATAACGCCAGCACGTCAGCAAGCCTAAAGTCCACTGGCATTTATGGAAAATAGCGAGCTACGTAGTAAAAGATTAAAGGCAATGGTCATTTCAACTGACCAGGGCCACTCAGCAGGAGGCGGCCGGCCATTCAGAGCTCGGCGGCCAGAATCATTCTCAACCTCCTGGTCCACATGGGCATCTCACCTCACCTCAAGGAGCTACACTGGCTGGGCAGTGGCGGCCGGCATGGTTCGCGGGTGGCGAGTCGGGTGCAGGCACTTGGGGAGTAGGCTGGTCACGAAGGGGGTGGGGAGGGAAACAGTAAAAAAAAGAGGAAAAAAAACACTTACCTTGACGCGCCGGTACAGCGTCTCTGCTCCTGCTCTCCAAGGCACAGGTAGCACAGAAAAGGCTGCCCTGACCAATCACAATGCTGCAATGCAGCCTGCATGGAGAATGGGGAAAGTGCGCATGTCTGGTTTGGGCGGCCCGAGAGGGCTGACCCAGCAGTCATTCTGCACTTAGGAGTGGGCAGTGTTTTGAATGAGCCGGTACAGTCCGGTACTGAGTACCAGCACTTTTACATTTTGAGAGGAAGAGTACCTGCACTTCTGGAAAGAGAGGCGCAATACTTTTAATTAGAGAGTACCGGCGCTTCTCAGAAACAAGCAGGTACTCCGGTACGGAATCTTACACAAACAACAGGGACCCGACATGCTGGGGGCTTCTAATCTCTATTCTTATTTTATGATACTAGAACGGAGAGGTACGTTTACGTTATGTCCTTCATTCCTCTGTTAAATATACAGATAAGATTCATCCAGTATCATCCCCCAATAATTAAATAGCGTTAGATATCAGTCAACATTCCACAAACATTCCCATGCATAGAGAAATGTGCGTAAAAACAAAAAATTGCGTGAAGGTGAGAGAGTCCCTCACGATAGTCAACTGTTTTCACAGTTTGGATTCCGGTGACTTCTTGGTGCTCCGTTACTCTTGGATCAATTCCAGCTTTGAATATTTTTCCGGCGTTATTCGATATCGCTTGGCTACTGATAACTACTCGGGATCGAATCCTTGTTACCTATCCAACCCCTCGCACGGCCGTTGGCCGATTGATCTGGCGGCTTAACTCTGGCACTTAACTAATCATTACCTCTACTACAAAATTGTTTTCTCAGACGTCCTGCGCCAATTTTAATCATCGTGCAACACAGCACTCTTTTTAACTAGGCCACCCTGGTCCTGAAGATGATCCGAAATTAATAGGATCGAAACGCCGTCGACCCTTACTCATCAGCTTGCATACGCTTTAGGCGCTTTTTGAATCTTGGTTCAAAAACATTGTAAATAACAATTGATGCATTGAAAGTAATTCTTGTATGAACCTTTTAATCTTGTATATATATTGTGTATTGTTCCCTGCGCCACAAGCTGTGGTTTCCTTTCACGTTGTCACATGCGCCGTCACTTTTTTATCACAAGCACTATGTACACTGTTTTTTTGTGTAGCCTTGGCATTTATGCCTAAACAGTGCTGTTACAACTGTTGTGTATATAATAATAATTTTTTGTCTTCTTGAAATATATGATGCTCAAGGGCACATTCAAAAAATGTTTTGAAGCCTCTCGTTTCTTTTCCTCATTGTAATATTTTATATATACAAAATTTAAACAGTTTCAATGAATCCAGCTGAGATATTGTTGCATCTATATTGTGTTCACCCAGATCTCGGCTTGGTTTATGGGTTGTACTCCTGTGGTTTTTCTATATTGAAGTAATAGTAGGCACTATTAACCCTGGGTTGACAACTATGCTACGCTCGCGTAGTTTGCGTAGTTTGTGCTACTTCGCGCTACGTGAATTTCACGTAGCACAGTGCAAAATCGCGTAGCGTTGGGTAGTTGGCATTTTTGGCTCGCTCGCGGTCCTCAACCTCAAATTGGCGACCGTGAGCGAGCAAAATGACATCCCAGTGAGACTTTTTCCTCGTTTGCGATCAGCAACATCAAGTTGCCGATCGCAAGCGTGGAAAATAAACCTCCCGGCGAGATTCTCAACGCGGGAAGGTCATGTTTCTCATTGCGAGTGGTCGCATATGCTCACGACCGCTCGCAATGAGAAACTACCAGTCCGCGTTGAGAAAGCTGCCGCTCGAGTAAAAATCTACTCGAGCGGCAGAAAACGACAGCTCGCACTGTGCAAGATGCCGTTTTCAATGATTGCACAGTGTGGACAAGCATCCGGCACTGTGCAATCTTCACGAACAGCGCACTACGCAGTTCGCGTAGTGCTACGCGTATCTCGCGTAGTGCGAAGTGCACTTTGCGTAGCTACGTGTAGCGCTACTACGTGAACTACGCCCAAGGTTAGGCACTATTAGAGATGGGGTTTTAAATCACTGTTCTCTTTTTCTTTCCCTATTAGTCACTCCATATATGAACATTGAGGTCCAGGAAGGTAGATGACGACCTTAAGCCCTGCTGAATTTGCCAAAAAAGAATAAAAGGCAATGAAACATGTTGGCCCATCCTTGAATGGTCTATAACGTGCAATCTCGATTTTAATTCGAGTCAGGTTCACGAGTGTGAATAAAATTGAAAGTTGGTGTTTGTGAAAACTTAACTCGATTTTACCTTTGAGGAAAGATTCCTTCCTGTTTGCACTTTTTTGGTTGTCTGTGACACACATACTTTTGTTTGTACTTTCTTCCTTTACACTGGACACGTTTCATTCTTTTCACAGGTGAGAGAGATCCCGATGATGAGAAACGTGGGCATACCGGTGAGAACCGACCAGTAGCCCCCCTGGTGTAGCCCACGTGAGGGACTCTCTCACCTTCACACAATTTTTTGTTTTTACACACATTTCTCTATGTATGGGAATGTTTGTGGAATGTTCAATGATATCTAAAGCTGTTTAATTATTGGGGGATGATCCTGGATGAATCTTATCTGTATATTTAACAGAGGAATGAAGGACATCAAGTAAATATACCTCTCCGTTCTAGTATCATAAAATAAAAATACATATTAGAAGCCCCTGGCCTGTCAGGTCCTTGTTGTTTGTGTAAGGTTAATGAGTGGAGGGCTTCCTGACATATTACCCTCTGCAGCTCCCTCTTGTGGCTAACTCTGGTGCGGAAGACCTGCTCTTCTATTTCTCCATTTCAAGTGCTGGGAGTGGGCAAAGCACTCCTCCCCTGCACTGCTCCGTGAACAGGTCAGCCCCACCCACCCACTCGCCCACAAAGCAGCAGGAAACTTAAAATGATAATAACTCAAAGTTATTATTATTTTATGTTTCCTTTGCAGTGCACTGCTTAAAAGTGGTGGGGCGACACTCCTCCGTCATAGCGGAAGAGCCGCCCCTGTGGCTGGCCATACAAAACTGGCACCATTCAAACTCCAGTCTTCACCCACATTTACAAAGCACTGCATAACACTGCCCCAGCGTACTTCAACAATTACAACTGCTTTCACAAACCCTCCAGATACCTCAGATTGTCCGGAATCCTTCTTGTGCACACCCCGCGGCCTTTGGAAAACCAGATCCAGCGGTCACGCTTTCTCCTACATCGCTTCTAATGCATGGAACGACCTGCCACTACACATAACAGCCTTTTTGTCTCTTCTTGAATTCGCAAGAAGCTGAGGACCTGGCTTGTTGAACAGTCCCACTAGGCCCTCGGTTTGGCGAGACTCACAGCTGCTCAGCGTCCGGGTGATAGTGCTCTCTACAATCTGCATAGGGGAACAACCTTTACAACGCAACTTTTACAACGCACTACCATTACAACGAAACTGTTACAACGCAAATGCATTGACAACGCATGCCATTACAACGCAAGTCTTTACATCGACTTGCACTAGATGGCGTGCTAACATTAAAAATAGTGTAGTTTACTATCCAAACACCTTCCCTACTGTTACGTGGACTGGAGTTAGAATAGTAAATTACACTTTTTTAATGTTAGCACGCCATCTAGTGCAAGTCGATGTAAAGACTTGTGTTGTAAAGACTTGCGTTGTCACTGCATTTGCGTTGTAAAAATTTCGTTGTAACAGCATGCGTTGTAAAAGCATGCGTTGTAACATCATACATCCATCTGCATATCATAACATAACATACATGACATGACTCTCGGGTGGTCGGGCCGAACCTAGGTATGTCAGCGATGGAGACTACTTTATCCTTGCGGCTGAAATATTCCTCAGATGGCCCGATAGGGTAAGGGCCTTCAGGGGTTTTGGGAATTTGCCTACATGCCCTACTTAGAGTTGGTGGACAAACAGCCACTGTTGGAAATTTACCCTTCCTGCAGGTTCACCCCAGATGAGTTTGCCTTTTTTGCTGAACCCTATTTTTTCTGGCTATAGAACTCTGTGCACGTTACCCCTGCCAGCTGTTGGTAAAGTGCTTGTGCTCTTCCTTTCAACATGATGAAACTGCTACCCACCAGGGTCTGTATTACCATAAGGCACACTTTCCCTGTTTGCACCACGGCACTCCTTACAACAAGTGCCCCGGGCACAAACAGGGACAGTGCGCCCTATTGTGGTGAATGAACTGCTCTCAAAGCAGCCACATTCAAGAAAAATACGGAGCGGTTGCTTCACAGCTACCCCGTGTTTCACTGTGCAGCCGGCAACCTGCCTATACTTTAAAAAGGGATTAGAGATCCCCTTGCAGCCGTGTGCAGTAAGTGGCTGCACCTGTCTGCATGGGGATGTCTGAGGTGTCCATGGGACCCCTTTTCTCCCATCAAGTGGGCTGCCTTTAGCAGATGCACAGAAAGTACACCACCTTTTTAGGACGCATTTTCAGTGCGCTGCCTTTGCATCCATAAAATGGTGCAGAGGCAAAGTGATTCCGTCTTATGCGCGGTGTCATGCCCTCTAATGATAGCGTTGGCACTACATGTGGTCACAGCGCTATAAGTATTACAGAAGGGGCCACACAAGTGTCTGTGGCCCCTTTCTGTAATACCAAAGTGCCCTGGGGGTGTACAAAGTGGGCTCAATTGTCCGTTGCACCCAATGGGGCACTTTCTGTGATACAGCACCAGATTGGCATATTTTACTTACCCACAAGTCCCTAGAATATGATACCAAGATGTACTCAAGAGCCCATACGTTAAATGTCATAAGCCGACTGCAGCACCCATTGCGGCATCTACTACGGTGACAAAGTAAACGCGACTACAAGCTTGCGACCAGCAGCCTAGGTGTGCAGGTTTTAACTTCAAATTGAACCTGTCAAGATGACCCCTTTAGGTAGACCTAAATATTTGTTTTAAATATTTATGTCACCCCTAATTAGCCCTTATTGCCCATAATGCAGGGTGTAAGTACTTAAAATGGGACATGTAAAAGATTAATGTTAAACTTACTACAGTGTGAGCTATTTTCACTGTAGCAGGGTTGGCTGAAATCACTGTGATGCACTATTAAATACTAATATTGTAACTTTGGACTAGGACTAGCTAGAAAAATAATGAAACAACTATTTTTAATAGTTATTAAAATTCCAATTCAAGGCGAAGTCGTTTTTTTCTAAATATTATGGGAAAGTAACTTTTATAAAGTTACCTTTGCCCTGCCTGTAATCCTCAGGAGCTACATCTGAAGTTTGCTCTCCAATGTCTGCCAGACAGTAATTAGCATTTAAATATGTGTGAATGATGTGTGAACTTGCTCCCAGGAGCAAACAATAGGCTCACCTGCATGGACAGAGATGACCCAGCTATATTCCAATCCAAGCACCCCCCCCCCCCTTCCACCATTAACTTTAGACCTCAGAGTGCTGATTTGTGTTTGAGAGCAGCATGGGATACGTAGGCCTATATCAATCTTCCTGGATTTCTAGTTCTGGCTTGATAATGCAACTGTCGCATGAC
This sequence comes from Triturus cristatus, assembly GCF_964204655.1. Classification (NCBI taxonomy): domain Eukaryota; kingdom Metazoa; phylum Chordata; class Amphibia; order Caudata; family Salamandridae; genus Triturus; species Triturus cristatus. The sequence continues at coordinate 54,530,279 of NC_140594.1, forward strand.
CTCAAGTGATCAACATAAAGCAGCTTTCAGAGTACCCCTGAGAGATGGGCTCAGTTCCAACCCACATTTTGATGCCTCTGAGTACAGAATTTGAAGGGGCCACATGTGTGTGCTTCGACTAAAAGGGCTTCTTGCATGGCACTCTTTGGCTTGTGGCAAAGCTGCTACTTGATACGGAAGGACTGTGTTGGTTATGGTCGTAAGCCAATGATCACGGCTATAGGCCTGACCTGTTTATTATGAAATGTTACAATGAAGGCACCAGGACTGACTATTTATTGAAAAAGTGTGTGTTAAAGTCAATAAACATTTAAGTGTGGCTTGTTATTACTGTACATTAAAGCCTACAGATAGGTATTTTCTAGGCCTGGGAGTAATTTTACTTCTGCCGGAGAAATTGGACCAATCCTGCGTTATTCTTTGGCACAGAATTACCACTCATAAAGCCCTCTCACATAATTAAGAGTCATTTGGGAGAAGAAATCCTACTGCGGGAGCACATTTAGCAAGCGCGAATGGCTGCACGCGCTGCTGTTTATGTTCTGGTGCATTTAGCGCTACTTTCACAGTGATAAATACAACCTTGCTTCCATTCTGGACATGGGGTCATTTTGCGCTGACCCTAGTGCTAAATGCCCAGAGAAAACTGTGTAAAATAAGATCCACCATCAAGTCCATATTTAACAAGTGTTCATTATACAGTTGCATTAAACTCTATTTCTTACTGCAAAATGCATGAAGGGGCATTTTGCGCTTATAAAATCCTCTTCTCACATAATTCTACAGAATGTCGCAGAATTTTTAGGTAATTCCGCATGATTGTGCTACATGGAATGTCATGAGTTACTTATGACTAAGGCTCCCGGTTTTATGGTATTTATTTCTTTGCCATTTCCGTCTGTATTTATCCAAATTTATTTTTTGCTAATTTTATTTGTATTTATCCATATTTATTTTGGGTTTTGTGGGAAAATTAAGCTGAAACTGGTATATTTCCACATTTATTTAACCAATGAATATGCAGTCATGCTTGAATCCCTTCCAGGTTTCAGTGCTATGAACACCTGCAGAAGATAAATCAATGCACTTTTATGAAAATATGCACATTTCAGTATCAGCCTTGTGCATATCTACTGATGTTTAGGCTTCTTTACTAAAATTCCTTTAATTTTTAACTCCCTTACCTATCAATCCACACAATTATTAGCCTGGCAGTCATGGAAAAGTGTATTTAGAATCACTCAAAAAACACCCGGTTTACGTTTTTATCCACGTTTAAAAATAAATACAGACAAGAAAATTAATGTTTTCTGTCTGTTTTTATCTGTAAAAATCAGTAAAAACGGAAAATAGGAAGCTTTAGTTATGACCACCTCTAGTATTTTCTCACAGATCACCAATGTAGGCCAGGGTTTTGATGTTGGTTACCTTGTGTGACAAACCATGGATGTAGAAAGTTTGCTCCCTGGGAATCCGTGTTAGGTTCTCAATGAAGAGGTGGTATTTTTCTTAGACATCTGCAATTCTGTATACCTTTCAAATTTTATAACTGTGTATCTGATGGTTGCCTTGTGGAGAAGCTTACATTACAAACTGTAGTCCTGAGTTGGTTATGGTCAGCGTCAGAGAATTCTTTGGGCCAGTGCCGGGAAGCCCTTTGGGGTAGCTGGGCGCTCTTCAAGAAGCAACAAGTATGCTCACAGGCTCCATGCCTGAATGGTGCACTGGATATGATATACGTCCAATGTCATAGGTCTGGTCTGTTCATGATGAAACGTTATGACTAACGCAGAAGGTCTAGCTTATTAATTGTGAAAAGTATTCATTAAGCAGCCTTTAATAGTTGGTTACTATCACATTGTATTGAAAGGTATAAACTAGTATTTTGTTACATGTAATTTCACAGCTTCCACAGTAGACAAGGGGTTTGGCGTGGGGCTTCAGTTCTGGCAAACTCTGGGGGTTTCCACTGTGATAACTCTTGTCGGGCCCTGTTGAGAGTGGTAGTATATGTCTTGCCAGCTATATTTTCCTACATATTTGTAATGTTACAACAGTATGTGTGGTGGTTGCCTGTTTATGTACACCTGGGCAGGCCGATTTGGCTGAGGTGCAAAGCCAACGGTAAAGGGCAAAGACTCAATTGGTTCATTGGGCAAAGCCATTGCAGATTTAAAAGGTTTGATCTGTTTATTATGAAAGGTTATGACAAAGCCAGTAGGCCTGACCTACTTATTGCGAAAAGCATGTGTTAAAGACAATAATCTTTTAAGGATTTACTTTTTTTATAAACTTTAATTGTAAATCAGCTGTGTGTACAAGTGAGCGGCTTTACTCTTTACAAATACAGTACTGCCATAAAAGGCATAGTACTGTTACATCATATACTCATTCACTGTCAGATTATATGTACGTTTGCTCACCGCCGGAACATCTTACGTTAAGTGCCTTATTTCGATACATTCTCACAGCTGTCGTGAATCAATCAATCAATCAGGGGGTTGAGAGGGAGGAGCCTAGCGCTTGACCAAGATGGCCGCGTGAGCTTAGAGCTCCCGAGACCCTCGCGCCCTCCGTCGACTATCCTGTCTCTAATCCTGCTGGTATGCATGGCACCGTGTTGCTGAGTTGTCAGGGAGGCGATTGATGCTACCCGCGATCGGATTGCCCATCGGGAACCGGACTTATGACTGGCGAAAGATTGCGGCCTAACTCCCGGAGATGCCAGGGGCTAGAGTTGGCAGGATGCCCGACTCCTAGTTGATCAACAACGGCCTGGTGAGGTGTGAACTGTCGGACGGAGGCCCTCGCTCTTTCACTTTCGATTTCGTTCCCTTTGTCTGCCCGGACACTGTAGAGTTCTGGGTGGCTTTATCACCCCAGGGACGCTCGGCGGGCTACTCTGGCAGCACAAGGCGGACCTGCTCACTCCTTATTCCTCTCTCTGAGAGGGAACGGTCTTCGCTGCATTGGACTGCCTGGAGTCCATTATGTCGGGCAGAGCAGAAGGGGATCGGCTGAAGACTAAGTCCACCAGGCGGGGAACGTATTCCCAAGTCAACAGTATGGACCGCTACGCCCTCCTGAAGACATCGCCGAGTGGATCGAGCCAGGCGCCGGATGCCCAGAAGGAGGACTCGCCTGGGACACCGGAGCTCTCCCTGCAGGATGTCATGGGCGCGCTTGATGGGATGCAGACCTCGATGGGGCGGCAATTCGAGGCCCTGGCGCATAAGGTGGATGCCATCCTGGTGGATGTCAACTTGATCCGCTCGGACCTGGGCAAGACAAACGAACGCGTTAAGGACCTGGACCACAAGACCACGGGCCTCACTGATGATGTTGCGGATTTGCAGAACGAGGTCCGGAAGCTGAGGGCCGAGAGTGACCTCGCCGCCCGCCGGCTGGAGGACTTCGAGAGCTGGTCCAGGCGCAACAACGTGCGCGTCATCGGGGTCCCGGAGTCCTCGGATGAGGCTTCGACGGACCTGCTTGTGGAAGATTTGGTCCTCAATCATCTGAAGCCTAAGGGCCTTGGAAAGTTTTTTGCGGTGGAAAGGGCCCATAGGGTGCCGGGCGGACGGCCCAAGGCGGGTGCCCCGCCGCGGCCGATTGTCGCCCGGCTCTTTCATTTTCGAGATCGGGACGCTATCCTGCAAGCTTCGAGGGTGACGGGCCCGGTCCCCTTCCAGAATGCGTCGGTGAATTTTTATCCGGACTTCACCCAGCAGGTGCAGAGACAGAGACAGAGCTTCCTGGGGGTGAAGCGGAGACTTCGGGAACTGGACCTGAAGTATGCCATGCTTTTCCCCGCCAGACTACGGGTGGTGCATGAAGATCGGACATTCTTTTTTGACTCTCCTGTTATGGCCGACGAATGGCTGGACGCTTTGCCCCGGCGACGGACCGGGGACGACACAGCCGAGCATGGAGACAGTGGCCGGGATGGACAGGGCTGAAATCTCAAAGCCGGCCTGACTTGATTTGACCATACTTGAAGATTTGAACAGAGTGCAGTAACTGTGGAGGGTTGCGGGAGGACGAGGGGTGCTCTTTTCCTCCCTTAGGGTACTTTTTGTAGATTTTTGTTTTTGTAGGGCGACAGGCACACTGCAAGTTGGGGGGGCTTTTTAAGCTGCAGCAGGGGTGCAGGGTGGGGGGAGGTATGGGGTTTTTGAGTTTGTTGTTGGGGGGTGTATTTCTGCAAGGCATGATGATTATCCTCAGGACTGTTCCATGGTGGCGCCTCGGGTGTGGGGTGGGCCTCTTTCCGTTTGAGGATGGGGGTAGAGGCTTAAGTGTTATAAGCTGGAATGTTAATGGTTTGGGGGATCGCATCAAGAGGGGGATTGTTTTGCAATTTCTGAAACGTTCAATGCCAGACGTTGTCCTGCTGCAGGAGACGCATCTCATAGGCAATACGTGCTATGCCCTGAATAGGAAGGGGTATAAATTCATTGCACACTCGGGATTCTCTTCTGGGTCCAGGGGTGTGGGCATCCTCGTTAGAGCATCGTTGCCTTTTGAGGTGGACTCCACCATTGTTGACGATAGGGGGAGGTTTGTGGCGGTGGCGGGGAGGTGGGAAGGAAGGACTTTGGTTTTGGTTTCGGTTTATGTCCCGCCGGCCCTGCAGGCCTCCACATTTGCTGAACTGGGCAGGGCTTTGCTGACTCTCCTGGGTGGAATGCTGGTAGTGGGAGGGGATTTCAACGCTGTGGGTTCCGGACTGTTGGATAGATACCCGCCCAGGGACACAGGGGGGGCTCAGAAATGGCTTCCAGACTTCCTGGATACGTTTGGTCTGATAGACTGCTGGAGGCTCCGGCACCCCACACAGAGTCAATACACGTTTCACTCCGGGGCGCATGGTAGCCTCTCCAGGATTGACTACCTGCTCACTCTGGCCGCACATGCCTCGTTGATATCCGAGGCGAGGCACATGGCACGTGGTATCTCTGATCACTCGCCAGTGTGGATCCGGCTGGATCTAGGTCGGGAGGGAGGAGGGAGGGTGGCCCCCATCAACCCATGGTATTTCCGAGACCCCAAGATGCGCAGCGCCCTGGTAAAGAAGGTAGATAATTACTTTAAGGACAATCTGGGAACCGTGGACTCGGCGGTGTCGCTGTGGGAAGCTTTTAAGACCGTGCTTCGGGGGGAGGCCCTCTCCCTGGTGGTGGCTGCCAAAAACCGGAGGGATTGCGAGGTGCGGCAAGTGGAGGAGGAGATTGCGGCCCTTGAGGGGACTATGGAGGAGGATGTTACAGAGTCCTCATTGCATGAGCTTTGCCTGAAGCAGGCGGAGTATAGGGACCTGGTGACGAACGCCGCCAAGTCCCTCAGCAGGGAACAACAGGGCCGCCTTTATGACGTTGGGGATAAGGCAGGGAAACTCCTGGCGTGGTTGGACAGGAAAGAACGGGTCAATAGAGTGGTGCCAGAGTTGATTGGAGAGGGGGGAGAGGCAATCGTGGAACCTGAGGGGATTGTGGAGTGTTTCGCGGAGTATTTTCATAGGGTTTATTCCTCTGTGTCGGACAGGCCGCCCGAGGACTCGTCTGATCTCCTCCATGATATCGAGTTGCCCTGCCTCTCTGACATAGATAGGGACGATTTGGATGGTGACATCACGATTGACGAGGTGGCGGGGGCGATTCGCGCGTTGAACTCGGGTAAGGCCTCTGGACCGAACGGACTGCCGATCGACCTGTACAAATTGTTCCCGGATAGGGTCGCCCCTCACCTGCGCGCCATGTTTTTGGAGGCGCGGGGGGATGGGATCCTTCCGTTGGATCAGCGGCTGGCGTCGATCGTGGTCATACATAAAGAGGGTAAACCCCGAGATAGATGCGCCTCCTATCGGCCCATTTCACTCCTCAACGCTGAGCCGAAAATTCTGGCCAAACTCCTGGCTACCCGTTTGATTAGGGTACTTGGCGATTTGGTCCATCCGGATCAATCTGGCTTTATCCCGCACCGAAACACAGCATTGAACCTTAGGCGGCTACATGGCGTCATCGCCAGGGCGGACACGCTGCGTGAACCGGCTGTTGTGGCATCTCTTGATGCCACGATGGCCTTTGACACGGTGGAGTGGGCATATTTATGGGCCGTGCTGGCCAAGTTTGGTTTCGGTCGCGGGTTTGTGAGTTGGGTTCGGTTGCTGTACGAGGGGCCACTAGCGAATGTTGTGGTGAATGGTCGGGCATCTACTCCGTTTCAGCTTGGTAGGGGTACTCGGCAGGGCTGCCCCCTGTCGCCTCTGTTGTTCGCCCTCGCCCTCGAACCGTTGGCTGCGTGGATACGTTGGCACCCGGATATACGGGGCCTTCGGTGGTCGCCTGATCACGAGGACCGTATTTCGCTTTATGCCGATGATATCCTGCTGTATCTTGCCTCACCTAAGAAGTCACTTATAGTGGTCTGTGACGTACTCGCATCGTTCGGCAGGAACTCGGGGCTTGTGATTAATTGGGGCAAATCGTACTTGTACGTTCTTAGTGGCGAGGTCCTACCGATCCCTAGAACATGTTCGATACAGGTTGCCCAGCAGGGCTTCGTGTATTTGGGGATTTTTATATCCATGGATCCTGCTGTGCGCTATAAGAGGAATCTGCTCCCCCCCTTGGCACGCTTGAGGCGAGATGTTGAAGGTTGGCGGAGGCTGCCGCTCTCCCTTGTTGGGCGTGCGGCCCTGTTCAAAATGATGTCTCTTCCCCGCTTCCTCTACGCCCTCCAGAACACCTTGGACTGGGTACCGGCCAAATACTTTCGGGAGGTCGAAGGCCTCCAACGGACGTTGCTGTGGGATGGGCGGCCGCGAATAGCTATTTCAAAGTTGACGCTCCCATGGTACGATGGGGGCATTGCGCTCCCGGACATCCGACGGTACTATTGGGCCACGCAGCTGAGCGCGATCAACCATGGGTTTTATGGCCCTGCCCTCAGCCCTGGGTATGCCATGGATAGGTGGCTGCTGCGCGGCGGCAACTACTACAGGGCGTTGTATTCGCGGTCCTTAGACTCGTCCCTCACGGGGCCCACAGGGGTGGCGGTGCGCGTATGGAAGATGGCGACCGACTCGCTGGGCTGGAAGGATAGGCTATCCCTCGCTACCCCATTGTTTGAATCGGAAAGATTGGGAAGACTCTGGCATACGAAGGGCTTTGATAAGTGGGATCTGATAGGTATATCCAAGGTGGGAGATGTGCTGCATAAGGGGAGGGTGAAGTCCTTCGAGGAGTTGCAGACTGAGTATGAGCTAGGGCCCTCAGAGTATTTTAGGTACATCCAGCTGCGTCACGCCCTCCGATCAGTCCTCGTGGAGGGTGAGAAGGTGCCGGAGTCCTCTCCCCTTGAGGACCGAGTCCTTGATGGTCATATGCCCGAGAGCACGATTTCGCTCATATATAAGAAGTTGATAAACGTCCGGGCAGACTTGCTATTGGGGCTGAGAGAACAGTGGACCAGGGATGGCCTTGAGTTGGATAATGAGGACTGGCAGTCGGCGGTTTCTTCGCCTAAGGAGGTTGCGATCCCGTCGCGTCTGAGGCTGGTGCAGCTTAAAATACTGCACCGGGTGTATGTGACGGGGCCAAGGCTGGTCCACATGGGATTCTCGGAGGACGGCCTGTGCAGAAGGGGATGTGGTATGGTGGGTACTTTCCTGCACATCATTTGGGAATGTGGTGTCATTGTGGAGTTCTGGAGGAGAGTCCATGCAGTTATGGGGGAGGTGACGGGCAATGTGGTACAGCCGGAGGCGCGGTGCTGCCTCCTGAACGTCTGGGGACCCTCTGACCTCGATGAGGCGCAGACCCAATGGGTGACTCTGGGTAACATGGTAGCTAAAAGGGATATCGCGCGATTATGGGGCTCCTCGGGACCCCCCACACTGACCGCGTGGAAGGAGAACATGGATTGGAGCATGTTTAGGGAGAAGACGGTCTACTGCTCTAGAGGTCGCCCCCGGAAGTGGCATGCCATCTGGGGGCGGTGGAACCAATACAGGGGGGGAATATGTCTTGCCCCGGAACTGGAACCTCCCGAGGAACAGCTTTCCCCCTGACCTACTTTCCAGCACAGTTTGGTTTTAGTAACCGTTCTGGGCCTCTGCTGTTCCCCTTCTTCCTCCGCACACAGTCTTATACTTAGTAGATGAGTGGGGTCCGGCCTCCCCTGGGGGCTTTCGCCATGGGCTTTCAATGTTCTGCCTTGCTGGGGTTTGTTGTGTGTTTTTCTGTGTTTATTTAAAATTGGACCTTTGCATTACTCTTTGAACTGTATTGGGGACACATCACTGTATCTAACTTGCAATGCTGCCGAACCTTCGGGCTGTCGGCTGAATAGCTGTGTCCTGAATTTCGAAATAAAGGTTTTAAAATAAAATAAAAAAAAAAATAAAAAAAAATCAATCAGGGGGTTTAAAGCGCACTACTCACCCTTCAGGGTCTCAAGGCACCGGTAGGGGGGGAAGAAAAAGAGGAGGAGGGAGAGGGAGCCTGTGTCCTCTTAATCATGGAGCCCTATTGCTATTTGACATTCGTCAAGCGTTTGCAGCGTTCCCCCAGGTTCCTGCTTGCATATGCTAATCGGGCGAGAGAGGTCTACTCTCATCCTGTTCCCTCATAAGGAGATATCTCTGCAGCGGTTCCCAGATATCTTTGGGGCGTGTCCGTGCTGGCTTGAGTACCCAATATGTGGACAGCCGTCTGTTACAGAACGTGGCATCTTTATGCCAGTCTGTCCTACAAGGGGCCCGCTGGCGACCCCAGCACATCGCAATTCTGCACTTTGCAAGCATCAGGAGCATAGAGCCTAGTTTCCTATTTTCCGCAGGCGAAGCACCCATGCAGGCCACCGCGAAGCTGATTGCTTGTCAGTCTGTCCAGCGCATCCAAACCTTCCCGTTGAGCACTGTGGCCTGTTCCACAAATGTGTCCTCTGAAAATACATCTCCCAGTGTGGCGAGTCGGAGCTTTTTTAACCTATTACAAGCCCCCGCATCAGCCACAAATGGCAGCATGGGAATTCTTAATAGCGCTATACAGGGAGCGTATAGCATCTCCAGCCGTGCCCTTCGTTTCAATCCATGCCAGGTCCAAATCGTGCAGCCAGTCGTGTCTACCATGGCACGCGGTCTAGACTGAGGTTTGTAAAGGACCGTGGTCAACGGCGTTGGCGCCGCTTGATCGTGCTCCGGTGCGGTATGTGCCATAAACTGCGTGGGGTATATCCAGTGATAACCAAACTGGAATTGTGCACAGAGATAATAAAGATTCATGTCAGGTGCACCCAATCCACCCTGCTCAAAGGGTAAAGTTAGTGTTTCCCAGGAAATCCTGGGTTGTTTGCCAGCCCAGGTAAAGGATATTAAATTAGATCTCAATCTACCCCTAAAGGCACTACTGAGGGGAATCAGAAGGTTGACAAACACATACAGAAACTTGGGGAGGATAACCATCTTTGCTATCGCTAGGTGGCCCGTCAGGGCCAGCGGCAGCTTCTCCCACTTCAACAAGTGGCTCTTCAGCCACTCCATGAGTCTGCCGTAATTGGAGGGCCATAGTCTATGTCCCGACTGAGCCAAATCCCCAGATACCACCTCACTGGGCCTTCAGCCCAGCTGACAGGGAATTCTGACTGGAATCTCTCAGTGGCCAGCCTGATCGGAAATATTATCGATTTGCTCCAATTGATACACACGCTTGAGAGACCTCCAAACCGCGTAAATTCCCGAATTACGGGGTCAAGCTTTTTTTGGGGGTGCTTGACGCACAGAGTCACGTCATCTGAGTACAAAGAGATGAGAAACACCCGTGGGCAGAATGCTAGCCCATGGCTCGTGTGGTGCTGCCTGAGTCGGGCCGCCAGAGGCTCTATGGCTATAGCAAAAAGAATGGGGGATAGCGGGCATCCTTGGCGAGTGCCCCGAGACACTGGAAATAAAGGCGGAATCACCCCATTAAAATGGATTCTAGCTGTGAGCTTAGTGTATGGAAGCACAATCAGTTTGATGAACTTGGGGCTAAGGCCTAATGTAGCCAGGAGTGCAAACAGGTACGGCCATTCAAGAGAATCAAATGCCTTAGTGGCATCCAGGAAAATCGCCGCCGCTAGCAGTGAAGGGGTGATTTCTTGCATTGTTATGTTATGTTAATTTACTCTTGTATAGCGCATATATACCGACAGGTCTCATAGCGCTCTGACAGAGGAAGAAACATAATCAGCGGAGCGGGCCAGGTCCTCAGGTACTGGAGGGCCTTGCAACCATGTCAAAAGCTTCTCTGAAAAGGAAGGTTTTTCGGTTTTTTTCGGAAAGGTAGAAGTCTGGGTTCTTTCCGTAGCTCTCCGGGCAACTGATTCCAGAGTTGTGGCAGAAGGACCGAGAAAGCTCTCCCTCCTTTGGCTGTGGTGTTAAAACGTGGGCAGATTAGTCTGCCGGCTTCCGCTGAGTGCAGCGCGCGTCCAGGCACATATTTGAGTACCCGTTCTTTTATGTACTCTGGGGCGTGTCCGTAAAGAGCTTTGTGGGTGATACACAATCCCTTGAACTTAGCTCTTTGCCTAATGGGCAGCCAGTGCAATTCACTCAGCAGGGGGTAGCATGAGTTCTTCTGGGCAATCTAAAAATAAGCCTGGCTGCGTCATTCAGTACTATCTGCAGTTTGTTAGTGAGTTATGGCAAATTAAGTGCACAAATTGTGGAAAGTCGCTCTCCCGGGGACAAAACCACATTGATCTGGTTGCATTATATGGGGAAGGAGTGGAAGAAGTCAAGATGCAATGAGTTTAGCAAGGATCTTATTGTCCAGATGGATCATGGACAATGGCCCTTTGGAGTCGCATTTCATCGGGTCTTTGTCTGGTTTCAGTATCGTTATGATGAGTGCCTCTCGGAGAGACGGGGAGCTCTCCCCTATGCATCGCTTCCTCATACATATTAATAAGGTGCAGTGCAAGCAAAGTTACAAATTATTTATAAAAAGCAGCTGAAAGGCCATCGAGATTCGGGGTCTTATCCACTGGCAAGACATGAATATATCGAATCACCTCGTCCTCCGAGAAGGGCTCCTCTAGATATTGCTGGTGCCCGTCCCTGAGCAATTGAATTGACTCAAAGAAATCGTGCAAATTCGGGGGTTTCTATTTGGCGTGCCGCATGTAGAGATGAGTAAAAGGAGATCATTGCTGACTGGACATCAGCCTGTCTGATGACCTCCTTATTGTTGTGATTGTGAGGTGTATTTATGTAGTCGTTAGCCCAGGGCATCCTAAGTAATCCTGCAAGAGTCTTTCCACCATGATCCCCCTCTCCGTATCTTCGCTCTTGGCACTCTCTACTAAGGAAGTGAGACTCCTGTCTAGCAGCCCCCCTCACGATCCCCTATTTTGTCCCTAATGGTTTCCAAGGTCTCTCTATTATCGGTGGCGTGGAATTCCATTTCGAGGCCACGAATCTCTCCTTCTAGGCGTGCAAGATCTACCAGCAACGATCGAAGGACCCCCGCCTGCCTTGCAATGCACTCGCCCTGGATTACCACCTTGAATGCCTCCCAAAGCGTGGAAGGGGAGTCCACTGTGTGCATGTTTAAGTCAAAATAATCTACTATTACTGTCCCAATTGCTTCCCTGAAAAGTTGATCTTGCAGAGATCCCAGCGGTAGTCGCCAGCTGAATGACCTGCTAGGGCAGTCTGGCAATGCTAATTCTAACCCCACTGGCGCATGATCGGAGAGTGTTCTAGCCATGTGAGTGACCTCGGTGATCCAATCTGTCACGTCTCTGGATGTTAGCCAATAGTCAATTCAAGACCAGGAGGGACCGGCCGAAGTGACGTGACTCGTTTACAAAATCGCTACATTTGCTGACTGCGCCGTTGCAACGCCAAGCCCTGAGACGCTGTACCGCAGACTGAATCTGTTTTCTGCTCATCCGACGACTTACCCTACAAATCTTGAGATCCCGTTACATTCTTGAAGGGAGTCCGACCCAGAAGTGGTCTGGAGGACATGGAGCCGCATCACACTAGGCCTTATTCCGGCTCCGACCTTTTTACCCTCGCCAGCCATAGAAGTCGGGCCTTTTCAGAATTTATTATTTTCCGGTTGCATCCTTGAGCCTAGTCCCTCCCCTGCCGTGTAGAGGTGCACACGGTACATGAGCTTTGCCTCATTTGAACTTGTCAGCTGCTGCTGACCATCGGACTCTATCCAGACGTTCGGCTGATTTTTGAAAGCCATACTTTAATGGATTTGTGAACCATATTCCGTATTTGAGATATACATATCTCTTTTTTCCCCCGAACTCCACGGCCGGTTCATTGGATTGCATCTAAATTTGTGCCCTGAAGAAGGTGACGGCTAGATCTTAGCCCTACACCGAAACGCGCGTCGGCACTGTGTGTGACAGGAACCACACGGAGCTATACAAATAAGAACTACTGAATATTTATGTTTCATTGTATAATTTATATGGTTTTTGTTATTGATTATTGCCATCAATGCATCTCTGAGCAACATTGATTGGAATATGCTTTTGTTTATTGTCCTATTCAATGTGTTTTTTGCCCAATCTTATCTCTTGGTTGTCATAATATACATACGATTGTGCTTTGATGTTTTGGTTCCTGTTTCCATATTCATGCAATTCTTTTTATGGTGCGATTGTGTTAGTGAGACAGTAGTGCGAATGTGATGTAGGTATGAGTGATTGTGTAGATTGTGTCAAGATGCAACTGGTATGATTATGATTTCATTGTCTTTGCCGTTATCCACTGTGTTGGGGGACTTTACTTCCAATTGACCTTGTATGGACTCTACGAATACTATATATTTATGTTATGATGTTGTTTGTGTTGCTTTGCATTTTTTGTATATATACCAAAAATTATTATATAAAAAATAACCTATGTTTTTTAAATTGCTTTATTCAGAATAAATTGAATTCATATCTTCTTTTACCTTCTTGTTCTCAGTCTATTTTCTATATATTGTTTTTTTGTTTAACTTTATTTTTCTGTTGCTCCCCGGCTTTAGGGATTGGCCTATAGTCTATTTGAGACGCATTGTGCTCAGATTTACTCGTAGGCAGCTGACACACTCTCTCCCCTCCCTGTGGAGGGCCTCTGTACTTAGGGACCGGCCGAAGTGACACAGGTGCCCTCCTTGGTGCCAACAGCAAATGTCCTCTAGGCCGTTGTCAGTATTGATCGCTTGCCGTTGCGCCGCTGCTGTAGGGTGGGGGCGCCGCGCACTCCCAGATCTGTCTCTGTCAGGATCTACGATTATATTAAAGTCCTCTCCCCAGAGGGTAGCCCCCGGTCCCCGCCCATCAATCAACCGCCACACCTTCCCAAAGAAGTTTGGGTAGTCGACATTGGGACCATATATTGAGACGAGCCGAAGCGGGTATCCCCCAAGCGTGTCGGCTCGGCTAACATAACATATCTACCCTGTGCGTCGCAGAGGGCCTTTTGCATGCGCCATGGCAGCCCCTTCCTGATAAAAATCGCCACCCCTCGCCTGTAGTTCGAGTAGCATGCCCCCAATCCATCCTGCGTGCAGTCGTTCACAAGTTCGATCTGTCAGATGTAGCTCCTGCAATAAACAGATATCCACCCCTTGTCGATTAAGATAAGCCAGTACTAATCGTACCTATCGCTTATCATTCAAGCCAAGGGCATTCCAGGTATTTAATTTCAGACAAGCCATACGTTCTGTGGGCCCCTCTTGGCACCGGTCATACAAGTCTTGCATTATTCTGAGAACCCATTCCCAGGTTCAGAGAAAGAGGAGGAGGAATAAGGGAAGAAGGAAACAATAACTCTACTAAGAACCATTTTAACATTCGAACTGCCCCAATTAGATCTCACCCCACTCCCACTACCGCCATCTAAACTGGCAGAATACAACCCCCCCCAATCCCAAGATTGCCAACAATGGCCAACTGTGTTACAGTAGATGCAAATCATCCCTGAGGGGAAATCACTGGCCACGCTGCTCTTCCCAGCTCATATAGCCGGGTGGCCGCACAAATGTAGGGCAGTGGAGGAGATCACCCCACTGCCAGAATGGCAGACATCTCACATAAGCAGTCAATCATTTACGCTACATAAAATGATATGATTACTTTTCTGAGGGTCCCCACACGCCGTCTCCCGGGCCCAGCACACAGTTCGCGGCCAGGGTGACTAGCGCATCAGTTCTCTGTTAGTCATTGCCGCTGAGGTGGCTCTCGGCCTCGCCATCTTTCTCCTTTCGTGGCGACCGCTCAGCCCATGCACTAACTTGGATGCAAGTTTTGGGTCTGTGAAGTCTGATGTCTTGCCTGCATGAAAGATGCGCAATATTGAAGGGTAAAGTAACGAATATTTAATGTTTTGCTTTTGAAGCAGTCTCTTTACTGGTAGAAACTTGCGTCTGGCTGCCTGAACTGCCAGGGTGAAGTTGGCATTAAACGACACCGTGTTCCCTTGGTATCGTACTTCGCGCTGATCCCTCGCCATCCAGAGCACAGTGTCTCTGTCCCTATAGTTCAGCAGGCGAGTGATAATCGTCCTAGGGGGAGCCCCAGGCGGAGGCCTCGGTATCAGCAATCTGTGTGCTCTCTCCACTATGCAGACTGCGGACAGGGAGCCCCGCAGAGGGTTCTCAGCATTTCTTCAACATAGTCTACCACTCGCGTCATAGGGTGGACTCCAGAATCCCCAGTATTCGTATGTTGTTTCGCCTGGGCCTGGATTCCAAGTCCTCATTTTTATTCCGGATCACTTCAAGCACTTTCTCCAAGCTGAGCAGCTTCTCCCGGGTGGTTGCTCCATTATCTTTCAGCTGAGAAGTGCATTGTTCCAATTGTTCAATACGTTCATCATGTCTGGGTACATTATCTTTCAGTCTGTCAAGCCTGTCGGCGAGAGAGTCACTTTTGTGATCAATAGCGGTGAGGGATTGTTTCAGGTCTTTAAACATCTCCCGGATATCTGGTTCTTTTGCGGGCGCCTTACTTGCTCCAGCTTCCTGCCGTCTGTCCTCCATGGGATCCATACTCTTAGGGGTCTGCGCTTAGATTGCAAGGTGTCCGTCTTCCCCATGGCAATGTGGGTCCGCACTGTGATACTCAGTTCTCCATACGGGCAGTGGCCTCACCTCTTATCCACACAGGTTATTGATCGATTGGGGATATGTTCTCCTGGTAATGTGGTCTGTCAGGCTGCAGCTTAGTCTCTGGGGTGGCAGAGTGGGCTAAAGAACGGTGATGGATCAAACCCAGATCTGTTGACTGGGTGTGAGTGTTTGATTGGTTCTGATGCTCAGTCCATCACCACCCCCTTTTGTACTGCAGCTTAGTGTCTACAGAGCACAGTTTGGCAGTCGCTGTTTCCCGGTGCAAAATTGCGAGCTGCCGATGCGAGCCCTACTTGCTGTCAATCGACTACCACAGTGGTTATCACCCCATGGGTGTCCCAGTTCTCCCAGTCCCTAATGAGCAACTGCTGGCTGGGGAGCTCCAGTAATACACTCCTTGTCCTCCACATCAAGGAGGAGCGCAGCAGCGTCTATCCCCCCCACCAACAGTCTGTGTGATTGGTCGCTCACTGCAGGTATTTAGCTGCTGACAAGGAGTCTATAGGCGTTTTTCCTTCTGCCAGGCGATCTCGCTATACTCCCAAAGTTTTAGGGTGCTCCCGCGTGTACACAATTATCTTGCAAGGGCCTCCTCCCGGTGGGTACCCTGAGCGCCTCAGTCTCCTTAAATATACCAATTTACCTTTATAGCCAAGGTCCAGTCAGGCGGCCTCACTCTTTGACTGGGAACCTGGAATTACTCAGACATCAGAGAGGAGCGGAGGGGTCTGCCTATTCACCATGATCTGGAGGCTCGAGGCCCACCTCCCAGCCACTGCGCTTGTCTGTCCACGTGTCTCAATGCTCAGGTGAATCTCAAGCCTATGGCCAATCTCTCCGCTTCTTATAAATGCTCAATTTACGATACGGGCTGGCAGCTGCAGCGAATCAGCTCAGCGGCACTGCAAGTTCCAGCTCCACCTGCCGGCCCGCCACCAGTACCCCTCGGGAGGCCCTTCATCTGCTGCGCACTTGGCGTCTCCCACATTGGGCAGGATCTCAGGCATGTATCGCTGCGCAAGGATTCCTCCGTCTCCTACCTCAGGGGGGGTGTCCCGCTGGGCCGGCCTTCCGGAGCAATGCACCTCTCCAGTATGGCCTGCTCCCACTGGCCACGTTCAGCTCACTTTCTTTTCCAATGCCGTAGAGCAGGCAGGTCAGTAGGGCGGTCGTCCCCAAGCTCCACGTTTCCTGACCTCTCTGTGTCGTGGGTCGCTCTCCCTCCGACGCTGCAAGAGTTGGTTTTCTCACTGCACCAGTTGTCTGGTGCGCCTAGTTGCAGGAGTGTCCTCTTCAACTTCCAGGGCCTTCGCCTCATCACGGCGCCATTTTGGTTAGAGGCCCTCACTGACACCCGGTATCTCGCTAAATGCGGCGGTATGGCGACTCAGTGGCAATTCTGCACATTCCTCTGGGATCCCGCCAGGCAGCTCCAAGTGTTTTACGTTGGAGATGTCTGCCAATCAAGCGGATTCCTGATGGATAGGCTGTCCAGCCCGCAGAGCCTAACAGTGACGGCCATCTTGCGGCTCGGCTCTCTAGCGCCCCCAGCTTTTAAGGATGGTTTGTTACTACACTGCTAAGCCTGTAAGCAGCAGGGCCAGACTGGGAACCGCAACCAGCCCTGGCAGGTTCCTGCTCGAATGGCCCTGGGAGAGGGGGTGGGGGGTACCCACGAAGCACCGCTCCGGCTTTTCTTACAGGGGGCCAATATTGCAGCACCGCTACAAAACCAGCCCCCTGTAAGAAAAGCGGCCCGCTGCCTCAAAACAGGCCCCACCCCTCCTACATGGAATTCCACAGATTACGTAGTTTGCGAGGGTTGTGGTGTTTGTGTTCCACCCAAACAAGCAGTGGGGGCAGAAGATATGTACTTCAGTGATCTTTGTTAGGCTCCCTCAGGAGAGAAAGTATTTTGTTTTGCCCACTGTAATTTTGTGTTCATTTGTACTCTTATGGCTGTATGCTGGATGGTTGCCTTGTGGAAAGCTTGTGCTCAGTACAGTAGGTGTGAGTTGATTATGGGGACATGCTAATGATAAAGGCTGTAGGTCTAATTGTTTAATATGAAAAGTTACTATAAAGGCAGTAGGCCTGAACATATTGATTGTGCAAAGCATATGTTTAAGTCAGTAGACATTAAAGGGCAGATTATTACTGCCTACAGGTAGGTATTTTTCATGGAATCTCACAGATTACCTTGGATGCAAGGGTTTTGGTGCTGGGTGGCATATGCCCACTGTGTTGAGATGGCAGCATGTTTTCTTTTTCTACTTGTGTTCTTTTAATTTATTTTGCATATGTTGTTGACTTTGTGTGTGCTCTTTGCAGCTGTGTCAGAGGGTGAATAGAATGAGTCAGTGGATGGATGAATAAATGCACGTGTGATGAGTGACAGTGCATGTACAGTGACTGACTGAGTGCCTTAAACCATCCATGAAACAAAAGACACTTCCATTCATAAGACAGACCTCTCGCAGTGCCTGGGCTTGTGTTTTTTTTTAATTAAAAGTATAGGAAGGGTTTCTGGAAAATGAAAAAACCTAAGCAACATCCTCCCAGCAGACCCCACTCATGGTCACCTCTGGTTTCTGGTGCATCCTGGGAAGACAAATAATTTTAGCAACTTAAGGTACACTGTGTCTCCCCAGAAGTGCCCCCGGCCTTCCAGAAAGTTGAAAGAGGAAACAGAGGGAACAGCAGCTCAAGAAGACAGAACATAGTCAGATCTCCTGCAACGCCCCTAGAGACCCTGGTGTTGTTATAGTGAAGGGCATGTGACATTGGTCGACACAGAAGTACCGGACCACGTGAGGGGCAGGGAATCTGCTTGGAGGGGTTGCTGCACCCACGTGTGTGGACATACATGTCCCCTTTGTGTCTCTGTGCTCTGTGTGAGACCGCCTGTAACGTCACCGTGTGGCCCTGCAAGCGTGTGATGCACACGGTGTTCACTCAGGGCCTTGGGCGGAGGCTTCTGATATGGACTCCCATGTACTTGGGGAGGTACAGGACCCCCTGAGCAGAGCCTCCCCACACGAGCTGTAAACCCCTCTGTGCTGCGGCTCCAGCTCCCCCTGCCTTCCCCTGTGTGACATCTTCTGTTCACTGGTGACCGTGTGAAACCTGCTCACATTGTGTGGCACCGTGTGTTTCTACAGATCTGAAATAGGCAAATAAACGCAACAAATGTAACTAGCGGGTGACACACCTCTATGACGTGACCGCCCCGCTCCAGGACACTGTTTCCTTCCAATCCTCGATGTTCCTCTAATAACACAATGGATTCTGGGTATCGTAGTCTTCTTTTGCTCTCATTGAATGACTACGACTGACAAACCGGAAGACAATAGTTTGTAGATAAAAAGTTTATGAGTGAAGACAGAGGGGCAGATTTACAAGCCCCTTGCGCCACTTTTACGTCACTTTTCCCATGTTAAAAGTGACGCAAAGGTGGCGCAAGGGGCTTGTAAATATGCCCCAGAGTCTCTAATGTCCTGTAGTGAGATGGTCACCCTGCTCCTCTTGCAGAGCCCGGTATGCACATATAATGTATTTTAAATACAGTCACAGGGGAATAGTACATGTTTTTTTAGAGGCTATTAAACTGATAATGTTTTTTAACTAACATTGAAGGAACTTCAAAAGCATGAACAGTTTTTGTGTGATTGTCACCAGTTAGGGACGCCCCATTCCAACAGGTGCAGGGTTGTGGCACTGTGTGTGAGGGCCGCCGGAGGTCAAAGGTTAATGAAGGGAATGTGCTTTCCCCCCATGCTCTGCAGCAGGGCTCTCTCCTCAGGTGGCTCGAAGTCACCTGTTACTTCGCCCATAGCGCCTGCTGTCATCGCCACCTCTAAGGCACACCAGGCGCTGAGGTGAGCTTTCAGCGCGTGCATCCCCGGACCTGCAGCTCGCCGCTGGGCCCTGACGTCCACCTGCAGCACCAGGGCGGTCTCGGGGCACTTCAAAAGGCAGCTATTTGCATAAATGGCCTTTAAGGTGAGTGACAGAGAAACAAAAAACAGTTCAGCTTTGAAGGCGTCTCTCAGCGGGTTGTGGGGCATTCCGCGACTTCCAGGCCCGGGAGCTCTTAGCGTGGTCACAGATGATGCTCTGGGAGGCGAGGGAAGTCATTAGGGAGGCTTGAGAAGCGTAAGTGCCGGATTCCTCGCAGGCTTTCTGCTTAGGAAAGATGAGCTGTAAACAGGCGTGTGTGCCAGAGAGAGGCTGTGTGGTGGGGCCCACAGTGCACCAGGAGATGCTCTGTCAGAGCCGGGCTTCCAAGGGCCTCACAGATGAGGAACAGACAGTCACACGTAGGTAGTGCGCCTGGGCGAAATTTATATTACGCTGACTTAGTTTCTGTAATTTCGCATTACGCTGTTACAAGCACTTCTAAAATGACGCCAATATGTCATGTCACATAATTACTATAATATATCAAGCAAACGGTATAGAGGGATCAATCTCTCATTTATTTTTGCACAAGGAACCACAAATGACCTTGGCAATTTAATATTTATGTTGACACAATTATTAAAAAAATATTTGTCAGGTACAAATATCTATCGGCTAGACTCAAGACAACATGTATATTCACATTGAATTAAACACAAAACATAAAAAACTAATCAAACATAAATTACAATAAAATACATATATACAATATAAATCATATACGCAACATATACATTCCCCTAACTTCATTACCATGTAAACTTCTACATCTAAGTGTTACATTCAGAGGTAGTCCTCTTAGCGCCAGAGGTATCACTCCTCTATCTCAATCGTGTGCGCAAAGTAACTAATGTTTCATTCAAAAAATGGTTGGACTCCTCCTTTAACTGTCTGTCGACGCGGTCGCGTTTCAGCCCCCAATTTCTTTTTGGCTTCCTCAGGACAGGGGTACACTCTATCTACAACAATAGTTAAAATCACATGAATCACCATATGTTCTACCGATCTAACTCTATCCCTTATTTGCCCATACAGTGCTCGGAAGGAAGAGAAACAGAAAAAATTGAAAAAATAGTGGCAAAAATAGAGAAAGAATTCAATCAATCAATCAATCAAAATTACTTTATTCGATTTCATTACAAAGAAATCATACATTTCAAAATAACATCATGTACATAGGCATATTAACAGTAATCAGGTACAAAGATTATATTACTATGAAGGAAAAAACACTTCATCACAATGTTCTATATACAAATACCCACTAAAAGACTGAAAGTGTTAAAAACAAATTACCAGAATTACATTGTAGCCCGTGACCTAATAATTGCTTTCAAATACATTTTGACCGCCAAGATCGTGTCCGGTGTTTCCAGCAACTGTAATCTCAGAAATGCTACCCTGCAGTATCTTATGTTCCAACTTTTAAGGATCGGTCTAAGATACCGCTGCCTGGGTATAGAAAAATATTTACAGAATAAAGTGCAGTGCATTGTTGATTGTGGTGACACATCATCACAGGGGCAAACAGAAACATGAGATGACCAGACATTTGTCACCGGAAATTAAAACCATTCTGTAAAAAGAACCAAGTCGAAAACGGGCCAAGAGCGTACGGCTAAAGCTATCTTGAACTAGCAACAAATATTGTTGAAGACCCGGGCCGTTCAAGATCAGGTGATTCGCCATAACAGAATACTTTACGCTCTCTTGGGACCATCTTTGTTCTTCAAAATATTTCAGGCAAAGTATCTTCAAATCTTTCCTGGAAATATCCACCAAGGTGCTAGGGTCTGTAAAATATGCAGGCTGCCCCATGGCGTTAGTTATCGTTTTTATATAATTAAGCCATGCCATGTCTTTAGCTCTCTCCAATTTAAGGCAATCCATGATTACTTCTCTATTAAAAACTGTCTCATCTGTAACCCACACCTTATGCCACAATAATAGTGGCGGTATCTTGATAGTATCTGACATATAGGAGAGTCCCAATTCCTGATGGCAACTATACGTGGCAGAAGAAATAGGGACTCCCAAAAGATAGCGGATAAAACCATTTTCACAAATTTGTATAGGGCCCGATTCACAGAACTGACTTAAGACAAAATCCTAAACTTACTACTTTTGGTATTCACAGAAGTTAGGATTTTGTCTTAAGTTTGTCATAAGACAAACTTAAGACAGACTTAAGACAAACTTAAGACAGACTTAAGACAAACTTAAGACAGACTTAAGACAGACTTAAGTTAGGATTTTGTCTTAAGTTTTTCTTAAGTCTGTCTTAAGTCTATCTTAAGTCTGTCTTAAGTCTGTCTTAAGTTTGTCTTAAGTCTGTCTTAAGTCTGTCTTAAGTCTGTCTTAAGTCTGTCTTAAGTTTGTCTTAAGACAAACTTAAGACAAAATCCTAACTTCTGTGAATACCAAAAGTAGTAAGTTTAGGATTTTGTCTTAAGTTAGTTCTGTGAATCGGCCCCTCTGTGTCTGGTTCTTCAATGCCATAGACCGGCCCCATACAATCCCGTGGAAACACATTTGGCCTGGTAAACTTTCAAGAGTTCTGGGACAGGTCTTCCTCCTATTTTTTTTAGCAAAATTTATAACTGCCCCAAGGGCTCTACTAAAATTCAATTTTCTAGCTTTGATAGCTGGTTTCCATGTTCCCTTTTTATCAAAGAGAAGTAATTCCAATTCCTAAAGGGTGAAGAAAGTAATAAGGTGCACTTATTGCAGACACCACTATAAAAGTGTAAAATATTAATGTGTGCCCAACAGCACCCGGTGACAATAAGGAGTACCTAGATCTCATAAAGGATAAATACCTGACGTCTTATCCAGGTTAACAGAGAATAACAACAACTTCCTATTTTCATTTGGGTATACATTCTTCCCCCCTTCGGCAGTATGAATATCCTCTCAGCTCCTACAGTGATCAGATATCAAGCATCAAGATCTACTTACAATACCCTCTTAAGCATTTCTTTCCCACAGCGTGTGACACAGCTTCTATTACCTTTGCTACTGTAAGCCTGAATCACCTAGGGGACCCCGGCTCTCTTCTCATCGCTCGCCGTATCAACACCTTACTTCCAAAATGAAAAAAATATATGTATAACGCTCACTCAAATATATACTCTCCAATGCGGGGCTTTAGATTCATCGAGGGGTCCTAACTCTAATTAACTGTCTCACAGGCTCGCCGTACATTCATCCGGTCCTTCCTGCTTCCGCTTCATTACATGTGTACTGCCATTCTTCCGGTATGCGTTAAAGGCGTATGCGCGTGATCACGTCATACGCTCCCGAAAGTAGGCATGAAGGAAAGACTCGTCTCTAAGGAACGCGCAACTAACAGGCGTTCTCTTAAATAAAGCACGACTCGAAAATGAGTCAATCACGCCTCCGTAAAAGTAAAGATTAATGAAATGCTAACTACAACTATCAAATCCAAATGCTCAATCAAAATAGCATAAAAAATATATATAAAAGGAAATGTGCAAAAAATAAAAACCTACCATCTCCTATATCTAGGTGTCAAAAAGACTATAGACACCCAACAATGCGGATGCATCCATCATCTCAAATCCTTTACTACATGACGCTAAAAACGGTAACCACATTAATAATAGCAATGCTGCTCTGTCGGGGACTCCACCCACAGATTACCATTATTCATTACTGACTTATTAGACATCTCTGTGAGGGTCACACTACTCCTACTGGCACATGCCTGAAATTCCACCAGCAGACGTCCATCATTGGTCACTAACTTGTTCAACATCTCTGTAAGGGTCACACGACTCTTACGAGTACGTGCAGGTAACTTACCTGCATCTAGTGTCGCAAAAAAAGTTATCCTGTGCACTGTATGTTCAAATGGAGGGCTTACATTCTAGATGTCATTATTGAACTTAATCTCTATCAATACTGTCTCCATTTCACAAATCTGTTTCCTGAAAGTAATCATAATAACTCCTTGTCCAGACACAATCTAGCATCCCAGTCTGGGCATTTTATTCAACTTTGTTCAAATGTCCCAAATATCAAGCTGGTACCAATGCCTTTCACTGCAGCTGCGTCTTAACTAAATCAAGGCCCATAATTCATCACGGTCGTTAAGCCCCTCTGTCGCTGTATGGTATCTTTCTATGAGGTGCGCTTCTATGCGGTTCAACCTAATTTCCAGTTCTCCTTTCTTACATGCCTTAATTACCGCCAAGACTGTCCAAACCATATCATTCTCACTATTGCCAAACTCAACATAACGTTGAACAAGTGGGGCTCCCTGGGTTTTACATCTGATGCGAGATTTATGTTGTAAAATCCACATTTTAACCATTTGCGTTGTCTGTCCAATATACGTCTTCCCGCATGGACATGTCAATGCATACACCACATTTTTGGTGTTGCAGTTGGAGAAAGCTTGCATCACATGCTCCCTGTTGTTAATCATCAAAGCTTTAGAGTCACTTGTACATGTACAAGCGACACAATTATTAGAACGATGGTGCCCTATCACTGCAGGAAGGCCAAGTAAACTTCTTGTATCTTTTTTTAGCCATGGGTTCCCTCATAGCTCTTACTAGATGTTGTTTCAAATTTTTACCTTTTTTAAAGGCAAAAAGTGGTTTTGGTATATTCAAATGATCAATCAACCTCCAGTTTCTCAAAATAATCAGTTTGACCTTATTAGCTTTCGGGTTGAATGTCAGGACGCATGTCATTGGTTCTGTCTTCTCTTTTACTTTGGGTGTTATCAAACTCTCCCTCGGTGTATACCAGGCTCTTTTAAGAGCCGTTCGCACCAGTTTTTTTCGATATCCTCTAGCACACAACTTACCCTGTAGTTTTTTTGCATTCTCAAAATAGTCGTCCTTGTTTGAACAGTTGCGACGTATTCTTAGAAATTGCCCATAAGGCAAGTTTTCCTTTAAACTTCTCGGGTGCCCTGATGTAAAATCTAGGAGGGTACTCCTATCAGTGGGTTTCGAGTAAAGGCTTACCTCCTACCTCCCCTTGCTGTCAAAGATCCAAACGTCCAAAAAATTAATACGAGCATTACTCACACATTTCATAAACTTCAAATCTGGGGTGCAACCATTCAACCATGTATGGAATCTGTCTAGTTCTTCTATACTTCCATTCCAGATAAGGAATATGTCGTCAATGAAGCGCACCCACTTATATGTGTAGTTATAGAACCGTGCTGCTTCACTGAAGATGTATTGTCTCTCAAATTGGTCCATTACTAGGTTCGCTATTTCCGGGGCGAAGCAACAGCCCATGGCCACGCCCTTTATTTGTAAGAACAACTCATTCTTAAATGAGAAAAAATTATCTTTCAAACAAATTTGAGCTAACTCTAGTATAAACTCAGTCGGAACCTGATGGGGTCTAGCTCTTTGTTCCAGAACCATTTCCATTACCATTAGGGCCTCATCTTGGGGGATGTTGGTATATAGGCTCTCTATGAGGACTGGGCTAAATTTCCGTTCTGCTCGCGGAAATTGCGATAATTTGACATTTTCGCGCTCCGCGGAGAGCGCGAAAATGTCAAAATTTCCGCATTCCGCAGCTTAGCGATAATTTGGTTCTTGCTCGCGCTGTAAAATAATACATTCTCCCGCGCGCGCGATCGCCTTACCTGAATCCCCGCGTTCGCCGACAAGTTTTCCCGATCCGGTCGCGTTCTCCACGAGATGTTGGATTGTTGGTAGCCATTTGCGCTGTCTCGCGACAGTTCGCGCCCGCAGTAACGTCATGCGTCGCGCGATCACGTCTTTCTTCTCGCGATCATGCACCGTGAGAAGAGTGAAAACAAGATGGCCGCGCCCACGAGCAACCGCATGGGTAAGTTGGCGAGCCGCGATCACGCAGAAAATACCGCAAACGGGCGGGAAAAAAACTTCCGCATCTTCGCGATATTTCCGCATGTTTGCGGAGATTTTTAACATTTTCACGATAATTTGCGAAAGTCGCTTTCGCAAATTCCGCCCACCCCTACTCTCTATGTCAAAGGAGACCAACAATTGCTGGTCTCCATCGAACGCCAGGTGTTCAATTTTAAAAATGAGGTCCTTGGTATCTCTTACATACGCCCGTGTAGTGCTCACAAATGGTTTCAAGAATGTGTCTATATACTTGGCAAGAGGTTCAAGTATCGATCCGCATGAGGAAATAATAGGGCGCCCCGGTGGGTTCAAAGCATTTTTGTGCGCTTTTGGCAGTACATATATCAATGGTACTTTTTGTCACATAATTACGTCACCAATCGTAGAAAAATTGGAGCGTGAGAACAACACGCACAACCAGAATGCGAACGGCTGTTTTTCATGGCAAGTGTGTTTTTCGAGCAATTTTTACAGTGTGACGTGTATTCTTGAGTTAAAACAGATGCGAATAAGCATTTCACGCTAAAATGTAGCGCTAAATGACAGATTTGGCTTGAATTTTGCAAAATGATGTGTTTTTCGCAGACTCCTACTGACCCCAGTCCATGTCCGCAGGGTGCCATGTTTCCGTTCCTGGACTTTCCTTCTACAGACCACGTGTTTCTGGAGTGTTAGCCTAATTTATTCAATATAAACAAACCAAAACTACAATTCTAGCATTATTTAGAGTGCCAAATGAAAAGCCAGGAAAGGCAACACGGTCTCTTGATGACTAGGAGAATGGTGGTAACCTCTAACTGACTGTCATTGGAAGTGAGATTCCTTTGATAAGGCGGCAGGGCTGAGGAAGAATCAGTCAGATAGCAAGAACGTGTTTCCTTAGTATGCTGCATGTCTCCTAAAGACCTGACGAACTGCGCGAGCCAGTCCCATTCTATCCTAGGCCTCTTTAGTTTCCACAATCTTTTTGTACAGAAGCTGCATGACTTTAAACCAGTCTGAAATGCCATTCGGGCTGGGCAGAGGTGGTCCCACAAATGTTTCCAAGAACCCTGTTTTAGGTCTAGTCTGCATATGCGCTGCTCTGCGCGGCATGCTGTATTGGGGTATGTAGTTGAAGCCCACTCTCCGGCCATATTTGTCATTGGCTTGTGTCAATGTCCTTCGTAAATGCTGGCTTCTGATTTGTTAATAGGCTTGTTAGTCCCTCCTTAGTACCACCTTGTCTTCATTTGTAACCTCCCATGAGGACTGGACCTTTTACTTCGGTTGTCACAGAGTACATCTTATTCAGTCTGTAAGCACTATTTTCTTTAATGAGTTTCTCCTACTGCAAGCACGAGATGCTTTCCTGCAACATTCAGCGAAGTCAGCGCGCCATTTGCACTTTCAGGGGGCGCTTTTATAAAGAAAAGCATTTGACCACGGATGAAGATGGCACCTGCCTCCAGATAATGCTGGACCTTTGAGCTGCCCTCAACACATCCCACCCTCATATGCACACTGGAGCCTCAAATGGAATTCACCAGCATTGTCCACTGGTTCTCCTCCAACCTTTCCAAGCATCACCAGTTTGTTCACATGGGCACCTGCAGTTCCCAAAAGATCCCTATCACCCGCTGAGCCCTCCAGGCTTCCATACCGTCCCTTGTCATCTACAGCCTCCATGTGGAGTCGCTTGTGCTCTACTCACAGAAAACACCATCAAGATTCACCAATGTGCCGCTGGTACACAACTGTTCTTCAAAGTCTCCTCTGCTCCAGGCATCTAACGTCTCGAACACTGCCTGCACATCATCCAAACTTGCATGTCCAAAACCTACCTAAAGCTCAACCCATTCAAAACAGAATTCCTGTCAGTTGCCAAGAACAGCAAACAAAAAACAACACAAACCTGGTCAGTGACATGAAGCTCAATGGCTTCGACCTCCAGCGTTCGCTGAATGTACAGTCCCTTGGATTCTCCCTGGACACCAACCTCGCCCTCAAGTAACGTTTTGCCGAAACATGGCCTGGAACCAGCTCGCTCTCACCTAAAGAAAGGAAAACCATTTCTCCCAAGAAAATGACTTCAGCACTGTTGTTGATGCCCACTATGGGTGGGCGGAATTTGCGAAATTGACTTTCGCCATCTTTCGTGAAGTTGCGCAAAATCTCTGCGAGCACGCGGAACTTGCGCGAAGATGCGGAGATTGCCCGTTCGCGATGTGTTTTTGCATGCTCGCAGGGAAATATATCTCCAACTTGCCCATGCGGTCACTAATGGGCGCGGCCATCTTGCTCACGATACTTATTTCCTGTTCCGGGTCAAATGACGTGTTCGCGATCGCAATGACGTGTTCGTGATTGCAAACTCTCGCGGGATAGCGTGACTGGCTGCCAACAATCCAACATCTCGTGGCGCACGTGAACGGATAGGAAAACTCATTGGCGAACACAGAGACCCGGTAAGTCACGACCGCGCGCGCGAGAACGCATTTTTAAAGCGCGCACAAGAAAAATACTTCAGTTTTGTGGCAGATTGTGAAAGTTTTGACATTTTCGCACTCTCCACGGAACGCGAAAATGTCAAAATATTGCAAATTCCCCGTGCGGAACGAAATTTACCGCCCAGGCCTAATGCCCACATACTCTTGCATCTGGAGGGTGGCAAGGCCCTCTGCCATGGTCACCCAGACTCCATGCTGGCATCCCTAAAAGGGTATCCAACATGCTGCAGTATATCTCATCCAGGGCCTGAAGAAATATGGACACATCACCCCCATCCTGCTGGAACTGCATTGGTTGCCCTTATCAGCCCGACCATCTTCAAATCGAGCTGCATCATTTACAAAGCCATCATGACCAGCACCCACGCTGATCTTGCAGACAAGCTCAGCATCTCTGGGAAATCTTAGCACCCCGACAGCCAGGGCACCATCAGACAGCAGACTAAGAAGCATAAAAAAAACCCAAACAAGGTAGCCGACCTTTTCATTTATGCACCCAGAATAATGGAACAACGCCCCTGTATCCTCCAGGACCGCCCCAACTTTGCTCCAATTTAGGTAAGAGTTGAAGACTCATCTGTTTGAAGAATATTACATCCCAATATATTAACCAACCACAACCAGCTTCTTCTCCTATTACTTATTGACTGTATGCATTTTTGACCCTGTACTGCTCTCTGTTGCCTTCTGGTTAGGTTTGTGTTATAGAAATACCACATACATACGTGCCAACATACATTGACCACTATGGGAAATTGCCACCTTTGCAAGACTTTGCAGGGGGAATTATAATTCTATAAATTCTTAATAACAGTTATGATTAGCAAAACTCGGGTTGAATTGATGATAATTTGTGTCATGGGGTTGAAGCAATGCCCCATTTAACCCAATCCCAAATTTAGCCCATCCTAAGGTTTTGTAAAATGGTGGCTTGTTTTTGCTTCATTGCACATTTTTCTGTATATGTCAATAACATTGCCAGTGATCTTAACACTGGCCCGGGAAGCCTGTAGAAATCTGTTGTTCCTCGAATGCTCTGTGGTCCCCACAGGCTCTTACATTTCCTTTTTTCAGTTTACATTTGCCCAAACTCCCCTATAAAATGCATTAACTCGTACCACTTTGCCTGACGGAAGGCATCATGCGTCTGAACCAGACTTTGGGGCCCCCTGGTCCAAGCAATTGATCACTCTATGGTTACCTTAAACATGGTTGCAAGCAGGGGTCGGGCGAGAGGAGACTTACGGTCACCTCAAGCATGGTTTCTAGTAGGTATTAGGAGGAACAAGGTCAGGCTCAATTGTAGTCTGGATATTTGATGATCTCTGGCAGGAAGTAACTCCATGTAACACCACACCTCCATTGACTTGATGCACCATGAGGTGCTGGGTAGTTGATAAACAAGCTTGGATTGTTCATGGAAGTTTTTTTTCTTTCCATTTCCCATCAGTGGGATGTGCTCCCCCGGTATTCATAGTAGGAGTTGGTAGAACTCGTGGAATTTTACTCCGCTGAGTTACAGAAAAACTCCACAAGATGCGCCAATGGGCAGAAAATATTATGCTTGTGCTGCAATTTAGAGTCTGTAACGTGAAAACCAGCACTTATGGCACCATGCGTTGCACAAGAGTGCGCAGCCATTCCAGTTGATTTTGCTGCCGCTCGAGTAGAAAACTTCAGCAGCAGCAAATCTTCCTGAACAGCAGCCCTCTCACCGTGACCACTTGCGAATTCTGGTGACCGCCCGCGTTAGAAAATCCTGCTGGGGATTCCAAATATCGCTCGTGCTCGTCAGCTCACATATTCAGGAGCTTTGCGGGAGAAGAATTCCACCATGCGATGACTGCCGGAATTTGACCAAAGCTCCACGTTAAGGAGTGGCCAAAATTCCGGCAATACCACAGACAGAATGGAATATTTCACCCACCGCTAATTCAGTCCAGGTTTTGCATCACTAATCTGTGTGGTAATGTAGTCTTTGTCCCTCGTGCCTCTGGTTCCCAACAGGCGTCTCCTTCCTCTAATGTAGAGGCTCTCAAACTTTTGTCTTCTGAGGACTCCTACTTACTCATTACAGGAAACCTGGGACCCCCACTGAATTATTATTGGACTCAGGGACCCCCACTGAGTTATTAGTAGAAGCCGGGGAACCTGACCGAAGCATTATTAATGACTTGAACTGCTGAACGATACACAAACAATACAGAAACAAGCATTTATCAAACAAACACACAAATGATGAAATAATCTATTGAATTCACAATCAAATATACCAGAAATAGAAATTGTAATTTTAATAGGAGGGTTGGAGCATTTCTAAATTCAATTGAGGCCACTCATCGTCCGTACTCTATTCTGTATCATGCAGTTCAATCAGGAGGATTGTAAGCGCGCTACTCACCCGTGGGGGTCTCAAGGCGCTGGGGGGAGGGGGGTGGGTCCGCTGGTTTGCTTAGCCGAAGAGCCAGGTCTTGAAAGTCTTTCTGAAGGTGTTCAGGGAGGGGGGCGACTCTGAGGTCTGCCGGTAGCTCGTTGTCTTGGCTGCACTGTGGGAGCAATTGCTCTGTTCTGACAGTCAGATCAATCTGAGAACACTACCTTCATTTCTGGCCTCCAATTTCAAATTCCTTCACATTTGCAGAACATTTTAAACTTTGAAATTCTACATTTATCTTCTTTATTTAAAAAAAAAAAAAAATTTAAGAGTTTTATATAGCGCGAACTAGACCTGAGACATCAGGTGTCAGAGTGTTTTACACAGCCCCAGTTTCATTACAGAAGGATACATTCATTTTTGTTTTTTGTTAGGCACGTGGAGATTAAGTGTTTTGCCCAGAATCACAGGATGATGAGCGTCGTTGCCGAGACTCAAAACTGGTTCCCCAGCTTCGAGGTCGACTGCTCTAGCCGTAAGGATCCTCTACATCCTTTATATACACTTTATTAATCTGTTAATATTATTTAATTTTGGAAGTAATTGCGGACCCCCTGATTAAGATTTGCGGACCCCCAGGTGTCCCCGGACCGCAGGTTAGGAATCACTGTTCTAATCCCTTCCATGAGATCTCGTTGCCTTCCTCTGTATAACTATGCAGAAGGCAA
This sequence comes from Triturus cristatus, assembly GCF_964204655.1. NCBI lineage: Eukaryota > Metazoa > Chordata > Amphibia > Caudata > Salamandridae > Triturus > Triturus cristatus. The sequence goes on from NC_140594.1 coordinate 54,560,846, forward strand.
CCTGCAGGCTAGTCCAGAACATCCCCCCGCTCTGGTGTGTGGCATTGTTTCTTGGGCGGCTACTACACAACTAAAACACAACACAGCCCATCGCAAAACAGCATCTCTCAAATGTGCCGCTTCCCATGCTGCATTGTTGAACCCCACAAAAGGTCCTCTATAGACAGACCATTGTCCTGCTGGCTGTACTCTGGTAAGAAACCCTGGGGTGCTGTTTGACCAGAAAGAGCAGTCTAACTCGAAAGCTTCATTTTCAACAACGACTAAGATAGATGTTCAAATCTGGACTGTGCGAAGCCCGTTTCCTTGCTCTGCCTTCGCTTAGGGAGCGAGAGCTGTTACTTCCCTGATGCAACAGGGATAGGATTGTGCGAAATTGAAAGTTTTGTATAATTTATTGATTTTATGCTCAGTGAAACATGAAAAGGCTTCAGGTTCTGTAAAAAAAATTCTGTGCGGGAGGGCTGCACTGTTTAAGATGATGGCCCTGCCTAGATTCTTATATGCTCTTCAGAACTATCCAGAGGTGGTACCACGGGCATTCTTTCAAGAAGTCGAGACCCTGCAGAGAGAATTGTTATGGGATGGCAGGCCGCGGATAGCACTCGGTAAGCTTACGCTCGGCTGGTACGATGGAGGTATCGCCCTCCCCGACATCAAAAAGTACTACTGGGCAGCGCAATTGGCCGCTATCAACCAATGCCAATACGTGAGTGGGGACGACCCGGCGTACGGTATGGACAGGTGGTTACTGCCCGGTGGTGACTTCACAAGAGCACTTTACTCCAAACCAACTAGGTTCACGCTTACCGGGCCCACGAAGCACGCTGTGCAGCTGTGGCACATAGTCACCAAAGCGTTAGGATGGGCCAACAGGCTCACAATGGCCACCCCTCTCTGGGATGCTGAACAGCTGGTAACATTGGGGCACACAAAAGGTTTTGACAGGTGGGACCTAATAGGTATCTCGCACATCAGAGACCTCTGGGAGAGGGCGAGAGTGATTCCCTTCTCAACATTACAGCAGACATACGAAATGGCTGACTCGGAGCGCTTCCGATATGCACAGATTAAGCACTCACTGCAGGCTAATATCCCATCTGGTACAGTGTTGCCTGAGTCGTCCCCACTCGAGGACCGGCTGCTCGACGGGCACCTACCAGACAAATCTATATCGCTCACATACAAGAAGCTTATTAATAACACCCCCGATCCCCTCACCGGGCTACGGGAGAAATGGGTGCGAGATGGCCTCGAAATGGATGATGAGGACTGGCAGGTGGCAGTCTCGTCGCCAAAGGAAGAGGCCATATTCGCCCAACTCCGACTAGTCCAACTAAAAATCCTGCACAGGGCATACCTCTCAGAGAAGCAATTAATGATGATGGGCAAAAGCGCAGATGGGCACTGTAGGAGACGGTGTGGAATGGAAGGCGGGTTCATGCACATTCTGTGGGAATGCCCGCTAATTCAATGTTACTGGGGGAAAGTCTTAAATTGCATGAGCGGGATCTGGGGTGTTCCACTTAGGCCCGAGGCCAAGAGATGCCTATTGAACGTCTGGGAGCCCACAGATCTTGATGTGAAAGGGAGAATGTGGGCCACTTTAGGGCAGATGATTGCTAAATGTAACATAGCACAGGCATGGGGGGCCACCGTGCCGCCCAAATTAAAGAAGTGGAAAGAGGACATGGACTGGTGTATGTTGAGAGAGAAAACGGTCTATGTGGCTCGGGGGTGCCCCCAAAAATGGATTGCACTATGGACTAAATGGAATGAGTACCGGGGAGGACTGTGCGAGCCCCCGGATGTCCCTACACCCGAAGAACAATGCATGATATAAGTACCATTGCATGGACTGGTGGGGATTCCCGTAGCAGCGGGGAAAATATGTGCCAGCCCTTAAACCTTGTGTACTAATGTGCCGGATGAAGCAAATATATGTAAAGCATGACAGAGTTGTTTAATTTCAATAAACAGAGTTATAAAAAAAAAAAAAAATCTGTGGGAGAAATTTGTCGCAAAACCTTGGGTTTTTTGCCAATTAATTTTCTGCAAATCTATTTTTGGGAGAGAGTTCTCCTGATAAAATTGAGTTTTTACAAACCTGTTTGTCAGCCCCTACAAATTAGTAATGTTTTGGGTATTCACAAACTATGACAAGGCGCTCCCACACCGGATATGATTTGGACATTGACTCTTGAAATGACGAGTGGGAATGTGGACAGAAGATTCTCAAAATTGGTGGATGTATAAAGGAAAGAGATTTTTCACTGGAGAAAAACTATTTACCTGTGGAAAAAAACCGAAGAAACAAGTTTAAAAGTTAAAATGTCTCTTTGAAAAGTATTTAACTCAGGGGTCCACCTGTTACCTCCCGGATGCGGGAATTCTTTTTCATTTGAAACACCTGAAATTCACAAAATCATTTTTTAACTACTATTGGGAAATGGTGACTGCCACAATCTCCCTAAAGTACTCTTAGAACCAACCTTGAAATCCAAAAAAAGTTTGAATTTTACTACAAAGGTAGTTATAGCATATTGATGCTATACACACTAGGAGCCTTGTGGTTCTGGGCGGACTCTGAACAGGAACTACGTGATATGCGGGCGGGGTCTTAGGGTGTGGTTATGGGAAGCATGACATAATGTACAGTGCGTGAATGGATGGAGGAGAATAAAGACATGATCCTCCGCAGCTCCCGTGTGCGGCGTAATCTATTTGCACGCTCCAAGGCTGGGGAAGACGCTAAAGTAGGGAACCCGTGGGACTTTACGTTCCACTTTTTTTTAAAGCAGGCCTAAGTGTGTCCACCAGGTGCCTAGACTGGTTTTACATAAGTAGAAATGCAACAAAATGTACTGTTTATTGTCACTCCTTCCTGCTGTAACAATGTCTGTTCCTCGCAGATAGCCACAATGAACCTTCAAGTTGCCATTTTGAGCAAACGTCCCTCCTGAGTCTTTTGTTCTGCCTCATACTTATACCCTCTGTTGGCTATTAATTAGTTCAAATTTTGTTTGAAACTCAAACCTTGACTGCTCGTCTTTCTGTTGATTATTGCTGCATTTAGCTGTTGAACAGGTTCTAATGAGGTGAAATAATTGCCTAGTGTTCCCATGAGTAAAAAACAGACAAACGAAGCAATACTATCACAACGTGTGCCTCATTATGCCACATAATTGACCTTTTCTTGATGCATAATTTAGTCAACCCTGCCGCATAATTTGGTCCTCCCCTACCGGATAATTCCAGTTGTCCTGGTTTTTAACATTTGCACCATTCACTGATTTGGGGTACTTGAACTCCTGACTGTGGGGAAATCTGGTATTGTTCGTCAGACCATCACCTCCGGTGGGGCTGGGGAAGAGTCAATCACATATCAAATGTGTCCTCTGCTCTACATCTTTACGGAGGAACAGTCTGTCTGGCATTGTCTCGGTTTTCTTTCAGACAAGTCCGGTCCAGGGGGGTGTTACAGAATATTTTCGAGTTCAGGGCGACCTGGGGGAAGGGCGTGGTCCAAAGACTTCCACAACACCACATTATGGCGGCCTGCTGCTTTTCAACAGACTTTTTAACTCAGTCCCAATAGAGCCAGTCTGAGCGCCAAGACATGATTTCTGGCAAAGCTCAGGCGCTTAGAAATAGCTGCCGATTACTCCGGTTGCGGGCTCGTGCCCTGTCCCAAAAGGCTTTTTTTTCTCATGAATGTGCCCCCCCCCACCCACATCCCTTCATGGGGGCTATCCATCATGCCCTGACAGGAACAGGAACTGTAAGAAGTTCTTATCGAGGCCCTTTTCAAATCTCTTGTAAAATTAGCGTTTTCTTTCCTCGCTGCGCTTGAAATCAAAGAGGGACAAGGGCGGCTTATCTCGGCCGCATCGGAGGGCAAACAGCGCCCTTCTCTGCACCTCGGACCGAACACTGCGTGAACTTTCAGGTACCTGGGCGACCCCTGCCTCCGATCAGATAGCCACGCTCATCGCCTCCCAGAAGAAGTCAGAGAAGGGCCAGCGACGGAAGCTGGGTCCCCTCGGGCCACCAATGTCCGATGCTGGCTACTGTCAGCGGCTATAAACCACCCTAGCCACCAATGGCCCGATGCTGGCTACTATTAATAACTGTAAACCCCCCTGGCCACCAATGTCCGATGCTGGCTACTATCAATGGCTAATAAACCCCCTGGCCACCAATGTCCCAATGATGGCTACTATCAAATAATATGACCCTCGGGCAACCAATGGCCTGATGTTGACTACTATTAATGACTGTAAACCCCCCTGGCCACCAATGTACCGATGCTGGCTACTATTAATCGCTATGACTCTCGGGCCACCAATGTCCCAATGATGGCTACTATCAAATAAAATGATCCTCGGGCTACCAATGTCCCGATGTTGGCTACTATCAATGTCTATAAACCCCCATACCATCAGTGTTGGCCACTTTACCACCAATGCCCCAATGTTGGCTGCTATCAAAGGCTGTTACCGATCAACCCACCAGTGCCCCAGTGCTGGCTACTGTCAGAGCCTATGGCCCCTCCTACAACCAATCTCTGATGCTGGCCACTGTCATACGCCATGATGAATCTGGCCACTACTGCCCCATGTTGGCCACAGTCAAACACTATGACCGCTTGTGTCATCAGTGTAGCTGTAATGGCCACTACCAAACGCTATGACTCCCCAGGGCCACCTGTGTTTTGATGGTGGCCACTGTCAAGTACTGTGACTCCTCGGGCCACCTGTGCCATGATGCTGGCCACTTTCAAATGTTATGACTCTATTGGCCACTTGTGCCCTGATGCAGGCCACTTTCAAATGTTATGACTCTTTAAGCCACCCGTGCCCTCATGGTGGCCACTTTCAAATGTTATGACTCTTTGGACTTCCTGTGCCCCGATGCTGGCCACTTTCAAATGTTATGACTCTTTGGGCCACCTGTGTACTGATGCTGGCCACTTTCAAATGTAATGACTCTTCATATCACATATAGAATTCAGTCCTTTGGCCACAAACTATTACCTCCGTTGCATCAACAATTCCAACATCTTGCCTTACTATGATTTGTGAACAGAATGAGGGCACGAATGTATTGATTTATATATACTGATATATATATGTCTAGTGTACAGGCTTCCTCGCGTGAATGAATTATATTCAATGTTGATGAATGCTAGCCCCGATGCCATAGCCAGGTCAGAAAGTGTGTGGGCGGTCAAGCTGCAGAACCAGGATGTGGACTTGTGTAGATCTTTCGAGTTATCAAAAATGGCTTTTTTGTCTGCTAATCTTAAAGCTCAACACTTTAAGACCGTATTCAGATTATACTTTACGCCGGCCAAACTACGTGCCGGGGGGAAACGGGAGAACAATAATTGCCCGATGTGGACAGGGTCCGGCAGATATTGTTCACATGTTCTCTGACTCTAGTAAATTGCATATATTGAAGCAGGGGATCGAAACCTTTTTGTATCAAAATACAGGGCGGGCGGTTCCATTAACCCCAACCATGTTGTTACTGGGTTGTGATGAGACCTTACAGCTGGAACATTGCCAAGTATTTCTATGTTTCATGGTAACAGCTATTTTTCGTATAATGATCGCCTCAAAATGGAAGGATGCAGACCCTTTGACATACCAGGCTTGGTATGCTAGACTTTTTCATGTATTTAATCAAAATATGTCATTGTATAAATGTCAGGGCATGAGAGCGAAGAAAAGGGTCTGTCAGGTGTGGGGGCTCCTACAGGAATAATGAATTAACATGTCAGGTTTTAATGTATCTCTATGTAAGAAATCTCTTTTGGATGAAATACCATTAGTATTATGTATAGATGGGGGGATAAGATCATGAACGGTATTCGGATATTATATTTCTGATTTTTTAATTCTTTGTAATTACTGCTTTCTAATAAAAAAATAAAAAAAGGAGTGGAAATAGAACATTTTATCCCTTCGCAATCCAACAATTATCTTACTTTTGCACTTATTGTAGTGGGAATAGTAAATGTTATCTCTCCGCAATCCAACACTTTCCCTACTATTACACTCAGTGGAATGGGAATAGTAAATTTGACCCCTTTGCAATCCAATACTTTCCCTGCTGTTGAACCTATTGAAGTGGTAATAGTAAATTTTACCCCTCCACAATCCAACACTTTCCCTACTTTTCCACTCATTGGAGTGGAACTAGCAAATGCTATCATTCCGCAGTCCAACACTTTGCCTACTGTTACCCCCAAAGGAGTGGGAATAGTAAAGCTTACCCCTCCGCAATCCAACACTTTCCCTACTGATGCACTGACTGGAGTGGGAATATTACATTTCCCCCCTTCCGCAATCCAACACTTTCCCTACTGCTGCACTGACTGGAGTGGGAATATTACATTTCCTCCCCCTCCGCAATCCAACACTTTCCGTACGTTTTTACCCATTGGAGTGGGAATAGTACATTTTATCTCTCTACAATACAGCACTTGCCCTACTGTTACACTCAGTGGCATGGGAATAGTAAAGTCTGCCCCTTCGCAATCCAACACTTTCCCTACTGTTGCACCTATTGGAGTGGGAATAGTAAATTTGACCCCTCCGCAATCCAACACTTTCTCTACTGTTGCACCTATTGGAGTAGAAATAGCAAATTTTATCTCTCTGTAATCTACATTTTTTTCCAAGTTTTGTATTAATTGTAGTGAGAATAGTAAATTGAAGTACTCCGCAATACAATATTTTATCTAATTTTGCATTTATTATAGTGAGAGTAGTAAATTCTACCTTTGTGTGATGGAACAATTTTATCACTGTTGTGTTGTGTGAGGTGGGAGTAGTAAATTGTATATAGTATTAGCATAAGAATTTTTCTATTTTTGAATAAATTGTAGTGAGAATTTTATATGTATTAACTTTAATGTTTATAATTTATATTGTTTTAATTTATATAATTATGTTTGTGTTTATTTAAAATAATATTTATAATGTTTTTCATTTGTTAAATATTTTTTATTAAATTGTAAAAAAAATGTGATTTGCTTTTTTATTTTAATTAAAGTGGCTTGCTTTTTAAATATTTAATGTTATTGGTGTGTGTGTGTGTGTGTGTGTGTATATATATATATATAGTAGAAGGCATTTCGCCGAAACGCATAGGTCCGAGATTGTGGAGATAAGGACTGTGCATTTATGCCATTTGGAAGCCAAATAAAGATGAACTTCTTAAAAAACTGACCTGGAAGCAGTAGTGTCAGAATTTGTTGGGTGGGTGCCGCCGGATTGGGTGTATATTTATATATATATATATGTATATATATATATATATATATATATATATATATATATATATATATATATATATATATATATATATATATATATATATATATATATATATATATATATATATTCAAAAGCAAAAGGAAAGCCGCACTCTTTCTGGATCTTGGTTTAGTAAGTTTTAATGACCATCTCTATTACCAACGCGTTTCGAACTCCACTGGTTCCTGATCACGGTATTAACAAGAGTCCATCATTTGTTTCTACATTTATACCCACTGATCCGTCCTGCTCGCAATGAAGCATTCTGGGAGTTGTGGTTTCAACTATACATATATTTTTTTCATGCTTATTTCCCAAAAACATTCTTGTATATTTACATTTTAAAGTGTCTTATGAATTGGCACGGAAGTCCGTAGTTCATGACTGACAGTTTCAGTTATTGGTACATGTAACCAATTACGCATGTAAACGGCAGAGTGCCGAGGATGATAATTAATGTCAAACAGTTGTTCGTCAACCAGTTTGTTTTGATACGATCATGCGGCTTAGTGCCTTTTGTTTGACAAGTTGATCTGTATTTTATTGCGGGCTGAGTGCCCTTGTTATTCAACTTTATCATACCTATAACAAGTGAGTAAAGTGGGAACAGCTATGAAAACAAAGAAAAAAGAATTTTTACATTAATACATTTTGAATTGTCTGCTGGTAGCTCTATCTGTATGCTGAATTTTTCAAGTAATGCAATTTCTAAGATCCAATGTTGAAGATGGATTTTAGTCTCTTAATGACGTTCATAAGTGTACATAAAGTTCCTCATCCCCATTGAGCCCATGAGGGATTCGAGTTTTGAAGCGGATTATTAGTTTAGACTCCAGGCGTCTCAATCTTTCAGTTCTGTTACCTCCTCTCTCATGGTCAGAGATCACGGCGATGCCTGAGTAACTGATATTTCTCCATGTTGATCCGACATGATTCTGCAGGTGTTTCGTCAGAGCATAAGACATGTCTTTATTTTGGATCGCGCGTATATGCTCTAGAATACGCTTCTTGGGTGGACAGATGGTTGAGCCTATATATCGCTTCCCACACGAACATTCAATCAGATATACCACAAATTGTGATTCGCAAGTTATCGAGTTTTCAATTTTGAAGGTCCGATCTTTAGGATCCTTTAGTGTTCTTAGGTTTCTGCCTATCTTGCATGCTTTGCAGGAAGTGCATTTTGTAAATCCAATTTGTCTTTTTTCCAGCCAAGATTGCGTCTTGATGTTTTGAAAATGGCTGTTTACGAGGGTGTCACACAGCGATGGAGCTTTTCTATAGGTTATCATCGGAAAATTTCCCAGTGTTGGGCCAATGTCAGAGTCTTTTTTCAGTACATTCCAATATTTCATTAAGATTTTTCGGATTTGGAAGCTCTCTTTTGAGTACGTTAGTATTAGACGGGGTGCCTCTTCTTTAGTTGACTCTTCCATACTCACTTGATTTTTCAATGTGTTTTTGGCCGTTAATGTTTCAGCTCTGGTCTTGAGTCGAGCTTTTGTTTCTCCACGTAAGATGTCTCCATGTTTATAGCCACGTGCTGCAAAGCGCTGTTTGATGTCCAGAAATTTTTGTTCCATTTCCTGAGGTTCGGAACAATTTCTCTTCATCCGTATGAATTCGCCATACGGGATGCTTTTTTTTAGAGAAGGTGGATGAAAGCTCGATCCGTGAAGGATACTGTTTGTTGCTGTCTTTTTGCGACAAACCGTGGTGTGTATTTCATTTGACTTAATGTACACTTTTGTGTCAAGAAAGTCAATTTCTTCTGATTGTATGTTGTAGGTGAATTGCAAACCTACATCATTTGTGTTGAGGATTTTTATGTAGTCCGATAATTTTTCTTTCGATCCCTTCCAGAGCAGGAAAAGATCGTCGATGAATCGGAGCCAGAGTACCACATCTGTAGTGTATGGATCGTTTTCTTCTCTCCAAGCTATGTGTCTCTCCCACCAGCCCATGGTGAGATTCGCATAGCTTGGAGAGAAGGAAACTCCCATAGCAGTACCGCGTTTTTGGGAGTAAAGCTGTTTATTAAATAGGAAGACATTGTTGGTGAGACATAGCTCGATCATTTCCATGAGCATGAACTACGGACTTCCGTGCCAATTCATAAGACACTTTAAAATGTAAATATACAAGAATGTTTTTGGGAAATAAGCATGAAAAAAATATATGTATATTTGAAACCACAACTCCCAGAATGCTTCATTCAACACAAATGATGTAGGTTTGCAATTCACCTACAACATACAATCAGAAGAAATTGACTTTCTTGACACAAAAGTGTACATTAAGTCAAATGAAATACACACCACGGTTTTTCGCAAAAAGACAGTAACAAACAGTATCCTTCACGGATCGAGCTTTCATCCACCTTCTCTAAAAAAAAGCATCCCGTATGGCGAATTCATACGGATGAAGAGAAATTGTTCCGAACCTCAGGAAATGGAACAAAAATTTCTGGACATCAAACAGCGCTTTGCAGCACGTGGCTATAAACATGGAGACATCTTACGTGGAGAAACAAAAGCTCGACTCAAGACCAGAGCTGAAACATTAACGGCCAAAAACACATTGAAAAATCAAGTGAGTATGGAAGAGTCAACTAAAGAAGAGGCACCCCGTCTAATACTAACGTACTCAAAAGAGAGCTTCCAAATCCGAAAAATCTTAATGAAATATTGGAATGTACTGAAAAAAGACTCTGACATTGGCCCAACACTGGGAAATTTTCCGATGATAACCTATAGAAAAGCTCCATCGCTGTGTGACACCCTCGTAAACAGCCATTTTCAAAACATCAAGACGCAATCTTGGCTGGAAAAAAGACAAATTGGATTTACAAAATGCACTTCCTGCAAAGCATGCAAGATAGGCAGAAACCTAAGAACACTAAAGGATCCTAAAGATCGGACCTTCAAAATTGAAAACTCGATAACTTGCGAATCACAATTTGTGGTATATCTGATTGAATGTTCGTGTGGGAAGCGATATATAGGCTCAACCATCTGTCCACTCAAGAAGCGTATTCTAGAGCATATACGCGCGATCCAAAATAAAGACATGTCCTATGCTCTGACGAAACACCTGCAGAATCATGTCGGATCAACATGGAGAAATATCAGTTACTCAGGCATCGCCGTGATCTCTGACCATGAGAGAGGAGGTAACAGAACTGAAAGATTAAGACGCCTGGAGTCTAAACTAATAATCCGCTTCAAAACTCGAATCCCTCATGGGCTCAATGGGGATGAGGAACTTTATGTACACTTATGAACGTCATTAAGAGACTAAAATCCATCTTCAACATTGGATCTTAGAAATTGCATTACTTGAAAAATTCAGCATACAGCTAGAGCTACCAGCAGACAATTCAAAATGTATTAATGTAAAAATTCTTTTTTCTTTGTTTTCATAGCTGTTCCCACTTTACTCACTTGTTATAGGTATGATAAAGTTGAATAACAAGGGCACTCAGCCCGCAATAAAATACAGATCAACTTGTCAAACAAAAGGCACTAAGCCGCTTGATCGTATCAAAACAAACTGGTTGACGAACAACTGTTTGACATTAATTATCATCCTCGGCACTCTGCCGTTTACATGCGTAATTGGTTACATGTACCAATAACTGAAACTGTCAGTCATGAACTACGGACTTCCGTGCCAATTCATAAGACACTTTAAAATGTAAATATACAAGAATGTTTTTGGGAAATAAGCATGAAAAAAATATATGTATAGTTGAAACCACAACTCCCAGAATGCTTCATTGCGAGCAGGACGGATCAGTGGGTATAAATGTAGAAACAAATGATGGACTCTTGTTAATACCGTGATCAGGAACCAGTGGAGTTCGAAACGCGTTGGTAATAGAGATGGTCATTAAAACGTACTAAACCAAGATCCAGAAAGAGTGCGGCTTTCCTTTTGCTTTTGAAAATACCAGTGAGGCTGTCCTACCTCACGGCCGGCACCAGCTTGAAGCACTCCCCCCGCAAGGACACTTTGCTCATTCATATATATATATATATATATATATGTGTGTGTGTATATAGATATATATATGTCGACCAACACCACTCGCTCCTGAAGAAACAGGCACCGACACCACGAGGATAGATTTCTGCTCAATTTTTAATTAGGCAGTGGCATAACACGTTTTGGCAGTTCTTCCTGCCTTGTTCACTCAATGGATGCCATCAGTCCTGCCACATAAATACCATGACGCACAGGGCAAGAACAGCATAGACATGAATGAAACACTCTTACAATGATTACCTCCAGTCTTTATTCATTTCTCTCCTTTTGCACTTATCTTTCTGTTTTTCATTTTGTGTGTTACAAGTTTTTATTTTTATTTTTATTTGCAAATTATATTACTATGTACTACTACTACTAATTATTTAAAAAAACTGTGTAAAGTGCCTGTGCTATACAGCATACTAATTCACAACAACTGTGTATTGCAGTATATTGCAAATGGGTTTCAAAGTGCTGGTGCTGTGCAAAAGTATCTATACAGCTGTTCTGTTGGTAACATTTGATCTTAATAAACAACAGATGTTTTATCTATATTAGAAAATTTGTATGATCCCATGAAAAATGATGAATATCAAAGGCCAGTGCCTGGATCATACTTGCCAATACAGCCGAATTTGGTTTTCAAAGTGCTAGTGCTGTCAAAAGTGTCTCTACGGCCACTCTGTTGCTAAAATTTGATCTTAATACAAAATGGATATTATATCTATATTAAAATATATATATAACCTAATGAGAAATGAATATCAAGGGCTAGTGCATGGGTCATATATGCAAATACAACCAAATTTAACTCAATAGTGTATGTAACTCCAGTAGATTTACTTTGGTGTCAAATCTACCGGTTTGGTTGAGATATGTCCCTAGTGGGTCTCCTACCTCATGCAGTATGATCCTCAGTTCTATATATTCACTTCTCGTCCCTTCTACAAAGCAAACAAGGCCAATTTCATGTACATATGCACAGACTACCCATTCTTTCCTTTCTCTTTAAGTGCTTAGTGACTGAGATAAAAGAAGTGTTATCCAAATCTAATTTTCAAATGTGTACAAATACAATACTGTGCTTATGTAAAATCCTGGTTAGTTCAAGAGAGAAATCATTTTCTATATATGTATAAACAATTCTGCATCCGAATTCAAGCCATGCAGTATTTGTGTGTTAAGCATCACTATGTATTTTGCTTCTAATTGCCTTAACCCAAGTTCAGTTTCCACCTCTTCTATTCTTAGGGACAGAGTCAATGACAAAATAAACCAATTTATTCAAATTTCCCTCATGCACTTCATTCATATGCCTAGCAACAGGATAGCCCTTATCACACTTTTTCACTGCTCTTAGATGTTGTAAGATCCTCACATGTACCATATGTATGGTGTTCCCTACATAGAATTTGGCGCAGAATCATTGCAGGATATATACAACATGGTCACGCCTACAAATAAAGGAGTTACGTATCCTCAATGGGGTTTTTAATAATGTGAATTGAACCGCTCTTGCATTGAGACCATGTTTCCAAGCTTTGCACCTATGACACCTGAGAAACCCAGGGCTGGCTTTCAACCACAAGTCAGGTTCCTTCACTTCAGGTCTGCTCACAACCAGTTGTTGACGCATTGATTTAGCACATGTGAAAGTTAGTAGGGGTTTGCGGGATGCTTGTTGTCCTAAGATCGGATCTTCCTTAACTAGGTACCAATGCCTTGTCAATATTTCTCTCACTTTTGCATGATACGCATTGAATCTAGTGATCATCCGCAACTCATCTTTGTCTTTGTTCTTACTTCTATTTCTAATCCTTCCTTTCTTATTATCCTCCCTTTTTGGGACTAACAATGATTGAGAAGAAGTTCCCTCACTTTATGTTTGGCTTGTTCTAATACCTGGGAGCTGTAACCTCTTTCAACAAATCTTTCTTGTAGTTGCCCTTGGGCTTCCCTCAATGTTATTGCTTCACTGCAGTTTTTCATCCGCATCTGTTATGCATATGGGATGCTCTGTTTCAATTTACTGGGATGGAAACTATGTGAGTATAGGATCAAGTTCCCTGCTGTAGGCTTTATTTGAGTTTTATAACACTAATAATTTTAAATTATATTATAATTTAAAAAATAATGATGTAACATATATAAGATGTGACTTCACTCTACAAGAGCATCTGCCATCGGGATGGTCCCAGAGCCATGAAGTATTTATTAGTTTCCAGACCAATTCAGTTGCACCTAGCAGATAAGTGCTCTTGTAATAGTATGGGTGCTCTTCTAGGAGACAAGTGTTGTTGTAATAGTGCGGGTGTTTTCCTAGCAGACAAGTGCTCTAATTAACAGTATGGGCGCTCTCTTAGCAGACAAGTACTCTTGTAATATTATGGGTGCTCTCCTAGCCGACTTCTACTTCTGCTCAACAAATACTTTAGTACTCAAACAAACTAAGCTATGCTACCAATGTGTCACACAATCCTTTTATACCCTTTAAAGCGGGCATTTGACTTGATTGTTTAAGCTTCCTTATTGTCACTCACGGCATAAACTTGTTCTGTTACAATGTCCTGTAACTACCTTGACTGCATAACAATTTCCTTGAAATGTATATTTGGATGTACCTCTGTTTGATGTGTATACTTGTATGTACTTCTATGGAACTACACTAAAATATATGTAAAGCGCTCTGATACCTTTGGGTCTTGCTAGCACTATATAAAACCTATAAATACAAAAAATATGTGACCTTGTAATAGTATGGGTGCTCTCTTAGCAGACAAGTGCTGTTGTAATAGTATGGGTGCTCTTCTAGCAGACAAGTGCTGTTGTAATAGTATGGGTGCTCTCCTAGCAGACAAGTGCTGTTGTAATAGTATGGGTGCTCTTCTAGCAGACAAGTGCTGTTGTGATAGTATGGGTGCTCTTCTAGCAGACAAGTGCTGTTGTAATAGTATGGATGCTCTCCTAGCAGACAAGTGCTGTTGTAATATTATGGGTGCTCTTCTAGCAGACAAGTGCTGTTGTAATAGTATGGATGCTCTCCTAGCAGACAAGTGCTGTTGTAATAGTATGGGTGCTCTTCTAGCAGACAAGTGCTGTTGTAATAGTATGGGTGCTCTTCTAGCAGACAAGTGCTGTTGTGATAGTATGGGTGCTCTTCTAGCAGACAAGTGCTGTTGTAATAGTATGGATGCTCTTCTAGGAGACAAGTGTTGTTGTAATAGTGCGGGTGTTTTCCTAGCAGACAAGTGCTCTAATTAACAGTATGGGCGCTCTCTTAGCAGACAAGTACTCTTGTAATATTATGGGTGCTCTCCTAGCCGACTTCTACTTCTGCTCAACAAATACTTTAGTACTCAAACAAACTAAGCTATGCTACCAATGTGTCACACAATCCTTTTATACCCTTTAAAGCGGGCATTTGACTTGATTGTTTAAGCTTCCTTATTGTCACTCACGGCATAAACTTGTTCTGTTACAATGTCCTGTAACTACCTTGACTGCATAACAATTTCCTTGAAATGTATATTTGGATGTACCTCTGTTTGATGTGTATACTTGTATGTACTTCTATGGAACTACACTAAAATATATGTAAAGCGCTCTGATACCTTTGGGTCTTGCTAGCACTATATAAAACCTATAAATACAAAAAATATGTGACCTTGTAATAGTATGGGTGCTCTCTTAGCAGACAAGTGCTGTTGTAATAGTATGGGTGCTCTTCTAGCAGACAAGTGCTGTTGTGATAGTATGGGTGCTCTTCTAGCAGACAAGTGCTGTTGTAATAGTATGGATGCTCTTCTAGGAGACAAGTGTTGTTGTAATAGTGCAGGTGTTTTCCTAGCAGACAAGTGCTCTAATTAACAGTATGGGCGCTCTCTTAGCAGACAAGTACTCTTGTAATATTATGGGTGCTCTCCTAGCCGACTTCTACTTCTGCTCAACAAATACTTTAGTACTCAAACAAACTAAGCTATGCTACCAATGTGTCACACAATCCTTTTATACCCTTTAAAGCGGGCATTTGACTTGATTGTTTAAGCTTCCTTATTGTCACTCACGGCATAAACTTGTTCTGTTACAATGTCCTGTAACTACCTTGACTGCGTAACAATTTCCTTGAAATGTATATTTGGATGTACCTCTGTTTGATGTGTATACTTGTATGTACTTCTATGGAACTACACTAAAATATATGTAAAGCGCTCTGATACCTTTGGGTCTTGCTAGCACTATATAAAACCTATAAATACAAAAAATATGTGACCTTGTAATAGTATGGGTGCTCTCTTAGCAGACAAGTGCTGTTGTAATAGTATGGGTGCTCTTCTAGCAGACAAGTGCTGTTGTAATAGTATGGGTGCTCTCCTAGCAGACAAGTGCTGTTGTAATAGTATGGGTGCTCTTCTAGCAGACAAGTGCTGTTGTGATAGTATGGGTGCTCTTCTAGCAGACAAGTGCTCTTGTAATAGTATGAATGCTCTCCTAGCAGACAAGTGCTGTTGTAATATTATGGGTGCTCTTCTAGCAGACAAGTGCTGTTGTAATAGTATGGATGCTCTCCTAGCAGACAAGTGCTGTTGTAATAGTATGGGTGCTCTTCTAGCAGACAAGTGCTGTTGTTGCAGACAAGTGCTGTTGTAATAGTATGGGTGCTCTCCTAGCAGACAAGTGCTGTTGTAATAGTATGGGTGCTCTCCTAGCAGACAAGTGCTGTTGTAATAGTATGG
Organism: Triturus cristatus; assembly: GCF_964204655.1. Classification (NCBI taxonomy): domain Eukaryota; kingdom Metazoa; phylum Chordata; class Amphibia; order Caudata; family Salamandridae; genus Triturus; species Triturus cristatus. The sequence goes on from NC_140594.1 coordinate 54,576,933, forward strand.
GTGCTCTTGTAATAGTATGGGTGTTCTTCTAGCAGACAAGTGCTGTTGTAATAGTATGTCTAAAGACAGTGGTCCCTAGACGAGGATTAATGAGAGCAAACAATAAATATAGACCCAATCTGTACTACATTTTACAGCTGTCCAGCCGGACAGGTGTTTTTAATATTTAGTTGCCTAAATATACACAAAATTCGGCAAGAAACAAATAAAGTGGGACACAAGCCTTTATCCAACTTAGTGGGAGGGACGTACAACATGAAACAAAAAGGCTCAGGCAGAGTAAATTGTTTGTGTGAGACACATTTCGCTAGGACAAACAAATTATAGTGGCGACACCATTACACATGATAAGTATTAAATAAGGAGGTGTGTACGGCGTACAACAAGTCAACGGCGTTTCGATCTTTACAAAGGATATAGGATCATCATCAGGACATTAACAACGGTATGCCTGTATACATTTCGACTTGATCCAGGTCAGAGTGACTTGGAGGAGGTTTGTTTCAGGCGAAGACCGAGTAGAAGTCCAGGCCAAGTTCAAGAGAGTAAAGGATGCTGCCGCGGTCTATGCAGTTAGATACTAGGTCAGAGTCGACCTAATAAAAGGCTGTAACAGCTTAATTAAGCTACCAGGAGGCGTTTGGAAGTTCGCGCCGCAGAGCGGTCTTAAAATCAGGGTGGCCTATTGCAGTGGGCTGCTGTAAATCAGGGTTGACAAGCCAGAGAACTGTGAGCCGGGTCTGCGGTCTTTAGTGACAAGGAATGGGGCCGAGGCCAATCTGTGAACAACCCCTGTTACAGCATGTGTTGCTTGTCAGGATCGGGTATACAAAGGCTAATAGTATGGGTGCTCTTCTAGCAGACAAGTGCTGTTGTAATTTGATGGGTGCTCTCCTAGCAGACACGTGCTCTAATTACCAGTATGGGTGCTCTCTTAGCAGACACAGGAGTGTTAATGCGCATCACAGGAATATTCTGTCAAGATTCAACTTATTTCCGCAGGAACGTCATGGACATGAAGAGAAATTCCTCTACTTCCTGCAATCACCTATTGCACCCAACAGAGTCAAAGTGACAATGGTAACCCGGGGAAGAAGGGAAACAAAACAAGCAGAGGGTAAAGGTCCTTCGTCAGATCCCAGGCAGAAACAGAACCAGGCAGGGACAAGGCTAAAAGCTGTAAATAGGAACAAAAAGGGAAACCTGGTAAGTATAGTAGGAGAGTAACCTAATTCCTGTCTAGCCTCCAATGTGCTAATTCCTACCTTGTAATTTCCCTTCTTCTGAGATTTGCACCTGACTGGGTTCAATAGATAGAAATCTGGTCTGAAGGAAAGCCAAGAGACTACTTTAAGGAAAAGAGACTAACATAGACACAGAAAAACAATAAACATACCCATGCTAATGTACCCACCTATTTGCTAGACTTCTATGCATGTGATAATTCCCAATAAATGTTTTGTTCTGTCAAAACTTAAATATATAACCTTAATTCAGGCATATATAACCTTAATTCAGGCATAAGTAAATATTGTCCTCTTTTGTCTTTGTCATAGGAAAGAAAAGATGTGTCTAGCAGGCTGAAGGAGCGGAGTCCACAGAGGCAACAGCACTAGATCAGATAAGTATACGTACAAAGGCCAGAAGATCGTAAAATAGCTGGCAGCGCATAGCGCTGTTACCGGTAATATAGTTTTGTAGCTTTTCATGTCTTTTTTCTTCTTTTGCAGGTACCGTTTGGAGGGAAGACAAAGTCCACGAAGAAGGTGGCACACAAAGTGGAGAACGCCAGGTCAAGGGTCCGGACAGCGGAGCGACACCAGCAAGGGTTCGGACAGCGGAGCGATGCCAGCAAGGGTTCGGACAGCGGAGCGACGCCAGCACGAAACAGAACACGGATGGAAGACCCGACACTTTAGGAAGCTACACAAGGGACAGGAAGGTAAGAGTGAAATCCCGCGAGCAAGAACGCGAAGCGTTACGGCTCAGGAGCGGCTGCGCTTTAGTCTGACTATCGGCTTCTGCGCATGCGCGCCCCCTATGGCAGCCATCTTTGTAGTTCGGGAGGTGCCCCGGGACCGGCAATCAAGACAGTACACACCCCTACAGGTTTGGGTTTCTTGGGATGTCGCCTGTGGAACATATGTATTAAACGAGGAGCATGTACCTGACTAGCCAGTTCCCAAGTACGTTCCTCAATACCGTATCCTTTCCAATGTATCAAGTACTAGAGCTTACGTCGTACTCTACGTGAATCTATGATAGCCCCTACCTCATATTCTTGTTCGTTATCCACCAACACAGGGGCTGGGCCTGTAGGGAGACGCATGTCAGGTGCTACCGGTTTTAAAAGAGAAACATGAAATACCGGATGTATTTTTAGAGAAGCCGGAAGATCCAGTTTCATAGCGACCGGGTTCACTACTTTACATATCTTGTATGGGTCTTTATACCGGGGTTTGTATTTGCAAAATCCTCTCAGTGCAAGATTCTTTGTTGACAGCCATACCTCGTTTCCTTGGCTATATCCAGGCTCCGTTCGTCTGTGGACATCTGCTCCTTCTTTATATTTTGCTTTAGCATTGTCTAGATTCAGTTGTGCGGTTTTGTGAGTGACTTGTATCTCTTTCACAAAGGTCTCAGCTGCAGGGGCAGAACCAGAAGAAGGAAGCGGGGACAGCAGAGTTCGTGGGTGGAAACCGTAAGTACAAAAAAAAGGGGAGAAAGCAGTGGAAGTTTGACAACTGTTATATGAAAATTCAGCAATCCACACCATCTCATCCCAATCAGAGAGAGAGTTTAAAACCTGGCACCTGATATACTGTTTAAAACACTGATTTACTCTCTCAGTTTGACCATCTGTCTGAGGGTGGTGGCTTGAGGACAATCTAACATCTATCTGCAATAAGGCTCCTAACCCCTTCCAAACCTAGAAATGAATTGAGCCCCCCTGTCAGACACCAGTATGGCGGGAAGTCCATGTAGGCGCACAACATGTTGAACAAACAAGGAAGCTAATCCTCTAGATGTGGGGATGGCTTTCAATGGTATGAAATGTGTCATCTTAGTCAATAAGTCCACAACAACATGGAGAGTAGTATTCCCTTGGGTAGTTCTCGGTAACTCTGTTATGAAGTCCAAAGACACCGTGTGCCAGGGACGAGGTGGAGTGGGTAATGGTTGTAACAACCCCACGGGAGCTTGGTGAGAGGCTTTCCCTTGGGCACAAACATGACAAGTCTGAATATAGTGTTTTGTGTCCCTGCCCATACTAGGCCACCAAAAATGTCTCTTTAGTAAATCCAGTGTTTTTTTGTACCCCGGGTGTCCAGCGAGGGAATGAGTGTGGCACCACTCTAAAGCTTGTAACCTTAGATCATGGGTGGGAAGCACCAAACCCCCTTGGACATAGGACAAATCCTGTTTTTAATGACTTCTTGGGTACCAACTGTCTCTTTCATGGCTGCGGATGCTTGCACTTCCTTAACTGTCTGTAAAAAGCTGTCCTCAGAATATAGGGCGCCAATTATGCGTTCTCTGGCTATTATAAGGGTAGACTCGGATTGTGGTTCTATGGGTTCGTAACCTAAGCGGGATAAGGCATCTGCTTTCCCGTTCTTTGTCCCCGCCTGGAACTGTATAACAAAATCATAATCACTAAAAAACTGAGTCCAACGTAGTTTTGGCATGGATAGAGCCCTTGCTGATTTTAGGAAGTGCAAATTGCGATGATCTGTGAGAACTGTTATTCTGTGATTGGCCCCTAACAGAGACTGCCTCCACTCTTCAAACACCCTCTTTATGGCCAATAGTTCCTTGTCTCCTTTTGTGTAAGTCATTTCAGCAGGTGCCAGCTTCCGTGAATAATATGCTACAGGATGGAGACGTCCATTAGTCGGATCTACTTGAGAAAGGACCCCTCCAACTGCCACTTAAGATGCATCTGCCTCAACCACAAAGGGCCGAGAAGGATCTTAATGCCTTAGTATTGGCGCTTGTGTGAAGGCTTCCTTCAACTTACTAAAGGACTCATCTGCCTCGGGGGTCCATTGAAACGTAACCCCTTTTATTAACAGCGTAGTTATTGGGGAAGCAAAATAGGAAAAATTGCTAATAAAGCATCTATAGAAATTGGCAAAGCCAAGAAAACTCTGGATCTCTTTAACAGTTTGTAGAGCTTGCCAGCGAGTAATAGCTTCTACCTTCTGTGGGTCCATACTGATTCCCTATGGAGACACCATGAATTCTAGGAAGCTGACAGATTGCGTATGGAAATGACATTTCTCTAACTTACAGTACAAATGGTAGTATCGCAAACGTTTGAGGACCTTTCTAACATGGATTTCGTGTTCTTGTATAGATGGGGAATAACTCAAGAGGTCATCAATATAAGCAATGGCAAACAGGTCCAACATGTCTTTTATGACTTCATTAATAAAAAACTGAAAAGCCGAAGGGGCATTACAGAGCCCAAAGGGCATGACTAAGTATTCGTATAAACCATACTTAGTACAGAAAGCTGTTTTCCACTCATCTCCCTCCTTGATTCTCACAAGATGGTATGCCCCTTGTAAATCTAACTTAGTGAATACTTGAGCGTCTTTTATTTGATCAAGGAGGGAGGAAATCAGTGGCAGGGTATAACTCTTCTTGATGGTGATGGAATTCAATGCCCTATAATCTATACAGCATCTAAGGTCCCCCTCTCTTTTCGGTATAAAAAAGAGAGATGCGATGCTGGTGATCTGGAAGGACGAATAAACCCAATCCTCAACATCTCGTCCAAGTATTCTCACAAATACAGGTTCTCTTTTTCTGTTAAAAAGAAAACCCTACTACAGGGAATGCGAGCCCCAGGCAACAGATCTATCCGGCAGTCATAGGACCAATGTGGTGGAAGGTTAGTGGCCTTTTCCACGTCAAAGATGTCCTTGCAATCTTGATAAGAGGAAGGTAACGTAGATTCAACTGTACCGGTGAGTGCTATGGTTTTCTCAGGATCATCTGAGTCCTGAAGAACATGTTCCTTACAATAATTGTGGTTAAATGTTAACGTCCTTGCCTTCCAGTCTATAAATGGACTGTGTTGACATAACCAGGGTAGCCCTAAAATAGCCGGAAACTGAGGGCACTATATAGGATCAAATGTGATGAGTTCATGGTGTTTCTCCTCAATGATCAAGGTTAACTCAATAGTTTTGTGTGTAATGGGAACAGATTTTAAGTTGCTACCGTCAATTGTTGTAACTTCCTCCCAAGAGGATTTAGACACCCAAGGGATTTTGTTGGTCAGTGCCCACTGTGAATCCATGAAATTACCTGAAGCCCCCAAATCTACCATTATCTGCACATCCGCAACCTGGTGCCCCCATATCAGACACGAGGAGCGAAAAAAATGGCGTGGCAGAGATGCTGGTACCTCTGTTTGCGAGACAATCAATCCTGAATTACCCGAAGTCCTTGTCTCCTGAGACCAGGCGGGGACAAGGCTAAAAGCTGTAAATATGAACAAAAAGGGAACACTGGTAGGTATAGTAGAAGAGTGACCTAATTTCTGTCTAGCCTCCAATGTGCTAATTCCTACCTTGTAATTTCCCTTCTTCTAAGGTTTGCACCTGACTGGGTTCAATAGATAAAAATCCGGCCTGAAGGAAAGACAAGAGACTACTTTAAGGAAAAGAGACTAACATAGACACAGAGAAACAATAAACATACCCATGCTAATGTACCCACCTATTTTCTAGACTTCTATGCATGTGATAATTCCCAATAAATGTTCTGTTCTGTCAAAACTTAAATATATAACCTTAATTCAGGCATATATAACCTTAATTCAGGCATAAGTAAATATTGTCCTCTTTTGTCTTTGTCATAGGAAAAAAAAGATGTGTCTAGCAGGCTGAAGGAGCGGAGTCCACAGAGGCGACAGCACTAGATCAGATAAGTATACGTACAAACACCAGAAGATCGTAAAATAGCTGGCAGCGCATAGCTCTGTTACCGGTAATATAGTTTTGTAGCTTTTCTTGTCTTTTTTCTTCTTTTGCAGGTACCGTTTGGAGGGAAGACAAAGTCCACAAAGAAGGAGGCACACAAAGTGGAGAACGCCAGGGCAAGGGTCCGGACAGCGGAGCGATGCCAGCAAGGTTTCGGACAGCGGAGCGACGCCAGCAAGGGTTCGGACAGCGAAGCGACGCCAGCACGAAGCAGAGCGCGGATGATAGACCCAACATTCCAGGAAGCTAAACAAGGGACCGGAAGGTAAGAGCCAAATCCCGCAAGCAAAAACGCGAAGCGTTACGGCTCAGGAGTGGCTGCGCTTTAGCCTGACTATCGGCTTCTGTGCATGCGCGCACCCTGTGGCGGCCATCTTTGTAATTTGGGAGGCGCCAGGGACCAGCAATCACGACATAATATATATAATACTTCGGCACAAAGAAAATATGCTATTGACTTTGAACGAGTGTAACCAGAAAACATAGTTTAAAACGCAAAAGTGCCAATAAATAAATAGATAAAGAGTTCAAAGACAAAGTAGACCCACCAACCTAGACACATGTGAGGAGAAACAAAAGCTGTTACAGTGTAAGAGAGCCACTGACTGAAGGTGGCTGATCAATTGCCCCATAGTATATGTGTTGAGGTGGGCGGAAGCAAAAGATGAATGACAATTAGAACAGACCAATAGGACCAATGGATGAAGAGGACTAACCCAAAGCCATTCTATTTTGTATGTGTATATATATTTTTTTCATTTGGATTTGTTTTTCAATGTTATGAAATCGGCAGGGCAGCTGAAACTGCCTCCCAGCCACACCTAAAAATGAAAGCTTGAACTTGATAGGAAGAGCCTTTAAACTTTTCAAGTGAAGTGAAAGTTTGAAATCACTAATAACTTTGGATTCTTCTTTACTCAGCAACAATGATGGCATAGTACCAGTCATAGCTCACCACAGATGATAGGCTCAGAGATAACTCAGTGACAATAATGCACAATTGGAAACCTAGCATCCTTTAAACCTTGCCATTAGTGATTACTTTGCATGTGAACTCTGTGCGCGTGCTAGTTTAGCACCTGCAATAGCTTAGTTCAGTGGTCTTCAAACTGGGGGGGGGGGGGGGCCCCCGTGAGGGGGGCTCAAGTGTTCCCAGGGGTGGTGCCAGGCTCTGGCCAAAAGAAGCATTGTGCTGATACCAGTGCTTTGTTTTTAGCAGGTAAATGTCTGGCAGTAAGCTTCTTTCTAAGAGGCCATCAGTAATATATTTTTTTATTCATATCCTAGCTGGGAGTACGAGTCAAAAGGGACGGTGTTAGGATGGGAAGTCTCCTGCATGTCTAGAGAGAGTGCTTCCCCTGCCTTATGCTGATCTCCATGCAAGCCATTTAAAAGCTACTGTGTGGTTTCTAGATCCCTACCTCAGTGAGCATGACAATCATACATGTCCACTGAGGGTCTCCTGTTTACATGGATTGAGACCCTAGAGGTTGGCTTTGAGGTCGAGGGGGCATGCCTAGTGCACCCCTGTTTTCCAGAGAGCAGCACTGGCCTCCCTGCCCAGGCTATGGTGCCAGCAATACATCTCTAGTCAGGAGGGGTGGGTTACTAGCCACCTTCCTGATCAGGTCTGTGCAGTCTGCCATGCCTGTCGTCCAGCTGCCTTTGTCTACCTGCCGTGTGTTTTTAGAGCCCGTAGGTGTACTGGAGAAGAAAGTTAAGTTGAGAAATTGTGCATAATGTGAGCTAATATGCTGGACATCCCAGCTCCCCCCCGTGCCCCTCCCAATTCCTTGGACAGACCTGATGGGCTGGGTAGACACTCAGCTCTTATCTGGGTTTAGCTGCACTAACTCTGCCAAGAGGGCTCTCCACCCTGGTCAGTGCCTCCTGGTCTGGAGTTAATTAAAATTAATCTTTAGGGAATAGCACAGGCTGGTACAAGGGAAGACAGCAGGTCATCCTTTGCATGCTTTGGTCACTCAGTGAACACCCTTAAATCTGCCTTGTGATTGGAGGGGCGACCAGGATTCAAAAGCAGCACAACCTCTGATTGGATCAGCCAATCAATCAGAGGTGATATAAGGCTGGTCTTAGCGGTCAGTTGTTGTTTAAGACTGGTCTATTATTCCGAAGAGGCGGCCACACCCGGTCCGTCCAAAGGAAGTGAGCCATGGACCCGCGGTGTGAAGGCAAGATAAGACACTTACTCACTGCGTCTGGAACTTGAGGAAGTTTTCTCTATGACTGATGGATTCTGCTGCAAAGGAATGTGCCAGTTTGTCAAGGAGCAGGGTCGTCAGCAGCATTTGGGAAGAGGACCCGCTGTTCCTGTGAGGCTTGTGTAGATCGCGCTTTCAACAAGGAATTTGCAGTCAGCTGCTCAAGATAAGGAAAGGAAGCTTGCAGCACATCAAGGGAGAGACGGGGAAGCTTGATTCCAGTCCTTGAATGTGAGAACACTTTACCCAGACCCCTCCCCTGTGCTGTGGGAACCTATGTGGTACTTACAGTTACAAGCAGTAGCTGGGGAATCGGGTACAATGGAACAGGCCCCCACCTTTTTTTGTGATATCTAGGGGTATCAGGGTGAAGTGGCACTCTGTCCAGCACTACCCTCCTACAGCTAGCCAGTGGCTACTGGACTAGTGGGACGCCAGTAAACTGTGCCAAGACCTCAGGCACCTGTGGTCGTAATCCTGATGCCACTAGAGTGTTGTGTGTAGATTCATATTCCGTATATAGGTTTCCCGATTTATGCCTGTAAGACCTGGGGTCTCCAGGCCCTATGGGGCGGTAACGTGACACGAGCGGTCGGGCCACCAAAGGTCTGTGTGTAAAGCAACCATACAACACGCACCTCACATGCGACGAGGAACACACACAATAAGTGACGCCACACTGTAGGAGTTATGTAAATACTCAAGATTATCCAAGTAGATCACGTTAGATGCAGTTCATGAGTTAGCAGTACATTTCATATGCTGATAATACAATAGCTAGCGATGTACATATCAGTCAGGAGCTATAAAGGCTGTTCATACCATATATGCAATTCATGAAATAACAGTACTGCCTGGGGCACAACTACCAAACACGTAGCTGTACACGTGCTCTTGACCTTCCTGTCGCGTTGTGCGCGCTAACCGGTGACGACCTCAGAACGGGGCATCTAGCATGGAGAGCTACTCGCAACTAAGGACATTTAGCACTTCGATATAGAACAGGAGCAGCAGAGCGCTACTCGTAACCTCTGGCACCGAGCACTGCAGGAGGAAACATGAATAACAGAGCGCTACTCGTAATCAGTAGCGCGTAACATTTCAGTATGGCATATGAATAATAGAGCGCTACTCGTACTCAATAGCACCTAACACTTCAATATGGCATATGAATCACAGAGCGCTACTCGTCATCAATAGCGCGTAACATTTCAGTAGGGCTTATGCATAATAGAGCGCTACTCGTACTCAATAGCACCTAACACTTCAATATGGCATATGAATAACAGAGCGCTACTCGGAATCAATAGCACCTAACACTTCAATATGGCATATGAATCCCAGAGCGCTACTCGGAATCAATAGCACCTAACACTTCAATATGGCATATGAATCCCAGAGCGCTACTCGGAATCAATAGCACGTAACACTTCAATATGGCATATGAATCCCAGAGCGCTACTCGGAATCAATAGCACCTAACACTTCAATATGGCATATGAATCCCAGAGCGCTACTCGGAATCAATAGCACGTAACACTTCAATATGGCATATGAATAACAGAGCGCTACTCGGAATCAATAGCACGTAACACTTCAATATGGCATATGAATAACAGAGCGCTACTCGGAATCAATAGCACGTAACACTTCAATATGGCATATGAATAACAGAGCGCTACTCGGAATCAATAGCACGTAACACTTCAATATGGCATATGAATAACAGAGCGCTACTCGGAATCAATAGCACCTAACACTTCAATATGGCATATGAATCCCAGAGCGCTACTCGGAATCAATAGCACCTAACACTTCAATATGGCATATGAATAACAGAGCGCTACTCGGAATCAATAGCACGTAACACTTCAATATGGCATATGAATCCCAGAGCGCTACTCGGAATCAATAGCACGTAACACTTCAGTATGGCATATGAATCACAGAGCGCTACTCGGAATCAATAGCACGTAACACTTCAATATGGCATATGAATCCCAGAGCGCTACTCGGAATCAATAGCACCTAACACTTCAATATGGCATATGAATCACAGAGCGCTACTCGGAATCAATAGCACGTAACACTTCAATATGGCATATAAATAACAGAGCGCTACTCGGAATCAATAACACTTAACACTTCAATATGGCATATGAATCACAGAGCGCTACTCGGAATCAATAGCACGTAACACTTCAGTATGGCATATGAATCACAGAGCGCTACTCGGAATCAATAGCACCTAACACTTCAATATGGCATATGAATAACAGAGCGCTACTCGGAATCAATAGCACGTAACACTTCAGTATGGCATATGAATCACAGAGCGCTACTCGGAATCAATAGCACGTAACACTTCAATATGGCATATGAATCACAGAACGCTACTCGAAATCAATAGCACGTAACACTTCAATATGGCATATGAATAACAGAGCGCTACTCGGAATCAATAGCACCTAACACTTCAATATGGCATATGAATAACAGAGCGCTACTCGGAATCAATAGCACGTAACACTTCAATATGGCATATGAATCACAGAACGCTACTCGAAATCAATAGCACGTAACACTTCAATATGGCATATGAATAACAGAGCGCTACTCGGAATCAATAGCACGTAACACTTCAATATGGCACATAAATAACAGAGCGCTACTCGGAATCAATAGCGCACCTAACACTTCAATATGGCATATGAATAACAGAGCGCTACTCGGAATCAATAGCACGTAACACTTCAATATGGCATATAAATAACAGAGCGCTACTCGGAATCAATAGCACCTAACACTTCAATATGGCATATGAATAACAGAGCGCTACTCGGAATCAATAGCACGTAACACTTCAATATGGCATATAAATAACAGAGCGCTACTCAGAATCAATAGCACCTAACACTTCAATATGGCATATAAATAACAGAGCGCTACTCGGAATCAATAGCACGTAACACTTTAATATGGCATATAAATAACAGAGCGCTACTCAGAATCAATAGCACCTAACACTTCAATATGGCATATGAATCACAGAGTGCTACTCGGAATCAATAGCACGTAACACTTCAGTATGGCATATGAATAACAGAGCGCTACTCGGAATCAATAGCACCTAACACTTCAATATGGCATATGAATCCCAGAGCGCTACTCGTAAGAGGGATTTTCGAGCGCTGCTCGTGCTCGGGTGCAGTCAGTGTCTAACACGGGGCTGTCCGCAGGGAGCGCACGGGACTTGCGGAGCGAGTCTCTTGCTCCGGTGCAGTTCGTAGGCACCGCGCTTCAGGGCAGACACGGGGGGTACCAGGAAGGGATCCCTCGGCGGGGTCTCTCCGTCGCGATGACAGGGGAACTCCCACGGAGAGGGAACCCGGGCCCAGGGTGCGGTGTGTCTCCCAACCAGCAGGGGGCACACCGGGGGCGATCCCAGCCTTCGGGCTTACCTCGATCTCCGCGCTGGAAGGCGTCCGTTCCAGCGAGGATGGGGGCCCTCGTTCTCGGCCTCGCGCACTTCTCCTCACAGCTGCGACGGCAGCGACGGGGCCCTAGGCTTCTCCACGGGCCTCACAACACGGCAGGGTACTTCTTCCGGCCTCAGGGTCGCGGCGGTGAGTGCGCTGGCTTGCACATCACGGGGGGTGCTAAAGTTAAGGATGGGGGTTCTGTGTTCAGCGGAGCCCGCTGCCGGGGGTCCCAGACCAGGGCAGGGAGCGCACGGGTCACAGCGCTAATACCTGGTCGATCCCCGGTGGTTCTCCAATCAGCTTCACATCAAAGTTCAGGGGTCAGTCTGGACACGCAGTCTCAGTGCTTTGGCTTGTAAGTTGAAAGTTCAGTCTGGACACGCTCTCAGTGCTTGGCTTGTAAGTTTAAAGTTCAGTCTGGACACGCAGTCTCAGTGCTTGGCTTGTAAGTTTCTATTCTTAGATGTCAGATAAGGTCTTGTTAGCGCAGCTGTATCTAGCGCCCTTAAGGGGTTCTGTTGCAGGGGGGTAGGGATGGAGAAGGCGACTAGGTCCTTCCTAGTCAGGCTGGGCAGAGGTTCTCTGGGTCCTCCTACTGCTGGGCAAGATCAGTGGGTTTCACAGGGTCCGTCACTCACTTAAGAGGCAGCACCTAAATCCTGTCACTCTCAGAGGCATAAGTCCCTGGCTAGGCCCTACCGCCTACACTCCTGGTGGATTCTTCCAGCTCTGCTTCACCCCAATGGCCAACTCACCACAAAAGTTTCCCTCCCTCACTTAAGTAGCCCTAGGTCAGGTGACCTCTGGCCAAGGCGGCAAAAGAAAAACCACACCTCCCTTCTAGAAGGTTCCAGCACATTCCAGGAGCTTCCCACTCTACCTATGGGACAAAAAGGCGGGCTGGAGTCGCAACATTGTTGTGGGGTTCCAGCCAGCTCCTGGCAGCTAGGGTGCTACTATGGAAGACCACTCTGCAGTAGCAGGGGTCTGTGGCAGCCATCTTGGGAGAAGGGAGCACCTGCACCTTAACACTGATTGGCAATGAAAAGGCGCCCGGAGACCTAGTCCAACATAAAAATGAGGGTGGAAAAAAATGAGGCACGATACAAAAATGGAAGGGGAGACCACCCTAGGGCTGACAGGTCCAACAATGCCCTTATATAGCTACAATTCATATTGCCCTTATTTAGGCATAGAAAATCCAGCCCTTATTTAGGCATTGTCCATGCTAACCAAATACAGGCATGGTCTCATTCACCCGTCAATCCACGTCACAACGAGTTCTTGGAAAACCAGACTCTTAAGCCTTTAGGAATTTCCCTTGCTTGGATATTGATTTATCCAAGAACTCATTATTATGCATGAACATCTATTCCTTAGGGGTTCATTCATGACATTCCGTTGCCCGACTTTTACGTCAATACAGGCATTACTAAACACCTTCAAGGTATAAATATACCTGCACTTGCCCTGGCAAACCACGGTTCCGGTACGGTCCAGTTCGACTGCTTACTTGCGGTTCGCCATGGCAAGTTCAGAAGGAGATTGAGTTCCAGCCTGATGCACTGACCAGACGCTGTCATCATCCTTGCAGACAATCCAGCTCCAGTGTTTCTGACTCCCCTTGCGAGATGTTAGAGATCGAGACCCAGAAAGAGATTCTAACCTCGTAAATTCTAAGGTATGGAGAAGACTAGAACTTAGAGAAACTTTTGGCAACCCTTGGCAAAACTAAAACTATAGTTAGCTATACTTTAGAAAACAGCACCTACTTCTTATCTCGTACTACACTTAGGTTAGGTACACTGGGGTAGAACAATTTAGAAGCACCAGATGAGTATTCACATTTTAGCCTGTGTTATTTATGTATGTATTTTAATGAATATATGTCATAGCTACAAACCATGCTATTGCAGTATTATTTTATCTTACTGCTAACTCTGTACATATTGTACTTCGCAGCATGTCTTACGATTGTAGCAGTTCATATCTCTAGCATAAGAAATAAGACTGTTCGATAAACCCCTTTTTATTGAAACGCCCGCCTCTCTATTTCTGTGCAACTCTGTAGAAACGAAGCATGCACGATTGACTGAGTGAAACTGTTATCTATTGTTTCCACGGTTCTGCGATTGTTCTGACTCTAAGGGAAACAAAGTTGTCATGTTTATGCGGTTGTCCCTTCTTGTATATTTGAGAAGTTTCTAGTGACCTCTGAGTTAGCTGGCACACACAAGTAATTAAGTTTAATGTACTCGATAGAGACATACTGACCTCAGTCCCATGTCAAAACTATAGTGTATATTATTCCAATGTGCAGAGCCTATCAGGGATATAGGAACTACACTACAAGAGCTGTGTCCTCACTCAGGATGGGAGGGCACTTCTGTTTCTTTAGGTGACGGCGTTTATGGGCCGATCAAGAACCTTTGACTTCACATCATCAGCGGAAACTATATTCTTTCAATACAAGGATCGATATCATGGCTCTAGCAAATGAGAGCAACCTTTTGCAACACGGTCTGTAATATGTAATGTTAATTGTGTGTTTACATGTTAATTGTGTGTTTATAGTGCCTAGCGTCTAGGCACTATAATATTGTTTGGAGTAAGAACTTTGGCCCAGAGGGCTGTAGAGACATCTGGGATTCACTGTTTATCCTAGGTTTATGTGTAGTATAATTCTCTTGTGTGTATTAAAGTACTTTTCTTTTATAAAAAGTAAAGCACTGACTGGACATTGAGTTTATCAGCTGGTAGTACGGTGTGCACTGTATTCGGAATGTCTAACCCCACCTCAACTCCTTGAGTAAGCCTTAGACTGCTCTGTACTGGAGAGGAGTACTTGGATATCCAGTTTTGGGTCCACTAGTACTGAGGCCACAGGACACCAGGGGGAACACTCCAGTTGATGCGATTGGAGCGAAGTAACCCCTGAGTGCCCTGGTGCCCAGGAAGCCGGGTCTAACAGAAGGGACTACAAATATTCTTCAAAACCCACACCCTCATTTCTGAAAATCACACTGTGGGTGCTTTCACACGCTAGTAAGGCCTGCCTGACCAGAATAGTAAGTTTAGCAATAATGCCATTTTTAAAACAGTAACAGAACTTAACTGCAGTGTTTAAACATGCCAATTTAATAGAATTATTGTGAAAAATTCTGAGGAGGGCACGATAATTTTCCATTTCCACTAGGGGGGCGCGGCATTAAAAGGTTTGATTACCTCTAGCTTAGTGTGAATGATAACTCAGTGCGCATGCTAGCTCAGCACCTATAATAACTTAGTGTGAATTTTAACTCCGTGCACGTGCTAGCTTAGCACCTGTGATAGCTTAGATTGAATGATTAGTGCAGGTGTTAGCATAGCACATGTGATAGCTTAGTATGAATGATAACTCCGTGAACGTGCTCGCTTAACACCTATGATAGCTTAGTGTGAATGATAACTCAGTGCAGGTGCTAGCTTAGCACCTTTGATAGCTTAGTGTGAATACTAATTCAGTGTGTGGATAGCTTAGCACCTGTGATAGCATGGTGTGAATGATAACTCAGTGAAGGTGCAAGCTTAGCACCTGTGATAGCATGGTGTGAATGATAACTCAGTGAAGGTGCAAGCTTAGCACCTGTGATAGCTTAGTGTGAATGATCTGTGCTGTGTTAGCTTAGCACATGTGGTAGTTTAGTGTGAATGATCAGTGTGGTGTTAGCTTAGCACCTGTGATAGCTTTGTGTGAATGATTAGTGTGGGTGTAGGTCTAGCACCTACAATAGCTTAGTGTGAATGATAACCTAGTGCAGGTGTTAGCTTAGCACCTGTGATAGCTTAGTGTGAATTATAACCCAGCGCAGGTGTTAGCTTAGCACCTGTGATAGCTTAGTGTGAATGATTAGTGCGGGTGTTAGCTTAGCACCTGTGATAGCTTATTGTGAATTATAACCCAGCGCAGGTGTTAGTTTAGCACCTGTGATAGCTTAGTGTGTTTGATAACTCCGTGCAGGAGACAGCATAGAACTTGTGATAGCTTAGTGTAAATGATAATCCAGTGCGGGTGTTAGCGTAGCACCTGTGTTGGCTTAGTGTGAATGAGATCTTAGTGTGTGTGTGATAGCTTAGCACCTGTGATAGCTTAGTGTGAATGATAACCCAGTGCGGGTGTTAGCGTAGCACCTGTGTTGGCTTAGTGTGAATAATATCTTAGTGTGTGTGTGATAGCTTAGCACCTGTGATAGCTTAGTGTGAATGATAACCCAGTGCGGGTGCTAGCTTAGCACCTGTGATAGCTTAGTGTGAATGATCAGTGCATTGTTAGCTTAGCACCTGTGATAGCTTAGTGTGAATGATCAGTGCTGTGTTAGCTTAGCACCTGTGATAGCTTAGTGTGAATGATCAGTGCATTGTTAGCTTAGCACCTGTGATAACTTAGTGTGAATGATCAGTGCGGTGTTAGCTTAGCACCTGTGATAGCTTACTGTGAATGATCAGTGCTGTGTTAGCTTAGCACATGTGATAGCTTAGTGTGAACGATCAGTGCTGTGCTAGCTTAGCACCTGTGATAGCTTAGTGTGAATGATCAGTGTGGTGTTAGCTTAGCACCTGTGATAGCTTAGTGTGAACGATCAGTGCGATGTTAGCTTAGCACCTGTGATAGCTTAGTGTGAGTGATCAGTGCTGTGTTAGCTTAGCACCTGTGATAGCTTAGTGTGAATGATCAGTGCATTGTAAGCTTAGCACCTGTGATAGCTTAGTGTGAATGATCAGTGCATTGTTAGCTTAGCACCTGTGATAACTTAGTGTGAATGATCAGTGCTGTGTTAGCTTAGCACATGTGATAGCTTAGTGTGAATGATCAGTGCGGTGTTAGCGTAGCACCTGTGATACCTTAGTGTGAGTGATCAGTGCTGTGTTAGCTTAGCACATGTGATAGCTTAGTGTGAATGATCAGTGCGGTGTTAGCTTAGCACCTGTGATAGCTATGTGTGAATGATCAGTGCTGTGTTAGCTTAGCACCTGTGATAGCTTTGTGTGAATGATCAGTGCTGTGTTAGCTTAGCACATGTGATAGCTTAGTGTGAATGATCAGTGTGGTGTTAGCTTAGCACCTGTGGTAGTTTAGTGTTAATGATCAGTGCTGTGTTAGCTTACACCTGTGATAGCTTAGTGTGAATGATCAGTGCGGTGTTAGCTTAGCACCTGTGATAGCTTAGTGTGAACGATCAGTGCGGTGTTAGCTTAGCACCTGTGACAGCTTAGTGTGAACGATCAGTGCGGTGTTGCATTGTAAGCTTAGCACCTGTGATAGCTTAGTGTGAGTGATCAGTGCTGTGTTAGCTTAGCACATGTGATAGCTTAGTGTGAACGATCAGTGTGGTGTTAGCTTAGCACATGTGATAGCTTAGTGTGAATGATCAGTGCTGTGTTAGCTTAGCACCTGTGATAGCTTATTGTGAACGATCAGTGCGGTGTTAGCTTAGCACCTGTGATAGCTTTGTGTGAATGATCAGTGCTGTGTTAGCTTAGCACATGTGATAGCTTAGCGTGAACGATCAGTGTGGTGTTAGCTAAGCACATGTGATAGCTTAGTGTGAACGATCAGTGCGGTGTTAGCTTAGCACCTGTGATAGCTTAGTGTGAATGATCAGTGCGGTGTTAGCTTAGCACTTGTGATAGCTTTGTGTGAACTAACAGTGCTGTGTTAGCTTAGCACATGTGATAACTTAGTGTGAACGATCAGTGTGGTGTTAGCTTAGCACATGTGATAGCTTAGTGTGAATGATCAGTGCTGTGTTAGCTTAGCACCTGTGGTAGTTTAGTGTGAATGATCATTGCGGTGTTAGCTTAGCACCTGTGATAGCTTAGTGTGAATGATCAGTGCGGTGTTAGCTTAGCACATGTGATAGCTTAGTGTGAGTGATCAGTGCGGTGTTAGCTTAGCACCTGTGATAGCTTAGTGTGAATGATCAGTGCGGTGTTAGCTTAGCACATGTGATAGCTTAGTGTGAGTGATCAGTGTGGTGTTAGCTTAGCACCTGTGGTAGTGTGAATGATAACCCAGTGCGGGTGCTAACTTCTTAGCTCCTATAAGAACTCAATTAGGATAATAACTTGGAGCTGGTGCTAGTTTAGCACCTTTGGTAAATTAGTGCAAATGAGAACTAACCACAGGTCATGTCTTAGTTCCAGTGAGTGAAAATGTCAACACCGCCGGTGGTAATTTACCGTTAGCTGTACGCTATAACAAGCTACATCTTTTCACATGCGATTAAGTAAACCCAGTTGTAACCTTGGACAAGTTAAAACATAACCTAGGAATTGTAATAAATCAGCATCATGTTTATTTAGTACAAGACATAGCTTTGCACTGGTGGTTCCTCTGCACCAATGCACTTCATATGTTGACACATGTAATGTTTTGTGGCCATCGCATTTGCCTTCATATTTAAACGCCTTTAGTATTTTCACCTCTTTCCCTCTGCGGACCTGGACTCAACGTTTATACGGGTGTAAGATAAGAAACCGTGAGAATGTTGACTCCGTAAAGCATTGCTTAATTTAAGCCAGTGGTTTCCAGTGCTCGGCAAAAGCACTTTATTGCCTGAACCTGCACTTATGACAGCTACCACATGTTGGCGCTGCTTGTGTAATTTAAAGAGGAGCAGAAAAACAGTTTGTTAATTAAATATACATTAACAACACCTAATTCCTGCCACCCAAGCCAATTCTTAAAGCTTTGGCCACCTCGAACAGTCTAAATTGTCACAATTCAGTGTGATGGTTAGTAGTTGTTTAAGTACAGTGGCAATGTGTTGTGCAAACTGAGGTGGCCTCCTGACGAGGGCCCTGGCACTTTTTTTTGTTTTTTTTACAAATTAAGCACTGCAGTAAAAGCAGTTAGCAGGTTTCGGTAAGGCCCGCGTCCATGAGGGTCAGTGCATCCTCACCACCACGCCTTGTCCTGCCGGATGCTCCCATGCCTGGAGAGCCTTAACTTCCGCGTTTTGTATTTAATATTCTCAACTGCCAGCAGAGGGCAGCAGCGCATAGCGGACAAGAGAACTTGAAAGCTGGTTTGCTTGAAACAAAAGTCTCACCGGAGTATATTGAGGAAAGACCTTGGTGTTCCTGTTGGACAGACAGCTCGATTATGTATTTACTCAAATGTTGCACACATGTGAAAGGCGTTTGTGTGTGCTGATGAATGCATGTTTTTGATGTGAGAGTGTAAACACTGACGGGAGGAGCACACACAATAACATTTAGCACACACCACTGGTTCACTCCTTGTCTGACCGGTGGGCGGGCCTGTGGAGTCACTGCCACGTCACACTGGAAGGGCCACACTTGTCCCCATCTCACAGATCAGGGGCAGGCTAGATTCGTCTTTGTCGATGTGAGGACAGACTAGACAGACATCCCATCCTTGACGTGTGCACAGAACCTACAGAGAGACAAACTAAGTGCATGTAGTGTTGAGGAAAGAGCCTCTGGTGTAGGGGGCACAGTGGCGGCTCCTCCGCTTAGGCGTAGGAGCATCGCCCCACTGCTTTTTGCAGTGAAAAATAAAATGATAATAGCTCACGTTATTATTATTTTATTATTACCTGCTACGGCATCTCGTCGGGGCGGTGCATATCTGCTCTCAGAGCAGCGGGAGGAGTGTCGGCTCTCGGGCCGGCAAAACATTCATGCGCACTTTGCATGTTCTCCGTGCAGGCTGCATTACAGCCTGCACGGAGAACATGCCCAGGCTCTCACTCCCTCGCTGAATGTCGAACCACGGCGCTCAGACCAATCACAATGCCGCTTTGCACCGTTGTGATTGGCTATGGGGAGCCTGGGAGCCCGGGTGCTTCCTGCTTCCTGTTTCCACAGAAGAATCCAGGAAGAGCACAGAGGAGAAGCAGGTAAGTGATTATTATTATTTTTTTTATCCTCCTCCCCCTATTTACCCCTCCCCGCCCCACTGCTACTTCTCGGGAACAGCCACCACTGGAGGGTAGGGGGGCATGGAGGGAAAAAACACCCCAATCGTGCACGGATATTGATAGGGACAGTATGAATGGGCATGGTACTGCCATGTTAAAATCAGCAACTTTAGCATCTTATTTAGAAGATACTTTATTTTAGAGTTTTTAGGACGACTCGCGTCATACAAGTACATTTATATCCTATGGCACTTGGAATATGGTGGGTGACATGTCTGCGGAGTGTTGACGGAGTATCCGTCCACCAAACTCTAAATAAGGCTGTAAGTCCTCCAGCCCAAGAGCACCTACAAGGTGGCTGCTGCCAACCTGAGATGGGGGGGGGGGGAAATATATATACATATATATAAATAAACTTACCTTTCCTGCCAACCGCCGCAATCTTCTGCTTCCATGCCACGCTGCTCCTCTCCCTGCACTATAATTCCCATAGGCACAGGCCCCCAGATCCCACCCAATCCCAGCGCTTTTCCCAGCATGAGAGAAGCGCTGAGATTGGGTGGAGCGGGCCAGTTTTGCGCTCCAGCAGAGTCTACAAGCCTGAACCCCTGAGCATTAGGATATCTCCAAAGAACAGCCTGGAGATATCCAAGTGCCCATGGTGGCTCATACGCACTTTTAGTGCCTACCACTCACCTCCCCCTGCTGTGTGACACTACGGCCTGGCCCCGCCCTCGACTTGGCGGACTGAAAGTAAAAATAAAGTGACAACAAAAAAAAATTCTCCTTTTTTTTTTCTTCGTACTGCAGCGTCTCAGCAGTGGGGCGGCGCTCCTGCGCCACAGAGGAGGAGCCGACCTTGGAACCCATCTATTCTGGCACATCTTCCTCAAATTCTTGTGAGTATAACCTTTATTTTAAGCAACTTTGCTTCATCTCATTTGTCCTGGTGTCCTCTTCGGACACCAGACGATCATTCAGCCTCGCACACATATCATCGGCGTTTAGTTTGGTGCTGCCACCTGCAGGCAGTGATGAGGCTTTCTTATTTCAACAATCTGGGAGCAAAACAAAGGCCTCATTTAAAGGGCCACTGGGCCTCCTGTGGTTAAAGTATCACCCTGTCTGGGAGCCATCTCGAGCCTAACACCTAGATGCAAATGTAATGAAAGGAAACCAAGGCTCACAGCTCGTTACCCCCTCACAGGTAATTCAAGGAAACTATAAGAGGCAGGTTTTTAACTTGGTTCAACTCCCTGTGAAAGAGACGTGCTTGCACTGTAAGAATGCAAGATTTATATCTCCGCATGAGTAATTACTCAAACATTTATTTAAATGGCACCTATTTAATTTGAGTAATTACACAAATATTTATTTAAATGGCACCTACAATTTAAATTTATTTAATCATTTTTATAGCGCTACTCATGCCATTGAAGGCTGCCAAAGCACTTTACATCACACACACGGGTACAATAAATCATACAAATGTGTAAACCAATGTACAGGAAATGTTACATAAGACAATGAGGGTTATACGGTGTAGGAATCTCATGTCACCGATACTTGTAGACATTATATGCGAAGAGAGGATGGTCAAGAGTGACGCAAAGTCAAGATATAAAACGTAACATAGTAGTTGTCTGTACTAACAAGACTTTATTGCTTCCCAAAGGAACCCAGTCTTATAATAACAACAGATAGAGAATAAAACAATAAAGATCTAATCCCAGGATTTAGAGTTTGCGTGTAGTTCCTTGATGCCGGTACATAGATCACTGTGCTAGATCAGAAGGTCTGCAATTCATGGACTGAAAGTAACAAAATGATCTTCGTGTCAAGCTCAGTGGCCCATGGACCTATCAGGGCACTGAGCGATGGGGCTCTTTGTAAGACTGGCAGAAGCACAATCCTTGCCAGTTAGATGTTCCACCTGTTCTTTTAGGTGGTCAGTTTCGTCCAGGGCCTTCCCCTCAGAGGTATCTGAATTTTTAGGGTGTTTAGCTGTGCCCTGGGCCAAATCTAATGGCTAACGTTTGCCCATTCGGCTCTGATTCGGGTCCTCAGTAAGCGTAGACCGCTCTCTGGTTCAAGAGATGGCCACAGAACGACCATAGAGGGCCACTAGAAACAAGGCACTCATACGTCCAGCCGCAATCAATAGCTAAGTTGGCAGCCTGCCACAGGATGGACATTAGAATTACATACATTATAGTTTAGATCATCAGATGGGGCAACCAAGAGAGGGGGCCTGGACTCCTCTGGGCTCCAACTGGTGTAGACGGGCCCGCCCTTGGTCCATGCTTTGCCCAGCGTGGCCAGCGCGCATCGAGCACACGTCCCGCGCAGCGGGATATTAGAGTGCTTTAATCCACGCCTGTAGATTGAACAACAGGTGGAGGAGGCTCAGGGAGTTCTGGAACTTGAAGTCCTCTGCAGTAACTGCAACCCCGCGGTGGCTCTCCCCAGGCAACAAAGACTGAAGTCCTGGCCCCAGCTGTAGTAAGTTAATGTTGCTTGCGATGGACCTCACAAGAAAGGGCAATGCGGCACCATAGGGTGACCGGCAGCGCTCTCGTCCTGCAATTTATGGACTGGAAAGATAAATGGACCTCAATGTCAAAAGCAGTAGGCCTCCTACTTCTATAAATAAAATACACATTTGTGATTTGCATGTTACAGGATGTGATCTGCAACATGCACATTAACCCTCCATGCTACTTTCAGTTAAAACTGTGACTGAGTAAAACACTGAACTCTTCCAAAACTGTGCTAACCACTAGAGTTATCTTACCACTATTATAATGCCCTCAAAATTCCTGGGCACACAGAGATCTCTGCACCAGGAGTCTCAAACCTGTAAGATATTTTAAAATGCAGCCTCTTTGCGACAATTTAGTAATCTAGAACAGATGTATTGTCTCGTATGTCCTCCGTTGCCAATTTCTTAGCAGCAGATTTGTTTTTGAAATGTAAATGTTGACTATCAGACTCTGCTTTTTAAACTCCACCTCTCATGCCTCCACTCCCCTTCCTCTGCCACACCTTGATCACCAATGTATGAGTCCCTGGAGTAAATTGTTTCTTATTCCAGCACCGCATCCATCCGGTCCACTCCCTGACCCTCCCCTGAAGACTTGTACTAACTCAGCTCTTTTCCTTTTGATGAGTGAGGCCAAATACCTACTGTGGTACCACATCCTCCCACTCATAATGCAGTAATGATGTCAGATGAAGAATGATTGAGCAAAGCATGGTCCCCGGTGAACTATCACTTTATCACTTTGTGAATGAATTGCAGAGTTGTAATAAGTGATAAAGCAAGTGATAAAAAGGCAGCACACAGCATTAACCGTTCTACCCATCATTCTACGCAACAAGATGGTGCATGTCACAACTGTGGCATCAGTAAAGCATCAGGGTCTATTTATCAACCGAGTGAGTTATCAACTGGCCTTTACTGACGGTCATAAGAAAATATGGACTCAAAGCCATGGAACGAGTGGATGGTGGCAAAACTAGCTGAGTTCTTTAAAGCCAGGTGGCCACAATAGGCCTGTGGGAATGGAGTTGGGTCCATCACATCAGACACAATACAGTGAATGGCATTCTGGTCAGACCGGGCAGAATGAGAACCAGATGTTAGGGGAATGTTTGAGAGGCTGATACTTCTAAAAGGCTACACATGTAATTGACTCTTCCCCAGGCCCGCTAGCCTTCCAGGTCCTAGTGCATCCCTTAGTCTCTCACTCCCTAGACTGACTAGTAGAAGATATTTCACATTTATTTTCTTCAGAGATAGACTCTGCTTTGTAATTGCTCTATTAATATTACCTTATTAGTGATACATCACTACCCCTCATCCAAAAGTCATCGACCAAGAGTTAACCTTCATGCCCCTCTAGGAGTCCAGTGCGACCCACTTATGCCATGCGTGGTCTCTTCTCTAAATCTTCCATTCACTGATAGAAATCCATCTTTTAATTATCCAACAATTCATGATGATGTGCAGCAACCCAAGGCTGCCCAAACTGGGTGGGTATTTAAAACTCACAAGAAGCAATGCAGCAAAATAATAGAACTCTGCAAAACTCATGAACAATCAAATATCTTGGGGTGGGGAGTGCCATAATCTGTGGTGGCAGCCTTAAAATCCAGCAGGCCAAATGAAGGAAGACCCCTCATTGTGAGCAAGAAAATTAAGCGATGGATAGTCAGGAAAACAAAATACCAAAATGTAAGGGGAGAGGGGAATACGAGTCAAATAACTGTGAATGGACTAGGCAGCATCAGATAGCTCGGTGGGCTAATGATCCTACTGCAAACATGACACCTGCAAGTTGCTGCCCGTAATCCCAACAGAAGTGGCTCAGTGTTTCATCAATTGATTCTGAGGCGAACAAAAGGCGTGCCACTGTCACCTGAAGCTTTATGCGGCCATGCCATTGTGGCAGGGTCTGTGGGCAACAAGTTATTGCAATAACGTGTTTCTTATGCACCGTTTACTATTGTAGAATTGTTTTGTTTTGTGGCATACAATCAGATGTTATTATTAAAGAGCCCAGTAGGGCTCAGTAGCAGCATGACTATTTTCAATGTATGCATCCAGTTGCTGTCTTTGTGACTTTGTGGAGGTGTTTAGGAGACTTACATCTTTCGCCAGGCTGCAAACTTTACATTACCCCCATTGTTGTCAGATTTCATTTTGAATTTCTCATTAGTTGGCAATCAATCCCTTTGGCACGGACCCAATAAAGGGCGTCCTGTTAACCTGATAAATGCCCCTCTCTAGGCCCCGCCGCCACCCTGCAGCTGTCGTCCGTCTGTGCAACTTTTCCTTGAAATTCCACCTGCCCTGGGTTACAATGCCATTGGCACCTGGCTCAGCGCATGGCATAGAGACGGCCATTTACATAGCGCCTATCACAATATTAATTGTCGAGTCACTAAAATAGCTGATATCATTAGAGATCTTAATGACGCTCATATTACTGACCCAGGAAAGATGAAAGGTCCCAATAGGATTTGAATGTGCGATCTGCAAGTTGCACACAGATAATTGCCATGCCATTGACTTTTCCCCAGCCCTGCTAGCATTTCAAATATGCAGGCCTGGTAAGAGATACTCCCAGATTCCCAACAGGCCAGCCGCTTCCACCCAGCCCCTCATTATCGGCCTCACAGCTGCAATCAGTCCGGCTGAGTTGGTGTAACCCTAAACTCTGAGCCCATCTCTGCAGGGACTGGGGCCTGAAGTATGCCGGCCTCGTGTGCAATCCCAGCCTGACTCAAGGCCACATGGAGAGGTCAGAGGTCGCCCGGCTCTGACCTGCGCCGTTTTAAATGGCAAAGGTTATCTTCGTCTCATTACAGTTGCACAAACTGAGTGTTTGGCTTTTGAGCTGATGCAGAGGAGGGAATGCCCAACCCTCTGGGGCTTCGGGAGACTCGGGGGGGGCTGGGGGATTTTAGAACAAGGTCTGACCTTGGGGTCTTACCCGGGCCTCTTGGAGGTCTCTCTGCAACCGGAGCAACTGCGCCAGGTCCAAGAGGAACTTGGTCAACTGAAGATCCAACAGGAACCAGGCCAGATGCAGGTCCAACTGGAACCGGGTCCAGTGAAGGTGTAAGAGGGACCAGGCCAGATGCAGGTCCAACTGGACCCGAGCCAACTGCAGGGCCAAATGGAACCGGGTCAAGTGAAGGTCTAAGAGGAACCAGGCCAGATGCAGGTCCAACTGGAACCGGGTCCAGTGAAGGTCTAAGAGGGACCAGGCCAGATGCAGGACCAACTGGAACCGTGTCCAGTGATGGTCTAAGAGGGACCAGGCCAGATGCAGGTCCAACTGGAACCGGGTCCACTGAAGGTCTACGAGGGACCAGGCCAGATGCAGGTCCAACTGGAACCGAGCCAACTGCAGGGCCAAATGGAACCGGGTCAAGTGAAGGTCTAAGAAGAACCAGGCCAGATGCAGGTCCAACTGGAACCGGGTCCAGTGAAGGTCTAAGAGGAACCAGGCCAGATGCAGGTCTAACTGGAACCGGGTCCAGTGAAGGTCTGAGAGGGACCAGGCCAGATGCAGGTCCAACTGAAACCGGGTCCAGTGAAGGTCTAAGAGGAACCAGGCCAGATGCAGATCCAGCTGGAACCGGGTCCAGTGAAGGTCTAAGAGGAACCAGGCCAGATGCAGATCCAGCTGGAACCGGTTCCAGTGAAGGTCTAAGAGGAACCAGGCCAGATGCAGGTCCAACTGAAACCGGGTCCAGTGAAGGTCTAAGAGGAACCAGGCCAGATGCAGGTCCAACTGGAGCCGGGTCCACTGAAGGTCTAAGAGGGACGAGGGACCAGGCCAGATGCAGGTCCAACTGGAACCGAGCCAACTGCAGGGCCAAATGGAACCGCGTCAAGTGAAGGTCTAAGAGGAACCAGGCCAGATGCAGGTCCAACTGGAACCGGGTCCAGTGAAGGTCTAAGAGGGACCTGGCCAGATGCAGGTCCAACTGGAGCCGGGCCAACTGCAGGGCCGAATGGAACCTGGCCCGCTGCAGCTCCAAGTGGCCTGGAACAAATGTATGCTTTGGGAGTCAGAGTATACCCCAAGGGGCAAGTGGGGGCAGGCCTCACACTGAAGTCCTGTCTGCAGAGACGTTTTAAGTCATTGGTAAAGTGGCCAGTTGCCCAGGACCCCCACCCTCCAAGGGCCCCCTGGAAATGTAAACTTCCTCTCTATTTGGTCTGTCTATTCTGTTTTCTAGCTGAATTGCTCCACCACTCTGCCTGCGCTTCCAATGACTCTGGTTTTCTGCTCTTCGCCATCTTAAGAATTTTGGGCTCCTTGCCAAGACATATTTCAACTGTTTTGTGTGACCCTGTTTAAGTTTAACATGCATTTTAGTAATATGTGGCATCATGTGATCTTCAACTAGCAAGAAATGGGAAGTAACATTCAGATTCGTTCTCTACAGGGGGCCCACAAGTATGTCTTGCCCTGGACCCCCAAAATTCTTAAGAGGACACTGCCTGTCTGAACAAAATGTGGTTCAAGTGAGGGGTTCGAGGGCCAAGGGGTTTATATCCGCAATGGGACAGATACAATGGGGTAAGAGACACCAGTGGGCGGTGTGGGGTCACATATCCTGGGGGGAGACAGACTAGTGACTTGTTGATGTACTGGCATGACATGGACTAGTGAAGTGTAGAGAGTTGGACCGGATATACTGGGGTGAGATAGACTCCAGTGGGATATAAGGAGTTCGGCAAAACACACAAGATGATGGACGGAATGTTGCACATTGGCAAAACATTCCCCCCCAGTCACAGATCTGGGTTTAATCCTTCGTTATTTTGCGCACCACGCCACCCCAGTTTAGACCTGGCCATATGCAAATCAGTCTTGACCCTGTGCTTCACGGGAACAGTCCAGCCGGAACTGCCAAGCCATGTCTTCCCTGGACCGGAATCAAGCATCCTAGGACCGGTTTTGGGGTTTCACCCCTCTTCAGCCAGGATAGCTTGACTCCAGTGGCGTAGTGAGCACGGGACCCACATCTGGGCATACCCTTCCCACATAGGGCGAACAGCAAAACACACAAGATGATGGACGGAATGTTGCACATTGGCAAAACATTCCCCCCCAGTCACAGATCTGGGTTTAATCCATCGTTATTTTGCTCACCACGCCACCCCAGTTCAGACATGGCCATATGCAAATCAGTCTTGACCCTGAGCCTCATGGGAACAGTCCAGCCCGAACTGCCAAGCCATGTCTTCCCTGGACCGGAATCAAGCATCCTAGGACTGGTTTCGGGGTTTCACCCCTCTTCAGCCAGGATAGATTGACTCCAGTGGCATAGTGAGCACATAAGGAGTTCGGACCAGACATCCTGGAGTTAGACATCCCCGACGGACCGCAGCATGTGATTTAGGTATAAACGTTTTTTTCACTCTGCAGTTCAGCTTTGGAGACGATGAAGCAAACGTGTGGGCTCCCACCTGATGTAATGTGTAATCATTGTGATTACATGTCGTGTGAATGAGTGGTGCACCTCTAATGTGCGTGAGTGAGACACAAGTTAAGTGCGAACCCACTAATGCAGGAAGAAGAGATACTTCGTTAAAGTGAGGGTTGACTCTCCGAAGCAGGAATGAGAGTGCTGTGGGTTCACTGATGAAGGCAGGAGTGAGAGGCTGATAAAATGCGGTATCACACACGTGTAAGGAGTGAGGTACTATTAAAGTGCAGATTTACAGACTTGTAAGGAGTGTGGCACCATTAAAGTGCGGGTTTACACACTTGTAAGGAGTGAGGCACTATTAAAGTGTGGGTTCACTGACTTGTAAGGAGTGAGGCACTATTAAAGTGTGGGTTCACTGACTTGAAAGGAGTGTGGCACTATTAAAGTGTGGATTCACTGACTTGTAAGGAGTGACACACTATTAAAGTGTGGGTTCACTCTCTGATGCAGGAATGAGAGTGCTGTGGGTGCACTGATGAAGGCAGGAGTGAGAGGTTGTTAAAATGCGGCATCACATACTTGTAAGGAGTGAGGTACTATCAAAGTGCGGATTTACAGACTTTTAATGAGTGTGGCACAATTAAAGTGCAAATTCTTAGACTTGTAAGGAGTGAGGTACTATTAAAGTATTGATTCACAGCCTTGCAAGAAGTGAGGTACTATCAAAGTGCGGATTTACAGACTTTTAATGAGTGTGGCACAATTAAAGTGCAGATTCATAGACTTGTAAGGAGTGAGGCACTATTAGTGTGCTGATTCGCAGACCTATGAGGAATTATGCACTATTAAAGCACAGGTTCACAGACTTGTAAGGAGTGAGGTACTATTAAAGTGCGGATTTACAGACTTTTAATGAGTGTGGCACAATTAAAGTGTAGATTCTTAGACTTGTAAGGAGTCAGCAGACGACGGGATAGGTAAAATAAAATTAAAAAATAGATAAAACCACTTACCTTGAGCTCGCGGCAATGCAGCGTGCGCAAGGTAAGTGGTTTTATTTATTTTTTTATTTAATTTTACATATCCCATCGTCTGTCGACTCCCCGTCCCCCCAACCCACCGTAAAACCACTCTTATCTGTGCCGGCCGCACCCTATTCTGTGACCCTGACCAATCTTTACCTTGTCAGTAATAAGGGGGTGTGAAACTCACAATAATGTGCTGTACTGTAAGTATGTGAAATTACTGCAAAATTACATGAAATTAAGAAAACGGCATCTCACACTCAAAAAAGTACTCAAACGGTCTGATAGGATGACTATTCAACTCATCAATGTAATTTTGAGTTGATTTCCGGTCACTCACATACAACACACCTGCATTTGAATTTATCGTTTTGTGCAAAAAAAACACCAGAATGGTCTACTCAGGTGAAAAAATCTACCTGAAATGACCTGACCTGTGTATCTTATGCTACAGTTCTCCCTGTGTGGGAGTCTCATGACCTAACGTGGCGTAATGACATAATCTCTACAATTTTGCATGTATACAGGGCCGCACTGGCCTTAGCAGGCATCGGGCGTTTTCCCGGGAGGCTGGAAGGGTGGGGCCGATTTTGTAGTGGTGGGGGCTGTACAGGACCTTTGTCTGCTCGCGGCTTCGTATCAGCTGACCCAGCCACCAAGGAACTACGAACCACCAAATTCAGGCAGATAATTTCTTTATTTAAGCTGTTTAATCCTCTATATATATATATATATATATACACAATCCACAGAGTCAGCGCACTCTCAGTAAAAGAAGATCCGTCTTCGTAGAAATTTCACCAAGTGTTTTATTTCACAACGCGTTTCGATTACATCCGTAACCTTGTTCATGTGAAACGTGCAAAGCAATAAACCAGTGAACATATAGTCATAGTGAACATAGACAAAGGACACAGTTAAAATCGCGGCAGACATGTTGGAATGGTTAAATCACAGTCTATAGTGGAGAACTTCATCAAGAAAGTGTTGGTATGCCAATCTCAATGAATAATGCATGTGTAAAATATCGCATAATGATCCAGAAACAAACAGAATAATCACAAAGGTCTTCCAACCCCAGCAAGCATCACCATAATGAAAGTGTGTGGGCCCCCCTTCAAAAACAACAAACTTTATTGATCTCCCATGTTCGGACACACATAAACTAAATGTGAGAGAACGCGGCACAGCGAATTAGAGTGACGTGCTGATGGGAGATGTGTCAATCCTGGGCAAGTGCCCTGGAACACAAACTAAATAAGTGTGTGGACATAATGCAGGTCAGATGTACACAGGGAGAATGAGGCACGGCATGGTAAAACTGACGTGCTCATGGGTGATGTGCCACTCATGGGCAAGTGCCCTGGAAAACAAAACAAAGTAATAGCGTGGATATAACGCGCCTTTAGTCTAGTGTGGTGTCAGGACAGCCAGTGCCTGAGTGTCATCCGGGGTGGACCCACCACTGGAAAAAGTGACGGGAATGTTGGGACCTGTAAAAAGAGACTGTGGGAAATACCCATCTGACGTCTCAGTAGGCAAGGAGAGATACCCCGCCCCCGCATGTCGCTCATAGAGCTTCATATACCAGGGGGGGCAGTGAACGGAGGGCTACTATCGGAGGGTGTAGCACATCACAGACAATGCACATCATCCCAACATTCCTGTCACTTTTTCCAGTGGTGGATCCACCCCGATGACAGGACATGGGAACTCCGTCATAAGTGATGTCATCAATTATGTCATTGATCATGTGATTAGTGATCTAATGTGTGAGGTCATAAGCACTGCAATGTGGGGACGCAAGACTTAACGAGCTCAGTAAATTATACATGGTGAATTCTAGTGTCTCTTTTTGTATTAAAACTACCGTTTTTACATTCTAACAAGGCCTAACTATAACATCACTTTAACAGTAGGGTTTTTTTCAGTGAATTTTTTTCCAGTGGATTTTTAGGATTATTTATAATGTAGAGTCAGATAATATTACCACACCTAACTATAACGTCACTTTAACCTTTTGTTTTACTCTGTGTGTGTGTATATATGTGTGTGTGTATGCACACACGCAAACACACAAGCACTTTTCATGATTGCCCTTTGAATGTGGCTCCACCAGTTTTATCGGTGGCACTTTGTGTGCCCGCCCCCAAAAAATCACTTCTAGGAACACTCCTGTCCCTGGGACTTGGCGCATCTGTCCAGCTGCAAAGCTCTTTGCAGCTTAACAGGGCAGGTCCAAATCCCTGCTGGGAGTCCGAGAACCCCCCCACTTGGGTGAGGGGGGCCCTTCATGGGGGTGGTGGCAGGTGGGTTCTTGGAACCCAACTTTATCCCTAAATAGATCCTTGGAACCCAACCTTGCCACTAATGGGGTATTGGCATGCCTGGCTAAGAATCCTCGCGAGAGCCAGCTGTACCCAGGCTGGCACCAAAGGAATCTGGGGAAAAGATGTGTGTGGAAAGGGTGACTAATGGGAGGAGGGTCCCACCTGCCAATCACAGCTCGGCTGTCTGTCCATCAAAGTGTGAGAGGCAGGAGCTCTCTCCTGCAGGGGGGTAAGTACACAGTGAACTGCTCACACACCTAACAGTCGCATAGGGGTAAGGAAGGAGGGGCACTAACAACACCCCAATCTCAGCTGATAGATGAAAAGCATACAAAATGAGCAATTGCAAAAATAGCCCTCAGTCCAAGCGAAACGGAAACCTTTGAGTGTGGTGAGGATCACACACTGTACACGCGACGAATGAAGCCAGGATTAGAACTCGGCTTTCTTGGGTTCAGATCAGACAACTTCCGTAATTGGTCATAACTCCTCTGTAAAAAGTATTTAACCCTCGCCTTGCTCTCTAATATGAAGATGTTTTACAAACCAAGGTCGAAATCACAAAGCGTCGGTCCTCCCGTGTTAGTGGCAAGTTCACCGTCTTCACTTTTACCCCACAACATCCCACAGTAGCTTTGCGAAAATTACGTTTTTCGCGTTTTCGTCTATGAAAAACTTCACAACTCTGTTTACTGTGAAAACTCTAACAAATGGGAGCAATTTGTGTCTGTTATATCATTATTAAAATGGTTCTCCATAAGATATATTTCGCAGCAAACAGGCGCTAGTGGTGAGAGGGCATTAAATACATTCCAGTGCTTCTGCGAACTCTTGTCGGTGCAGGGATCGGATTTATGGGTTATGTGGGAACGACCGCACCGAACCCAGCCCCATCATTTTCTCTAGGAAGGGTTTGACAGGTAAAACTTTCTAAATTTACCAGGAGGGAAAAGCACCGAAAATTCAGAGAGAGGCGGACTGGGCGCTGGAAGTAAGCATTCTGAATGTCCATTTTACTTTTTCTGAGGGAAACTCCTCATAGGGGGCACTCACTCACTGCACCAAGGCGCTAGAGCCCACAAACACTGGTGTTTACTGAATGCACTACATACCTCCGGCCTTGACGTCATTTTTCTGTACAATACCATTTTGCTCAGAAAATCTCTGCACAGGGTAAACGTGCAGAAAAAAACATGAAAACATGTGCCACTTTGCAAAAATAAGGTTTGTAAAAGATAAAAGTCTAGTCTGGCTATATTTGATTAGCGTGAAACTTATCTTGCGGTGCAGAGAACATTTCCTCGCATTGTGGAAAAAAGTCTGGGTGAAGGAGGTAAACCTGGAAACGTTTACGGTGGATAAAAATGTCCTTTGAATTACTGAAGTACCCCATCATTTTTTTCACCTTAGTATATCTTTCTTTTAGCGCCCCTGGTGTGTGGCTAGGAGTGATGCTTGCACTGTGGGGAATACATACATGTGTAACCGACCTGTGAGAGTGACTTAGAGATATGTGTTTAGCGCCGGTTCTGACATTAGTATGGCCTCGTAGCGCTCTCGGAAGCAGGGTACCTTCACGGTCTGGGCTCGAGGACTCGGTCACAGGCCAGGCGAGTCTGATTTCTAGTTGATTAGATTGGATTATCGGCCTTGAGCCCATCAATAATCAGCTACTTTCGCGTGTGTGTTTGTCGCACTTGTGTTATAGCGCTTAGTGGTGCCTGGTGTGTATTGCTCACTATAATATTCTAAGACTAGAGGTGAGCCTCGTCTGTCAGCAGAGGGCGGGGGCAAGCAAGGAAACAAACCTTCTAAAAGGAAGGAACAGGCACTTTGAGCATCTGTGCCCCATCCTGAGGCTTGGGAACCCCCCCCCCCCCCCCCCCTCCGGCGTCCGTGACAAGGATCTGTCACTGCGGCACTGCCCCCCAGCCCAGGACCCAGGGGACCCGCTGATAATCAGACACTCCGTTAACTGGGTAGGAAAACACAAACAGGCCCCAATGTTTTGAGAAAGTGGGGTGGGAGCAGAGGGGGGCCAAGTGCCGCCTCCAGCCCCCTGCTTTTACCAAACATATCTCTCAGGGGATTGTAACCGCAGCTGAGACCCTCGGAGATCAGAGGAAGCGGGGTTTAGGGGAAGTGGGATAGCAGGTGAAGGGGGTCTTCACCCGCTGTCCCTGGAGCCCCCTCTTCCGGCGTGCCTCTAAGAACTCTCTAAGCCTTTTGATAAACACGCTCCAGAGACACTCTCCATGAGTAGGTACAAGGTGGACCGGCCGACTGTTAAACCAGGAGAACTGAATTCTGATCCCGGCCTCCCACCCAACCAAACTGTCACTGTGTGATCTTTGGTAAACCTATAATTTGACTGTGCCTCCTTCTCATATCTGTCCACGTCTAACATGCTGACACTTCCTAGCAGATCACACGTATCACACTGTTCACCAGGGCACTTCTCGCACAACCCATCAGTGTAAACCTCTCACACTGCCCACCAGTAATGCATTTTCACACTCCCCTTTGGTGCAACCCTCCCACGCTGTCCACCAGTGTCTGCTTTTCAAACCACCCTTAGGGACAAGCTTCCCACTCCACTGATCTATGGAAGCTTTTCACACTGCTCAACCAAGCCTAGTTCTCAGACCACATACCGGTGCATTCTTCTCACAGTGCCCACTGCTGCAATCATCTTGCACTAATGCCCTTTCCCACTCACCATTGCTCACAGCAGTGTCTGCTTCTCAAACCACCCATCAGGACAAGCTTCCCACTCCACTGATCTATGGAAGCTTTTCAGACTGCTCCACCCCGCCTGGTTCTCAGACCACACACCGGAGCATTCTTCTCACAGTGCCCATTGGTGCAATCTTCTTGCACTAATGCCTTTTCCCACTCACCATTGCTCACAGCAGTGTCTGCTTCTCAAACCACCTATCAGGACAAGCTTCCCACTCAACTGATCTAGGGAAGCTTTTCACACTGCTCAACCAAGCCTGGTTCTCAGACCATACACCGGAGCATTCTTCTCACAGAGAGTGCCCACTGGTGCAATCTTCTTGCACTAATACCTTTTCACATTCACCATTGCTCCCAGCAGTGTCTGCTCTCAAACCACCCATCAGGACAAGCTTCCCACTCCACTGATCTATGGAAACTTTTCACAGTGCTCAACCACGCTTGGTCCTCAGACCACACACCGGTGCATTCTTCTCACAGTGCCCACTGGTGCAATCTTCTTGCACTAATACCTTTTCACAATCACCATTGCTCCCAGCAGTGTCTGCTCTCAAACCACCCATCAGGACAAGCTTCCCACTCAACTGATCTATGGAAACTTTTCACAGTGCTCAACCACGCTTGGTTCTCAGACCACACACCGGTGCATTCTTCTCACAGTGCCCACTGGTGCAATCTTCTTGCACTAATGCCCTTTCCCACTCACCATTGCTCACAGCAGTGTCTGCTTCTCAAACCACCCATCAGGACAAGCTTCCCACTCAACTGATCTAGGGAAGCTTTTCACACTGCTCAACCAAGCCTGGTTCTCAGACCATACACCGGAGCATTCTTCTCACAGAGAGTGCCCACTGGTGCAATTTTCTTGCACTAATACCTTTTCACATTCACCATTGCTCCCAGCAGTGTCTGCTCTCAAACCACCCATCAGGACAAGCTTCCCACTCCACTGATCTATGGAAACTTTTCACAGTGCTCAACCACGCTTGGTTCTCAGACCACACAACGGTGCATTCTTCTCACAGTGCCCACTGGTGCAATCTTCTTGCACTAATACCTTTTCACATTCACCATTGCTCACAGCAGTGTCTGCTCTCAAACCACCCATCGGTACAAGCTTCCCACTCCACTGATCTATGGAAACTTTTCACACTGCTCAACCCGCCTGGTTTTTAGACCACTCACCGGGGCATTCTATTCACAGTGCCCACTGGTGCAATCTTCTTGCACTAATGCCTTTTCCCACTCACCATTGCTCACAGCAGTGTCTGCTTCTCAAACCACCCATCGGGACAAGCTTCCCACTCAACTGATCTATGGAAACTTTTCACACTGCTCAACCCCACCTGGTTTTTAGACCACTCACCGGGGCATTCTATTCACAGTGGCCACTGGTGCAATCTTCTTGCATTAATGCCTTTTCCCACTCACCATTGCTTACAGCAGTGTCTGCTTCTCAAACCACCCAGCGGGACAAGCTTCCCACTCAACTGATCTATAGAAACTTTTCACACTGCTCAACCACGCCTGGTTTTTAGACCACTCACCGGGGCATTCTATTCACAGTGCCCACTGGTGCAATCTTCTTGCACTAATGCCTTTTCACACTCACCATAGCTCCCACCAGTGTCTGCTTCTCAAACCACCCATCGGGACAAGCTTCCCACTCAACTGATCTATGGAAACTTTTCACAGTGCTTAACCCCACCTGGTTCTCAGACCACACACCGGTGCATTCTTCTCACAGTGCCCACTGGTGCAATCTTCTTGCACTAATGCCTTTTCACACTCACCATAGCTCCCACCAGTGTCTGCTTCTCAAACCACCCATCGGGACAAGCTTCCCACTCAACTGATCTAGGGAAGCTTTTCACACTGCTCAACCAAGCCTGGTTCTCAGACCATACACCGGAGCATTCTTCTCACAGAGAGTGCCCACTGGTGCAATCTTCTTGCACTAATACCTTTTCACATTCACCATTGCTCCCAGCAGTGTCTGCTCTCAAACCACCCATCAGGACAAGCTTCCCACTCCACTGATCTATGGAAATTTTTCACAGTGCTCAACCAGGCTTGGTTCTCAGACCACACACCGGTGCATTCTTCTCACAGTGCCCACTGGTGCAATCTTCTTGCACTAATGCCTTTTCCCACTCACCATTGCTCACAGCAGTGTCTGCTTCTCAAACCACCCATCAGGACAAGCTTCCCACTCAACTGATCTAGGGAAGCTTTTCACACTGCTCAACCAAGCCTGGTTCTCAGACCATACACCGGAGCATTCTTCTCACAGAGAGTGCCCACTGGTGCAATCTTCTTGCACTAATACCTTTTCACATTCACCATTGCTCACAGCAGTGTCTGCTCTCAAACCACCCATCGGTACAAGCTTCCCACTCCACTGATCTATGGAAACTTTTCACACCGCTCAACCCGCCTGGTTTTTAGACCACTCACCGGGGCATTCTATTCACAGTGCCCACTGGTGCAATCTTCTTGCACTAATGCCTTTTCCCACTCACCATTGCTCACAGCAGTGTCTGCTTCTCAAACCACCCATCGGGACAAGCTTCCCACTCAACTGATCTATGGAAACTTTTTACACTGCTCAACCCCACCTGGTTTTTAGACCACTCACCGGGGCATTCTATTCACAGTGCCCACTGGTGCAATCTTCTTGCACTAATGCCTTTTCCCACTCACCATTGCTCACAGCAGTGTCTGCTTCTCAAACCACCCTTAGGGACAAGCTTCCCACTCCACTGATCTATGGAAGTTTTTCACATTGCTCAACCAAGCTTGGTTCTCAGACCACACACCGGTGCATTCTTCTCACAGTGCCCACTGGTGCAATCTTCTTGCATTAATGCCTTTTCCCACTCACCATTGCTCACAGCAGTGTCTGCTTCTCAAACCACCCATCAGGACAAGCTTCCCACTCAACTGATCTAGGGAAGCTTTTCACACTGCTCAACCAAGCCTGGTTCTCAGACCATACACCGGAGCATTCTTCTCACAGAGAGTGCCCACTGGTGCAATCTTCTTGCACTAATACCTTTTCACATTCACCATTGCTCACAGCAGTGTCTGCTCTCAAACCACCCATCGGTACAAGCTTCCCACTCCACTGATCTATGGAAACTTTTCACACCGCTCAACCCGCCTGGTTTTTAGACCACTCACCGGGGCATTCTATTCACAGTGCCCACTGGTGCAATCTTCTTGCACTAATGCCTTTTCCCACTCACCATTGCTCACAGCAGTGTCTGCTTCTCAAACCACCCATCGGGACAAGCTTCCCACTCAACTGATCTATGGAAACTTTTTACACTGCTCAACCCCACCTGGTTTTTAGACCACTCACCGGGGCATTCTATTCACAGTGCCCACTGGTGCAATCTTCTTGCACTAATGCCTTTTCCCACTCACCATTGCTCACAGCAGTGTCTGCTTCTCAAACCACCCTTAGGGACAAGCTTCCCACTCCACTGATCTATGGAAGTTTTTCACATTGCTCAACCAAGCTTGGTTCTCAGACCACACACCGGTGCATTCTTCTCACAGTGCCCACTGGTGCAATCTTCTTGCATTAATGCCTTTTCCCACTCACCATTGCTTACAGCAGTGTCTGCTTCTCAAACCACCCAGCGGGACAAGCTTACCACTCAACTGATCTATGGAAGCTTTTCACACTGCTCAACCACGCCTGGTTCTCAGACCACACACCGGTGCATTCTTCTCACAGTGCCCACTGGTGCAATCTTCTTGCACTAATGCCTTTTCACACTCACCATAGCTCCCACCAGTGTCTGCTTCTCAAACCACCCATCGGGACAGGCTTCCCACTCAACTGATCTATGGAAACTTTTCACAGTGCTCCACCCCGCCTGGTTCTCAGACCACTCACCGGGGCATTCTTCTCACAGTGCCCACTGGTGCAAACCTCTTGCACTAACAGTAGGAAAAACCAATGGCTTGGAATGCTACCTCAAGCGATTGGCGATGGTTCGGACCAGTGGTTCATAATCTGTGGTCAGAACACCCTTGGGGTACCACAAGGGCTACTCATGGAGTCCACGACAGTTTTACAAAATTAAGCAATATTAAAATTATTGACATTTTAAAATGAATAAGAAAAAATGAAAATGTGAAAGCTTTTTCTATATGGTATTGTGAATTAAACAAAATGTTTCAATATTTGAGCATTTGTTTTATGTGTATTTCTGTATATTCTCTTGATGTTTAATTCACATAAGTTGCCTATGCCAGTTGGTCTCTGTCTTCCGAAAATGACTCATTGTGGGTCTCCGGATTCCAATAATGATTCATTGGATCCACACAGGTCAAAAGGTGAAAAACCGCTGGTTTCGACCATTTGCACGCATTCCTCCCACCACATTTTGTGTGTTTGATCGTCTGAAACTGACCAGTGGGGTGCATTAAACCTACTCAGCGTGGGTAAGAGGGGAGATCTGTTGTTCTGCCCATTCAACCACTGGCTCCTCGACTGAGAGGCCGAGGTTTTTGATAGGGATACTGTAGGGCCAATTGTGTGTGTCACACTACAGACAGTGCAGTGGGGTAAAGGCTGCAGAGGTGTGGGGCACAGAGTGCGTGAGGGACACTCACGGGGGAAGTGCGGACTTGTGTCACTTCAGCCATGAGATTGTAGCACAAAGACTGCATTAGATTAACTATAAACTAATTCAGAAGAAAAGTGTAATATGTGTCGTGCTAAGGACATTGGATGGAAAAACCGAAGAGGGTTGGAAATTCGAGACACCCCCTGCTTTGCCAAGTCGGAGCAGGCTGACATTTATGTGAACAGGTGTAAACAACACAAAAACAAGCTGTAAGAGGAGCCAGCGGCGACAGACAAGCTCTCTCAGCGCCCCTGGCCCGGCCTGGCCCATGCGGCCAGCGCAGGCCCCCGGACAATGGAGGCTGAACGCAGCCGGAAGGCGGCCTTTCCGCCATCTTGGGCTCAATGCGGGCATTCATGTAGCGCCTCAACACTCCAGGATGCGCGGTCCTATCTCGAGCCGAGAGTGATGACGTGAGCCTTCGACAGATGATGTCGAGAGGACAACGAGACACATTGACAGCCAAGGGACTCTCTTTTAGACACGGGGGCGCACCCTGCGGAATGTGTCCCTTCATGTGAATCGAGAACACTGACTGGAGGGCGGCGGGGGTCTCCTTTCTGCAGGTAAATAATGGCGGGAAATTAGGATGGAAGGGGCAAATAACAAGTAGTTAGAAAGGGGCAAGGGCGCAAAGTTTGGAATTAATCACAGATTGTATGGGAGAAGCCTCTCGCCTTTCCATGCCGATTAACATCGAACAGGTGCCTATTGAGGGATGGGAGTTGGGGCGGGAAGTTAGATACACTTTACAGACACTGAACTTTCATAAACAGGGACATTTGCGTCCAAGAAAGCGAGAGAATTTGGAATCGAGAGGTTGTTTGTTGCAGCTATCTAGAAAGACACCTCAGTGGGTTAGGCACTGACACTGCACTGCAGAGCTATGAATGCCCCCGACAGGCCACAGGTTAAAATCTCAAAGGAACCAGTTCAGCCTCTTTTTTTCTCCTCCAATGCCATCAAGTAAATAAATATGATCCGAAAACTCTAGCGCTTCCTAGCAAAGCGCCGAGGAAGAACTGATCTTGCGACCATTTAAATATTGTGATGCAATGCAACAGACAGGGTGGACTGCTATCAATCAGTCGATTTGTACAGTGCGACTTTAATAATAATCATTCCTACTTGTAAAGTGTGAACATATCGCCCCTTTAATGGTTTCAAGGCGCTGGGGGCCGTCGAGGAGAAGTGAGCTGTTGGACCTGTCAGCCCTAGGGTGGTCTCCCCTTCTATTTTTGTATCGTGCCTCATTTTTTCCACCCTCATTTTTATGTTGGATTAGGTCTCCGGGCGCCTTTTCATTGCCAATCAGTGTTAAGGTGCAGGTGCTCCCTTCTCCCAAGATGGCTGCCACAGACCCCTGCTACTGCAGGGTGGTCGTTTTTCATAGTAGCACCCTAGCTGCCAGGAGCTGGCTGGGACCCACAACAATGTTGCGACACCAGCCCGCCTTTTTGTCCCATAGTTAGAGTGGGGAAGCTCCTGGAAGAAGCTGGAACCTTCTAGAAGGGAGGTGGGGTTTTACTTTTGCCGCCTTGGCTAGAGGTCACCTGACCTAGGGCTACTTAAGAGTGGGAGGGAATCTTTTGTGGTGAGTTGGCCATTGGGGTGAAGCAGAGCTGGAAGAATCCACCAGGAGTGTAGGCGGTAGGGCCTAGCCAGGGACTTATGCCTCTGAGAGTGACAGGATTTAGGTACTGCCTCTTAAGTGAGTGAGGTGCCCTGTGAATCCCACTGATCTTGCCCAGTAGTAGGAGGACCCAGAGACTCTCTGCCAACCTGACTAGGAAGGACCTAGTCGCCCTCTCCATCCCTACCCCTGTAACAGAACCCCTTAAGGGCGCCAGATACATCTGCGCCAAAAGACTTCATCTGTCAACTGAGAACTGAAACCTAACTTTAAGAACTGAGACTGCATGACAAGAGCGAGCTGTAAGCCTTGAATGCCAGAGCTGAGACTGCGTGTCCAAGCTACCCTATTGAACAAAATACTAAGCCGATTGCCAAGTCACCGGGGATCGACCAGGTACTAGCGCTGTGACCCCCGCGCTCCCTGCCCTGGTCTGGGACCCCCGGCAGCGTGCTCCGCTGAGCACTTTACCCCCATCCTTAATTTGAGCCCCCCCCTGCGACGACGAAGCCAGCGCGCTCACCGCCGCGGCCTGGAGGCCTGGAGGAGTGCCCTGCTGTGTCGCGAGGCCCAGGCGAAGTCCGGGGCCCCGTCGCTGCCGTCGCAGCCGTGTGAGGAGGTGCGCAAGATCGGGACCGAGTTCCCCCAGCGACGTGAGGACGGACGCCTGCTGACGCCGAGACGGAGGTAAGCCCGTAGGCCGAGATACCCCCTGGTGCGCCCCCTGCTGGTCTGGAAACCACACCGCACTTGGCCCGGGTTGTCCCCTCCGTGGGAGTCCCCGCCCCTGCCTGCGCGACGGAGAGACCCCGCCAAGGGATCCTGTCCGTGTCCCCCCTTCTGTAATACTGAGCGCGGTGCTCTGTGAACTGCACCGGAGCATAGGGACCCGCTCCTCAAGTCCGGTCACCCTCCCCGCTGGAAGCCGCCCAAAGAACTGACTGACATTACCCTCGTGTGGCGCTTCACGCCACCGACCCTGCTTCCCCAGCCGGAGAGACCGGGACTGCGAGTAGCGCACTGTGTTATATGCTCGGCTCGAAAGTAATTACCTGCCAAGGAATGCGAGTAGCGCACTGTGTTACATGCTCTGCTCGAAAGTAATTACCTGCCAAGGAATGCGAGTAGCGCACTGTGTTATATGCTCTGCTCGAAAGTAATTACATGCCCAGGAATGCGAGTAGCGCACTGTGTTATATGCTCTGCTCGAAAGTAATTACATGCCCAAGAACGCAAGTAGCGCACTGTGTTATATGCTCTGCTCGACCGTAGTTACATGCCTAGGAATGCGAGTAGCGCATTGTGTTATATGCTCTGCTCGAAAGTAATGTTATGCGACTGATTACGAGTAACGCGTTATGATAACTGTTCTACGCAAATGTTTCCACATGCAACTGATTGCGCGTAGCGCTGTGTTTTATATGCCTTGCTTCACAGTACTAGGGGCCAGTGGTCACGAGGAGCGCTCAGTTCGACAGGCGCCATGTTGATGAACCCAATGTTCCCCCTTACCAGTATTACGCTGTGTTAGACGGCCTGTTCAGGGACAGACTTTACATAAGCGCGCACAGCGCTAGAATCTCCTGCATTTAACCAGCGGGCGTGGGTACATGAACGAGGTTAGGCACTGCATAGATATCACCCCGAGTGTCGCATGTACTGAACGATGGTATTATGATTCATGTATTACCTTGTTATTTCCTGAACTGCAACTGACCAGCTATACTTGGATAAACTTGAAGTATTTGCATAATTTAAACGGTGTGGCGTCCCTTATTGTGTGTGACTCTAGTCCATGAGAAGCGTGTGGTGTATGGTTGCTTAACACATAGCCCTCTGGTTGCCCGACCGGCTCGCGCCACGTTACCGCCCTTAGGGCCTGGTGACCCCAGGTTCCTACATGAGCTATTGCCCAGAGTCACATGGTGCTGAGCTGAGCTGCCGCTGGAGCCGGGGATCGAAGCCACTCTGACCGCTGCACCACACCTCTCCACGACTAATCACCTGAGAGGGTATCCAGGCATTTAAGTTTTACTTAAGTGCACTTTTACATTTGAAAAGGTGAAGAAAAGCAAAGAAAGGGTTGATTTTTGCTTCGATGATGCTGGGTTGAATCAGTTTCTGCTGCTATCCACCCTGGTACAAGTGTTGAGCACTAAGGCTGAACTCAAATTTTGATGGAAGGAAATTCCTACTTATTGCACCCGATTAATAATACCGTGAGGTATGTTATTAGAGAGTGGAATAAATAGTAGGCCTGTGCGAAATTTTAATTACCCGAATAATCGGAGTAGCTTCGGTAATTTCGCTTTACTCTTTGACACAGAATTACT
Organism: Triturus cristatus; assembly: GCF_964204655.1. Taxonomy (NCBI): domain Eukaryota; kingdom Metazoa; phylum Chordata; class Amphibia; order Caudata; family Salamandridae; genus Triturus; species Triturus cristatus. The sequence goes on from NC_140594.1 coordinate 54,619,217, forward strand.
GATAACGCCGTCATTCAGAGTAATTTTGCGAATAAAAATCCTACTGTGAGAGCACATTTCACGTTATTAATGGTGAAGCTGCTAGGCGCCGGTCAATGTAACAAAGAAAATGTCAAAAAGCAAAGCTAATTTGGGTCGCAAAAATCACACATTCCAAGGGTACTACTTTGTGTGTGGATGCGCTCCATGTGAAAAGGCAGAATGCCATCCCTCACCATGAGGATAGCCGATGGCGGAAGTGGGCTGACCCATCGACACCTGTCCCTTTAGTGGGCAGAAGAAAAATGAGCGGAAGAAAAATGTGACAGACATAACAACAGACCAATAGAAGAAGAGGGCGGGCTGAAAGTCCCTATAGATGAGTATATGTTCCAGATAAGATTTAAATAAAATCAAAAGGTCTTGGCTAACACCAGACTTAAAAAAATGGCACAGAATGGCTGCAAGATGAGGTAGAGAAAATGAGAAGTAGAAAACTGAGTGTCAAAGTATGAGTTTATGTGATGTCAACATGTATGAGCTCTGTGTGTGTCAAAATCAGACCTAGACGGGGAATAGTCCGATTTACACAATCCCATCATATATATATATTTTTTAAAAACACTTTATTAACACATACAAAAACAAAAATGCACCTTTCATCATTACATAATATTCCTATGCAGTACCTCTGGTAGCATATTGGCCTTTCCTGACATGTAATAAAACCATTATTCATACACACCCCTCCCGCTATAGCCACCACCCGCTGCCCCCCGCCCACAAATCCATCCCACATCACGTCTCTCCCCAGGTCGCGCGAATGGCGCAGCTTCGGTTTCAGTCGCTCAGCTCGGACTCCGAGTCCGCCACCCGGGGTTCACAGATATTGCCTCTAAATGTGTTCCATTTTCCCCCAAATTCGTTGCCAGCGCCTGGGGCAGCCTCTGTTCGTACACACACCACCCTCTCCGAATCCCATCATATTTATTTTCTAACAATACTCAATTTTTAAAACCAGTTTTCCATGATTACCATAAGGGCGAACACTGAGGATCTCCCTGACCGTGGTATTTAGAAGACTGAAAAATTATCCACGCCTAATTTAGTTTATCTGAAGCAAGGTTCCCTCAATGTGTTAGCGAAAACCTTCTTTCCAGAAGGGATAGGTGTCTGCTGGGACAGCCGTCCCCGAAAGGTGCTTAGAAAATTTGCACTGGTGTTAAAATAGCGCCAACCCAGCTGAAAAGCAACAGAGCACTTTACAATAGAAGAGGGAATAGCTCACGGCATTGGAGACCAGAGGAGGGCTACATCACACTTCTTCCTCTTTTCATTTTATACAAAATAGCAAAAGAAACAACACACACTTTACTTCCTACAATTGAAACAGAGAACAATAAGAATCCCAAACCTTTCCTCCCATATAACACAAACTAAGTTTAAAAAAACAAACAATAACTACAACTTAACATAAAAGAAGTGCTAACTTCTTACAAAGTCTTTGAGATGAACAGGAATTTTGCTTGATCTAACGCTTTTGCGTACAGGTTCCAAAGACTGCTTTTGGGGAGAAGACCCTTCACAATTTTCTTCCTCACACACACCACCACTTCTTGGTCCAAAATGAACTACACTGGTATGATTCCAAATGCGACCATCATTTGTCTTCACAGCATTTTTGGACAATTTTACCACAGACATTACACCAGTGAACTTAGACCAGTTCAGACAGCCCGCTGGCGCTTTAATTTTAACTTTGTCTCCAATACTGAATTCAACAGGCTTAGCCGATTTGTGAGTGTCAAAATAAATCTTTCTTTTTATTTGCAAGGCCAATTCTTTCTCTCTCCACTGGCCAATGTGAATATCCTTAAGTCCTTTGTCCAAACACATCCAGCCAGGACAGATTATGGTATTTGCAGATCTTCCTATGAATAACTCAAAAGGGGTTTTCCCCGTTGAGGAGTGCGGAGTAAACCTGTAAGCTGAAATCCTATTTTGCAATTCATCCCTCCAATTCAAATTGTTGACTCTTGCCAGTTGAATGCTTTCCTTCATAGTTTTATTCAACCTTTCAATGGCACCATTGGTCTCAGGATGATAAAGAGAAGTTATTTTATGTTTAATTCCACACTTAACTAAATATTGCTCCATTTCACCTGAACAAAATTGTGGACCATTATCAGAAAGCAAATAATCTGGAAAGCTTTCTCGCTTGAAAATTGCATCCAGAAACTTAATAACAAACTGTGTTGTGATATCACGCACTGAGTTCACTTCAATCCAACGTGAGTACAAATCAATTAGAACTATTAAATATGGAGTTTGATGTTCACCATGAAGAGGACCAACAATATCAATGGCTACTTCATCTCACGGACATAAGGGTAATATCCTACAAACCATGGGAGATTGTCTGGGCTTGAGAATCTTGTCGCTCAAAGAGCAAGGGACACAATCATGCACCACCCGTTCCACCATGAGATCTAAATCTGGCCACCAAAAATCGTGTCTAATACGTTCTTTGGTTTTACAAATACCCATGTGTCCTTCATGATCCATCTTAACAATGTTGTTCCTCAGACTTTCTGGAGGAACTAACTTCGTCCCTCTTGTTAGAATGTGGTTATAAATAGCTAACTCATCACACACCAACGACCAAGGTTTTTCAAGCTTGCTTCCTCCATTTATTTATAAAATCTGTTTATTGGCATTTCTTTTAACAAGATTCACAGTACATTTTGAGACCAGAGTGACTTACATAAGTAATAGAATCATTGGTATGTGTCTAGTCAGGTGTACATTAGTTAAGAGGAGCGGGTACATCACCTAGTCTCTTATCAGCATTGAGGGCCTCTCAACTGAAACTGTGACCACAAAGTCCCCTTCGTTATCCTGTCACTGAGAGGCCTCCCCAAGGAAAGGCGCTAGTATTCCACCCACTCACCCCAAGTGTGTTTCCATAAACAGTTAGCAAACCATGGAATAATGGGGCAGAACATCAAATGCCCAGGTAAAACAACAACAGCAAAGTCCGGCTTATGATCTAGCAACCCCTTATTCCGTCCCCTGGTCCGACCCCCCATCCCGGTCTCCCTTGTACAGACTGTTTGATCATCATTGTCACCTTTACTTTGCGTCCCACCTGAACTGCCAGGCCCTCAGTACAATACTTCATGCCTCACCCCTAGGCTGGCTGGTGCCGGGCCACTCTCGGGGGGCGTTCCCATCGCGCTCCCGACAGGTCACTGCGGTATCCCCATCGAGTCGCACCATGGCCTGTAAGAGTGCCTCCCACTGACTCGCTATTGGCGTCTTCCTGAGGCCTAGTGTTTCTTCCCTCAAGAGGGCCGTGCCCTCTGCCTTTGCCCACACTAGCAGTGAACCCCACCATGCCCGTGTGTGGGGCAGATCAGCTGCCTTCCAACGCTTAGTGAGCAGTCGCTTTGCCACCACTAGCCCCAGGTCTATAAACCGAGAGGTGACTTTCGTGGAGGGAGTTCTGTGAAAGAGGTGCAACAAATAGACTGGCCATTCAAACGGGATCTAACGGCCCGTACATGCGCGGAGCGCTCCATGCACCATCCGCCAGTATGGATCCAGTGCGGGACAGCTCCACAGCATGTGGACAAGTCCGGCATCCAGCTCCCCACAGCGGGGGCAGCCCGCATCTGCACGATGGAAATATCTGTTGACGGAATTGGGCGTGAGGTACGCTCTGTGTAGAATAAAGAATTGTATTTGGCGAAAGCGCATATTCCGGGGAATCTTCATCGGGCCCTGCAGTGCTCTGTCCCACTCCTTGTCCGCCATGGGCCGCGTCAAGTCCGCTTCCCACTTACGACGCAGCGGGGCCAAACTAATCGCTGCATGTGTACGCAGGGAGGCTGCGAACCACCAAATCATGTGTCTCCCACGTCCCATGACATGGAGGTATTGCATCATGAGATGTTGTTAAGGTTCCTCTCTGAGATCACCCCATCGACTCGTCAGCGTCGTTATCAGTGACCGGTGGCGGAGAAAGTGGCCGGGCGGTAACCCTGTCTCCTCCGCCAAGGAGGCGAATGGGAAGAGGACCCCGTCCTGGTAAAGATCCCCCAGTGTGTGGATATCTGCCGTATGCCAGTCTGCGAGTTCAGCAGAACACAGCACCCTCCGCCCACTAGGAGAACCCTCTATCGGTATAGCCGGAGCATAAGGGGTTCGGGCCCGTTTGAGATAGAGAGAACAGCGATAGCATTTGTAGGCCACGAGGAGGGGTACCGGCCTCGACACCTTCGCGGCCGGGTGGAATAGCTTGATGATGTCAGCCAAGGGGGAGGGGGGCGCTGTAGTCTCCGTGTCATCTCGCCCTCTGTCCGCCAACCACCGGGCCACCTACTGCAACTGCGCCGCTAGGTAATAATGTGCAAAGCACGGCATCGCAAGTCCCCCCTGGTCAGTAGGGAGGTATAGCTTGGGTAGCGCAATTCTGTGGCGTGCATTACCCCATATAAAGTCCAGAAGTGATCGCTCAAGGGCTGCAAAAAAGGATGCCGGTATATAAATGGGCAAATTAGCGAAATAGTACAAAAGCCGGGTAGAATCACCATTTTGATTAAGGCGATTCGCCCCGTGACCGTGAGGGGGAGGGTGCCCCAAAACCGCATCTGAGTCCTGACCGCTGTCACCGCTTTGCCCAGATTGCCCTCCACGAGATCCGCCGGTTGCCGATAAATCTGGATACCCAGATAACGGAAGGTATCTGTCTGCCATTTGACCGGCACGCCCCCAAGATGGTAGTGCGGGTCCCGGGTTTCGGCCCGGAACGCATAGAGGCAAGACTTAGCAGCATTCACACGGAGACCTGAAAGAGCGGCAAAGTCGGACAAGGTGCGCTCCAATTCTATCGGGATGTGCGTCACATCTCTGACAAAGACCTGAAGGTCGTCCGCATAAAGCGATACCCGGTGTGTCGCATCACCCAGGGGGATGCCATCCGTCAGTACCCTGCGAAGCGTGGCCGCCAGAGGCTCTATTGCGAGCGCGAACAGGAGGGGTGAGAGTGGACACCCCTGCCTGGTAGCACGGCCGATCGGGATGGCGTCGGAGATGTATGGCCCGGTTCTTACCCTCACCACAGGGTTCTGGTAGAGGAGGGCCGCCATCTGGAGGAACCCAAGGCCCAACCCATAGTGTGACAGCGTCGCCACCAGGTATCCCCACTCTAGGCAGTCAAAGGCCTTTTCAAGATCTAGGACCAAACAGCCCGCCCTAGGCCAGTGCTGCACACCATCAGTGGCCACCCGGAAAAACCGCCGCAAATTAAGAGAGGTGCTACGCTTAGGCACAAAACCGTTTTGGTCTCCATGCACCAACACCGATACCGTTGGAGCCAGCCGTTCCGCCAATACCTTGGCCAGGATTTTATAGTCCGCGTTAAGCAGGGCAAGGGGGCGGTATGACCCTAAACTGGTAGGGTCTCGTCCAGGCTTAAGCAGGGAGACCAAGTAGGCCTCTCGCATGGAAGCGGGCAAGGTGCACTCTTCAAAGGCCGCAAGATACAGAGCATGCAGCTTGGGCACTAGTGACTCCCGGTAGGCCTTATAGTACTCCGCCGGGAGCCCATCTGGTCCCGGCGCCTTTCCAGAAGCCAAAGAGGCCACCGCGTCTCCTATCTCCTCCACTGTGAGGGGGCATTCGAGTGACTCCTGGTGCTCATCTGGGACTGTGGGTAGAAGGGCAGCCTCCAGAAACCGATCCAGATCCTGCGCCTGCCGGGGCCCCGTCGAACGGTACAGGGCCGCATAGTGTGCCGTCAGTACCTGATGGATCTCCCACTGCGTGTATACTAGCACCCCGTTGAGCTCACGAATAGAGTCTATCGGGGCATGCGTCGTCTCCTGCCTAAGCAACCAGGCCAGTAACCGCCCTGCCCTGTCGGACGTGGCATGAACCCGGGCCGAATGAGCCGCATAGTTGTGACATCGCAATCGCTCAAGTAGCTCAGCATGGCGTGCCCGGAGCCGTGCCAGCCGAACCGAGTCCCGGCCCCCACCCTCGCCATGGCGTTCGCACGAGAGAAGGCGAGACTCCAGGCCAGCGAGCGACAGTGCAAGCCGCCTACGGATATTCTACGACGCGCCCAAACAATGTCCCCTAATGGTGGATTTATGCGTGTCCCACTCCGTCAGCTCGCTACCCGCCGTCCCCTCGTTCAGTTCAAAGAACTGTTCAATCGCCATGCCTAGGGAGGCGCGAAATTCAGCATCCTCCAGGGCTGCCGACTGAAGTCGCCACATAGGGACGGGGGGCCGACCGGGGTCCCATCGAAGACGCAATCTAAGAGGGTTATGATTCGAGTGCGTCCGGCCCAAATATTCTGCCTGGTCTATCAGGGAAGTCAGAGAGTGAAAGCCCACCACCCTGTCAAGTCGGACGTGAAGGTCATGCACCACCGAATAGTATGAATAGATGCGGTCACCGGGATGCAGGCTGCGCCACATATCAAATAATGCCCAGCGCGACAGCCAGTCGGTAAGGCTCCTCGCATTCGAAACCGCCTGCTTGTTTCGGAGAGGCGGGTAGGACCTATCTAGGTGTGTATCAAGGACTGAGTTAAAGTCCCCACCCAGTAGCCAGGGAAGGCCCGCATATGGTGCCAGTACTGCGGATAGATGATCCAAGAACGACGGCTGCTCAACGTTTGGGGCATACAGAGAGCCTAGTAGCATGTGCTGGCCATTAAGCCTCCCACGGACCAAAGTGTATCGCCCCGCGGGGTCAACCACTGTTTCTGTGCATGTAAACGGCGTGCCCGCCCTCACCCAAATCAGTGTGCCGCGGGCGTGTGCGGAGTATGTGGTCCCAAAGAGCTGGCCCCTCCAACGAGTGCGCAGCCGATCGAGCTCAGGCTGTGTCATATGGGTCTCTTGAAGGAGGGCGATGGCTGCCTTATGCCGCTGCAGATAGGCAAAAACAGAATAATGACGCGCTGGCGTGTGCATACCCCGTATGTTCCATGTGATTACGTCGGTATTAGCCATCTAGAGCAAGCAAGGACTGTATGGGCCTCGGGGCCAGGGTCGGGTCGGTCCAGGGGGAAGACCCCGGTTTGAAGTGTCATGCCGGTATGTTGCAACGAAAAGCCTAACAAAAGTACTTCGGTGTGCTGCTGGGCGCACCTAATAAAAATCAAGAACTGTGTAACTATCAGGGCAAACCCCCAAATGGGCATTCGTCCAAACTACAAGCCAAATGCTTATGGAGTAAACTAAGCCAGGTGATGGCTAACGGGTGCGCGGTGCGGCTGTAACTGATGCAAACTGCTGTGTCACTGCGTTACCCCTACATTTGCCTTATGTGCCTTCTATGATGCGAATAGTGCTGAGCATGTGCGAGCGGTCGAACTGTGCCTACCTACACCGCCTGCCGCTGACCTCACGCAACTTGTGAGCCCCCCCCTGAGCTGCGCTGCCCGCCACCCCACTCACCTGAGGCATCCCATCTGGCTTGTGTGTGCCGACACGTGGCTCTATACCACTTCAAACAGAGGAATAAGAGGACCAACAGACACCACGGCACACAGTCCCACTCATGTCACCCCACGCGCCAGCACCCTCCGCCACCCCAACGCACTAAGCTCACACAATGTGATCAGCAGTTTGGGGTGTCACCACTGGCAGTATTTGATCGTCCGAGAGCATGGTAGATGGGGAAGACGATCTACTAGTCTCAGGTTTGCTATACTCGTGAACTGCCACGTCCACTTGGCTGCTCACAGACCCCAAGGTTGCCACCGCCTCCAGGGATTCCTGACGTTCCAGGTGCATCTTCTCCGTACTGGGTGCCACAGCAGGGCCCAACCCCACATCCCTGCGGGTCTCCTTCCGCCGCCGCGATCTTCTCTCCTGCTGTCCACCAGCTCCCGGGTCCGGGGACCTCTGGCCTCTGTGCAGCCCCGTTTCCTCCAGCCGGTCCCAAACGTCTGACGGGGCGTCAAAGAATCGGGTCCCCTCCTTCGTGACCACCCTGAGGCGCGACGGTACCAGCAGTGAATATAGAATCTTCAGTTCGCGCAGCTGGCGTTTCACTGCCAGATAGTTGTTCCTCCGCTTCTGGACCGTCGCCGTGTAGTCCGGGAAAAACCTCACTTGACCACCGCCCACCGCGATGGCGTCCACCTTCCTGGTCTCACGGAGCACCACGTCCCTGTCTCGATAATTGAGAAGTCTGAAAAGGAAGGGACGCGGCCGGGCCCCGGGAATAGGTCTCCGCGCCGGGACCCTGTGCACCCGCTCCACTACAAACTGTGGGGAGAGCACCCCCTGGGGAAGAATTTCCCGCAGCCATCCCTCGACAAACTGTTCCGGGTTCTGCCCCTCCTCGCCTTCCGGAAGGCCCACCACTCGAACATTGTGGCGCCGAGAGTGGCCTTCCACGTCCTCGGCCCGATCCTCCAGGGTGTGAACACGGTCGATCAGGTCCTATAAGGTTATAGTGTGGTTGCACACCACAGGTTGGACGTCCTGGAGCGCTTGGCGTTGTTGAGCGACGGAGTCCACTAACTTGCGGTGGTCCGCATGGAGAAGGGTGAAATCAACTGTAACTTTATCGATTCGAGACTCCAAGGAGGCCCTAGTCTGCTCCAGGGTGGTGCCCAACCGGTCCACTGCCGCCAGCATAGCGTCCATTTTGGCCTCAAGCGTTGTCGCCGGTGGCTCCACGCCTCCGCCAGAGCATCCCGGCGCTGGACCGGGGCCCTCCGCCCGCGGCCGACCCTCATTCGGCTTGTTCCGCAGCCGACCCATGGCCAACTGTTATGCTGACGGCATTCGCTGTCCACCCCGGCACTTGTCAGGCAATCTCAACCCCCGGCTCTGCCTCGCCAGGGTATAGGAGAGTCAACACCACCCTCCCACCACCAGTGCAGAGGATGGGGAGTAAGGAGGGAGGGGGTCACGGTATCCCCTCAATAGCTGCCGCTGCCACCGTCTAACAAATGTCTTCTGACCGATGCCTCCAGGCGCCCGATGCTACCAAGACCGCCTCATATTGTTCTCACCATATGTCAGTGTCCCCCGCCAGGCATCTCTCCTCAGCCCTGACACTTGTGCCTCGCATCAACCAGGTCCGACAATGATCCACCTCCGCTACCGGCGTTCACCGCTCCTGGGCTGCTAGCAAGTGGGGTCACTACCAGCTTGGCAACAACCGCATCGCAGCCCGAGCGGCTCCACAGTCTCGACTATGGCTGGGCCCACCACTCCGCCACCATCAGTCGGGACGCCTCCTGTGCACAGAGCCCCCACCAACCTGTCGCTGCCAGCTCCCACCGGCCAACACTCAGTTCTCTCACCTCCTCCGGCTCGTGCCGAGAATACGGAAACTGGAGCCCCACCACATCCAGTCGAAACCCCAGGGGCACTCGTCAGCTCCAGGTGCTCTCCCCACTGCGGGGCTCAGGCAGTTCCCCTCTCCTCTGCAGCCGCCCGCCTCAGTGTCCATTTCCATTCATCAGGCCCTCGGCTACCAAGCGCACAGTTCCTGGGTCACAAGGTCGCACTCAGCAGCACTGGGGCGGCCCGTCGCACTCCAGCATTACGCGGTGATCTCCGCCAGGCCCACCGCTTCGCCTCAGCGCACGGGGAGGCCCGCCTCACTTCCCAGGCCTCCCCGCTACGTCCTTCAGTCTCACTATTGCGTCGGGCGCCGGCCCCATATGACTCACCCAGGCAGCTCCGACGGGCGATCGACCAGGCCTCACTGGGGGCCAATCCTGACCAAAGTATCCTGCCACTCCCCGGGGAGGTCTCCACAGGCTCTCTTCTCAGCAGTGTCGTGCCGATCCGTGGTCCGCAGCACCTCCCGTGGACAACGATCACCACAGCGCTAGCCACATACCCAGTGCTTCTCCCGTTCAGCGCTTCAGGCCGGCCGGTCACCAGCTCCGCCTCTCCTCGCCGTCACTGTTGTCAACCTCCGTGTCTCAGTAGGTAGCCGCCAGCCCGCCTCCGCCGCGGGAGTCGTGGCCCGTGCGGCCTAGTCACCTCGTGTTGAGCCGCGGGCTGGAGTGCCCCTCGTGGCCGGCCGCAGCCCGCTCCGCGCTCCCCAGCGGTTCCAGCTACAGAGGGCCATATCCGAGGCAGCGGGCTGTCTCCGGTCCCGAATTTCTCGGTGGGGCCGCAGGAATCGTTTATGCAGCGGCTGGCGGTGTCTGCGACTTCAGCTCGCACTGCAGCCAGGAGAATTCACAGGATGATGGCACCAAGCTGCAGGAGCCTCACGCACTGGCGACCATCTTGCCAGCGCGCCCCCTAGCGCCCCTCAAGCTTGCTTCCTCCATCTTGTGAAACCATCTCTATGACTCTCAACATTTCAGGATCCTTCTTTATCTCTTCCTTCCATTCATCCTCTTTAAGAGCATCTAAAGTGATTTCACACAACTTCACATCAAAATCATCCATCAAATCATCATCTCCCTTTACACCTTCAGATTCCACACAGTCCACTAAACGTGAGAGACAATTTGCCGAAACATTTGTAGCTCCAGGAAAATTTTCCATTCCAAAATCAAATTCTTGAAGAGCGATCACCCACCTCTTGATCCTAGAAGAAATAGAGTCCAAACCCTTCTTCTCAAAAATATCTTTAAGTGGCTTGTGATCAGACCGAATAATGAATTGACTACCCCAGCCACATTTTTTAAATTTATTCAAAGCCCAGAAGATGGCAAGCGCTTCTTTCTCAATGACTGAGTTGTTCACCTCAGCAACTCTTAGACATCTCAAAGCACAGGCAACCGAACTCTCTTGATTATCTTTCTTCTGAATCAACAAGGCCCCAAGTCCTTTCTTACTCGCACCTGTTACAATGTATGCCAGATCACCTGGTTTGAAAGCCTGTAAATCTGGAGCATTCTTGAGATCAATCTTAACTTTTGCAAATTCTTCTTTGCAAACTTCATCCCACACAAACTCAGTTTTTTTACACAATAAACTTCTTAGATTACAAGTTTAATCCGCAAAACTTCTTATAAACTTGCTGTAATACTCAGCCATTCCCAAGAACGATGCAAGCTCTTCCTTTGAACATGGTTTCTTTAAATTAGCAATATTATCTACCAAATCTTTCTTTGGTTTTACACCACACCCAGATATGTGGTGGCCAAGATAATCTACCTCTGTGACCCCAAATCTACATTTGTCAAAACGTAAAGTCAAACCTGCTTTAAGTAATCCCTCTAACACCTTCTCCACCCTACAATCATGCTCCTCAATGCTCTTACCATAAATTAAAAGATCATCCTCATAACACCTGACCCCTGAAATTCCCTTGGCCGCATCACTCATAATCCTTTGAAACACGGAGGCCGCTGAAACCAATCCGAAAGGCATCCTTAAGAACATGAACGCCCCATAGGAGTAATGAAAGCAGTAAACTCCTGAGAACCCTTATCTAGAGGCACTTGGTGATAAGCTGAAGCCAAGTCTAGTGTACTGAAAAAACATGCACCATCCAGTGTCGACACCATCTCATCGATATTTGGCAGCGGGAACTTGTCCACAACAGCCTCCTTATTGAGCGCACATAGATCAACACATAAACAAATCTCATTGTTACTCTTTCTCGCTACCACAATGGGAGCCAACCACTCTGTCGCTTCCACAGGCTCAATCACACCTTATTCAAGTAGTCTGTAATCTCTTTTTGTACAGACTCTTGCACACTCAGTGGAATCCTTCTGGATTCCACTGAGTGTGGAAGATTCCACTGAGCGTTGGCTTGGCACCCAACTTTCCACTGAGTGTTGGCTAGGCACCCAGCTTCAGCTTAATTCTGTGAGTATAACCCTTCAAACGCCCCAACTTATCCTTGAATAATTCTTGAAACTTCTTCACATATTTATTTTCAACATTCTCTACAGACTGCACCTGCACAGTGGGATTTCCATTGGGATTAAGTATAATTCCAAGGTGAGCCTGGTGTGTCCAACTAAGTAAGCCATCTCCCTTCTCTGCCACATAGATCATTTGCATCAGTAAATCTCTTATTGCACTCCACACATGCCTGAAAATACCCCAACAGTCTTATGGGAGTTACTCCATAACCTGTTGGTCTTACATCAGATTTCAGAAGCTTAACCTTATCTTTTAAAATCCTTCTCAAACACTTCTTTAGAAATAAACGTGAGGTGTGAGCAAGAGTCAAATTTAATTTTTATCTTCACATTTCCTACTTTGACCCACTCAGAAGGATGTTCCACACCACTCTCATTCACCTGAAAACTTACTTCTTTCACCTCATTCTTGCCATCTCTTTTTTTGCAGAACGGCAGATCTTTGAAAAGTGACCCCTTTTTCCACAATAATTACAAACTACTCTGAGAGCAGTACAAAAACTTGCGTTGGCTTTGTGACCAACTTTACCACAACGATAACAAGTTCCTTGAAAGACCATAACATTATTTTTTCCTTCATCACCACTCTTGTTTCTCTTCTCTTCCTCCACAGACTTATTATTAGCTGTGTCAGACGTGTGTACTGCATGACACACAACTTTTTCTACTTTTTCTGCACCATTACTTGATTTCCCAACCTTGCTTAATTCACTCACACATTTCAACGTGTTCTCAACTTGTTTTGCAAAAACCATCACTTCATCCAATGGTGGTTCGTCTTTTAAGCAAAGTTCCTCTCTTATCTTGTCACTACAGCATTTTAACACAAACTGATCACGTATTCTCTCTTGCACTAGTTCACCAAATTTGCAACTTGACGCTAACTTCCGGAGAGCAGTCACATAATCTTCAACAGTTTCCTCTTTCCCTTGTTCTCTTAAACCAAAATAATAACATTCAATGATGGTACTCACTTTAGGCAGATAATGTATATCTAACTGCTTAATACATACTTCATACTCATTTAATCCTCTTTGACTCACAGGGCTTATTTGAGGCAAATTCTTCAACACCTCCATCCCCTCACCACCTAGACAGTGAAGCAAAAGTGCCTGTTTCCGCTACACGCTCAAATTTGTCCCACACACTCTGGCATAATCCTCAAATTGTTTCTTCCATTTCTGCCACTTTAGTGGTAGTTCCCCTGGACTTGTCATAAAAAAAGGTGGAGCAGTTACATTTTGCATTCTCCTACCTCTTTTTTTTTACACTTAAAAAAAAAAAATTGCACTCTTATTTTTGTATTTTTCAGTATAATTACTTCTCCTGTTTCTTTTGACACGTACATTTTAAATGTCAATTTTAAACTATATACCAACACAACATATTTTCTTAAATTTCAAATTTAAATACATAAAAATCTTCTTCTCAAAGTTCAGGCAATCCTATAACTGTCAAAATCCTTAGATATTCAAACCTCCTGTGATCTTTTCTCTTAACTCTACTTCCTTTTGTTAACACCTTAAATAGAATGAGGTTTCTTTTAAAAAACGGCAATCTCGTATTATTTTTCCATTAATCCGCTTTTGAAATGACCGCCGACGTCGCCACGTAAACATTGGAGCCGCTTTCCTTTGTTGATGTAGTTTGTTTTCTTCCCGCTGATAAAACTTTACACACAGTCTTATTTCAATGGGAGATGGAGCTCACACTCACGCAAGCTGTATTGTCATGGCGCCTGACTTGAAGCGCAGACAGGCTCTGCATTCCACCTACTTGAGCTTTTCTTCCGCTTGTCTTTTCTGCGCCTCTCTCACCCTCAAACTTGAATTCAGCAATCCACACACATTCCTCTTTCTTCCGCTTGCCAGATCTTCGTTTTTCTCTCTCTTGCAACGCTACATCTCTCTCCGTTTCCTCTTTGATGCACGCCGCTCGCGTGTTCCATTCTTCCTCTCCTTTTCACGATGTTGGGGTTGACTTATCCTTTCCACACGCAATCGTCGCCAGTGTAATAAAGTCGCCACACTGGATAAATGAATAAGATGAACAGAGGTTTTCTTGTCAAACCCCATCCATCGGCGCCTTCAGCCAACTGCCGAAGTAAGAACCCCATCAACACAACACTCCCTGTTCTAACATGGAACCAAGCAACATCACAAAAATACCAACCGCAGAGGGCAGCTCCAGCTTCCAACTGCCTTGGTTGGAACCTTTACCCCATGACATTATGGAACAAGGAAGCAGAACGCAAGTCCAGAGACTATCATGGTTGCAGCCGAGTGTCCGTTTTGCAATTGACCCCCAGGACGTGATAAGAAGCAGCGTTGGATTGGTAACGCGGGCACTCGGGCAATGCCCGAGGGGCCGGCGTCCTAGTTCCAGCTGTGGGCTGCTTTTTTGAGCAGTCTGGGAGCCGACTTGGGTGGTTCCTGCATTGTTCGGATACCGCCAATGGCCCAGTGGGTGCCTGAGTGGCACTTCTGGAGGCAGATGGGCGTCCATTACCTCTTATTTATCCACTGTAAACGAATCCGTGCATTTTTTATTACCCCCTCCTTTTTTTTATTACATTTTGCCGAAACAGTGTTTTGAGGAAAGGCAATATGCAAATGTGGGCCATTGTTTTTAGCGTGCCCGGGCCGATTTTTAATCCCAATCCAACCCTGATGAGAAGGGTTGGGGACGCGGTCTAGTCTTTTGCCTCCTCCTGCGTCGGTCGCCTCCCGGAAGCTGGGCTAGTCACGGTTGGGTTTTCGAGTGCGGGGGCATAAAAGCCGCAGTCGGGAACCCGTCAGGGCCTGCAATTTTATTTTATTTTTGGATGCATACTTACCTTGGTCCCTCAATGGGCTTACCTCTGCTGACTTTCTCCTGTTTTCTGTCAGGTTGCTGACTTTACCTGCTCCCCTTGTAGAGGTTCCTGTTTGGTTTTCGCTGCCTGCTCCTAAGCTTTTGCCTGACACCGGTTTCTTCAGCTGTTTTGGAAGGTTGTTTCTTTCTCTATGCTCCAGTCGGAACAGAGGGCACACAAGTATTTACCTACAACTGACTGATCTTCTAATCTGGTAGGCTGCATACATACAAATCATTTTGGCTATTACTCACCGCTCTGAAGTTGGTTTCCATAACTTTCTTTATGGATATACACTTTTTAGATTCTGCAAAAGGAAGAAAAGACTGTTAATGAATATTGACGGGTACAGTCAGTAAAAGAAGAAAACGCATTCCTTATATTAAATATTTTAGGAGTGACAGTTAAATATTTCTAAGACTTTGTTTTCAGTCATTTTCTTTTGTTTTTGAGAGACATTTTAGGAACAAAGTAATTCCAGTTCTATGTCGCTCCATTTTCCATATTTGGGTATTAATGGGCTTCATTGAAGGTCAGATGGATTAGAATATTGAGTGTTTGTATTATTTAGTGTTCAGAATTACTTTAGTTTTATAGAATTGCATTGCATTTATTAGGTTCCTGTCACTTAAACCCAAGTGGGAACGTGGGAGGTCTTAGATATGAGTGACATGTTATCAGGCCATAAACTGTTCAGAGTGATTCATGTATAAGACAGTGGTGCAGGTCCTAAAACATCTGTTATTTTTGTTTCCAGGCACATGACGTACCTAGAACACCGAAGGAACCCGTAGAGTCAAGGAGTGAAGCAGCTACATTGAATGGACCCTGGAAAGCCCTATTTGTGTTTTCTCCACTCCCCCTTTCCCCTGGGTACTGTTGTTGCTTGGAGGTTTCTTCCAATCCTTGTTGTGGGAGCATGTTCGAGACATGACATAGTCCTTCCATCAGACAGGTCTACAAGCCCGTCTAAGACCACGTTTCTGATGGGCATTATCTTCTGACCCCTCTTTCTCCACACCTCCCACCTTACGAACCTGGACATGTTCCAAACATCGCCATTTTCCAGCCTAACCACATTCTTCATGACGGCCTTCATCACAAAATGCCCCATCCCTTCTTACCAAACCTGGGGGTATATTATCAAGAAACGGCGTTAAAATTACCGCCGCTTTAGCTAAAGCGGCGATAATGGGCTTGATAACATGCCCTGGAGAATTCCAATAGAAGCCCAGGTTCTGGTGTCAACATGGGCTTCTATTGGAATTCTCTGAGGCATATTATCAAGCCCATTATCGCCACTTTAGCGGCAGTTTTCTGCCGCTAAAGCGGCGATAATTTTAACACCGTGCTTGATAATATGCCCCCTGGTCTCTTTACAAACACGTTTTCTCCTTGGACTTGTTGTTAAAATCCAAACTTTCGCTATGTAGACACTTAATTATTAACCTAATAACAACGGATATAACTTTGATGCAAAAAAATACCTAATTATGCTCCAACCACAATATTTAGAATCTCATAAATATTTAATAAAAGACACATAAAATACTAGTAACATTTGTTAGTATAGTTTATCATCCATTGGGCCGGATACATCGCGGGAGACGCAGCGCAAAGGATTGTATTGCCAGCGGTGCTCAGGATTTTCTATCTGCAGCAGGGAGGAGGCGGGAAGCAGCGCGAGAGCCACCAGCGCTACCCGGCCATGCCCCTATGAACCGGATATAGCCTGCAGCTCTTCCCCGGACGCGTGGGCGGCGCCGGGCTGAGGCCGGGCAAAGAGCGGGCTGTCTGTGGCCGTCAGGGGCCGAGGAGGGCCGGGCTGGGCTACCCCCCTAACCTTCTGAAGTTCAGTAAGACGTTTTGGGACATTGTGTTAATGCCAACCCATTGTAGTTCTTTATTCCCTGGCAAGTGCATTGGTGTGTATGCTATTAAATGGCAGGGAAAGGGAAGCGAACAGGGGGGGGGGGGGGTGCGACAGTGACCGGTACTTTAGATCAGTTCATAACCAGAGCTGTTTCGGTCCTAGAACACGAAATCACTTTTACTGAGCGGCGCCTTTCTACTGAACCAATGCATGCCAGACGCTCATCTATTGGCCCATTAGCATTAGTAAAATCCCCTATTAGGCCAGTAGGGCATGGTATTGGTGATTTGCTCCAGCATGGGGATACTGAGGCTAGTCCCATTATGTTATTGGATAGTACGAGGACTACGGAGGCCTTCGGTGCGGCTGCCTCGGTAACCGAGGGTTCTTTAAGAGCTGAAGTAGCCTATCCCCAGACAAGGGCTAGTAACAAAGTAACAAGATCTACTAATCCTAAGAGGAAAAGAGGAGGGGATACCCAAGGTGTGAGGCAGTCGAAAATCCCTAAAACTACGAAAAATACTTCCAAATTGCCTGGTGCTCTATTACTTGATGACTGTCTGGTTCTGGGTGAGGCAAACAAACGTCTCTCTGACCAGCCTCAAACTGGAAAAATGATCTCCCAGATTGAGCAGATGGTGCGATCATTAATACTCCCCCTCCTAGAAAGGGTAAAACTGGTTAATGAAAGAATTGAACGCTTGGAACAAATGATCCTTGATAATTTATGTTCATTAAAAAATGTTGTCAAATTGGCAACTAAAGATAGAGCAAAACCTAATTCCATATCCTTTGACACATCCATGATTCCTGCACCCATTCCCATTGATGATCCTGTTGTGATAACCAAGGTCAGTCTAGGAACTGATCCTCAAAAGGCTCGGGCCAATGCCGACCAAATCAACCGAGGGGCAGGCCAAAAAAGTAATGTATCCGGGGGTAACACCAACAAGGAAAATAAGGGAGTAAGAGAAGACGTAAATCCAGAGATCCATGATAAATCTATTAAATCCTCCATGGTCCATATTCATCTTCCTCCAGATTCCCTTCCTTACGTTGCCGTATTAACTGGTGTCCCCGAAATAAGAGGCGGCAAATCTGAATCCTACCAAGAACTTAAAAACAAAGTGACATTCTGGTTAAATAAGAACAGACCAATTCCCAACAACATGAACGGGAAGATCTTATTTGTTAGAAGGGTCAGTTGGGTGGGATCCAGACCAAAAGATGTTTTGGGTGACTCCATTATTGTCAACTTTAAAGATAGGCGCATAGCGCGTTTTATCTGCGATTGTGCATTCTCTGGGGACTGGTCGGGGATTGGGGTGCACAACCTAAATTATTTTTATAATCTGGCCCCCAATCGAGATGGAAGAATTAGACAGGACTGGGTAGGGAGAGGAATACATTCTGGGTTTACCATTCCCCCCCCCTGATCACTACAATGGTTTGCATAATCTAGATGACCTGGACTGACCGGTGATGGAAGGGCCGAATTTAATAGTCTCTAGGGATGCCACTGTAGCCGGAGATGTGCCCATTGGTGGAGCAGATGTAGTCCATCTGGCCTCACCCAGGATGCCTAACCTGAAAAGGGTCCCAAATTTAAATCTGAACAGGGAGAACCAGAGGCAACACGAAGTAAGCTCTAATACAACCCATCAGGTTATATCGTCAGGATCAGGGGTAGGTACAATGATTTCTTGGAATGTTGCTGGCCTGAAGGTAAAAATGGATTCTCCTGAATGGGTTGAATTCATTGGTAACTTCGATGTCTGCCTTTTTCAGGAGACTTGGTCTTGTGAGCCACAGTTTTTGCTGGGATATTTGAACTTCTATGTTCCAGCAATTAAGGGTCCCAAAGGGCGCCCTATGGGTGGCCTAACAACCTGGGCTCGCCAGGATTTATTTCAGATGGTTAGTGAGATACCAACAGGGTCTCCTGACATCCAACTAGTCAGGTTATCCCTAGGCCCCTTGGGCGATCTGGATATCTATAATCTGTATCTTAGAGGGACCAAGGGGACAAGGTCATGGGTCTTGGCCAATTTGGATTCCCTTATAGACGAGCACTCGAGTGAGAGGGGAGTGCTCGTCGTGGGGGATTTGAATGTAACTTTCGAACCCCTCCTGGATCCAGACTCTGAATGGGGTCTTGATCCTGAGGAAGATCGGCCTTGGGGTATACCCGGCCTTGATCTTGAACCAATCAAAAGGTGGTCAGAGGCTGTAGTCCAGGTAAATGCTCTCTGCTACGAGAAAGGACTGAGGGCAATGAATGGCAGGACGCCGGGGGACAAGACAGGAGTTAGTACATTCGACAATGGCCGCTCTAAAAGTAGGATCGATTATGTCCTCTGTAGCATGAAGCTATGGCAATTCGTCAAAGACATGGTGGTCAAATTAAGAGTTGAGAGCGACCATAATCCTATTTGTGTAACGCACTGGTGGTGGAAGAGTGCCCGAATAAAAGAAGAGGCGATGAAATTCGAGCCACCCGAAGTTGTCCCCTCTAATGATATGCATAGACTCAAGTGGCGCGAGGTTAAGACTAACGAAAAGGTCATTGCTAATATTGACAATGAGCTAGCCAGAGTTATATTGGAACTTGAGGGTGCTATGGCCACCGAGGAAGGTAGCGCACAAGCCACTGGACTACATGATACCTTTTTTGAGCGAATACGTAGGCACTTTCTGAAACCAGCAAGAAAAGATAAAAAGGCTCCACTTAAGCGGTTACGATGGTACGATGGCGATTGCAGGAGAGCCAGAGTTGATCTGGCTGCAGCCCTTTCTAGTGGTCATAATGATTGTGTCCGAAAGGCTAGACAGACATATAAAAAATGTGTTGGGCAGGCTAAAAAGAAATGGGATGAGCTTTATTGGCAAGACTTGAAGGGAGCAAGCTATGCTAGGCACTCAAGATTATTCTGGAATGTCATTAAGTGGAATAGAGGTGGCCTGCCTGATAGACCTTCAAATCATGTCACCCAAGAGGAATGGTTAAAATATTTTAAACCCCAATATGCATGTAACTCTATACCCAATCCCACTAGGGAGACATCTTATGCTTTTTATTGCCAATGTCCTTTTAGTACCGATGATGCTTTAATGGCTTTGGGATCCGTAGCAAGTGGGCGAGCTCCGGGACCAGATGGGGTTCCATCTGATGTCTTTCTCCACAACAAAACTTGTTGGAGCAAGTACATCACACTAGTGGCCAATGCTGTGGCCTTAGGTGCCCCAGTCCCTAAATCATGGGGGGTGCAGTTATAATTCCAGTGTTTAAGAAGGGAGATAAGGTACTACCAGGAAACTACAGACCAATCAGCCTGATAGACAGAATCCAGAAGATTATCGGGAGGAGGGTTTTGAACCTGATATTAGAGTGGATTGAAGATAACAAGATCCTGTCCCCTTTTCAAGATGGTTTTCGTAAACTAACTAGTACAGTGGATCAGGTTTTTCGTTTTGTCCAACTCCACTGGAAGGTAGTCACCCTGGGAAAAGGCAGTCTCTATGTCGCTTTCGTGGACTTAAGAGCTGCCTTTGACCTAGTGCCCCGCCTGCGGCTGTGGGTAGTGTTAAAAAAGCTAGGGCTCCCCATAGAAATCTTGACCCTGGTAAGGAGGCTACATGAATCTAATTTTGCCAAAATACAGTGGGGAGGCCCTGGTGATGTTACTTATGAGTTCCCGGTAGAGCGTGGTGTGCGCCAAGGTTGTACCATGGCCCCCACGCTCTTTTCATTATACATTATCGGGATAGTAGAATGCATGCTTAGCGTCAATACAGATGCCCCAAAGCTGGCTGGAGTTACTACTCCGATATTGATGTTTGCGGATGATACGCTTATCGTATCAAAAACACCGAGTGGTCTGCAAAGAGCTTCGCTAGTGTTTGAAGACTTTTGTCTTGGTCATGGTTTGGAGGTAAACGTGGCCAAAACTAAACTCATGGTTTTTAACCCACATTCAAGCTATAGAGGGAAAAAGTTTTTTATGAACGGGCAACCGCTAGAAATGGTTAATAACTTTGTCTACCTGGGTATGCATGTAACAAAAGATAATAAATGGAGTAAGCATATAGAGATGGCCGCCTTGAAATTTAGACAAATATCGGGAGCCTTATCTAGTGAGCATAAAAAATCTTTCACTAAACCAATAAAACCAGTGCTCCAAGTTTATGAGGCCAAGGCCCTAAGTTCTGTGTTGTATGGGGCTGAGCTATGGGGTTTTGACCAGCTAACTTCTCTAACGGTAGCTGAAAAAAAATTTTCTCTAGTATAACTGGTCTCCCACAGAGTACACCTTTGGTACCTTTGAGATGCGAATTAGGCAGGAAGGCCATTATGGACATAGCTAAACTTCGTCCGGTTCTATACTGGCGGAGGCTCTGGACCACTCCGGAGCTCTCCCTTTACGCCAAAGGTCTCATGGATGTTATAAAATCTGATGTGTTCCATAAGATTGGATGGTTGAGGAACCTCCGTGAGACCTTGATAAAATTGGGTTTGGAGGGGCTGTGGAGTGATCCAGCGGCTGCTCTGTTCCCTTCAAAGAGATCTTTGAGAATGACATATTGGGAACGTGTTGATTATCAAGTATGGAGTAGAGCAAATTCCTCCGGGATGACCGGATGGTATCTGGAGGCAAAAATTACACCCGCTCTAGAACCTTACTGGGACCTGATCACCAAACCTGGAGACAGGAAACTTTATTTTCAGCTTAGAGCTGGTTCTTTACCACTTAGGTCTCTCACAGGAAGATGGTCTAGTGTATGTGAGGAAACATGTCTTGCTTGTGGACTGCAAGCAGAATCAATCGCCCACTTTCTGTTTGTTTGCCCTGCACTTGCTACCCCAAGACGCGTCTGGTTGTCTCCAATGTGTAAAACTCTAGGTACCAGGAGTAGTGCTGTTGCATTAAGAATTTTACGCACAAGCACTTTACCAATCATCTCTATAGCTCTAGCTAAATATTTGGGTTGGGCATGGTTTTTAAGGAAAAAAGCCTTTAAGTAAATACCTGAAGCACTATATAAACGCTGGGACGTGGGTTCTTCCTCCTGTATTATGATATGAACCTTGCTTAATTGACATCTTTTTTTTTTTAGATCTTGTTGATTTTTAAATACTTAAACTTTAATCCTGTAGTCTTTTGACTTGTTTAATGCTTTTTTGAAACTTTTTAAAGTATTTATTGATGGATTTCAAGCATTTTAATGGGCACTAGATGCCATATTTTGTTCTTTGTTTGTGTCTTTTATGATCTTTTAAAATCGAATAAAGACTATGATGATGATGATGATGATGTTTGGTACAAACATAACATAGAAACAAAACAAAGTACAATATTAACAAATGTCACTAGTATTTTATGTGTTATACAAACGGACAGGGTCAAAGCTTATAGAAATACAGCACCAAACTTAACCAAGTAATTGGCCTATCAAATCCAAAGCAAATCTTGGTGCAACGGGTTTAGGATGTGACCCACATACACCCTAAGAAGGTGATATAAAACCAACACTATCCAGAACTAAGACTTAACCCTGCACCCAAGCTAGATATTTAGTATATGATTGTCATATTGCAATTGTACATATTCTAATAATGAAAGGCACACTTTGTACATAAATGAATAGCTTCCCAAAGCAAAAAGTCACAGAAATCTAAATAGTAAATGTAAAAAATTCTTTTAATGTAGAGTTCATAATCCGTTGTTTGATAAAATCACCACACAATTGCTTTGCCTTGCCAACGTGTTTCGTCCCCATGGGACTTCCTCAGGGCTTAATAAGGTGGTTGTTGATTTTATGAATAGGTATAGCTCCAAGGCACCCTTCACAGCAACATTTGTCTGAATTGTATATTAGTATGAATCTCCCCAGACAGACCACAATAGGTCAGTGTAATAAATATCTTATATTGTTCCCAGTATCGGTCAGACCACACAATCTGTTGTGTGTAAGAGTAGCGATTAATAAAATTCACCCCAAAGGGACCACTGTACATCCGTGTAAAGGGTATCTCGTATTGTTCTCTGTGTTGGTCAGACCACACAATATATTTAAGAGTGTCGATATAGCAATGTCGCTCTTTCTGATCGAAAAGAATCCAGGAAGTTCACCAAAGTGTCGGAGTATTTTATGTGTATTTTATTAAACATTCCACTCTGCACCACTCCACTCTATGCCACTCTACTCTGCAACACTATCTATGCCACTGCACTCTATGAGAATGCACTCTACTCTGTACCACTCCAGTCTACGCCAGGGCTCTCTATGCCAATCCACTCTACGCCACTCTATTCTATTCTGCACTCTATGCCACTATAATCTACGTCACTTTTACCATGCACCACTGCACTCCATTCTGAAACAATCTACTCTTGTCACTGCACTCAACACCGCTGCACTCTGTGCCACTCCACTCTGTCCCACTCGACTCTGCAACACTGCTCTCTAGGCCAATCCACTCTGTACCACTCCACTCTACACCAGTGCACTCCACTCTAAGCCATTCTAATCTACTCTGTGCCCCTATAATCTACACCACTGTACTCTACCCTGCACCACTGCACTCTACTCTGAAACAATCCACTCTTGTCACTGTACTCAACGCCACTCCACTCTGTGCCACTCCATTCCATTGTGTACCACTGTACTCTACTCTGTATCACTACACTCTACGCCAACACACTCTATACCATTTTACTCAAACCAAATGCACTCTACGCCTCTGCACTCTGAGCCAATCTACTGTGCACCACTGCACTCTACTCTGAAACAATCCACTCTTGTCACTGTACTCAATGCCACTCCACTCAACGCCACTCCACTCCATTGTGTGCCACTGTACTCTGTATCACTACACTCTACACCAACGCACTCTATATAATTTTACTCAAACCAAATGCACTCTACGCCTCTGCACTCTATGCCAATCTACTGTGCACCACTGCACTCTACACCACTATACTCTGTTCTGCAATGCTTTACGTCATTGTACTATACACCACTGCCCTCTACACCATTGTACTCTACGTCACTGCAATCTACCCCACTCTCTTCTGCTCTGCACCACTGTACTCTATGCAACTCTACTCTGCACTCTATGACAGTACACTCTGTAACACTGCACTCTCTGCCACAGCACTCTCTGCCATTCCACTCTCTGCCACTCCACTCTTTACCACCACACTCTACTCTGCACCACTCTACACCAATGCAGTCTATCCCACTGCACCCTGTGACACTACACTCTGCATCATTCCACTCTATGCCACTCCACTCTACCCTGCACTACTCCACTCTACTCTACACCACTCTACTCTATGCCACTTCACTCTACACCACTCTACTCTGAAACGCTGCAGTCTCTGCCACTCAACTCTATGCCACTTTTCTCTGCACCATTGCCCTCCACGCCATTGTACTCTGTCACTGCAATCTACACCACTCTCTTCTGCTCTGCACCACTGTACTTTATGCAACTCTACTTTGCACTCTGACAGTATACTCTGCACCACTGTACTCTCTGCCACTGCACACTCTGCCACTGGACACTCTGTCACTGAACTCTATGCCACTGCACTCTATGCCACTGCACTCTATACCACCGCACTCTACTCTGCACCACTCTACGCCAATGCAGTCTATGCCACTGCACCCTGCGTCACTACACTCTGCATCACTCCACTCTATGCCACTCCACTCTACCCTGCACTACTCCACTCTACTCTGCACCACTCTACTCTATGCCACTTCACTCTACACCACTCTACTCTGCAACACTGCAGTCTCTGCCACTCAACTCTATGCCACTCTTCTCTGCACCACTGCCCTCTATGCCACTGCACTCTACTCTACACCAGTTTACTGCACTGTACGCCAGTGCACTGTACGTCACTATACTCTACGCCACTCTACTCTGCATCATTGCACTCTGCACCACTGCACTCTACGCCAATCCACTCTAAGCCACTCTAATCTACTCTGTACCACTGCAGTCTGACACTGCACTCCATGACACTGCACTCTACTCTGAAACAATCTACTCTATGCCATTGTACTCTATGCCACCTTATTCCACTGTGCGCCATTCCACTGCGCGCCATTCCACTCTGCTCCACTCTACACTACTGCACTCTACCCTGTGCTATCCATTCCACTGTATTCTATGCCACTGTATTCTATGCCACTGCACTCTATGCCACTGCACTCTATGCCTTTGCACTCTACACCACTTTACCAATACACTGTGCCACTGCACTCTATGCCACTCTACTCTGCACCACTGCACTGTACTCCACTACACTCTACAGCACTCTATTCTACGCCATGCCACTCTACACCATTTTACTCACCACTTTTCTCTGCACCACTCTACACCCATGCACTCTACGCCACTCTACACCACTGCACTCTACAACACTCTACTTTGCAAATCTGCACTCCCCACCACTGAACTCTACGACAATCTACTCTGCACTACTCTACTCTGCACCATTCTAGTCTACGTCACTCCACTATAAACACTCTACTATATACTGTGCACCACTCCAGTCTATGACACTGCACTTCTCGCCACTTCACTCTGTGCCTCTCTCCTCTACATCACTCTAACCTATGCCAGTGCACTTTACCTCTCTCTACTATGCACCCCTGCACCCCACGCCACTGCACTCTATGTCACTACCCTGCCCATTCCACTCTACCCTGCACAACTCTACTCTATGCCACTTCACTCTACTCTGAAACAATCTACTCTACGCCCCTGCATTCTACCCCACTCTACTCCACGTTGCCCTCTACACTGCACCACTCCACTCTTCTCTGCACCATTCCCCTCTACGCCACTTCACTCTACTTGGACACAATCTACTCTATGCCACGGCACTTTATGCTGCACTACTCTTCACCACTCTACTCTACGCCATTGTACGCCAATGCACCCAACACCATTGTACTCAAAACCAATGCACTCTATGCCACCTACTCTGCGCCACTGCACTCTATGCCACTCTATTCTGCGCCACTGTACTGTTCGCCACTCTACTCTAAATCACTGCACTCTACACCAATGCATACAACACCACTTTACTCTAAATCAATGCACTCTATGCCACTGAACTCTATGCCAACTACTCTGCACCACTGCACTCTATGCCACTGCACTCTACTCCACCTACTCTGCGCCACTGCACGTTATGCCACTCTACTTCGTTCTGCGCAACTCCACTCTACACCACTGCAGTCTAAGCAACTGGGTTCTATGCCAATGCACTCTATGCTGCGCCACTCTAAGCCACTTTACTGTACTCTACACCACTCTACTCTGTGCCACTGCACTCTTCGCCACTGTACTCTAAACCAATGCGCTCTACACCAATACACTCAACACGACTTTACTCTAAACCAATGCAATCTATGCCACTGAACTCTATGCCAACTATTCTGCACCACTGCACTCTATGCCACTATACTCTACTGTGCAACACTATATGCCTTTGCGCTCTGTCATGCCACCACTGTATTCTACGCCACTGCTGTCTGCACCACTCTACACCACTCTACTCTGCATCGCTCAAACTCTATGCTACTTTACTCTACACCACCGTACTCCATACACTCGGACACTCTACTCTGCAAGACTGCACTCTCCGCCACTAAACTCAACACCACTCTGCCCTGCACCACTGCACACTACGCCACTGCATGCTAGGCCACTACATGCTATGCCACTCCACACCATTTTGCTTACATCACTGCATTCTACACCACTCTATTCTACATGCAACACTACTCTACACCAATGCACTGTAAGCCGCTGCACTCTACACCTCTGCACTCTATGCCACTGCACTCTACTCTGCACCACTGAACTCTACGCCACTCTACTGCACTCTACTTCAATGCACTCCACACCACTACATTCTGCATCACTCAACGCCAGTCTAATCTATTCTGCACCACTGAACTCCATGCCACTGCACTCTACACCACTCTACGCCACTGCATTCTACACCTCTGTATGCTGCCAGACCACATCTGCAGCGCTGGGTCAAGCTCTGAAGGCCACATCGGGACTAATCTCCTGGTTTGGAAACCCCAATCTACAGCCTGGTGTCCTGAGCTAGAGGCCACATCTGCTGTGCTGGGTCAAGCCCTGGAGGCCACATCTGAAGTCATCTCCTGGTTTGTAGCCCCCTCAGTACAGCCTTGTATCCTGAGCTAGAGGCCACATCTGCAGTGCTGTGGAGGCCACATCTGGAGTTACATCCTCGTTTGGTCCTGAGCTAGAGGCCATATCTGCTCGCTGGGTCAAGCTCTGAAGGCCACATCTGGAGTAATCTCCTGGTATGGAGACCCCTAACTAAAGTCTTGTAACCTGAGCTAGAGGCCACATCTGCAGTGCTCTGGAGGCCACATCTGGGGTAACCTCCTGGTATGGAGGCCCCTAACTACAGCCTTGTATCCTGAGCTAGAAACCAGATCTGCAGTGCTCTGGAGGCCACATCTGGAGTTACGTCCTGGTTTGGAGACTCCTAACTACAGCCTTGTATCCTGAGCTAGAGGCCATATCTGCAGCGCTGGGTCAAGTTTGGAGGCCACATCTGAAGTAATCTCCTGGTTTAGAGGTCCCTAACCACAGCATTTTATCCTGAGCTAGAGGCCACACATGCAGTATCCTGGAGGCCACATCTGGAGCTACCTTCTGGTTTGGAGGCTCCTAACTACAGCCTTGTGTCCCAAGCTAGAGGCCAGATTTGCAGTGTTGGTTCCGCTCTGTTGGCCACATCTGGAGTAATGTGGTTTGGAGAACCTTATCTACATCCTTGTGTCCTGAGCTAGAGGCCCCATCCGCAGTGCTGGGTCAAGCTCTGGAGGCCACATCTGGAGTAACTCCTGGTTTGGAGACCCCTATCTACATCCTTGTGTCCCAAGCTAGAGGCAAGATTTGCAGTGTTGGGTCTGCTCTGTTGGCCGCATCTGGAGTAATCTGGTGTGGAAACCCTTATCTACATCCTTGTGCCCTGAGCTAGAGACCACATCCACAGTGCTGGGTCAAGCTCTGGAGGCCACATCTGGAGTAACTCCTCGTTTGGAGACCCCTATCTACATCCTTATGTGCTGAGCTAGACGCCACATTAGCAGTGCTGGGGCAAGCTCTGGAGGCCACATCTGGAGAAACATCCTGGTTTGGAGGCCCTTAAATACAGCCTTGTGTCATGAGCTAAAGGCCACATCTGCTTTGCTGGCTCAAGCTCTGGAGGCCACATCTGGAGTAATCTCCTGGTTTGGTGGCCCCTAACCGCAGCCTTGTGACCTGAGCTGGAGGCCACATTTACAGTGCTGGGTCAAGCTCTGGAGGCCACATCTGGAGTAAGCTCATTGTTTGGAGGCCCCTAACCAAAAGTCTTGTATCCTGAACTGCAGCCACATCTGTCGTGCTCTGGAGGCCACATTTGGAGTTACCTTCTGGTTTGGAGGCCCCTAACTACAGCCTTGTGTCTCGAGCTAGAGGCCACATCCACAGCTATGGGTCAAGCTCTGGAAGCCCCATCTGGTGTAACCTCCTGGTTTGGAGGACCCTAACTACAGCCTTGCATTGTGTGCTAGAGGCCACATCTGCAGTGCTGGGTCCTGTTCTGTAGGCCACATCTGGTGTCATCCCCTAGTTTGGAGACCCCTAACTACAGCATTGTATCCTGAGGTAGAGGCCACATCTGCAGCGCTCTTGGGCAACATCTGGAGTAACCTCCTGGTTTGGAGGCCCCCAAATACAATCTCGTATCCTGAGCTAGAGGCCACATCTGCAGCGCTGGGTCCAGCTCTGGAGGCCACATCTGAAGTAATCTCCTGGTTTGGAGACCTCCTAACTACAGCATTGTATCCTGAGCTAGAGGCCATATCTGCAATGGTTTGGAGGCCACATCTGTAGTAACCTCCTGGTTTGGAGGGCCCTAACTACAGCCTTGTATCCTGAGCTAGAGGCCACATCTGCAGTTAAGGGTCAAGCTCTCGAGGTCACGTCTGGACTAATTTTCTGGTTTGGTGGCCTCTGACCACAGCCTTGTATCCTGAGTCACAGCCACATCTGCAGTTCTCTGGAGGACACATCTATAGCAACCCCATGGTTTGAAGCCCCCTAACTACAGCTTTGTATCCTGACCTAGAGGCCAGAACTGCATTGCTGGGTCCAGCTCTGGAGGCCACATCTGGAGTAATCTCCTGGTTTGGAGACCCCTAACTACATCCTTGTGTCCCGAGCTAGAGGCCACATCCTCAGCGCTAGGTCATTCTCTGGAGGCCACATCTGGAGTAACCTCCTGGTTTGGTGGCTCCTAACCAAAAGCCTTGTATCCTGAGCTACAGCCACGTCTGCAGTGCTCTGGAGGCCACATTTGGAGTTACCTCCTGGTTTGGAGGCCCCTAACTACAGCCATGTGTCTCGAGCTAGAGGCCACATCCGCAACTATGGGTCAAGCTCTGGAAGCCAGATCTGGTGTAATCTCCTGGTTTGGAGGATCCTAACTACAGCCTTGCATCATTTGCTAGAGGCCACATCTGCAGCGCTGGGTCCTGTTCTGGAGGCCAACTCTGGAGTCATCCTCTAGTTTGGAGCCCCTAACTACAGCATTGTATCCTGAGCTAGAGGCCACATCTGCAATGCTCTGGTGGCCACATCTGGAGTAAACTCCTGGTTTGGAGGCCCCTATCTACAATCTTGTATCCTGAGCTAGAGGCCACATCTGCAGCACTGGATCCAGCTCTGGAGGCCACATCTGGAGTAATCATCTGGTTTGGAGACCCCTTACTACAGCCTGGTGTCCCGAGCTAGAGGCCGCCTCCGCAGCACTGAGTCAAGCTCTGGAGGCCACATCTGGAGTCATCTGGTTTGGAGGCCCCTAACTACAGCATTGTATCCTGAGCTAGAGGCCAGATTTGCAGTGTTGGGTCCACTCTGTTGGCCACATTCGGAGTAATCTGGTTTGGCGACCCTTATCTACATTCTTGTGTCCTGAGCTTGAGGCCACATCCGCAGTGCTGGGTCAAGCTCTGGAGGCCACATCGGGACTAATCTCCTGGTTTGGAAACCCCTATCTACAATCTTGTGTCCTGAGCTAGAGGCCACATCTGCTGTGTTGGGAAAAGATCTGGAGGCCATATCTGGAGTAACTCCTGGTTTGGAAACCCCTATCTACATCCTTATGTCCTGTGCTAGAGGCCACATCCGCAGTGCTTGGTCAAGCTCTGGAGGCCACATCTGGAGTAATCTCCTGGTTTGGAGGCCCCTAACTATAACCTTGTGTCCTGAGCTACAGGCCACATCCGCAGTGTTTGGTCAATCTCTGGAGGCCACATCTGTAGTAATCTCCTGGTTTGGTTGCTCCTAACCAAAAGCCTTGTATTCTGAGCTACAGCCACATCTGCAGTGCTCTGGAGGCCACATTTGGAGTTACCTCCTGGTTTAGAGACCCCTGTCTACAGCCTTGTGTCCTGAGCTAGAGGCCACATCTGGAGTAATCTCCTGGTTTGGAGATCCCTATTTACTGCCTTGTGTCCTGACTAGAGACCACATCCGCAGCGCTGGGTCAAGCTCTGGAGGCCACATCTGGAGTAATCTCCTGGTCTCGAGGCCACATCTGCACTATTATGTACCTTTCTGGAGGCCACACTTCTAAAACATAAAGGCAGGCTGTTTGAAGATGAGCAACGAAAATAGTGAAAGGTGCAAATCAGGAAGAAGTCCAGTGAGGAGGCGGTGAATAATGTGAGTGTGAACAATGGCGTGGAGGGGGCATGGCTTCACATTCAAGTAACTGGTCATCTCACAAGTCTAGAAGAAAATAGAGTCTCAGAAGCAGAAAATACTTCTAAAAAAACATGAAATGAACACATTAAAGAGCTTCCAGCAGAGACAGCGTACACAAAAACAGCAACATTTTTAGGGCGAGCCTAGTGGCAGTGCGCATGCGGTGCTCGCTCTGCGAGGCAAGCTGTATTGGGATATTGCAGTGGAAGCCCCGCCCACTCTCCGTCCATATTTGTCATTGTCTTTTGTCATTGTCCTTCGAAAATGCTGGCTTCCCATTTATTATGAGGCTTGTTAGTCCCGCCTGGGTACCGCCTTGTCGCCATTTGTTACCGCCCATAAGGATTGGATCTTTTACTTGGCTCGTTACATGGTCTGCTTTATCTACTGGGTGAGCACTATTTTGTTTATGCGGAGCTGCTTCAGGGACACCGCACTCCGTTTATTTTTATTTTTTTAAACTTTACCCAGCTGAGTGTGGCGCCTGCTTTCGGAACACCGCGCTCAGTTTAAATGTTATATTTAAAATTTGGATGTGGAGCGCGGCTCCCGCCTCAGGAACACCGTGCTCTGTTTATTTTGATTTCTTTTAACTTTACCCAGCATTCAAGAATGTTTCTGTTCAGTTGCCCAATCAGCCACCCGCTTCGAAGTTAAGGTGATTCAAGATGGTGGAATGTTTCCCAGCTCTACCTCACATTATATCTATCCAATTTTGGGTACAGTGTTTACGGTGACTCACACGAATGAAGGAGGTTTGTTCTTGAGTGGATTTCAAGGTTAGCCATAGTGAAACAGCTGTGACATGTTATGGCCATTCTTAAAGGGCTCCTGGTGCCGTGCATAAAGACACGATTTGCGGGAGCAGCGGAGACTTCAGTTCTCACAGGGACTGCAATCAGTTCTATGTCAGGACCGGAGGCTCCGATTATGCTTCTCATTTTCTTTACTGAAAATTCTCAGCAGCCAATCAGATAAAAGTAAAAACAAATAAACACTACAATACCCATGAACACTCGCTGGGTATCACATGATAACCATAGAGTAAACCCCTATATAAGGAGTACAAGAGAATACCATATCCTCTTTCTTTGCTGCTCCGCAGTCAGTTAAGTGCTTTTACTTATATGTATCTCTGTTGTTTGCTTTATGCTTTGCTGTGTGTTTCCAGTTTATTCTGCTGATGCGATTGACTCTCTGCTGGTGCAATTGTCTACCATTGCTTATTACTATTGTCTGGCATGCGCGTGTGTTGCGCTGATATTGCTTTCCTTGTGCCGCAATTCAGCTTTGTTGTACTCCGTCTATTCTGACCGCTCTCTTTGTTGCTTGCAGTACGCGCGTGTAGCGCTGCTGTTCCTTCTTTTCCAAATGTTCCTTTTGTGAGTTTTTCTAGTTGTTGGACAGGCCTCACAGACGGCTTGCTCCCTCCCCGCTCGACAGGGCCCGAACTCCGGCCCACCTGGCATATCCCCACGACAAGCACCTGTACTCCGTCTCCCGACGGACCCTCTGCCCTCGGACCCCTACTCATCACGGGGTCCAGCCCCACCGGCTTCCCCGGCCGGGTCAAGCCGCCATCGGGGGCCCTGCACCACGCGGCCGCATGGCCTCCCCTCGACCCTAACCCCGGGCCTGGCCGGCCCGACATCCCGGCACCACCATCCACCCAGGAGGTGAGCGGACCACTTGGCAAGTCAATGGGAGAACGAACTGTCAAGGGCTCTCCCCCGCCAGGTGCCGATCGCCCCCAGCTCCCCCAGGCACTGGCTCCACCCCCTGCTGGGTGTCTGGACACCTTCATCCCGGACCCTCCGACCTCCAAGTGCGAGGGTCCGGACATCAAAGGGCACCAGCCCTATAACTGAGGCAGCTCCGGAGCAGGAAGGCAGTTGTATCCTGGAGTCGAGAGACACCGAGTGAACTCAACCTTGACGGTCTACTGGCGCTGCCGTAGCCCGCTCTTGTGAACCATCGTCCTGCCTGCTGGCGCTGCCGCGGCCTTCTGCAACAGTCATCTTCCTGGGACCTGCTGGCGCTGCCGCGGCCCGTTGTAACGACCATCCTCACCGGGACCTGCTGGCGCTGCCGCGGACCGTATATCTCCCGGGGACCTGCTGGCGCTGCCGCGGCCCGTTGTAACGACCATCCTCACCGGGACCTGCTGGCACTGCCGCGGACCGTATATCTTCCGGGGACCTGCTGGCGCTGCCGCGGCCCGTTGTATCGACCATCCACACCGGGACCTGCTGGCGCTGCCGCGGCCCGTACCACCTAACCACCAAGCTCGAGGATTGTGAGCTCATCATCATCTCATCAGAACTACCTGATTGGTAAATAGACTGCCCCGCTACCCCCTTCCCTACCTTGCGAGACTCTAATCGAGGGGACCCCTGAGTCCAGACCTCCTTGTACCATTCAACCGTACCTTAAATAAGTGCTTATAAAGAACGCTGAACCTTATCCGTGTGTGATATCTGTCTGTGGGGGGGGGAAGTTACTTGTCTGTACGATCGCTGGAGACGGCTCTCCCCGGAGACCTCTCCTCCTGACCCCGGCCGACCCTCCCGGTCCGTCTACCTTTTCTAACATTGGTGGCCAGCGGCGCGATCCGAATCAACGCGTAATCGTACAGAGAGTAGCTCACCCCACGACAAAACACGATGTCGACCAAAGATAGCAGCTCCACCGAGAAGTTCCAAATGGAGAAATTAGAAGAATACAACCACCGCGAACTGAGACAATTTTGCATAGAACTTGGCATTGCTACCACCGGCCTGAGTACCAAGGATGATCTAAAGCGCGCTCTTGAGTCATGGACAGAAACTGGGGTCGCAGGACCCTCCGACCAAAGCAGCGTCACACCAGACCAAAACAGCATCACACCAGAGTGGAACGCCACGGCTCCCGAGGAACGGGGAACGGGCCTCTCGCAGGAGGAGATACGAGAAAGAGACAGAGTCAGATTACACGAATTAGAGATGGCACGACTCAAGATGGATGGGGAACTCAAGTTAGCTGAACAGAAACTCAACCTCGAGCATATGCGGCTTCGAGAGGAACGAGAAGAAAAGCAGAGACAGAGAGAGCTGGAAGAGAAAAAAATAACGCTCGAGCACGAGCGCCGACTGGCGGAAATAGAACTGCGCAAACAGAATAAGGAACTGGGGGTGCCTGAGCGACCACACACCCCGGGGCCAATTGAGAAAAAAGTTCACATCCCCAAGGATGTGGTCCGCGAGTATGTCCGAGAAGACGACATACAACAGTGGTTTAAAGCCTATGAGATCGCAATGACCTCCCACCGGATCGACCGGAGTGATTGGGGAGCCGGACTTTGGGGGAGATTTATCAACGAGGGTCGCGATGCCCTACTACAGCTCCCCGATCACCAAATGTCGTCCTACGACCACATGAAGGCTGCCCTCCTCGCCCGCTACGGCCTCACGCCCGAGATGTACCGCCAGAGGTTCCGAGACTGCACCCGGATCCCAGGTACAACTTGGGTAGAATACGTGAACTATTTCAGCCGGGCCTTCGAGGGTTGGATCAAGGGAAGTCAGGTCACCACCTACGAACAACTCTTCAACCTTATGGTATGGGAGCACCTGTCAAACAACTGTTTCGTCGAGCTCAGGCAGCACCTACTCGACAGTAAGCTGACTGACCCCCGGCAGCTCGCCGCCGAAGCTGACCGATGGGAAAGCACCCGAGTGGGCCGGAGAGGGCCACACGAGCAGAATCGAAGCAACCAAAGCCAGCACCGTCCTCGGGGTGGAGGAGGAGGCCAGGGGCGAGGGAGAGACGCCTTGCCGGCAACCCCCGTGGCCAGCACCCCGCCTCCGGCCGGCCGGAGCAACCCCCCGTTGCGTCCTGGGTTCCGGGCCAACGTCACGTGCCACCGATGCCAGCGAGTCGGCCACTACGCCAATGACCCGAGCTGCCCGCAGAACCAAACACCCAAGCCCCGCCAGGTAGCTGCCGCTGCCCTCGGGGAAGAGCAATCATCGGAGGGACCCGAAGAGTATGAGCCGGCCCAGCAAGGGTGGGAACCGGCCGCCATGGTCCTGGCATGCTTAGGGGGAAGAGACATGGTTCCGCGGGCTCCCCTACCCGCCAACACCAGAAAATACGGTCAGTGGGTGACCATTAATGGACAGAGAGCCGAGGCCTTGCGTGACACCGGCGCCAGCGTGACGGCCGTCCGCTGTCACCTGGTAAAGCCCGAGCAGATCCTGCCGAACATTCTCTGCCCCGTCCGCTCGGCGGATAACTCTGAGAGCATGTGTAAGATGGCCTGCGTCCCGTTTGAATGGGGAGGGGTCTCCGGCCTACTGAAGGTGACGGTCCGGGACGATGCCCCCGTGGACTGCCTCCTGGGGAATGACCTCGAGAGTTCCCCGTGGGCCACCGTCGAGAAAAGAGAGCACTTGGGGATGCTGGGCCTCCCGGACTGGGCCTGCGTAACCACCCGATCCATGGCCGCCCGTGCCGCCCCCCGATCAGAAGAAACCGAATGGCCAGCACCTCCGCCCCCGGTTGCCCCCGTAGAGGACAACGGCGAGTCCGACCTCCCGGACCCGACTACCGAAGAAGACGCGCAACACCAGGACCTCCCGGATCTGGCTCAGTGGCGGCAAGAAGGGGGGCCCACCCAAGAACAGTTCCGCCAGGAACAAAAGACCTGTCCCTCCCTCGAGGGACTCCGCCAACAAGCCAGCACCCAAAACGCCGGGGGCACCACCGGAACCCACTGGGTCTACTGGGATAACGACCTGCTCTACAGCGAGCAAAGAATCGCCGAGCTGGGGGCCGGTCGAGTTCTGGTGGTACCGCTCCGCTTCCGAGACTTTCTGCTCAACCTGGCCCACGACGTCCCCCTGGCTGGACACCTGGGCCAGGACAAAACGTACAGTCGCCTGGTGACCCACTTTTTCTGGCCAAAAATGAGGAATGACGTCCTGAACCACTGCCGATCTTGCCCCACGTGCCAAGCCAGCGGGAAGAGTGGTCGGAAGCTGAAAGCCCCTCTGCAACCCTTCCCTGTGGTCACCACCCCGTTCGAGAGGGTGGGGATAGACATTGTGGGACCTCTGGACCCCCGCACGGCGCAAGGACACAGGTTCATCTTGGTACTAGTGGACCATGCCACCCGCTACCCCGAGGCGGTGCCCCTACGGACAGTGACCGCTCCGGTGGTTGGCCGGGCCCTGATGGGGATCTTCTCCCGGGTAGGCTTCCCCCGAGAAGTCGTCAGCGACCGAGGTACGAATTTCATATCCAAATACATGAAGTCCCTCTGGCAACAATGCGGGGTCACCTACAGATTCACGACCCCCTATCACCCCCAAGGGAACGGACTAGTGGAGCGTTTTAACCGCACTCTCAAAGGGATGATTGGGGGATTGGAAGAGCCTCTCCGTCGCCAGTGGGATGTACTGCTCCCGTGCCTCCTCTTCGCCTACCGAGAAGTTCCCCAGAAGTCCCTCGGTTTTAGCCCCTTTGAACTCCTCTACGGGCACCCTGTGCGAGGGCCCCTCAGCCTAGTCAAGGAAGGTTGGGAGATGGCCCCCCTCACGACCCCTCCAGACGTCTTCAAATACATCCTGGCCTTACGAAACCAGACCCGGCGCTTCAGGGAGATGGCCAAGGCGAACCTCGAGGCCAGCCAGGAGGACATGAAGAGGTGGTATGATCACAATGCCTCCTCCGTTGAATTCGAGCCTGGGCAGCAAGTATGGGTGATGTCCCCCACCGAACCATGTGCCTTGCAGGATAAGTGGACGGGGCCCTTCAAAGTGGTCGAGCGCAAAAGCCCCGTCACTTACCTCATCGACATGGGGTCTTCCCGGAACCCCCTTCGGGTCCTCCACACCAACCGGCTCAAACCACACTTTGTGCGATCCGAACTAAGCCTCTTGATGGCTACAGACAGTGGCACGGAAGAAGACTCCGAGCCCCTCCCGGATCTCCTGAAGACTCAGGAGAAGGACGGCTCCGTGGACGGGGTCCGGCTCTCTGACGCCCTCACTTCGGAGCAACGCCAGGACTGCCGGGACCTCCTGCTGCAGTTCGCTGCCCTGTTCTCCCTCACCCCCGGGGTCACCCCCTGGTGTCTGCACGACGTAGACACCGGGGACAGTCCCCCTGTCCGGCACCGGGCCTACCGCGTACCAGATCGGGTACGGGCCTGCATACAGGAGGAAGTGGCCAAGATGCTCACGATCGGGGTCATCAAGCCCTCGGACAGTCCCTGGGCCAGTCCGGTCGTATTAGTTCCCAAGGCCGCTGCCCCCGGCTCCGTCCCTGAACTGAGATTCTGCGTCGACTACCGGGGCTTGAACGCTGTCACCCGGACCGACGCTCATCCCATCCCCCGAGCAGACGAGCTGATCGACCGGCTGGGTGCCGCCCGCTACCTTAGTATCTTCGACCTAACGGCGGGCTACTGGCAGATCGGCCTCACACCCAGGGCCCAGGAACGGTCAGCCTTCTCTACCCCCGATGGCCACTATCAATTTAAGGTCATGCCCTTTGGCATGAAGAATGCCCCCGCCACGTTCCAACGCCTTGTGAACCAGGTCTTGGCGGGACTTGAAGAATTCAGCGCTGCCTACCTGGACGATATCGCTGTATACAGCCGCCACTGGTCCGACCACCTCCGTCACCTCCAGGAGGTCCTACACGCCCTCCAGCGGGCCGGCCTCACCATTAAGTCCGGCAAGTGCCAGATTGGCCAAGGGTCTGTGACCTACCTTGGGCACCAAGTGGGGAGCGGGCTGGTGGCCCCACTACAACTTAAGATTGCTGCCATCCAGTCCTGGCAGCCCCCCGTTACCCAGACCGAAGTCCGAGCCTTCCTGGGGCTCACCGCTACTACCGGCGGTTCGTGAAGGACTACGGCAGCATCGTGGGGCCCCTCACGGGTCTCACATCCAAGAACCAACCGAAGCGGGTCAACTGGACTCCTGATTGTCAAGCGGCCTTCGAGGAGCTGAAGGCCGCCCTGTGCACCGCCCCGGTGCTCCAGGCCCCCGATTACAGTCGGGAATTTGTGGTGCAGACCGACGCCTCCGACCACGGCATCGGAGCCGTCCTCTCTCAGTTGAACCCCGAAGGTCATGACCAGCCGGTGGCCTTCATCAGTCGACGTCTCCTGGCCCGAGAACAGCATTGGAGCACCATCGAGAGGGAGGCATTTGCAGTAGTGTGGGCCCTCAAAAAGCTCCGACCCTATCTCTTCGGTACCCACTTCCGGGTACAAACCGACCATCGACCCCTGCAATGGCTGATGCAGATGCGGGGGGAAAACCCAAAACTCTTGCGCTGGTCCATTTCCCTGCAGGGAATGGACTTCACCGTGGAGCACCGACCAGGCCAAGACCACGCCAACGCGGATGGCCTGTCCCGCTTTTTCCGCCTCGACGAAGAGAGTCCCCAAGGAGATGGGTGACTCTCCCCGCCTTCAGCTGGGGGGGACGCATGTTGGACAGGCCTCACAGACGGCTTGCTCCCTCCCTGCTCGACAGGGCCCGAACTCCGGCCCACCTGGCATATCCCCACGACAAGCACCTGTACTCCGTCTCCCGACGGACCCTCTGCCCTCGGACCCCTACTCATCACGGGGTCCAGCCCCACCGGCTTCCCCGGCCGGGTCAAGCCGCCATCGGGGGCCCTGCACCACGCGGCCGCATGGCCTCCCCTCGACCCTAACCCCGGGCCTGGCCGGCCCCGACATCCCGGCACCACCATCCACCCAGGAGGTGAGCGGACCACTTGGCAAGTCAATGGGAGAACGAACTGTCAAGGGCTCTCCCCCGCCAGGTGCCGATCGCCCCCAGCTCCCCCAGGCACTGGCTCCACCCCCTGCTGGGTGTCTGGACACCTTCATCCCGGACCCTCCGACCTCCAAGTGCGAGGGTCCGGACATCAAAGGGCACCAGCCCTATAACTGAGGCAGCTCCGGAGCAGGAAGGCAGTTGTATCCTGGAGTCGAGAGACACCGAGTGAACTCAACCTTGACGGTCTACTGGCGCTGCCGTAGCCCGCTCTTGTGAACCATCGTCCTGCCTGCTGGCGCTGCCGCGGCCTTCTGCAACAGTCATCTTCCTGGGACCTGCTGGCGCTGCCGCGGCCCGTTGTAACGACCATCCTCACCGGGACCTGCTGGCGCTGCCGCGGACCGTATATCTCCCGGGGACCTGCTGGCGCTGCCGCGGCCCGTTGTAACGACCATCCTCACCGGGACCTGCTGGCGCTGCCGCGGACCGTATATCTTCCGGGGACCTGCTGGCGCTGCCGCGGCCCGTTGTATCGACCTTCCACACCGGGACCTGCTGGCGCTGCCGCGGCCCGTACCACCTAACCACCAAGCTCGAGGATTGTGAGCTCATCATCATCTCATCAGAACTACCTGATTGGTAAATAGACTGCCCCGCTACCCCCTTCCCTACCTTGCGAGACTCTAATCGAGGGGACCCCTGAGTCCAGACCTCCTTGTACCATTCAACCGTACCTTAAATAAGTGCTTATAAAGAACGCTGAACCTTATCCGTGTGTGATATCTGTCTGTGGGGGGGGGAAGTTACTTGTCTGTACGATCGCTGGAGACGGCTCTCCCCGGAGACCTCTCCTCCTGACCCCGGCCGACCCTCCCGGTCCGTCTACCTTTTCTAACACTAGTGCTTGCTGAGCCTTGGGAGCGCTGATTGCCTCCCCGGGCGCGAGGTGCCCGCGTCTTCGTTGTGGAGTGGGAGATTCGGGGTGAGGACGCGCGTCGCTTTCGACGCACAGTCCTCTTTCTGGCTTTATGGGCGGCTCGTTCAACGCATGCACGGCGGCCATTTCTTACCCGTTTTCTTGTGTAAACATCGGGTTTGAGAGAGCGCGGGAGCAGCGCTGAACCTGCTCGTTGTCCACTTGCCTGTGTCAGCCCCAGCGACCCCCAATTCTTGCAAATTATTGAATGTGGGCAGTATAATTATAGCATAGGCATTGCCTAGAGTGGTTTTTTCTGGGCAAGCCCTCCCTCCACGTTTTATTACATTAGCACACACTGTACTTCCTGTTTTTGTTGTGCATTGGCTTGTCTGGGGTTCACCACTCCCCCTATTACCCACTGGATCTTCCTCACTTATTTCCTGTGGTGTTTTCCATGCGGACAGTGCATATTAACTCCATTTTTTCTCCCCCGGTGGATATATCTGTCACTTTTCAGTGCCACTATGTCAGATTATTATTATGATGAGGATTATTTTGAGGAGGGCCCCTCTGGGTCTCTGGAGCATGAGCTTGTTGAGGCTCTTGATGTGGGAGTTCAACACTCCGTTAATAAAGCCATGGTCAGGGCTATTGAACCTTTGAAACGCCATGTATGTAATTACGCCCTACAGCAAGGATGACTTCCGGGCTCTGCTACACGTTCTACCTCTGGTGGAAAGGGTTCCAAGAAACCTCACTCTTCTGACTTTGCAAAGTTAGCGAAAGCCTTGTCTTCTGACCATACCTATGGTGCCTCCTCCAAGGACGTACTTTCTGATTCACCCAAAGGCAATGATGGTGATACCTCTTCTGATACTACTTTGGAACCAGAGGTTTCTCCTCCGCCTGCTAAAAAACAGCGTAAGGAGCGCTTTGTAGATGCGCCTTCCCATTCAACATTGCTTACCTTTGATCCCACTGAGATTGTCCACCCTAACTCCTCGTCTTGGCTTCCCTCTCCTGAGGTTGCTGCCTATGTTCAGTCCCATATTCGCCAGGTATTTGATAAGGATGTGAGGGCGCGTTTGCTCTCGGAATGTCCTAGGCCGGACTTGGCTGACAAGGTGGTTGACACACCGGAGGTGGATCCCTCCATGCTCACTTACCTCAAAAAATATTCTAAAGATCCTAAGAAAGGCATTGATTGAGCATGGAGGTCTTGTCAAGATAAGTTACTTGATTTGACAGGTCCTCTTAAGAAAATGTTGGACCTAGGCTTTAAATCAAAGGCCTCAGGGGATGTAGTTGATCCGGATGATCTGATGGGATGGGCTCAACGGGCCATTTGTCAATTGCACAACGCAAACTGCGCCATGTCTTGCGAGCGCCGTCGCTCTATCCTCTTGAAGCTCGCCCCGAAATTAGCAGAGCTCTCTACCTCTGAATCTGGTCCTTTGGCTCAGGGTCTCCTTTTTGGTCAGCCTTTTCTAAAATAACTGACAAAGTTTGTTGCTACCTTTAGTGGTCTCAACAAAGCGCAGGGTTCCCTCAAGCGGGCCTTCTGTCCAGTTTTTGGGCGGGTCGGACGATATTGTGGGCGGTCGTTCGGCCGTGGTTTTCAGCAAGGCGCCCACAGAGGCTGTAACTCCCAACGTGGCAGATTCCAGGATTCCAACACCAACTCCTCCGCTAACTTCTATCCCACACGCGGAGCTAGGAACAAGTTCAGGAAAGGCCGTTATGCGGGTAACCAAGGAGGTCAAAACG
This sequence comes from Triturus cristatus, assembly GCF_964204655.1. Lineage (NCBI taxonomy): Eukaryota > Metazoa > Chordata > Amphibia > Caudata > Salamandridae > Triturus > Triturus cristatus. The sequence continues at coordinate 54,660,093 of NC_140594.1, forward strand.
ATGCCACAGCTTCAGGTGAGCTTGATTTCCTTTCCTTTTCGGAGGTGCAATTGGGGGGCAGGATAAAAAAAATTCTCCACAATTGGCAAAAAATCTCGCAGGATGCATGGATCCTGGACATGGTGCAGGGCTACAAAATAGAGTTTTTCCATTTCCCCTCTCAAACTCTCCCTCCACGACCAATGCTTTTTTCCCTTCAAGATCAGACCTTCATATCCAACAAGATTGAATCTCTGCTTCAAAAAGGGGCCATTGTGCAGACGTCTCGTCATCCCCAGGGTTTCATCAGCAACATCTTTCTGGTGCAGAAGAAGGGGGTGGATCCAGGCTTGTCTTAAATCTGAAGGAGTTCAATGGATGGGTCGTATATCAACACTTTAAGATGGAGGGGATCCATCTTCTTCGCGATCTTCTTCAGGCGGGGGACTGGATGGTCCACCTGGATCTGAAAGGTGCGTATCTGTCTGTGCTCATTTACAAACCGCATCGCTGTTTACTTCAATTCCAATGGCAGGGAATCTGGTACGAGTACAAGGTCCTTCCCTTCGGCCTCTCGTCAGCACCTTGGTGCTTCACGAAAATTCTGAGGCCTGTGGTAGAATCTCTTCGAGCCCGGGGCGTTCGTCTCATTGTTTACTTGGACGACATTCTCATCATGGGACATTGTCAACTCCTGGTAATGCAGCATTTATCTTGGACTGTCGATCTTTTGCAGACTCTGGGTTTTCTAGTCAATCCACAGAAGTCTGTATTGATTCCGTCCCAATTGGATCGAGTTCCTGGGGTTTCTGATCAACTCCCTCACTTGTCAACTCCTCTTACCCAATCAAAAAATAAGATCTATTTCATTTATTTCATTTATTAGTCTTTATTTCGACCAAATTGATCATAAAAGACAAGAATATTTACATCACGTATATAAAATTCATTTCTCTTCAAGGACTTTACAAAAATATAGTAATACATGTTAAAAAAACAGCAAATATCCTCTAAAAGCTGTCCTATATAAAACCCCTATAAAAAATATTTAAAATGTACAAACTGAAAGAGAAACATTTCATATAATGGACCATGCCAGCTAACCCCTATACAGATATACAGATGTAAAAAACGTATAAATATATATAAACCATGTATAACAATACTAGGAAGCTAAGCAGAAGACAAAGCATTGGTAATCACTGTCGCAGTCTGCTTATTTTCAAACTGTTGTCTTATTCTCCAGGCCCATCCCAAAAACTTTGCTATGGCAATTACAATTGCCTCTTGGGTGGTAGACTTTAATATTCTTAACGCAGCAACACTTGACCTAGTGCCAAGGTTCAGGCAATTTGGTTTGAGCCATTTTCTCCGTGAGAACAATATGCTGGGCACGCAAAAAATATATGGGAGATCGTTTCATCCATACTTTGGCAAAATAGACATTTACTATCTTGAGAAGGGTGCCACGGCTTAGTAAAAACTTTGGTGGACAATGTTGAACTGAAAGTAATGTTTTCTATCTATGGGCTTAGCTATAAAATCCCAAAATTCTTCATAAAAAGGATCCAGCTTATGATCCAAAAAGGCACTGGTCAACACAATACACACGGAAAGACTCAAAACACCGGATCTAATCAAAGTCCAGTACGCATCCTTGAATGCTTTTTTAGAAGGAAATATATTATGAGCTGGATCGTCCCAGAGATGCCTCATGCCCATGTCCACCAAGGATCTTTTAACCTGCTGTAGCCATCTAATCTTATGGGAGGCATCATTTCCTCTTATGTCCATAAGGGCTGAGGCATAGTGGGCTAGTTCCGGAGTAGACCAGAGCCTTCTCCAATATGCCAATGGGTTAAACCTTGCGACCTCTGTTAGCGGGTGACACCCCATGTCAAGATATAAAGGAATAAGAGGAGTACTCTGGGGGAGGCCAACCAGACCTCTCAGAAAACTTTTTTGGGCCTGAGCTAATAGGGACACATTTTCAAACCCCCCAAAGTTCTGCCCCATATAAAATGGACGCCATAACTTTAACATGATAAATCTTAAGTGCGGGCCAACAGGCTTGGTTTGAGAAAGCCTATGTTCTTTCAAAACCACCCCTGCTATTTGTGAGTGTTTAAGGGCCATTATTTCTATTTGGGGCTTCCAATCTAGCTTACGATTAATATTTACTCCAAGGTAGGTGAATAAATCTGTTTGCTCTAAAGACTCGTTATTCATAACAACCCTTAACTTAATGGCTTTGTAGTTGTGTAACACCATGAATTTAGTCTTATCCACGTTTACCAATAGTTCATGTTCAGAGCAGAGTGTCTCAAACCGTACCAGGGATTTCTGCAGCCCAGCTTGAGTTTTAGATAAAATCAGAGTATCATCCGCGAACATGAGTATTGGTACTTTGATGCCCGCAACAGAGGGAGCATCAGTAGGGTGATCTGAAAAATAACTAACCACACCATTTATGAACAATGAAAACGGGTTGGAGACAGCACACATCCATGTCGTACCCCTTTAGAGATTGGAAATTTGTGTGTAGTATTCCCTTGTGCATCCCATCGAACCTGCGCGTAATTTGATTCATGCAGTTTGATCACTAACTGCAATTCAGGGGGGATTCCTAAATCTCTCAACACGGTCCAAAGGTTATTCCTCGGGACCGTATCGAAAGCTGCTTTAAGATCTACGAAAGTAGCATGAATGGTTCCACCCGCCAGGAATACAACACGCCAGTAGATTAATACAAAATAGAAAACTAAATAAGATCTATCAAGAGAGAGTTGAGATTGATTTTGCACAAGTGTGGAAATTTAGCTTGCAAACTGAACATTATCTGCGCCATCTTGTCTCTCCCCAGCGCGACACACAGGAAAGCGCACGGCAGCCATTTTAGGCACCCTGGTCTCTCCCTGCTCATTGCCGATCGCCAGCGCGTCCCCCTGGCGCTGCAAGCATCCCCCGCGCGCCGGCCACCCCCGCTCTCTCATACACGGGCCATAAACCCTCTCCTTCTGCGCGACCCTGCCATGGAACCGCATCCCATGCCTGACCGACATCCCATACATGGTCATGCATCCCTTTGATAACCCCCTTCCTCTGCGCCCCATTGTCCGAACCGATCCCAGGCCATCACCTAGCCCTGCGGATGCAGTTTATTGTCCCTACTGTAAGGGAAACACCCCACATCAAAGGGATTACAGTAGATCAAGGCCCCCCACCCCCTGAGACCCGACCGGTCACACACACCCCCGGGAAGTGGCGGAATATCCTGCTGTGTGATAGCCATCTCCTACTGCGGGTGGGGTGGGTACTTCCACTGTAGATATGTGTGGGAACGAGCTCAAAGTGGGGATTTTGAGAATGTTCTTCCATACATCAAAGTGATCTCAAGAATGTGCCATGTATGATAACCCTGCAATAAAGTCATAAACGTGTGTATAAGAGACCAGGTCTCAGAGATGCAGTTAGAGCACCTCGTGACGATACCTTGCTTTCTGATCTGATGTGTTCTGCTCCGACGGAATAAAAACTTTGTTTCCTGCCTTCCAGTCTCCGGCGCCTGCCTCTTTCATTGGTAAATTATCGAATGGTATGAGAGGCGATTACCGCCGGGCAATACTTGAAAGGTTATCCACTGAAACTGCCGCTACCATTTAACAATTGGCGTCCCAAACGTGGGGCCCATCAGCGACACGTGGATCCAGTGGGAGAGGTCCCGACGACAGAGTGAACGACTGCAACGATCGGGAGAGCTCCTGCCCGATAGACCCTCGTCTGGCAGCCGATCATCCGAACTTCACTGGTTCCGAGCAGACCTCTCTCGAGTGATCTACGGTCCTGACTGGGAACCATCAGGAGTGCCGCGGCAAATACGGAGAGTAGAGGACGATCGGGCGCTGGAGGCGGAAGACGAGAAACTGTCCACGCGGTCCGGGTAAGGTCGTGAAACACGACACATTGCGAAATAATTGATTGATTGACTGAAATACTAGTATTGCTCATTGATTGTTCTCTTTGAGATATTCGCTGTCTACAAACGGGGAGGAGTAGAAATACTCTCTCTCTCTCCCTTTGCAGATAGTGAAGGGTAGGTAACGCAGACTTTTGTCCCCGTTGTAACCCGTCGTGCCTATCTTTATCTCCCCACTGATTGATTGTCCGAACATTGATTGTTTTGAAGAATAGTGCTCTTTGAGATATTCTCTGTTTGCAAATAACGTAGAATAGAAATATTCTGTCTAGTCTTTGCAAATAGTGAAGGGTAGGTAACGCAGACTTTTGTCCCCGTTGTAACCCGTCGTGCCTATCTTTATCTCCCCATTGATTGATTGATTGTCCGAACACTAGTTGTTCGATATTGGTTCTTTGGAGGTATTCTCTGCTTACAAATAACGAGGAATAGAGATATTCTGTCTAGTCTTTGCAAGCAGTGAAAGGATAGGTAGTGCTGACTTTTGTCCCCGTTGAAACCCGTCATGCCTTTCTTCTCCCCACTGATTGGTAGTTGGTTCTGCCCGGACCGCTTATTAGAGGTGGACCATCCGGCTCCACTGGAAGGCACCCCTAATAAGGACATGTTCACTAAATATGGACTAGTCGCCGTAGCTTATAGCAAGCTATGGCATAAATATACAAGGAAGGACCCCGAGAGTCAGTGGCCACTGATGGGATCCTTCGACGACCATAAGATAGAAATGCTAGAAATAGCCCTGCGTAGCAATAAGACGACGCCTACTATGCTTGACAGTATCGGCATGTGGCGCAAAGAAGCAACACAACGGAAAAAGAGGGAAGAAGTAAAAGCAGAAAAAGAATTACGAAAGGCAGCTCACCTTGCCGCTAGAAAGTTAGAAGAAGAAATAAAGGAGAGAAGGGAAACTAAACTAAGACAGGAGCCCGAAGCATCAGGCCAGTACGCTGTTAGGACCCCCTCTATGCTCTACCCTGAGTTGTCCTCTAAGCAACGAACGAATGATGAATTACTATTAGGTGCCCCGATCATTTACATGCCCCCTCCATACGCACCCTCCCAATCGATAGTGCAACACCCACAACCCCCAAACAAGAGCGAAAGCAGTACAGGGGCCTCGGTCCTCACGGCCTCCGCGCCGGCCGAGCCTCTTGTACTGAACACAACGTCGGCAATAACGTTGGATGACCCTGAGATGAGAAAGAAAGATTCCACCAGAATGAATCGACTAACAAAGGATGAACGAGCAGGAATCGACAAGATAGTAAGGACACTGGTGGAGCGTAAGGAAAGTGAGGAGTATATAACAGACGTGTATAACTCGTATGCCGACAGCCGCAGACGACACTTTGTCGTACGACTTTGTTATCACGCCCTGAATACATATGAGGATAGGTACCACGATAAAGGCCCCGAAGGCTTAGCGGCCCTATATAGGAAGGTAGACATTGGGGAAGAAGGAGAGGGAGATGTGACAAACCTCTTCACTCGTACACTCGAGGTCTATCGACACCTTAAAGAACACAGACAGACAACCAAAGCAGACACCCCCATAGCGACTAAGCCCCAGGAAGGAAGGACTGATACCATGATGCCCATCAAAGAGGCCGCCCCCTACTGGGTCCCCCCACGAGGTCAGGGAACACATGACGACATCAACCACCAAGATGCGAAGGGAAGGGTTGTATATAATTGGGTCTACCAGCCATGGGACCGACAAGACATTTTGACCTTTAGAAAAACTCTACCCGACTTAAGAAAGAACCCGACTGCCTTCTACACCGAACTAGGTACAGCCTTAGGTTCAACAATAATGACCTTAGCAGATATCGACTTGTTCTTCGGGTTATGTCTGCCGGCTGATGTGTGGAAGCAAATCCGGAAAGTTGACCACGCTGAGCCGTTCGGATATACCTGGGTACAACTCGATACCATAGATAAACAGCGAGAACCGGGACAGAAACCCCCGAAAGCCATATTGGAGCTCCCAGACAAGATTGTACAGAAGTTGAAGACTCTAATCCCAGAAAGAAAGGTAGACTGGTCGATAGTAACGGCTTGTCGCCAGAAACCCCAGGAGGATGTGTCTGAATACTTCTCTCGATTCGAGACTGTGTTTTCCGATTATAGTGGCCAGGCCATGACCACTGCAACCGGACATCACCTCTTTGTCCAGAATTATGTGAACGGTCTGTCACAAGAAGTCTCCCAAAAGCTACAGACCAGCGAGAGTAGTTGGGCAGCCTCCAAACCCGCAGCAATCCTCCAGATGGCCCAATACTACGAAAACCAAAAGAATGAGAACGATAGGGCGTCAGAGAGGAAGAAAAAGGAACTGAAGGAGAGGGTAATGATAGCACAGTTGTAAGGGGTGACCATAGGAAGGGAACCCCCGAAAGGGAATTACCAACCAACCGCCCCTAGAAAGCTACCCCCTAGAGACCATACACCTGCACCCTACAACGGACGGAGAGACTTAGATGGGAACCAATGTGCGTTCTGTAGAGGGTTCGGACACTGGAAATCCCAGTGCCCGGTCCTTCTGGAATTGAACAAAAATAGGGACCCCAGAGATACAGCATATGACCCCAGAAATAGAGGACAGGGACGAGGGTACACGAACGACGCCATCAACGACAGGCCAGGCAGACCAAACACCTTTGATCGCTCCCGACAAAACCAGTGTCAGCAGTCCGACTACGAAAGCACCCATGACTTCGCATAGGACCGCCAGGGGCAAGGGAGGGATCCAGTCGAACTCCGTGTTGACCAGCAAGGTCCTTACGTCACTGCTAAGGTCTTGGGCACCAAGTCTCCATTCCTGGTAGATACTGGGGCGACACGTAGTGCGTTATCTAAACGACTGATTCCTAGGGCACCCTTGTCTGGCTCACACGTAACCTCAATAGGCTTCGATGGAACGCCCTCCACTAACCCCTTATCAGCACCAATCTCCTTTGACTTAGAAGATAACGCCACTGACACAACCTTCCTGCTCTCCTCCAACACCCCCGATGCTATTATGGGACTTGATTTGCTAAAACATTTTCGAGCTACCATCAGATGCTCCCCAGACGGAGTTCGAGTCATCCTGCACAATAACCCAGATCTGTTCAGACCTTGTCACACACGACGTATGCTCTCTATAACCGATGCTGACCTGTCCCTACTCGACACGTTACCTTCACATCTATGGGCTAAAACCGACTCAGATGTAGGGCGCATGGTGATCGACCCAGTACACATAACCGTCCGACCGGACGCAGTGCTCCCAAAGCTCCCACAGTATCGGATATCGCCCGAAGGCGAGAAGGCATTGGTGGAAATCCTCGAGTCCCTAGTCGATGCAGGAGTGGTAGAAGAAGTAGTCAGTAATGTTTGCAACAGCCCTATCCTACCCATTGTAAAAAAGCAAGGCGAGGGAGATGAGAAAGCATACCGCTTTATTGTTGACTTACGAGAAGTTAACAAAGTAGTCATACCTCAGTACCCCGTGGTCTCAGACATCACCACCATCCTCACCCTGATTCCGTCCACTGCCACCACCTTTACCGTTATTGATCTCAAGAACGCATTCTTTTCCATCCCCATCCACCCAGACAGCCGCTACCTGTTCGGCTTCACTTCAAAAGCCCGTTCGTACAGATTCTGTAGGGCACCCCAAGGCTACACTGAGAGTCCCAGCATTTATAGCCAAGCCCTCAAGAGACAACTAGATGCAGTCCAACTACCCGATGGAGTGGTGTTAATACAGTACGTCGATGACATTCTTTTGGCGGCCGACACCACTCCACTTGCCGTCACAGCCACCATTCACCTCCTCCACTTCCTCGCGGAAAACGGTCACAAGGTCTCCAGGAAGAAGTTGCAATTCTGCCAACCCCAAGTGACATATCTAGGCCACCTACTATCCAAAGACGGGAGGAAACTTACCCCTGACCGAATTCAGACCATCCTAGAAACCCCTGTTCCCAAAACTCAGAAGCAAGTGCGGTCTCTAGTAGGCCTCACCTCCTTTTGTCGACAATGGTTGCCAAACTTCAGTCTTATTGTAAAACCTCTGCTTTCCCTGCTGGCTAAAGATGTCCCCTTCCCCCTCCCCTGGACACCCGAATGCCAATCCTCCTTCAAAGAATTACGAGACGCCCTCTGCTCGGCCCCAGTCCTAGGAACCCCAGACTACACTAAACCTTTCTCCCTCTACACCCACGAAAGGGAGGGATGTGCGTTGTCTGTCCTAACCCAGTCCATAGGCCCTAAACAACGCCCCTGTGCCTACTTCTCTGCCACTCTTGACCCTGTAGCCAGAGCTTTGCCCGCCTGCCTTCGAGCAGTAGCCGCCGCTGCTGTCTCTATCTGGCAAAGTGAGGGGATCGTGCTCTCGAACCCCCTCACAGTATTGGTACCCCATGCGGTTGACACCCTCCTGAACCAAACCAAGACCCAACACCTGACTAGCGCACGACTGACTGGTTACGAACTAACTCTGCTTGCACCCCACATCACATTGAAACGATGCACCACTCTGAATCCAGCTACTCTACTACCTCTCCCTGACGCTGACCCCAATGCGTCCCCTATACATGACTGCGTGACCCTCACCGACGAACAGACCAAGAGTAGGGTTGACCTCCGGGATACTGCCTTCCCGGACCCTGACGGAGAACTGTGGGTGGATGGCTCATGTATCAAGCTCCCCGATGGCACCACCTCAGCTGCCTATGCAGTCACCACAGCCCGAACAGTTGTTGAGACAGCCCGCATCACACAGCGATCCGCACAGGCGGCGGAACTAATTGCTCTCACACGAGCATGCATCCTGGCAGCAGGGACAACCGCAAACATTTACACAGACAGTCAGTACGCCTTCGGGGTAGTTCACCACTTTGGGCTCTTATGGAAAGAGAGGGGATTCTTGACTTCCCATGGCACACCCATCCTGCATGGAGATCTAGTCTCTGCCCTGACCGAAGCAGTCCTCCTCCCCACACGGCTGGCTGTGATCAAATGCCAGGCACACAAGAAGGTGACAGACATTATAGGACAGGGAAATGCACTTGTGGAAATTTAGCTTGCAAACTGAACATTATCTGCGCCATCTTGTCTCTCCCCAGCGTGACACACAGGAAAGCGCACGGCAGCCATTTTAGGCACCCTGGTCTCTCCCTGCTTAATGCCGATCGCCAGCGCGTCCCCCTGGCGCTGCAAGCATCCCCCGCGCGCCGGCCACCCCCGCTCTCTCATACACGGGCCATAAACCCTCTCCTTCTGCGCGACCCTGCCATGGAACCACATCCCACGCCTGACCGACATCCCATACATGGTCATGCATCTCTTTGATAACCCCCTTCCTCTGCGCCCCATTGTCCGAACCGATCCCAGGCCATCACCTAGCCCTGCGGATGCAGTTTATTGCCCCTACTGTAAGGGAAACACCCCACATCAAAGGGATTACAGTAGATCAAAGCCCCTACCCCCTGAGACCCGGCCGGTCGCACACACCCCCGGGAATTGGCGGAATGTCCAGCTGTGTGATAGCCATCTCCTACTGTGGATGGGGTGGGGACTTCCACTGTAGATATGTGTGGGAACGAGCTCGAAGTGGGGATTCCGAGGATGTTCTTTCATGTTCCAAGACAATCTCAAGAATGTGCCATGTATGATAACTCTGCAATAAAGTCATAAACCTGTGTATAAGAGGCCAGGCCTCAGAGATGCAGTTAGAGCACCTCGTGACGATAACTTGCTGTCTGATCTGATGTATTCTGCTCCGACGGAATAAAACTCTGTTTCCTGCCTTCCAGTCTCCGGCGCCTGCCTCTTTATTGGTTTAACATTGAATGGTATAAGAGGCGATTACCGCCGGGCAATACTTGAAAGGTTATCGACTGAAACTGCCGCTACCGTTTAACACACTAGCTGACATTACTGCCCGAACCACAGCCGAGAATAGGTCCACGACCCATATGTACGTGACCAGGTCACAAACTGAGAAATGGAAGGATGCTAGGGAAACGATTAGGGATATCCAACTAGCCAGCACACCACACGAATTAACTGAATGGGCCCGGGTGGGATTGAAGGACGATGACGGTTGCTGGCGAACTAAAGACTCGAACAAATGGTTGCTACCCGACTCATACTTGATCCCCATGCTGACCATGGCACACTCCCCCGCACACATAGGGTCTGCCCCCATGATCGAACTCATCTCCAAAGTCTGGCACAACGACAAAATCCCAGACTCAGCCAAACGTCTGGTCCAACAATGCCTGGTATGCCTCCAACACAACCCTGGGAAAGGAACTGCTGTACCCCGGGGAGGGTTTGGGGTTCCCAATCACCCCTTTGAAGTCCTACAAATGGACTATGTCCAGTTAGAAAGGTGCCAAGGTTTTAAGTACGTACTTGTCGTTGTGTGTGCCTTCAGCAAGTGGGTGGAAGCCTACCCAACCCACAACAACACCGCTATGACTACCGCAAAAGTACTACTGAAAGAATTCTTCCCCCGATACGGCCTTTGTCGAATTTTGTGGAGCGATAGTGGCCCCCACTTTGTAGCCGAGGTTATCCAACTCATCTTAAAGGGGCTGGGTGTAAAACAGAAATTTCATGCGGTCTTCCATCCCCAATCTGCAGGCTTGGTTGAGCGACATAATGCCACATTGAAGCTTAAGATAGCAAAAATAGTTGCCACCACAGGACTGAAATGGCCAGACGCTCTCCCGCTAGCATTGCTATCAATGCGTTCCACCCCCACTAAACACCACTTAACCCCCTACGAGGTCGTTTTCGGGCGGCCCATGAACCTTTGGACTGCACCAAAGCCAACATCCATCCACGACGTCCCGGACGTCCTCATGTCTGACTATTTGTATAACCTAACTAAAACGTTGTCTGTTATCCATCAGCAGGTGCTGCAAGCCATTCCCGATGTTTCCAGGGGCCCCGGGCACGACATCCAACCCGGCGACTTTGTCTTAGTGCGTAACTTCCAGCGCACCAAGAGTCTGGAGCCCCGGTGGACGGGCCCCCTGCAAGTCCTGATCACCACCCGAACAGCTCTTCGAGTGGAGGGGAAACGCAATTGGCTGCATGCACACCACTGCAAGAAGGTATCACCGACCCTGACGACCACGGACAACATCACCGCCCAAGAAGAACTTCTGGACAAAGACCGACCATCCCTGAGCCGCTGCCCAGATACGGAGACACTTGAGTTAGTGAAATATCCCGATCCCACCGTGCCATCCAAGGAAGGGTATAACTTGCGACGAAAGGAGAGAACTTCGGCTAAGCAGACCACAAACTAAGTGGAAATCTCAGAGCGGTAGCCTAGTCACCTCAAAGGCCACCAGGAGAGAAACTAAACAAAGTCTGTGGTTCTGCCCGCTACCGAGTCTCTTGAAGGTGATGGAAGCGCCCGACATGAAGATGATGGAAGCAACCGGACGCCCGAAGATCCACTACAAAAACCCAAAGACTGACAGAATGCACAGCTCAAAGACTATTGTACTTTTCATTACCCTTCTCTTTTGCCTTCTCCTCATGGTCACCTTCTGGATCATGGAGGAGAGCACACCCGCTCATAAGACATTGCTGACCACCGTTCAACCTACCACCATGAAAGAACACCATCTGATCTCACTTTCACCCCAACTCCGAGAATGGCGTAAGGAGTTCTGGAATAACTCTTTTGTGCAGTTGCTCCACCAACACAATCTTGCCGCCAACGCCACTAATTGCTGGATCCGTGGATTGCTACCACATGCCACTGGACACTCTATCCCTTTCATCCCTTCACCTTTTTCTGTCCATGGTTCCTGCCTCGCCTGGCTAATCCTCCTGCAGGAAAGCTACAAGGACAATGCCACTTCCGGCAAAACTGTGTCACACTTCTACCATGGGTTCTGGCTGAACAAAACTGGAAAAACTTCTGCCCCCTTCTGCCCTCTGAGATCAAATACTTCCTTTCACATGAACATCCCTGCCAAAGAACGAGTTGAAATGCAAGTGTTCAACAACCCAGCCAGACCCACCTTCTCTTACCTCCGGAAACGAACGGCCGCCACCCTGACAGTGGCCCTATCCGTCATCAACATCACTGGATTTGTGTGCCTCGAAGGCCTGGGGGCGCAGCTGGTGGGCCACAGCTCCTGCCTCATCACCCGAACATTGGACTCAGTTGATCCACCCTCCTTTGTTGCCTCCCCGAATATGTACTTCATCTGCGGTACTAAGGCCTACACCTGGCTCCCGAAAGGTTGGGGAGGCACCTGCTACATCGCGTTTGTCCTTCCTCCGACATATGTGGCTCCAGCAAACCATCACCGACAGAAACGTGCCAAAGACCTTGTACAAGCCGACTCCACCGGGGCACAGTTCCTGGATGCAGTAAAGGGACTTGTTCCACTCTGGGGTCCAATGGCAAACAGCCGTGCCATCCGCCACTTAACTCAGGCAGTCGAGACGGCGATGAACATTACGGCTGGCATCCTCGCCAACAACACCGCCGAGCTTCAGGCCGTCCGCCTGGTGGCTCTTCAGAACCGCCTCGTTCTAGATGTGGTTCTGGCTGATCGTGGAGGAGCATGCCGCATCATTGGGTCCAGCTGTTGTACCTACGTACTGGATAACTCACCCTCAGTCTACAAAGCAATCGAACACCTCCACAGACTTTCCGCAGAGGTTCATCAGGAGCAAGAAGGATGGTCCCTTGGGAGTTGGTTTTGGGACACTATTAAAAGTTGGGGATGGAGGCTGTTTTCATTTATCCTAATACCGATTGTGATACTATGTGGATGTTGCTTGGGGATTCAGTGTCTGCCACCTTTATGTTCGCTTTTTATGAACTGCATCTGCCCTAAGACTTTGAACTTTGAAGCGGAACGAATGAAAGCTCTGTATGAGGTGGAAGTTCGTAGTATTATGGGGATAGATCCGAACTAGACAAGCTGGCGAGATATGTTAAAAGGGAGGACTGTGGAAATTTAGCTTGCAAACTGAACATTATCTGCGCCATCTTGTCTCTCCCCAGCGCGACACACAGGAAAGCGCACGGCAGCCATTTTAGGCACCCTGGTCTCTCCCTGCTCATTGCCGATCGCCGGCGCGTCCCCCTGGCGCTGCAAGCATCCCCCGCGCGCCGGCCACCCCCGCTCTCTCATACACGGGCCATAAACCCTCTCCTTCTGCGCGACCCTGCCATGGAACCGCATCCCACGCCTGACCGACATCCCATACATGGTCATGCATCCCTTTGATAACCCCCTTCCTCTGCGCCCCATTGTCCGAACCGATCCCAGGCCATCACCTAGCCCTGCGGATGCAGTTTATTGTCCCTACTGTAAGGGAAACACCCCACATCAAAGGGATTACAGTAGATCAAGGCCCCCCACCCCCTGAGACCCGACCGGTCACACACACCCCCGGAAAGTGGCGGAATATCCTGCTGTGTGATAGCCATCTCCTACTGCGGGTGGGGTGGGGACTTCCACTGTAGATATGTGTGGGAACGAGCTCAAAGTGGGGATTCTGAGAATGTTCTTCCATACATCAAAGTGATCTCAAGAATGTGCCATGTATGATAACCCTGCAATAAAGTCATAAACGTGTGTATAAGAGACCAGGTCTTAGAGATGCAGTTAGAGCACCTCGTGACGATACCTTGCTGTCTGATCTGATGTGTTCTGCTCCGACGGAATAAAAACTTTGTTTCCTGCCTTCCAGTCTCCGGCGCCTGCCTCTTTCATTGGTAAATTATGGAATGGTATGAGAGGCGATTACCGCCGGGCAATACTTGAAAGGTTATCGACTGAAACTGCCGCTACCATTTAACACAAGCAGATTGTGTTCTTGAGGTCTGTAGCCCTGATTGTCGGCTTGTTAGCTTCCTCCATCCAAGCGATCTTCCCGGGTCCCCTTCATTACTGAGCGCTTCAACGACTCAAGATCCATCATCTCCAGAAAGGCCTCAAATATTCCGATCAGATTCCACTCACAGAAGAGGCGAGGTGGGAGATGTTGTGGTGGCTGGAGCACATGGAGTCGTGGAACGATCGAGCCCTCTTCGGGTCCACAACAGAAGTGGTGATAGAATCCGATGCCAGTCAGAGGGGTTGGGGAGCCCGTTGCGGTCAGGTGTCTATGGGCGGTCGCTGATCTCAGGAGGAATTGAATCTCCACATCAATTGCCTGGAACTTCTAGTGGGTTCCTTCGCGATTCGTTCCCTCTCCCCCCGCCAGACGAATTGTTGCATTCTTCTCCGCATGGACAACGTTTCAGCGGTACGTTATGTGCACAAATTGGGCGGGACAAGGTCCCGGATTCTAGTGGAAATTGCCAAGGATTTCTGGCACTTTTGCCTTCAGAACAATCTGTTCGTGGTGGCGGAAAATCTTCCGGGGTGCAACAATCAGATCGCCGATTGGCACTCCAGTCACCTCCAGGACTTCAGCGACTGGAGACTCCATCCTCGAGTGTTCCGGTCTCTGAATCAGACATGGCGTCCTTGTCATATCGATCTGTTTACCTCTCGGCTCAACAAACAGATTCCAGTGTTTTTCAGCTGGCGTCCGGATCCGGAGGCTTTGGCCACGGATGCCTTTCTTCAAGTGTGGCCGCCAACACTGTGTTATGCTTTTCCTCCGTTTGTGATGATTTCCAGGGTCCTGGCCCGGACCAAATGTTATCAGTCGGAATTGATTCTGATCACTCCTCTTTGGAGGGCTCAAGCGTGGTTCCAAGTACTTCTGGAAATGTTGTGTGCAGTACCGCTCCTTCTACGCCAGCGGTGGAATCTGTTGCTGGATCCTTTCAAATTACTGCATCCCCTGATAGCCTCAGGCCAACTCATGCTGGTCGCTTGGCGCATTTCGGGGATCGCTGGAAAATCCCAGGCCTTTTGCGAGACGCTACCAGATTTATCAGTGAGGCTTGGTCTCCTAACACACAAAAGCATTATTCTGCAGCCTGGAAACAATGGTGTGATTGGTGCTCTCCACGGGAGGTGGATCCCGCTACAGCGGATGTCTCTTTGATGGTGAATTTTCTTGCGTCCATTGCGGCTTCAGGTCTTGCCTATCGTACTCTCAATAATGTTCGGTCGGCCATCTCGGCGGCTTATGTGGCGATTGAGGGAAAACCGGCTGGTGAACATCCTTTAATATGCAAATTGCTCATAGGTATCCAGTTGGTAAAACCCCCTTGTTCTAAATATTCTGAGCCACTGTCTTACGATTCTTGGACGCATGGCCTTCCAATAAGTTTCTGTCCCGTAAGCAACTTTCTGCTAAACTAGCTATGCTACTTTGTCTAGTGTCTTGCAAGCGGGTTTCAGATATCCGCGCACTAGATCTAGCGGGTCGTCGGATTTCTCCAGAGGGTGTTACTTTTGTTGTCACCAGATGCACTAAATGTAACATCTCTTCTATTATCCTGTTTTTCCTGATAATCCTAAACTATGTGTGGTACAATGTATCCGGGTTTATGAGGTAAGTACTGCAGAATTTTGGCAGGATATGGGAGGTCAATTTTGATTGCTCTGCAGAAACCTTCTCGCCCAGTAACCCCAGCTACCTTAGCAAGATGGGTGCGCTGGCTTATGGGCGAAGCAGGAATTGATGTTTCAAAATTTGGTGCACATTCTGCTCGTGGGGCCATGGCCTCTAAAGCTTTTTCTGTGGGTGTCAGTTTACTGGATATTATGAATGCAGCTGACTGTTCTTCTGACTCTACGTTTAAGTCTTTTTATTATAAACCTATTGTGAATATTGCATCTGTTGTGGTGGCGCAGCTTCGAACAAGCATAATCGGAGCCTCCGGTCCTGACATAGAATTCAAAATTTGGAAACATACGTGACAAGAATTTTCAATTCTATTAAGGACACGGAGGCGAGGATTATCCCACCCATAATTCTGTATTGTGATTTATGCTTTGCATTGTGTATATATATTATGCTGTATATATCTTCTGTTTTTTACCCTTCCCTTCTGATATAAGTCACTCTTGGGGTGAGTACGGTATTACGACTCTGTCTTTACCTTTCAGGTTCAGATCTCAAATGAGGTTCGCTGATTTTCGCTTTTGGAGAAGTCTTCCTGGTTTCTGCATAATGGAAGTGTCCCGCTGGAAGAAGCTTCACATCTACGGTTTGCAGCCCGTTGGCCGCTGCATTTCGTTCTGAGGACTTGATTCTTCCTTTCAAGTTGGTTCTCAAATCTCAAACTATGTTTCATGGACTTAACTCTTTATTTTTAACACAAAGAAAGAGGATATGGTATTCTCTTGTACTCCTTATATAGGGGTTTACTCTATGGTTCTCATGTGATACCCAGAAGTGTTTATGGGTATTGTAGTGTTTATTTGTTTTTACTTTTATCTGATTGGCTGCTGAGAATTTTCAGTAAAGAAAATGAGAAGCAAAATCCTCGCCTCCGTGTCCTTAATAGAATTGAAAATTCTTGTCACGTATGTTCGCAAATTTTGAATTCACCCTGAACTTAATCTGTTCCTATAACACACTGGGTGAGAGAGTCCTTACAAACAAAGGGGGCGGATTTTGTGAGGTGGTGAGGTCTGCTCCGCCCGAGTGTCTCCAGTCTGAGGGGTTTGAGAACATTCCGTTCATGTGGGGTCGCTCACTTGCAGACGGGATTACCCCCTTCACCTCTCTGTCACAAGCGGGTTTTTTTTATCAACTTAGACTTTGTGACGTTGCATCTTTGTGGAAAGAGAGAAGGCAATTTATTTACAGTGGTATGAGTATAGTTGTAGACAAGTCACCTGATTAAAATGACCAAATGTATGTCAAAATGAGTAGACAGACATTTCAAAAGTGAGCTCGTTTGGCGGCATTTCATTGTCTCTCTTTGGTATCTCTTGCTCATATTTCGGGCTCCTGCTTTTGTGCAAAGATACATGAAAGAGAACTGTCTGGAAACGTATAAATATGAGGAACAACATGTAAGGAACAGAAGGTATTGGTACCTGCATAATATGGCATTTGTCTTTGCAATTTCTCTTTTAACCGAGAATGGGTGTATGAGTTGTATGAGAACTGTTCCAAACATTTTAAAAGTTTTGTGAATTAAAAAAATTAAGATTCACTAATATCAAACAATTCAAATCACTGACCACAGACCGTAACTCAAGATCAGCTTTTAAAAAAATATATTTGTATTAAATGAAAACAAGCTTCAGATACAAGCAGTGCAAGGATATACAAACAAAGCATTTCCCAATCCTGGCCATGCCACGCCTTATAAAACACAGAATACGCTTGTATTGTAGGCAATACCGCCCGCAACCTACAGGAGTACGTCTCTAAGATCAGCTTTTTAAATTGCAGTTTCCCTCATACCGTTAGATTGTTCTGTGTTTCAGTGTAAAGTCCTGCGTGTGTGCACAGCTGCATACAGGATAACAATGACGATTTTAGTTTGTGCTTATAAAAGGTGATTCTAGTTTAATTATCCTCAATTAAAAGTACACTTGTCCCGGACTATAATTGATTTTATTTGCACAACTTGGACCATGTTCTGAACAGCAGAGGGAAACAGTACACAATATGCATAGTGCCAATATCGGCAACAGTTGTCACAAACACATAAGTACATGAATAAAACACACGACACTGTAATGTAGGTGGAGAAATATTGCTGCAGGTTTTATTAGCATAAACCAATATGCAAACAAGGTGGGTTATCTTACGGGCGATCCCAGGGCAGGCCAGCCCCTATGCCGCCTGCCCGTCTGATAAGCCTAGAGTCACCATGGCAACGCCAGCTGGTGTATACCAAATATTGGGAGGGTCGACACCTCCCATCCGTGGACCACCCGTCCACTTGCTTCACACGCCCCCCCGTGATGGGTGGGCGGAGCATACATGGCAGCCCCCGGTTGCTCAGACCCACAACCGCCTTCCGGCTAACGGGGCGCCGTCGTTCTTCCAGGGGACCCTCTAAAACATCCCTGGGTATCCTGGCTTAGCACCCCGCGGTGCTGCTGCATGATGTACCCCTTGGTATGTGCAGACCCTGGATCGCCCTGTAACTCCTCCTGCAACACAAAGAAAATTGTTAGAAAAAACCTGCCCCCCCCCCCCTTTGTCCCTCCGGACGCCGGGTAAGCGGAGGGGAGGGCAAGGCGAACGAGAGGACAAGAGGGCGAGGAGGGGGCGGAGACAGTACATGTACCCGTCTGCTCCCCCGCCCTCGCCGGAAACAGCCGCTAGTGGGGTCTCCCTAGGTCAAGCCCAGGGACTCGACCTCCCAACCCTGTGCCTTCTTGTGGCACTAAGGCGGCCGCCCTCGAAGGGGCGGGCCGCTGCGCAACCCCCCCCGGGCAGCCTTACATATATCACGTTTGCCATTTCGGAGGCACCAGGGAGCACAGATGTGGTGCTTTTGGGTTTCCTGTCGACTCTGCGGTCTCTCTGGCTCTTGTGAGTGGCTGCAGAGGCACTTTGTGGATTTCCACCTGGCAGGAACTGATGACCAGGATTCTGGGAGAATCCATGCATGATGGAAGGGACCTCGTTTAGGGGTGACCTGGGTTAACAGCTGGGACCCCTATGCTGCTCCTTGAAAACGAATCAACTACCTTTTATCTCCTTCGGTGTAACTAGGAATCCACTTATTAGTTTCATACTATACGGTTATTTTTGTGCGCGATCTCACTCTTCGCCATGATGTCAAAGTTAATGCAACGTCACATCCTGCAGTGTCATCATTGGTCGAGGGAAGTGTGTTGTTATTCCTTCTGTCGTTATGATTTTGGTAAAAAGAGCCCAGAGGTTTATTTTTCTTAGCGCGCATGCCGTGCTTCTTAGAGGGCAGGCAGCTGAGCATTTCACATCACAAGACTAGGTTTTAACAAGCATTTGCAATGCAATCTTTTTCGCATTTACGCAAGTTAAAGCTAGAGGCGTTGTAAATGACAGCGCCTTTTATGTTTTAAAAACGAAAACATAAATACAAGGCATTGTCATTTACAATGTCAATAGCTCAAACTCGCGTAAATGCGAGACCTATTGCATTGCAAATGCTTGTTAAAATATGGCAGTGGGAAGAACAATGATACCAGCTGTACTTAGCATGGACAAACCTGGAGACCATGCGGTTCTCTGTGGCAAGAGAACGATTTAAGGTTGCTGAAAATATTTTGCTACTCTTGAAGAAAAAGAAGAAACCTCTGGAACTACAGAATTATGAAATGCATTCACCATAAGTACGCCAGCTATGCAGCTGTAAAATTATAATGAATTAATAAATGTCCTTATATAGCGTACTCAGTGAAGTGACTCGTCTCTCTTCTAGGCGCTTACAAGGTTTCCCTGCATAGGGAGCTGCGGTGTTGTAGAGGTTGGACTAATTTGCTCAGGAGCACAATTCTTTCTTGTAAGAAGCTGGGATTTGACTCTGGACCTCCTGGTTCCGGGGCCTGCACCTGAGAGCTCTGGTCCTGGTTTTCCAGCCCCGTCTCCACCGCTCACCTGGGCAGGTGGATACTTAGGAGGCTGCTAAGTAGCTGATTGGAGGGCGGAGGTTATGACCTTTAACAGTGAGAGGTGGCATTTTTCGGTGACGGATTGTGCTAGATATGATTAACTGAAGCCCCAGCTTCCGCCCCAGACGTGCGCCTCGAGGCCCGGAGTGATGGATAGCTCCGCGTGCCCCCGTCACATAGCTATGCGCCCTGTGAAGGCACCTGTTGGAGTCCCTGTCTCGTGCCTGCACGAGGGCTTCCGGCGCACGCCAGGGGCTCCCCTGCGGGCTCTCACGTCCACAGGAAGTGTGGGGGCGGGATCAATAGAACACCTCATGCTAACAATTTAGGGTGACCAGATCTCGAGAACCAAAACAGGGACATTTTGCAAAAAAATAGAAGAAGGACTACAATTTTCCATCAACGGAGCTGCGCAGAATGACAGCTCCCATCAACATAGGAACACAGCAGAAGCCGTAAGAAAATAAAATGTAATTTCAAAAACCAACATCATACCTGTTAATTAAATTTCTTACTTATAGCAGCTGTTGAGCACTGCTTTAGAACACCTACAATAAGTGCCTCACTGTTTTCAGTCGACCCCCTCTAAAAAATCCCAAACAGCTGGTGAAAAACACGGAATTTCCAGCCAAATCCAGAACACCTGGTCGGCCGATAACAATAGAATTGTATTTGTGTACAATGTTTGCTGCCACAGCCTTGTGACTTTGGAGCTCTAGAAATATCAAAGACCATTAATTGCCAATTCTATGTCAGGACAGGAGGCTCCGATTATGCTTTCTCATTTCTTTACTAGAAATGCTCAGCAGCCAATAAAAACACAGTATATGCAAAGAAAAAACTATAATACCCATAAACACCAGGGTATGACGTGAATAACCATAGAGACCATAGTATAAAAGGTCATATAGCAAGTACAACATCCTCTTTCTTTGCTGCTCCCAGCCAGTTAAGTGTTTCTTCTTTCATATTTTAAACGCATTTAGCTGTTGCAATTGTACATGCCTTGATATTGTAAGCGTATTGTTTCCGCGTGTTTTCACGCTTTTGTATACGTTCCCATGGTTACTGTTGTGATCTTATTTCAGTGGTTTTCTCTCCGCTCGCTGCGTTCGTTACAACGTGCGGGGAGCGTGTGGTTCACCTTCCCGGGGACGGGCGCTTCGCGCCCGCGTCTCAATTTATTGTGGAGAGGGAGACAGGGGCTAGGAGGCTCGCACTAGCTCTGCGAGTGCTCCGTGTTTCGAATACCGGGCGGTCGTTACCGCGCATGCGCGGCGGCCATATTTGTTATAAGAAATCAGGTGTTTTCTCCTGTCAGAACGGTCGCTTCGCGCCGAGAGCCCGCAGCCTGTGTATTCGCCCCTCCATTACGCCCACTTGCAATTTATATCGTTTGGGCTGCATAATTGTGCATAGGCTTTGCCTAGAGTGCATGTTTTTTCTGTCAGCAAGCCCTCCCTCCACATTTTGAAGTTATTTTTATAGAGTGTTCAGATTTGCTAATCTGCACTGTTGGCTTGCTGTGGGGTTTTTTCACTCCCCCTGCATTGTGCCTTTGGTCATTATTGATTGTCGTCATTCCTGTGGGCATTGACTCTTGTTACACTTCGTGTCAGGATGGAGGAATATTATGAGGATGACTATTATTATGATGAGGATTCTTCTGGCTCTTTAGAGCATGATTTGGTGGAGGCGCTGGATCAAGGGATGCAACAATCTGTGAATAAAGCGCTTGTTCGCGCTATTAATCCCTTGAAGCGTCATTTATCTCTCTACACACAGCAACAGGGTTGGTTACCGGCTGCGCGTGCGTCTAAGTCCCCTGTCAATCCTCATAAGTCTGATTTTCATAGGTTGGCTAAATCGCTGTCTTCGGACACGGCTACTGCTAAGGGGTCGGCTGGGACCTGGTTTTCATCCCTCCTTGATACTGATGCTGACGAAGCGCATTCCTCCTCTTCTGAATTTGAACCACCTCCATGGAAAAAGGCTCGTAAGGAGCATTTCGTGGACGCCCCTTCTCATCCTGCGATTCTAACTTTTGAACCTTCTGAAATTGTGCATCCCCATTCTTCTTCTTGGTTGCCTTCTCCAGCGGTGGCGGATTATGTGCAAGCTCATATTCGCCAGCCTTTTGAAAAGGATGCCCGGGCCCGCCTGAGATCCGAGTGTCCACGTCCAGATTTGGCGGACCATTTGGCCGATACCCCGGAGGTTGACCCTACCATGGTCACGTACCTTAAAAAGTACGCCAGAGACCCCAAAAAAGGTCTTGACAGGTCTTGGCGTTCCTGTCAGGATAAATTATTGGATTTATTGGGCCCGCTCACTAAAATTTTGGATTTGGGAGTTCTTGCTAAGGAGTCTTCAGCTCCTGTAAATCCGGACGAACTCATTGAATGGTCTCAGAGGGCCATTTGTCAATTGGGCAATGCCAATTGCGCGGTTTCGTGTGAACGACGCCGCTCCATTCTTCTCCGCCTGGATCCCAGGCTGGCGGAGCTCTCCTCTTCAGAATCCGGACCCTTGGCTCAGGGGCTATTATTTGGTCAGCCATTCCTGAAGGAGCTTTCCCATTTTGTGGCCACTTTCAGTGGCCTTGACAAGGCCCAAGCCTCGCTGCGGCGGGCGTTTCGGCCGTTTTTTGCAAAGGCCGGACGTCTTAGGGGACGTTCGTTCGGCCGAGGATCTCAGCAGAATTCCCAGTGAGGATTCCAGTCCCACAGTGGGGGTGGTCAGGATTCCGGCTTTACCACCCGTTCCAACTTCTATCCCTCCCGTAAAGGGAGGGGACAGTTCCGGAAAGGTCGCTTCGGAGGACAACAAGGGGGTCATCACGACTCCAACAATTCAGGTGAGGTTGATTCCTTTTTCCGAAGTGGTTTTGGGGGGAAGGCTCCAATTTTTTTCCACAATTGGCAGTTAATCTCCAACGATGCTTGGGTGCTGGACACTGTTCAGGGTTACAAGATAGAATTTTTTCAGCCCACGCCTCAATCCCTCCTTCCAACCCCGTTGATCTTCTCTCTTCAGGATCGGGAGATCATTTCATCAGAAATAGACTCCCTTCTTGCAAAAGGGGCTATTCTTCGAACTACCCGTCATCCAAGAGGTTTTGTGAGCACCGTGTTTCTGGTTCAGAAACGAGGGGGCGGATCCCGCTTGGTCCTTAATTTAAAGGAGTTCAACGGGGGAGTGGTTTACCGCCATTTCAAGATGGAAGGGATCCATCTTTTGCGAGATCTTCTCCGAGCGGGAGATTGGATGGTTCGTCTAGATCTCAAAGATGCCTATTTGTCAATTCCAATCTTCGGTCCACATCGTCGGTTTCTCCAATTCCAATGGCAAGGGGACTGGTTCGAATACAAGGTCCTCCCGTTCAGCCTCTCGTCGGCGCCCTGGTGCTTCACGAAGCTTCTGAAGCCAGTGGTGGAAAACTTACGCGCTCGGGGTCTCCGCATGATTATTTATTTGGACGACATTCTGATCATGCCAGATTGTCCTCACAAATTGATGTTGCATCTCGAATGGACGATCAACCTTTTACAATCCCTGGGATTTCTTGTGAATCCTCAGAAATCTGTTCTCATCCCATCTCAGGTGATGGACTTTTTAGGCTTCCAGGTCTATTCTCTGACCTGTCAGCTTCTTTTACCCAATCAAAAGATTCGCTACATCAAACGGGAGTTGGTTTCGATTATCTCCAAACGGATTGTATCATTAAGATCTATAGCTCGTGTAGTCGGTCTTTTGGCGTCTTCAATTCAGGCGATCTTTCAGGGTCCTCTGCATTACAGGGCTTACAACGGTTGAAGATCCGTCATCTCCAGAACGGCCTTCGCTATTCAGATCAGATTCCTCTGTCGGAGGAGGCGAGGTGCGAGATGTAGTGGTGGCTGGACCACATGGAGGCCTGGAATGGGCGAGCCCTGTTCGGTTCTTCCCCGGAGATGGTGATAGAGTCCGATGCCAGCCTGTGGGGCTGGGGAGCCCGGTGCGGTCCAATTTCAACGGGAGGTCGATGGTCCCCTCAGGAGTTGTCTCTCCACATCAATTGTCTGGAACTCCTGGCGGGGTCTTTTGCGATCCGTTGCTTCACGCCTCTTCGGTCCAATTGTTGCATTCTTCTCCGCATGGACAATGTGTCCGCGGTTCGTTATGTCAACAAGTTGGGCGGCACGAGCTCCAAGATATTAGCAGAGATCGCCAAAGATTTTTGGCACTTTTGTCTGCGACAGAAGATCACTGTTATTGCCGAGTATCTTCCCGGCCGCAACAATCATATTGCGGACTGGCATTCGCGTCACCTTCGGGATTACAGCGATTGGAGGCTTCATCCTCGCATCTTCCGCTATCTCCGTCGGTTTTGGGGGCAGTGTCACATCGACCTG
Source organism: Triturus cristatus (assembly GCF_964204655.1). NCBI lineage: Eukaryota > Metazoa > Chordata > Amphibia > Caudata > Salamandridae > Triturus > Triturus cristatus. Next base: position 54,683,951 of record NC_140594.1, read on the forward strand.
TTTGCCTTTCGCCTCAACACGCAGCTTCCCCGGAGACCGGATCCGGAAGCCCTGGCCACGGACGCATTTCTCCAGACCTGGCCTCCCTTTCTGTGCTACGCCTTTCCCCCGTTCATGATGATTCCTAGAGTCCTGGCTCGCACAAAGCGTTATCAGTCAGAGCTGATTCTGATTGCTCCTCTGTGGAGGGCTCAAGCTTGGTTCCCAGTTCTCCTGGAATTGTGTTGTGCTGTGCCGATCCTTCTTCCCCAGAAGTGGAATCTTTTGCTGGACCCTCTCGGCAATCCACATACCCTGATCCAGTCAGGCTCTCTACGTCTTCTGGCTTGGCGACTTTCGGGGACCGTTGGTCGGTCCCAGGCCTTTCACGAGACGCTTGCAAATTTATCAGTGGATCGTGGGCACCCAACACTCACAAACGCTACTCAGGTTCTTGGAGACGATGGTGTGATTGGTGTGTTCAACGGGAAGCTGATCCCGCTACAGCGGATGTTTCTCTAATTATTAACTTTTTAGCGTCTCTTGCTTCTTCAGGTTTAGCTTATCGGATGATTAACAATTTCCGTTCTGCCATTTCGGCAGGCCATAGTCCTCTTGATGGTAAACCCGTGGGTGAACACCCTTTGATTACTAAATTGCTCAAGGGTATACATCTGGCGACTCCCCCTTGTCCTAAATACACGTCTTTATAGGATGTATCCATTGTCTTGAAGTTTTTGGACGCCTGGCCTTCCAACTCTTTGCTTTCCCGCAAACAATTGTCAGCCAAACTGACCATGTTGTTATGCCTAGTTTCTTGCAGACGGGTGTCTGATGTTCGTGCATTGGACTTGACAGGTCCCAGTTTTACCCCTGAGGGTGTCACTTTTCATCTTTCTCGACGTACCAAAACAAATACTTCATTGATTTCCTATCCTTCTTTTCCTCACCATCCCAACCTTTGTGTGGTCCATTGCGTCAAGGATTACGAGGTATGTACTGCTCCTTTACGTTCAGATATGCAGTGTCAACTGTTGATTGCTTTGCAGAAGCCCTTTCGCCCTGTTACCCCGGCTACTTTAGCTCGTTGGGTTCGCTGGCTTATGTCTGAGGCCGGCATTGATGTGTCCATTTTTGGTGCTCATTCGGCACGGGGAGCTATGGCTTCTAAAGCATTCTCGATGGGTGTTACTTTGTTTGACATTATGAAGGCCGCAGATTGGCCTTCTGATTCCATGTTTCAATCTTTCTATTACAAACCTATTGATCATGTGGCTTCAGTAGTGGTGGATAAGCTTTGAACAAGCATAATCGGAGCCTCCTGTCCTGACATAGAATTCAGAATTTGCGAGCATACGTGACAAGAATTTTCAATTCTATTAAGGACAAGGAGGCGAGGATTATCCCACCCATTGTTTTTTCTGATGTATATATTTTGCATTTATACTGATATTTTTGCATATGCATTATATTTCTGATAATTCATTGTTCTCTGATATCCCCCCCCCTTTTGTATTTTACTATATATTGGATGTTTTTTACGGCAGTCTGTCTCTTTTCAGGTTCTGACCCGAAGTGACGATGTTACTGCTTCGTCTGGTTTTTCTTCTGCATCCGATGTCCTTCTGTTCCCAGGGTCCTGTGGCCTTCCAGTGCTGCGTTCTTCCATATGGACTTCTGCCGTTGCTGATGGTTGTTCTTCCTGATGGTCATCGTGATTCTTGAACTTTTTCCTTTTATTTGAACTGCTCTCCTCACCACAGAAAGAGGATGTTGTACTTGCTATATGACCTTTTATACTATGGTCTCTATGGTTATTCACGTCATACCCTGGTGTTTATGGGTATTGTAGTTTTTTCTTTGCATATACTGTGTTTTTATTGGCTGCTGAGCATTTCTAGTAAAGAAATGAGAAAGCATAATCCTCGCCTCCTTGTCCTTAATAGAATTGAAAATTCTTGTCACGTATGCTCGCAAATTTTGAATTCACTGCTATTTCATCAACATCAGGCAGATGAAAGGCTAGCTCTGCCCCGCTGTTTTTGCAATATAAATCCCGAACGTGGGACACAAATGTACTTAGGGGCATATTTGCAAGCTGGCGATAATAAATTATCGCCGCTTTTGCGGCCGTTTTTGGCCGAAAAGCGGCGATAATTTTATTGCCTAATTAGCAAGGCCACGCTAACGCGTGAAACCTTGCTTTAGCGTGGGGATTCCTAACGCCCAGATTTGCATCTCTAATGAGGCAAATCCAGGCTTTAATCATTCTGAGATCGATAAAATGCATGTTATGGTATGCTGACCAATGGAGCTTTCTTCATGTACCTTGCAGCTGGCCAGCCATTAATTACAATTCGGGCACCCGGTTTTATAATATATATGTTTTTTTAACATTTATGTCTGTATTTACCTAAACCTAGTTTTTAGCCATCATATTGGTATTTATTCATATTTATTTTATGTTTTGAAAATAAATGGAGCTATAAAATTGTATATTTCCACATTTATTTAATCGATAAACATGGTGTTCAACTGATAAACGTGCTCATACTTTGATGCCTGACACATTATAACAAATTAAGCAGCCATGTACAACAAAACACTGCACCCGCAAGTAAATATTAACATTAAATACAGATATGTGTTAATATATGGCAGTATTTAAGGAAATCTCATCCTACTTTTCACCTCCCCGTGCTGCCTATCTGCTCAGCTGTTGGCTTGGAGTTCACGAAGGACAACGTGGACAGTCGCTCACACGAATCACAATTTTCTTTATTTTTTTGATTTTCAAAATAAATACAGACAGGAAACACATTGGTTTCTGTCTTTATCTGTAAAAATCAGTAAAAATGGAAAACTGGACCCTACTTACAATTTTATAATGGGCAGGGATGTTGTTTCATCTGAGATATGGTGGGCTGGGGTTACAGAGATACAAAGTTAGTTTCTGCACCATGATTTGCCGGTGTGGGCCTGTAAAATGGATATAGGTTTGTTTCACCTCAGGGATTGAGAGACCAATCCCACAGAAGGGGGTCCCTGATTGGATAAGTAGGCAGGGGAAGCAGGGGAAGACAGAGTAATACCCACAATAGAAACCCCACTGCCCAGCCACGGCCCGTATAGGGTGTGTTAGCGGGCGGTGACGTGGGGCGGAGGAGGAGCAGGGTGGGGGGTTGCAAAATACGGCATTTGGCCGATTTCAGGTAACTTCCATAAAACAAAAAAAGAATTTCGTTGCACGCGCTGCATCGCATTTGGCGATGCAGCGCGCGCAAGGAAGTTCGTTTTATTTTATTTTTTCGTAACTTACCTGAAATCGGCCTTATGCCGCATTTTGCAACCCCCCACCCTGCCCCTCCTCCGCCCCACGTCACCGCCCGCTAACACGACCTATACGGGCCGTGGCTGCCGCTGTCTAACTGCTTATTATAGTAGTGCTAATCGCCACTGATGTATTTGAACATGAAAATACCTATGCCCCCAAAACTAAACACACAAAATCAAAAAGTTATTAGAACAGCATAAATAGAATCAAAGAATATATTGAAAATAAATCACATTAAGTTTAATGAATTACATCACAGGCAACATGATAATATGAAATAAGTAACAAAAACAGATAAACCAGGCGCAACAAATACACTACCACACAACCGTTCAATCAGACCAATGCATACTCAATTCTTCCCACATATCCTGAAATACAAACAAATCCAGCAAGCAAACTCACAAAATACCATCATGTAAATAGCCTGCCCTCCAAAACAAGGTTGTCAGTACTGGCAAGCCACAAGGTCCTGGTTCACAAAATAGTGGCGTCAACACAATTTCTTTTCATCAATTAGACCAGCATTTTAATACAATTGATTAACACAAAAATTAGATATGAAAGACGAACAATCTCGGAGGGAGGCAGACGAACACTAGAACTCCAGCGCCAATGTGCGTTACGGTGTGTGACCCCTATGTTGGGTCTCACCTTCTTCAGGGCGCAGTGATAAAAGAGACAACAAGAGAAGTGCCTGGGAAATATAGGAACAACAATTCATGTATAGACTCCATAGTAATAAATGGATGAACTAATAAAAAACACTAATACAGGATAATACACGGGGAGAGCTACAGTCATGATACAGAGGTAAATATCGATAAATAAAAATGGGATACGTGCCAAGAACACAGAGTCAAGGGAAGGACTAGAAAGTCCATACCAGAATGCAAGAGAGAACTCCTAGGAAGAATGGCTAAAGATACTGTGTATTAACACCCCTTAGGCTCCACACCCTTCACACAGAGATACAAAAAAGAAAGTGCAATAGAGAGAGAATACTAGACCCTGTGACCTCAGACCCAGAAAAACGGGGCTCTGCACTCTACCTGGACTAACCAAACAAGGATCACATCAGCGTAGAGAGAATTGGAGTAAGGATCCGGATGGCGGTGAAACAGACCAATAATCTACAAATGGCAGTAAGATAAAAGAATCCCACATGCTATACGTGCGTCCACCTCAGTACTGAATGCCCAATAGGCCTAACCCCATTAGTCAGATAGGTGAGTAAACCTGCACTGGGTGAGGATCTGACAGAATGTTCAGGTGACCGGGCATTACATCATCAGGGGAAGGAAGATACCACCAGGCAAAGGGAGAAAAGGGGGGAATCTGAATGGGGAAACCACTTATTATAATTAGGGCGTCCGGTTTTCTGAAATTAATTTTTTTAACATTTCCGTCTGTATTTATTCATATTTATTTTTGGGCCATTTTATCTGTATTTATCCATATTTATTTTGTGTTTTAAGTATAAATGAAGTTGAAAGACTGTACATTTCCATATTTATTTAACTGATACACGTGCCCTCATACTTTGACATCTGTCGTGTTTTAGCTATTTAAGCTGCCAAATATTACATAACAATACATCGACTGGTAAATACTAGCATTATACCATAAATGTATGTTGACATATGCCATTATTTAAAAACATTTAATCCTGTTTTTTAATTTCCCATGCTGTCCATGGGCTCAGCTGGTGGCCTATAATTCATCAAAGACAGCATGGAGAGTCACTTTAAAGGAGCACAATTTTCTGTATTTATCCACTTTTAAAAATAAATGCAGACAGGAAACACATTGTTTTCTGTCTGTATTTATCTGTAACAATCCGTAAAAACGGAAAACAGGGAGCCTTAATTATAATTGGGAAATAACAGAAACCATGTTTGTTTCAGCACTGGATTAGTTGATTTTTGGGATCATGTTAGAGATGCCATGTTTGTTTTATCTATGGTTCAGCTGATTTTTGGGACATGGTAGAGATACTATGTTTTATTGAGTTAGGGTTTAGATGTTTTTTTAGACCATGGTAGGGATACCATGTTTACTTGAAGTATGGTTTAGATGTTTTTTTTTACCTTGGTAGGGATGCCATGTTTGTTTTATCTAGTGGTTCGGCTGATTTTTGGGACATTGTAGGGATACCATGTTTACTTGAGGTATGGTTTAGAAGTTTTTTTAGACCACGGTAGGGATACCATGTTTACTTGAGGTATGGTGTAGATGTTTTTTTAGACCATGGTAGGGATGACATTGTTTTTTAGCTCTGGAGTTGCTGGTTTTTGGGGCCATCATAGGGATACCATGTATGCTTTAGCTCTCGATTTATAGTTTTTTGGACCATGGTAGGACACCATGTTAGTTTAGCTCTGGATTGGCTGGGATTTGTCACCATGGTGAAGATACCATGTTAGTTTTAGCTCTGGGTTGGCTGTTTTTTGGGACAATGGTAGGGATAACATGATTGTTTAAGCTCTGGATTAGTTGGTTTTGGAGACCATGGTAGTGATAACAGGTTTGTTTTAGTTGTGGATTGGCTGGTTTTCGGGATCATGGTAGGGATACTATGTTTGTTTCAGCTGCGGAGTACTTGGTTTTGGGACCATAGTAGGGATATCATCTTTGTTTTAGATCCGTATTTGCTGGTTTTACCTATAGCGACGATATAAAGTTTGTGCTAATGCTGGGAGGTACTGCGTTGGGTGTACAGCAGGGCTACACTGTTGGATCTAGCTCTGCGATTGGCTGTTCTTAGCCATGATAGGGATACAGTCTTTGTTCCACCTCTGAGATCATCTGGTTTCTGCCTCTGACAGGGATACAGTCAGGGGTGAAGCTTTAGGGTAGGTTTTTGGGGGTTACACCGCCTAATAAATGTATGTTTTGACAAATAGTTGGGTACAGGAGCTTTCAGTCGGGTATGGTAAGGTGTCTCTTCGATTTTAGATGGGATTTTCAAATACTCAGACAAAAACACACACTCACTCTTGTGTCTGCTTTGAAGGTCTTAAAACATGGTTATTGTACAAAATACTGTATTTTAATTATCCCCTCACTATCTGCACTTCTTTCCTTTTCCACTGGGCCTTAAGCCCCCTTTGTGTACTGCTTTTCAGATAATGATTGATATGATATGCCAGCGTGATTGTTGTAAAATTTGAAGCTCACACACCTCCAGTTTTACTGACCAAGCAACACCCTTGGTACAGTGTTAGGTCTTGCACAAAGATTTGCTAGTTTTCTCTATGATAGAGGTATCAGTATCATGTTCTTTCTAGTTCTGAAATTGCCTGGTTTATGACAGGATTACAGTGTTTGTTCTGGGATTGGTCGAGTTGGACCTATGACATGAATCCAGTGATTGTTCTGGCTCTGGGATTGGTTAGTTTGAGCTTCTGACAGGTATATATTCTTAATTCCAGTACAATGACTGTCTACTTTTTCCCATGTCTTAGTGCTGGGATTGTCTAGTTTTGCCCATGACAAGGGTGGTGTGTGTTCTGCCTCTGGAGAAGGCTAGGCTGAAACAATGACAAGGATTCAGTATTTGCTCCAGCTCTGGGATTGGCTGGTTTTGGCTTCCGGTGGTTCCAGCGTTATTGCTAGGTGGACCTATGCTAGAGGTACAATGCTAGCTTCTCTGGTTTAGTCCATGGTAGGGATTTGTTCCAGCCCTGTGGCTGGCTTCAGTTTTTGACAAGAATCCAGCATTAGTTCTAGATCCATGGTTGACTTATTTCGTCCCAGTCAGGCTGTTCTTCATGTCTGCGCATGACACTTCATGAGTAAATCACACCTGAGCCAGGAGGGAGACCAACATACTCACAGAACATGCTTTGTGAATCTGGTCTTGAAATTCAGAAGTAATTTCATTCTAAGACAGTAGTATGACAGAAAAAGTTTTGCTAATCAGACCTTGGGTGCCTAACAGCGGGAGCTGAGGGAGAGAGACCAACAAGTGGAACCACAAGGATGTAAAACACCCCTCTGTCATCACCCTCTCTCCATGAGCAGCTGCCATTCAGTGCCCATTACCAGGAACACACACATGTCCAGGTCATTGCAGTGGTGTACTGAAACTTGAGGGGGCTCCTCATTCTATGGAACCCGTTGGGAGCTCTCAGGCCATGGGCCCGGCACCTGTGCACAGTGCTCACCCCCTCCCCGCACCACGAGGGCTGCGGGGCTACTGTTACACTACTGGATTACTGCTCCGTTGTTTCAATGCAATCCGGAACATTTGCATACTCTAATGCATTTTTAATTATGCTCTAATGTTGATGCCTTTTAACAGGCATGAACTCATAGGACATTCGAACCAGGAAACAGAAAGGATGAAGATAAGATGGGAGTGCAACACACCATTTAGTAGTACTAAATTGTATCTATGAGGATTTATGAGATAACAACAGGAGCCAACACTGGGTGGGTGACAACATTGGGATATTGATCAAGACTTGATAAAGTCCCACTGGGACGAAACATGTTGGCTGGGCCGAATGGATTGCTTCTGTCAAATTGGCATTTGTTGAATAAAATTGGGTTCAAAGCAACTTGAAAAACTCCTGAATAATTTTTATTTGTCACATAATGACTACTTGATATATTGCAGGAGAGCAGTTTAACCATCTGTTATTTTGGAACAGATAATCCTGTATGGAATTGAACGCTCCTTTTCATTTGCTATTTCTTGCCTTTTGACATAGGCCTGACACCGTGGTGCTGGAGCCTCCGTAGAAGAGTTCACTTTACCATTACATCCTTTTTTGCATATCTTCCATCAACTGGGGAAATTGCATACGTTTATCCTTCTATCCTTACATCTATTCCTCCTTTCATAAATACAGGCATTCACCCTTCCATCCATGTGTTCACCCTGCTACCGATGCTTCGTGTAATCCTTGAATCTGCCCACCCTTTCATTCATCCATCATTTGACCCTTCTTTAGCTCCTCTCTTCCTTCATTCATTGAGCTTTCTTCCTTCACCCTTCCTTTCAGGCACCCTTCCTTCCTCCCACATATTTCTTTCACCCTTCCTTCATACCATCTTTCCTTCTCTCATCCTTTATTTCCCATATCTGCTCACCTTTCTTTCTTCCTCTCCTTGTTTTTTAGGTCTGGTCCTTGAGACAGCTTTTGCTATCCCACCAGACTATTATTTTTTTCCCAAAAATGCATGCATAATATAGAAGCAAAGAAGGACTTTTGGTCAGCAGGGTTCATCCATTGATCTGTTTAACCTCATTCACATTTTGACCCGGCCATTGCAGCAGACATCATGGGGAAATGGGTCAGTCCACTTTGCCTATTGGCTCCTTTGACTTTCCGTGACTGCACAAATCCAGTGTTCATTGTTCACATCTGCTAAAAAATAGTACATTTCCCTTCAATGAAAAAACGAAACACTGGCTATATATTTTGCGTACAGTAACGTTTATGTTATAAAGTGTTTAGGAGACATTGTGACATTATAACTGCTTGAGATTTGAATGCTTGTTTAGACAGCAATTTATTCTAGTTGACTTCATACATACAATAACATAGAGGATGTGGCCTAACGGCTAGGGCTGCCGCCCTAAAATCTGGGGATCCGGGTTCGTGTCTCGGCAATGACACTAAACATCTTGTCATGCCGGGCAAATAACTTAATCTACCCGTGCCTAAGAAAAAAAATGAATGCATTCTTGTATAACGCAACTGGCGCTCATTTAAAGCGCTCTGATTCCGTTGGGTCAAGTTTGCGCTATATAAAACTACGGAAGGAAAAAAAACAATAATAAAATTAACGGCGCAGCTCAAAGGTTTGTAGTTTAAAAAGCATCACAACATAAAACAGCTGCCTTGGGGAATATATTTGACATTTACAGTTTTAATTGCAAGGATAGAGTGGCCATGTTTAAGTAGTGACAGGTTTTCTTCTACTTGCAATAAAAAAATGAATAAAATAAGACAAACTGATGTCACAAGCATTCCAAATCTGTACTGATTGGTTTTTGCCAATTGGTGTTTTATTATTATTTATTAGGGGAGGGCCATCGGCAATCAAACAGGGGTGGGGGTCAGGACCTGTTCTGGGGACGCCCAAGAGGATGGAACAACCGCAGAGGAGGGAACAGTCGGCGCACCAATTCACGTGTCCGTTTCTTCCAACCAGAAGTCCATGGGGAGATCTCGACCCGCAGACAAACGTACCGTTGGTGAATGTACATTCTGATGATGCATTTGCCATTGGTCCACCACCACTTCTGAATATGTCATTACCCCTACAGCAAGGCATAAAAACACCAATGTCTGATTACAATCCACCAGCTATAATCACAAGTGAGATCACATTGGAGCATCATGTAGACACACCGATGGCAACTCCACAGTTGGAGCAGCCTACTACTAGTGGCCGTGGTAATGATACTTCCCAGCTTGTAGGAGTCCATCAAGCTAACACCAGCCTCAGATTAAGCCAAGCAATTCCTGATCCCTTGCTCTCTGACACGTAAGCGCGCTTGGTATTGCCCGAGAGACGAACTCTTGCAGGTCAAGGAAAACAGACCAAAGAAGGAGAATATTGTATGTGTTACATCCTTTAACACGAAGAGTAATGGCATGAAGAAAATCATCAAGAAGTACTGGAATCTGGTTGCCAGCGAGCTCCCGACCATTGAAGAACCGATCTTCGCGTTTAAGCGGGGCAAGAATGTGAAGGACAGTGTTGTCAAGGCATACCTTGAACCACCTAAACCACGGGGTCTCAGGGAACAGTTGGGCCTACCTCCCCTCGTGGGCCATTACAAGTGTGGCCAATGTAAAGCTTGTCCTTTGGCAATAGAGGGTTCTTCCTTCACCCATAACAACAGAACATATAACTCATCAACCTTCACGAATTGCAACAGCTCCAATCTCATATATGCGATAAGATGTCCTTGTGATTCCCTCTATGTGGGACAAACAACACAAAAAATCAAAGCGAGGATATTACAACACATGAGTCGCATTAGGTGCAAGACTCAAGGGGCCCCCATGGTGGATCATTTTCTGGCACAAAGCCATCAGCCTGAAGACTTGAAATGGTGGGTGCTAGAAAAGGCAAGCCTGGCGCCTAGAGGGGGGTCAATGGTCTTGAATCTAAAGAGAAAAGAATGTAGATGGATTCATTCTCTTAACACTGTCCAGCAAGGTCTTAATAGTCTCGAGGAAACATCTAGAGAGATGGGTCAACTATGATACTCCCCTTCTGTAGTTTTTATATATGAGTGTGTCATCAGGAGCTCGGTCAGTCATAATTTCAACTTGATAGTTTCGTTGTAAACGGGCACTTTCACATGTGGATTTGGGACGGCCCTCAAGCTTTATTCACCCAATGTTTTTGAGATTGCCATTCTAAATAGTTGTTGTATTGCACATCTGTGATGTAAACAATGACGCATGTTTTCCCTTGAAACTATTTCACATGTTGATTTGGGTTGGCCCTCAATTTTCATTCATCCAGTGTTTTTTTTCATTCATCCAGTGTGTTTGATCTTGCTATCTTTAAAAGTTCTTCTATTGCATATTTGTGATGTAAACAATGACGTATGATCTTTTCCTAAAATTGTTGTCAACATGTAACCAGTCTTATATGTATTTACACATGCAGGCATGGGTCTGCAAATTATTTTGGTAAACATATACATAATGTACTGATGTTTTTTCACTACATGCACTCTCGAGCCAAGTATGCGTGCAGTCTTGTACAAATACCAACTGTTTCTGGTCCTAGAAGTGATTATAGCTGCCGGTCAACTCTATTGACACTTAGCTTTATCTTGTGCGCACGAGAGTAGTCAACACGTTCTGGCATTTCTGCACACCTATATTTAATTATCCCTTCTGTGCAAGAATTTTCCGCACTGCTCGCCGGTTTCTTATCTTTTTAACCGCTCATTATTGAGCTAACCACGTAGTTTGACACAGCTACCGACGTCGCCTAGCGCGCGATCGTTCTCGCGTTGGTCTCAGCTGCTTCAGTTCTCTGAAGCGCACGTGGTTGCTAGGCAACTCGCCTGACACGTCACACTGTCTACGTCAGACAGGACTGCCCCGGATTCCTTTCATTTAGCAGTCGGTCTGTCAGTTGCGGCTTCCTCCGACCAAGAGAGGAGGTGCTGCAGCGTGAGTCATGATCGCTTAGCCTCGACTTCTAATTCAAGTAAGCACTCAATCCCCGTTTCGGTTTTCTTGGATTAATCACCCGGTCACGATTGTGTCTTCAACGAATGCTTATTCTTACAGAATTTGATTTCGGATTGGTTCTGACGTATCCCACTCACCGGACTCGGTACGCCCGTTGAGGTGAGCCCCTTTTAAGCACCGTTGTTGGTTTCTCATAACCCGTGATTGCCGTGCCCAATTTCCAAAACCTGTCATAATGGGGGTTAATTAGTGTATTTACTAACAATCACTCTCCCCTTTTCGTACTCTTTTTTACCCTAACATCGTAGAGGCGCATTCTCATTTTTGTTTAATGACGGCATCACACGCTCCGCTTTGATTTACAGAGACCACATTTGATGAGGCGCTCTGTTTCTCTACACGCTAACAGTCGATTGCCAAACCAATCACTATGGGGATTAATCAGTGTATTTACTAACCCTCACTCCCCCTTTCATATTCCCCTTCACTGTGATATCAGAGAGGCGCATTCTCATTTTTGACCAATGACGGCATCACACGCTCCCCTTTAACTTACAGAGACCACATTTGATGAGGCGCTCTGTCTTTCTACACGCGAACAGTTGATTGCCAGGCCATCCTAGACCACTGGCTAGGTGAGTTATGGCCATTTTATTAGGGACCACACATTAAAATATCAGCATATCACTATATTGATACGTACTTTACTTGCCCTTGCAGGTTGCCATCATTTATTTTAATGTCCTGATGAAGACCCTGCATGACGATTTAATGTCGCTTACACTGGGTTGAAACGTCGACGATAACTGCTAGGACCAGTTCAAGACCTGTTTTCCATATGTATTTTGATTTATTCGTGAAACAGTGTCATTGTGATTTTCCTTGATACTGGCCCTCCTCTTGTATATTGTGTACATAAAACGTTTTTTCTGTATTTGATCACTGTATATATTTTGCACAATTCTGTCACTTTTGTCACCTTGTCACTGACTCACTGACTCACTTTACAGTTTATTACGTTGGTAACCTTGCGTTACAAGTGATATGGGTGTTTTCATATAAATGATGAAATTTATATATAAAGAATGACATCACACCCTCCAAATCTAGCGTCACCGTGATTTGTACTTTTAGATTGTGTGGTCATTTCTTGATTCGCTTGCATAACAAAGCAATTGTTTTACTTAAACCCGACAGAACCATTGTTTTCTTGTAATGTGTCTGTGCTATGGCCATTTCTGAAACCCGATTGGTGGATGTTCAATAAATTGATGTTTGTGATGTGTTGATTCAGTTGTTGCTGAACACATTTTTCCAAGACCTTTGCTAGCATGGAAATGTTGGTTATTGGTCGGAAGTTGTTGGGGTCGGAGGTGTTAGCTGTCAGTTCTTTTAGGATAGGGGTGACTTGGCCAGTTTTTAGGCAGTCCGGGATGTGACCTTGTGTTAGCGAGGCATTAATGATTTTGGTCCAGAGAGGGGAGATGATATGATAGATGTGGGGTAGGCAATTTGCTGGCACGGGGTTATTGAAGTGGTTGTTGGGTTTGGTATTCGCTAGAATTTTGGTGATGTCATTGAGATCATAAAGTTTGAAAGTAGACCAGTGAGAGTTATTTTTGGGCAGAGTTAGCTTATGTTGAACCAGGTTGGTGGCTTGAATGATCTTTGAGGTGGCTAAGTTGTTTGACGCTGTTCTACGTTCAAGTTAGAGGGAATTTGTTTTTGCTGTGAAGAATGAGGAAAATTCTTCACTATTTAGCTGTGAGGTCGATGTTAAGACTGAGGATTTGGCTAATTTGTTCGATGGTTGTTTCAGAATTTCGAAGAGTTTTTTTGGTCTATTTTTGGCATTCTCTAGTTCTGATTTGAAGAAGTCTTTTTTTGATTGAAGAATACTTTTATTGTATGATTTTCTGGCTGTCCAGAGTAATTTAAGATGGAGGGGGAGGGATGCTGCCTCCATTTCCGTTCCATTGATCTGAGTTTGCGTCTCTCTTCATTCAGGGCTCCGCTGAACCATGGGTTTTTATCCTTGTCCGGAATTCTTTTGAGTTTTGGCAGAGCGGTTTGGTCGAAAACTTTGGTCATCGTGGAGTAATAGTGAGCAGTGAGGGCATTGATGTCTGCCATGTTATTGGGGGGGTAAGAGCCTTCTCACATTGGGAGGCAAGGTTGTTCCAGTTGATGTTCTTTGTTTCTCTTATCCATTGTTTCGGCTTGATTTGTTGCGAGAAAGTGTTATTTCTTGTGCTTCTCTCCCACTTTGTCAATTTGTCTCTCTTTGTCTGTATGCCTTTCTCCCCATTTTAATAACTTCTCTTTCTTTGTCTTTTTCTCTGTACTTGTCTCATTTTGGAGCCTGAGGCTGTCACCACAGCTCTGTCATGGTATTCGCATTTGGTGTTATTTGTAGACATGTCAAAGACGCCAAACAGAACTAAGATCCAGATTACCAGCCCACCAGGCACAGTGGCAGCCTCACACTTTAGCTGTTATGGTGGTGGATTCACGGCAACACTGGTCTATTATACATGGCTGCAGACATAGTAAAATAATGCCGTCTGAAAGACGGTAGTCTTTCTACTATGTCTACAGCAGTGAAGGCATAGTAGTTGTTTTATTATACCACTGCAAAAGAACTATTGATGGACAGAATGCAGAACAATGTCATACATTCACCCCAGTACAGAGATCTGGGCCTAAATCCATCCTTTTTTTGCTCACCATGCCATTCCAGTTTGGACCCAGTCATATGCAAATCAGTCTTGACACTGTGCACAATGGGAACAGTCCAGCCCGAACTGCCAGGCCAGGTCCTCCCTGGACTGGAAACAAGCATCCTAGGACCTAAGTGCGCCAGGTATGCCCAGACGTGGGTCCTGGGCTCACTGTGCCACTGGAATCAAGCTATCCTGGCTGGAGAGGGATGAAACTCCGAAACCGGTCCTAGAATGCTAGTTTGCGGTCCAGGGAGGACCTGGCTTGGCAGTTCGGGCTGGACTGTTCCCATGAGGTACAGGGTCAAGACTGATTTGCATATGGCCAGGTCTAAAATGGGGTGGCATGGTGAGCAAAAGAATGATGGATTTAACCCAGATCACTGGACTGGGGGTGAATGTTTAGATTTGTTCTACATTCCGTCCATCAATTGTGTGTCTTTTGCATTTTATTATACCTACAGCTGTAATGGCATAGTAAAAATACTACTACAGAAGAGTAGGTTGTTCACTTTGTGGCAAGGGCTTTGGGATAAGGACTTGTGACTAGATAAACTGAACATGTTACTTTTTGTTTATTGCTGCAAAGACATCCACTCCAATCTTCAGAAGCACGTATGAGGCAGTCAGCGGCATGGCGTTGATACTCATGGTTGATTCCAAACTTGGTGGATAATTTGAATATTGCTGCCACGTATCTGCAACTGGAGATGTGATGAGTAGATGAACTCACCCCAGGGATGCACCCCAAAATGGGAAGACCTTAAAGACAGCATGGACCCCTCTGGCGTCCAATGTGAGATGCCTTCGGCCCGGCACACCAGGGTATCGTTTCGGATATCTTTCTGCGGTCGCACACTACAGGTTGGATCCAATGTAGGGTCACTTCTGTCACCTTGACACATTTCCACAGAAGGTCCAGAAGGGTCCAAGATACGTTAAGTAGGTGGCAGTGAGGTCAAGAAGGTGCAAGATCCGTTAAGTAGGTGGCGGTGAGGTCAAGAAGGTGCAAGATCCGTTGAGTAGGTGGCGGTGCGGTCAAGAAGGTGCAAGATCCGTTGAGTAGGTGGCGGTGCGGTCAAGAAGGTGCAAGATCCGGTAAGTAGGTGGCGGTGAGGTCAAGAAGGTCCAAGGCCCAATGGGCATCCTTCGAATGAGAGATCTCCTTGTGGTCTTTGCTTCCCCATGAGTCCAAGGCCTTGTTATGTCGAGTGCGCATGACACTTGAGTGACTTCAGATAGTTTTGAAGTCGATTTGTTTTCTCATCCTCGTGGAACGTGCTTGGAAATTGAAGATAGGCGATGGGGCAGTATGTGATCGACTATTTTGAAACAACTGATGGCTTCTCATCATCAGTGGGTTTTTCCCATTTAAGTTGTTATCACTTAGTTATGAAATGCTTTTAGAGATACTGGAGCCAACAATCATTCTTTAGAGAAAACTATGCACATGAGTAGCCATGAGAAAGGTGAGGGACTCTGAGAACCCCAGGTAGGCCAAGAATCGGAAACTCTGTGTAGTAAAAACTTTGCACTGAATCTCAGTCATCGTAGTCGCAAGGAGTCAAGGAACAAAAAACTGGAAAATTGTGGACACACTGGAATGTCGAGAGTGGTGGGGTGAGGTAAGAGAATAAACTAACGCAACGCCCTAGAGAGACGAAATGAGAACGTAAGGCAGATACCAAGCTCAGAGTGTGGACGATAAGACAACATATACAGGAGAGAGTGGTAACTGAATTAGTGGTGAAGAAACAGAATAACTATTTTTAATGAAAAAAGTTTTTTGAAAAATCAAGACTGTAGGGTAAAATCCGCTCAAAGATATACCCAGGCTACTGTCGATGCACACCCGGCTATAGGATGGAACAGAGGCGCAACTAGAGCCAAATTTGGGGGGGCGAATGCTACAAAAAAATTGTGGGGGGAGGGGCTGATTCTTCCAGCAATATGCAGAGTGGAGATGCAGAGGCTCTAAGAAGGGGTGAAAACACAACAAAGCCTCTTCAACAAGTAAATGGTCTTTTAAAGACCTGTGAAGTACTCGGGTGCGGCTGCAATAAGACGGACGCCAGACCATCCAGCCAATAGCAGCTCAAGAACTGTCTGTGTGTGTGCCCAGGAAGCTGTCCCAGCCGGGCTGACACACACGAAGGGGGAGGGCTGAAGCCCTCTGAGCCCAATGGGCGTTGTGTGCCTGGGATGGAGCCTGACACGACTGGCGCTGCTGGTAGAATTATAGCGCCTGAGAGGGAGAAAAGAATAAAGCACCACTGGTGGGCAATAGTTATTTCCAAGTAGAAAGAATCACATCCGAGTGTGACGCAAGAAGTGCTTTAAATGGAAAAATGAAGTGCAGGTTGTTTCTGATAAGTGCCGGTACTCTCCAATTAAAAGTATTGCATTTCTCTTGAGAAGTGCCGTACTCTCCCTCTCAAAATATAAAAAGTACTGGCACTCCGTACCGGACAGTACCGGCCCATTTAAAGCACTGGACGCAAGCTCTATCAATGGTGATACATACAGCTCTCAATCCGGGACCTTTCAGTGCATTCAAAAATCAACTCAAACATAATTTTCAATGACCGATGCCTTTAATTTTTCCACCACTTCTGCTATATTTTGTACCCCCCCCCACTGTGTCCCACACACACAAACACACATTCCGTTTTCAGATTTCAGGGCCCAGAAGTGCCCACAGCACAGAGCCTGCTTTCTACAGCAACAAATATAAATAAAAAGAAACACCAGTGAGCCCCGATGTCAGAAGGAAAACCCGTCAAAGTAAACAGCATGGAGCTATGATGGATGAGGGCGGCGCGAGCCGCAGCCAGCCGGCGAGGGTGAGGGCACTGGAGAATACCGAGGGCCCTACCTCACTTCCGGCCGGCGGCCCACCTCTGCCTGGCCCACGCCATCGCCGGACCCCCAGCTCGCGCGGAGGACAGGGGAGCACACAGTGTGAGGACAGGTAATGTTCCCCAGGTACCGCCCATGAAACGCTTGACTGACACACGTGCAGGATTAATGCGTAAATGAATAAGGGCAGGGCCCATCTTGTGCCCACGACCGGCGCTATCGAAGGTCGGAGTGCCGACCACCCAGGCTGCCTAGTCTTGATTCGACCTCATGCCCCTTTCCTCCACCACCAGACACTCCCTGCCTCTCTATCTCGTGTCTGCAGGTTCTTTTCACCCCTGATTTCTCCATTTGCCACTATTCTTCTCTCTTTTTCTCTCTCTCCTTCTTCATTTTGTATTTCTCTCTTGCTCTGGAACAACTCCTGTTCACACAAATCACTCCCAAAAAATGTATGCTGGTGGGCCCCACCTGCAACCACTGTCTGGCTCAAATGAAGCACTGCGCACGTGCACCCACACATGCTCGCGTGCACTCATGTCCACTCATGCCTGCGTTGAGGGTAGATTTATCCTCATTTTAATGTTGTCTGCCCATATCTCCGCTGGCATCTTGGGTGCAGAGCTTTCAGAGAGCATGTTACATCGAAATTGTTGAATGTCTTGACCTCTAAGTGGTTTTCATTAGGGCCGTGCGAGACTGCAAACATTTTACTGCACGTAATACGTGGAGTTCTGGTGAGAATTTAGTGTTATACATACATCTGCGTGAAACTGATGCATGAGGTATGTTCTTGTGTACCAAAGGCATGCAAAATATCAAGACACAAACTCAATGTACTGGTGAGAAAATTCCCAAAGTCCTGTAAAGACAAACTGCAAAACTTCGCTTTACTATTTTTTCCTTGGCAATATGTTTTTTGCAAACATTTTCTCTTGCAAACCTGAAACTTTTTCAATTTGCATAAAATGTTTCCTAGGGTTCACCAGTATTGCAGACTCTGTAGCGTTGCAATACTCGCACCCGTACCCATGTCTTCAGTTTCTGCATGTGTGCAAGACAGTTTCCCATTCAAGGAGGTTTTTTCCTAAGAGACCAATTTTTAGACGATTTTTTCTCCAGATAATTATTTTTTTTATTGCTCAAAGGTGTAGAGGAAACAAACATTTACCATTTCACATATAATCTTTAGTAGTAAATTGGTGTGTCAATGACTTACATAGATTTTGAGAGATGAATGTTTTTCCTGGAAATTCATTCAAAAAGCCAAATTCTTAGGCAAATGCCCACAAGTCTAATTTAAGGCAATTATTTAAAAAATTATGCTTCATCCATTTTTTCAGATTTTTTTTAATTAATTACTCTATTTTAGTGACAGCCACAAAACAGTTACCTAACCTTAGAGGTACAGTAGACATTACGGCTCCTGGCGCTATTAAGGTATGTTGATATGTGCAACAACAATCCACTAGAAGGGTATTATTAAGGCATGTTGACATGTGCAAGAACACGGCACTTGAAGAGTGGTATTAAGGTATATTGACATGTGCAAGAACACGGCACTTGAAGGGTGTCAAGGTATATTCACAGGACAATAGCAATCCACTGGAAGGGTGTCAAGGTATATTCACAGGACAATAACAATCCACTTGAAGGGTGTCAAGGTATATTCACAGGACAATAACAATCCACTTGAAGGGTGTCAAGGTATATTCACAGGACAATAGCAATCCACTGGAAGGGTGTCAAGGTATATTCACAGGACAATAGCAATCCACTGGAAGGGTGTCAAGGTATATTCACAGGACAACAGCAATCCACTGGAAGGGTGTCAAGGTATATTCACAGGACAATAGCAATCCACTGGAAGGGTGTCAAGGTATATTCACAGGACAATAGCAATCCACTGGAAGGGTGTCTAGGTATATTCACAGGACAATAACAATCCACTTGAAGGGTGTCAAGGTATATTCACAGGACAATAAAAATCCACTGGAAGGTTTCAAGGTATATTCACAGGACAATAACAATCCACTGGAAGGGTGTCGAGGTATATTCACAGGACAATAACAATCCACTTGAAGGGTGTCAAGGTATATTCACAGGACAATAAAAATCCACTGGAAGGGTGTCAAGGTATATTCACAGGACAATAACAATCCACTTGAAGGGTGTCGAGGTATATTCACAGGACAATAACAATCCACTTGAAGGGTGTCAAGGTATATTCACAGGACAATAGCAATCCACTGGAAGGGTGTCAAGGTATATTCACAGGACAATAGCAATCCACTGGAAGGGTCTCTAGGTATATTCACAGGACAATAGCAATCCACTGGAAGGGTGTCAAGGTATATTCACAGGACAATAAAAATCCACTTGAAGGGTGTCAAGGTATATTCACAGGACAATAAAAATCCACTTGAAGGGTGTCAAGGTATATTCACAGGACAATAACAATCCATTTGAAGGGTGGTATTAAGGTATGTTCATAGGACAATAACAATCCATATGAAGGGTGGTATTAAGGTATATTCACAGCACAATAGCAATCCACTGGAAGGGTGTCAAGGTATATTCACAGGACAATAGCAATCCACTGGAAGGGTGTCAAGGTATATTCACAGGACAATAACAATCCACTTGAAGGGTGTCAAGGTATATTCACAGGATAATAACAATCCACTGGAAGGGTGTTAAGGTATATTCACAGGACAATAAGAATCCACTTGAAGGGTGTCAAGGTATATTCACAGAACAATAACAATCCACTTAAAGGGTGTCAAGGTATATTCACAGGACAATAAAAATCCACTGGAAGGGTGTCAAGGTATATTCACAGGACAATAGCAATCCACTTGAAGGGTGTCAAGGTATATTCACAGGACAATAACAATCCACTGGAAGGGTGTTAAGGTATATTCACAGGACAATAAGAATCCACTTGAAGGGTGTCAAGGTATATTCACAGAACAATAACAATCCACTTGAAGGGTGTCAAGGTATATTCACAGGACATTAAAAATCCACTGGAAGGGTGTCAAGGTATATTCACAGGACAATAACAATCCACTGGAAGGGTGTCAAGGTATATTCACAGGACAATAACAATCCACTGGAAGGGTGTCAAGGTATATTCACAGGACAATAACAATCCACTGGAAGGGTGTCAAGGTATATTCACAGGACAATAACAATCCACTTGAAGTGTGTCAAGGTATATTCACAGGACAATAACAATCCACTTGAAGGGTGTCAAGGTATATTCACAGGACAATAACAATCCACTGGAAGGGTGTCAAGGTATATTCACAGGACAATAACAATCCACTTGAAGGGTGTCAAGGTATATTCACAAGACAATAACAATCCATTTGAAGGGTGGTATTAAGGTATGTTGACGTGGTGCAATAACAGTGTTTTGAAGGGTGTTAAGGTATGTTGACATGTGCAAGAACAATCCACTTAAAGGGTGGAATTAAGGTACACTCACAGTGCAGAAACTATCACTTAAAGAGCGGTATTAAGGTTTACTAACAATGCGATAGCAATCCACTTGAAAAGTGGTATTAAGGTATATTCCCAGTGACGTAACAGAACGCTGAAGGGTGGAATTAAGGTATACCTGCTGTGTAATAACAATCCACTTGAGGGGTGGTATAAGGTATATTCACAGTGCAATAGCAATTCACTTGAAGTGTGGTATTGAGGTATATTGACATGCGCAATAACAATCCACCTGAAGGGTGGTATAAGGTATATTCTCACTGCAATAAAAGTCCGCTTCGGGGGGGTATTAAGGTATATTCACAGTTCAATAGCAGTCCAGATGAACTGTTAGGGCAGGATCTTTCTCTCCCGCATGAGTGCTAAAGCCTGCAGGTATCAATGCTCTGTCGCGGGAGCCGGTGGGTCTCCGCGCAGTCGCTGATAAATTTGAAGCTAGCCGCCACCAAGGGTAATCTGATAACACATCTAAAGGATAGCGCAAACACCGCCTTATACAGAATGGAAAAGGACATGAGGGAACGCTTCTAGACCACTTAAGAAATTAAGGCAAAGACACAAAGCCCAAGCGAAATCTAGTGAGTTTCTTTAATTTACTATTATGAAAATTTTGCAGAAATAAATAGCATTGTATGTTTTTCCCAATTTTCACAATTGAGGGACTGGTTTAAGCAGGACACGCCTTGCGGTGGAAATGCTTAGATTCCGTGAACCCTACATGTAAAATGAATTTTTATAGAAACGAGAAAGTGTAGCTGGTAGAAGGCCAGAAATGTAGGTTATTATAATCTACCCAGAACAATGAAGGGGGGAGTCTGCACTGTAGAATGTTGAATACCCTAATAATTACTTTTATTAGACTTCTAATTTCAACCTTGAAGCGACACTGACAGTGTCCACGTGACGAAGCGCACCCCGTTTTGGGACCCATCTGATTGGACGAGGCGCACAGAGCAGTTCGACCTGTCGGCCTCCAGCGTTTGATTTTAAGTCCCGGCTCACCTACGCGTCGGTGTGTTCTTGGTCAAAAGTTTCCCTATCTGGGCGTTAAATGCACGTGAGAAGCGTCACTAGTTTATTTAACCACCTTCCCATCAACGAGCATTAAACAATAGAGTCGCAAGTGATGAAAACACAAATAATTCGTTTTTACAAATTCAGAACGAAATAAAAGGCAACATATTCCAAAAGCCATTTGTAACTGTAATCATTCCTAAAAGTAGGTATATTTTTCGCCAAGAAATGCTGGTGACTAAATATGGAAGCGCCTCGAAGAGTGGGCTAACGGCGCCTGGAAGGATGGTGCTAACCACGCATTCATTTGTTACTGAAGCCCCCACAATCTTTTTCCCCATCTTGCCTTGAAGGGTGCCGTCCGGGCCCGGGCCTGCCGTGGGTGGCTGCGCCTCCGGGGGCCCATATCTCACCTTGAAGCCTGCCGCCCACCCTCACAGCTTCCGAAGGGAGCACAGCGGCGGTTATATATCATGATGCAATCTGCAGCCCCCACCCCCCTCCCTGGCAGAGGCTGCAAGCCCAGGCAGCGGGGCCTGTCTGCCGTGCGCCACCCGTGTCTAACAAATGGCGCTCCAGCGCTGCGGTGTTGACACAGAGCCCTTCGCAGCGCCGGCATGTCAGGGAGCCGGGGCTTTGTTTTCGATGTATGACCCCCGCCCCGTGGAAAAAGACACCGTGTCTGGCTTATTACCCCCAAGGGCCTGTCTGCTCAGTGTGTATGGGTTAGTTATGGGGCCAAAGGAGCGCTCAGGATTCATCATTTTGACGCCCCCGTCACAGCGCTACACTCGTGTAACACACGTGATCACAGTTACAGTAGCCTGTGATTGCCCTCATACGAGACAAACAGCAATTAACTCTCTTCAATACTTCCGTCTTTATTACGGTCATGTTACGCAGTTTTGTACAGAGAAATATTTGCCAGTTACGCGGCCTCTAGGCGCTGCTGGCGGTGTTTGTGTTATGGGGGAGTTCCGATGAATGGTTTGCTGATGGGCGGCTAGGGGTCTTGCAAGACGTCACTTTCTGTCCTTCCGGGGTGCACGGGCAGTTTCACAGTGGGTTTGGGCAGATTGTAGGCGCCCTGTTCCCTAACGTGTGAGACGATGCAGTCATACGCGGCGGTGTGCAAAATTTGCATAACCTCCTTTTGCGTAATTCTGCAAAGTTCCACAAAAATAAACAAAATCATGTTAAATGCAAAATCGGTATTTAGCGTGCAATGCATCCCTGTGTCCATTTTGGATGCACGGACGCACTTCTCACCCACTTCCCCCCCAAAAAACAAATAGTGCCAATAACACAGGTGCTGCTAACACCCGTCACTGTTAGTTGTGGTCCTGCGCTAAACGTTTGAAGGATGATTTCGCTACTTGGTGTATTTGTGACATTTCTGAAATTTCACATATCCTAATGTGAAGTTCACAAAATTTCGCGAGATTCCAGTGGCGTAACAGGAATGTCACCGGGGTCTAGTCAAAAGCCCATTTCAGGCGGCTGCAATGCGATGGCTCAGCTTGCAACAGAAGCCCAAACATGTCCTTGTTACAGACGAAAGGGTGAGTCCAAAAGACAAAACATAATTCCGTCTGGGATCCAGAAATCCTTGCTTGGAGCTGTGTCTATGGCTCATGAATCTGTTTGTTGTATGTGTGACGGACAAGACAGTCACCGCCAGAACCAACTTCACCAACAGCATGAGCCTCGTAGCCGACAGGATGTGAACCAACTAACTACCTGCAACTCAACTCCAACAAGATGGAAATACTGGATTTTGGCATCAAGACCTCCCCAAGGGTCTCAACATGGTGGCCACCAGAGCCAGGACCATCACTCACAGCCCCACGCAAGAAATCTAGGGATCATCCTAGACCACAAGCTCAACATGACGGCTCAAGTCAACGCTGTGTGCACCACCTGCTTCCACATCCAATGCATGCTGGGAAAGGTCTTCAAATGATTGCCTCGGAATACAAGAAGGACCGTAAACCAAGCGCTCATCACCAGCATGCTGGACAATGGCAACACCTTCTACTTTGGAACCTCCAAACGACTCCCACAAAGACGCCAGCCCATCAAGAACACGGCCGCAAGACTCTTACCCGACCGCCCACGCTGGACCCACATCTCAAGAAGATTCACGGACTCCCCATTCACAAGCGCAGCCGATTCAAACTTCTCACGCACACGTACAAAGCCCTACACAACACAGGAACAGAATACCTGAACGCAGATTATGTATTTTATGTTGTAACAATTTTTGTTTATGAAAATGGCGCCTGCTAAAATGGCCGCCACAGTTTGGGCCTGCGGCGGCTATGCCGGGTGGTCCACACGTGAGGCGCCGCGGTGCAGATTAAATAAAAACTTGGATTGCGAGATAAGGGTCTGTCAAAGAACAGTTGGGGGGCAGTCATGGCGGTTGTGGTGGTTATGAGGGGGGGGGGTGTGGGGACAGGAAGCCGAGCACAGACGCCCGTTCCTTGCCTTTCATCCTCAAAAGCACAGTGAGGAAGATTAATTGAATATCTCTCCACCCAGGTGTGTCGCGGCCTAAAAAATAGATATTTTGTCATTACGCACAAGGGCTTTCATGGCGCTATCTCGGTGACGCAGCGTACATTAACCATTGTCAGACCGTCTGGGCATCATTTATCACCAGGATACAGATCTCGGAGCACACCTCGCCCCCCCCCCTCTCTGAAACTGGTTTTGTGAGCCCCCTCTCCACCCTTCCCCTGGACCCTGAACCAGAACATAAACACAGGAGGCGGCTCTCCAGGCGACGCCGCAGGAACTCGCCAGAACCGGGCTCCTCTTCGCCCTGTTTTCGTTTTCCGAGGCGGCTGTTTGGTATTTTTCTTCTGTGCTGCGAGTGACAGAGATGGAGTGCCGGGGCCAGTTATGTAAAACATATTGTGATCTTGTGCAGCGGCGGGTGATTAATGAGGGGGCCGGGGCTGTTTTTCCAGCAGGTAAAGGAGCGCTACCTGTTTTGTGATATCTGTGGAGCGTGAGAAGGCTGGAATCCAAGATCCAAATTCATTTTTTTAGTGTCTCTGTGGAAAAGTTGTTACTGTTTTGTGTGCACTGATGTGCACGTTCACATTGCGTTTGTTATAAGCGGAATGTCTCGGCGCTTGTGTACAGAGGATAGAGGGTGGAGAGTAAGGGATGAGTGAGACCGGACCTTGCAGGGCTCTGAGGTCCTGTTAGGGTCTGTACAGAAGTCTGTCAGCTCAGTCAAGGCCTGTTTGGGGTCTGTAAGGGTCTGTTGAAAAGTATGTCCTGAGCCGTTAGGACGGAGCTGAGGTATTGTTAGGGTATACGAGCATCTCCTGGGGGCAACAAGATGCTCCTTCGTGGAGTATGTGCTGAGGTTGAGTGAGAGCCAGGTTGTGTTGTGTGTAGAGGTGGGGGAACCAACACATTAAGAGGAGGAGCCGAGCTAAGGGTCTGGCTTGGCTCTAAGAGCTCGTGCACGAGCCGAGACCTTAACATGTTTGCCATGTAAATTGTGCACCAAACAAAAAGTACAATAAAGTCTCTTCAACATTTCAAAAAGTATATGGCCATTTCTCATGCGTAGCGTTTCACTTCAGCCCTCGGACTATATCACTGCATTGAGAGGCATTCATAGTCTTTAAACATGATCTTAGAAACATCCATGCCCTATTCCCGCCCTGAAAACAATGCCAGTAGATGCCCAATGCAAGCATACTGTAAGGCCCACCCTATAGAGGGCCTAGAATCGTATTATAGACAGAGCAATCCTGCAGTTTATTAAATCGAACACTAGAGGTTTTTTTATTTGTATACAGAGCACACCCTGAACTCACACATTTTAAGGCGCTCTCTTCTGTGATAACGGAAAAACGGAGGTTTAATGTAATCAAAAAATTCACGCATGATCACACAATCGTCAAGAAAGACTGGATTTCTGATTTCACATTGTGCATTTCAGCCACTAGGTGGGCATCTCGTTTCCCCATTTATGCTTTGTCTTTCATTCTTGGTGCATGAGGTTAGAGGGGGGGGGGGCAGGACCACATGGAGGCTCGACTGGTTCTCGGATCGAGGGGCCAAGAGCACCTCGATCTGAGCCCGAGCCGGGCATCTGGCTCGAGCCTGGCGCGAGCTGCTAGCGGCACGACCACCTCTAGTTGTGTAGGGGTGGTAGTATAACTAGCAGGTGTAGTGTTTGGGGGGGGCACTGATACAGGGGAGGCCTAGGGGCATGGGGAGACGATGACATAAAGCAGGACACAACAGCCAGGGTCACTGTGGTGGGCCAAAGACCACGAGCGG
This sequence comes from Triturus cristatus, assembly GCF_964204655.1. Lineage (NCBI taxonomy): Eukaryota > Metazoa > Chordata > Amphibia > Caudata > Salamandridae > Triturus > Triturus cristatus. Next base: position 54,709,855 of record NC_140594.1, read on the forward strand.
TCTCGCGCCCGTTTATTTATACCTTCGGGCGTGCCCGCCCTCCGGGTGCGTGGGTGCGTGACCAGCGTGCTGGAACGGGCCGGGTGGCTCCGTTACCACATCCCTCCAATCTTTCAGATACAGAGATCATTTATCACGGAACAGTTCGGTTCTTGCGCACACCACGCAAAGTCTCTGAGTCTCTTACTTGGGGCCGGGTTTGGCCGAAGTCCATACGGCTGACTCCGTGGAACATCTCCTCGGCCTGTTCCTCCTGCCCCTCGGCCACTGGGCGCCTCGGCCTCTGCAGAGGGCCCGTCTTCTCGATCGCCCGCCCCGGGCAGTGGGGGTGCGCTCCGCGATGGGCTCGCCTGCACTCCTGGTGAGCCGCACCCTTCCGGGGCCTCAAACTCTTCCTCCTCCTGGTCAGTCTCAGGGAAGACGGATGTTATTCGTTTGAACCAAGATGCATTTTGCGTTACCGTCCGCGTCCCTCTCCTGGCGGACACCATGGTGCCCTGCACCCCGGTCACTTCCCACACTTCCGGTTCAAACAGGGTACGATATTTCCAATTCAGGTACCGGTCTTTCAGGATGACCCCGTCTCCCACCTGGAGACTCCTCGCCCGGGCTCTTCTCTTCAGACTGGCCTTCTCGTTGGAGGTCCGCCTTCTCCCTTGCGCCGCCTCTTGGTCTAGCGGCCTAGGCTGCCACACATGACTCGCCGGGATATTGTCCCTGGGGGCCTTCTTGAACAGAAGGTGCGCTGGCGCACACCGGGTCGTACAGTGGGGTGTCCGGCGGTAAGCACTTAGGAACTGCGAGAGGCATTGCTCCGCGTCTTCTCCTTGCTCGACTCCGATTCTCAGCGCTGGTTCATCGTGCGCATAAATCGCTCCACCTCGCCATTCGCCTGGGGCCACTGCGGGGTGATCTTCCTGTGCCTGACCCCTCGAGCCGCTAGGTAGTCCTGGAACTCTCGCCCTTGGAACGGTGGCCCGTTGTCCGACCGGACTTCCTCAGGTAGGCCCATCATGGCAAATATGCGGTCCAGCGCCGCTCGCACCTGGTTGAATGCCGTGGATGACACCACTTCCACCACCGGGAACTTGGAGTGTGAATCCACCACCACTAAGGTGTGTCGCCCATCCGGGAACGAACCAAAGTCTACACTCAACTTGGACCAGGGTTCCAGACATGGGTCCTCCGTGATCACAGGGTGAGGTGTCGGCTCCCCCCCGGTGATGTTGCACGAGTGGCAGTTGCGGATGGCTTCCTCAACCAACGCGTCCATCCGAGGGAACCACACCTTGCTTCGCAGCCTTGCCTTGGTCTTGGAGACGCCTTGATGCCCTTGATGCGCCAACCTAACCACCTCTCCTTGGAGACTCCTCGGAATGACGAGTGTCGCTCCTCGCAGGACCACGCCATGCGGCCCCTCGCTGAGTTCACTCCGCGCGTTCCACACCTGCTGTCGATACACTCTCTCCTCTTCAGTGAGGGCTTGCACTCCATCCAGGAAGTTCCGCCAGTGGTGGGTCGCCAGCGTGCGCTTCACTTTCACGAGGCAATCGTCCAGCTCCGTGGCCTTGCCGATGTCTTCCAACGTGAGTGCCACCGGGCATGCAGCTTGCGACACCAGGCGGACGAACTCCTCCGTTCCCGCCTCATCCGACTGATCAGGGTGCACCGGCTCCGGGTGTCGGGACAGGAAGTCCGCTGGGTTGCTGGCCCCGGGTCGAAACACGACCTCAAATCGGTACGCTTGTAACTGGACCGCCCATCTCTCGATCCTCGGGGGCCCTAGCCTCGCCGTGCCGGCGAAGAGCGGAACAAGGGGCTTGTGGTCGGTGACCACCCGGAAGTCGTGACCGTAAAGGTAGAGATGAAAATGTTGACAGGCCCACTTGATGGCCAGCGCCTCCCGCTCGATCTGCGCGTACCTCATCTCCGTGGCCGTCAGAGCCCTGCTGGCATACGCGGTCGGGACCCATTCTTTCGCCTCCGTCTCCTGCATCAGGACCGCGCCCAGCCCCACGGGGCTCGCGTCCACCACCACCTCTGTCCGCCGGTGGGGTCTGAAGTACGCCATCACCTTGTCGTCGATCAGCGCGTCCTTGACCGCTTGGAACGCCAGATCTTCCTTAGCCGCCCAGGTCCAAGGTTGACCACTCTTCGTGAGAAGCCGGAGCGGCTCCGACAGGGACGCCAGATTGGGAATAAACCTCCCACAGTAGGTTGCCATCCCTAGGAAACTCCTGACCTCGGTGGCGGATGTGGGCCTCGGGGCAGCGCGGATCGCCACCGCTTTCTTCGGATCCACTCTCAGGCCTTCTCTCGAGAAGATGTAGCCGAAGAACTCGACCGACTCCTGGTAGAAGGAGCACTTGGCCTCGTGCAGGGTGAGGCCGCTATCCGCTAACCGCTGCAGCGTGTCTCGCAGATGCCGATGGTGTTCTTCCAGAGTTCGTGAGAACACCAGAATGTCGTCACTTAAATTGATGACTCCCTGGAGACCCGAGAGAGTCTCCCTTATGGCATTTTGGAACACTTCGGCCGCTGACGAGATTCCGAAGCTCAACCGCTTATATCTCCGCAGGCCAACGTGGGTGGAGAAGGTGGTTATGTTGCGGCTATCGGGGTGGAGTTCAAGCTGGTGGTACCCCGCGTTGAGATCCAGTTTCGTGAACCACTGCGCGCCGTTGAGGTCGGCCACAATATCGTCCATGGTGGGCGTGAGGTGCCTTTCGCGCTTGACTGCCTTGTTTGGGAGGCGCATGTCCACACACAACCGGATGGCGCCGGGCTGCTTGGGTTTGGGCGCCACGACCAGGGGGGACACCCACGGGGTCGGACCCGATACCTTCTCAATCACCCCCAAGTCTTCCAATTTTTGCAACTCCTCCTCTACCCGTGGTCGCAGGAGGAATGGTATTCTCCGGTGACGCAGCGCCATGGGCCGGACCGTCGGGTCCACGTGTAGTTTGAACTGCTTCCCGCGTAGGCATCCTAGACCTTGAAACAACATCGGAAAGTCCTTCAGTATCTCCCTTGCGTGCAGGTCGTGCACCTGATTCGCGAAGAATACCAGCGCCAGATCTTCGGCGGTGTGGCAGCTCAGCAGGGTGCCCCTCTTGCCTTCCGCCACGTGGAATGTCGTAGCCAGCTTCCTGCCATCGCTGACGACTTCAACGTCAATCACCCCTCGCAGGGACAGTGGCCGGTCACTGTCATACGTGAAGATTTGGGCTTTGGAGGGTCTCAGGGGTGGTCGTGGCGACAACCTCTCATACTGGCAGCTGTCCATGACGTTCACAGACGCCCCCGTGTCGATGAGAGCACTCACCGGGGACCCGGCCACCATGATGTCACACATGGGCGGCGGTCTTCTCCTCGTGCCTTCCCGGCCCACGAACGAAACGAAGAATACTTCCTCTTCTTCCCCCTCTTCATCGAACTCTGGCTTGGAGTTTTCGCGCAGGGCGGCGGATTCCTCCACTGTCAGTTGGTGCACGCGGCGCCCGCGTAGTCGTCGTCGTTCCCCCTGTCCGGTAGAGTTTCGAAGAGGTCGTACAGTTCTTCACCACCGTAGCACATGAGGAGAGACCTCTTGACCGTGTTGTCCGTCTCCCGCACTCCGACAAAGTAGTGCTCCAGCCGTCCGATCCATGAGCGCCACCGCACGGCCGCTGTGGAGGGGTCCGACAATTCGCTGAACGGTGGCAGCGGGGCCACCGCGCTGTGCCCAGGCGCGGCGGCCGCGGGCTGTGCGGCAGCTACCGGCTGAGGCTGCTGCGCCGTGCCACTTCCGCTGGGGGCAGGGGTGGTCATACTCGTCACTCCTCACTGCTCCCCTCCCAGACCGTGGCTGCTTGGCTGGTGTCCAGGCGAGACCACCGTTGCACTTCCTCCCTTGATCGGGCCGATGCAGGCCACCTGCCTGTCGCTGCGCGCAGGCGAGACCTTTTCTTCTGCTGGTGCTGCGCGTGGGCGAGACCTTCTCTTTTCTGCTGGTGCTGCGCGTGGGCGAGACCTGCTCTTCTTCCTTTTTTTTTTTTGATGCTTTATCGTTCACTCTCCCCCGCAGGCACCGCTGAGGACGCCCTCTGCCACAAACTGCCTCGGGGCCTTCACCGGCAGAGCCAAAGCCAGCTCCCTCTTTCCAGACGCTCACGCAGCTCACGAGGGCCGACTCCCCCCTCCGAACAGAGCTCACCTGCAGAGCGCCCGCCTTGGGATCCACAGCGCGAGGACGCGCTCGGCGAGGTCCGCTTCGTTCCGCCTCCGCGGAGAGCGCCGGGCACCACCAGGCAAGTTCGTAGTACGCCGGAGGGGCGAGGCGTGGGTAGGCTCCGCCCTCGTCGCCAATGTAGTGTTTGGGGGGGGCACTGATACAGGGGAGGCCTAGGGGCATGGGGAGACGATGACATAAAGCAGGACACAACAGCCAGGGTCACTGTGGTGGGCCAAAGACCACGAGCGGTCTCGCGCCCGTTTATTTATATCTTCGGGCGTGCCCGCCCTCCGGGTGCGTGGGTGCGTGACCAGCGTGCTGGAACGGGCCGGGTGGCTCCGTTATCACAGCAGGGTGCGCCGATTTATAGGAGGGTCTGTATGAGGGTCTGTGAAGGTGGTGATGTAGAGGCCGTTGGGGTTTGTATGGTGATCAGATGAACATTGGTGAGAAGCCCCTGGAGCGTGTATCACCATCAGTCGGTGAGGGAGCGTTGTGGTCTATGTGAGGGTCAGCTGTGGGTTTCAAGAGGGTCCAGCGGAGTCTGTATGGGGGGTCCCTTGACCCCCTCCCTCCTAATACTTCGATGTTTCGCCCCTCTTGCTGCGCTTCTACAATTCTTGGCAGCCTCTCCTGCATCATCACTACAAAACTTCAGCTCATGGGTTTGGTCTGCCCCTCCCTTTAGTTCCACACGCTTGCTTTCTGACATTTTTGAAACACTTTCCACTTGCAAGCCACCAGTGCGCAGTTGCAAAGTGGTGACGACTTCCAGTGCTTAATTTGTAAAACAATAAGTGCCAGGGCCTTCGGGAGGACGCACTACAGCTTGCAGCATCTGTTGCGTTGCCAGGGCTGCCAATGACAGTGCCAACAGAACTACTAACCCTTACACTCCCACAAGTGTGAAAATTCAGACTCTTCCAACCCCCACAAATACCCCACCCCCCCCACCCCCCCTGCCCCCCAAAGCTACAGGCAACAGGTAATAGTAATTTTTTAAAATGTTTTTAGCATTAATAAATATTAAATAACTGATGTTGTGCTCATCTCTGAATTAGACAAACAGTGTCACCAAGTGGCAGACTATCGAAAGTGCTGTGCTGACAATTAGGTGCCTGTGCTGAGCACCGGAAACCACAGGATCAAATTAAGCACTGCCTTCACACATTTGAAAATGCAAGAAAAAGGGTCTGGTGTCTATGCTTAAAGCTGAAGAGGTGACGTGGGAGAGATGTGGCAGAGGGACGATCACCTTGGGTGAAGGTTGTAGCTCTGAGTAGAGATGAGGGAATCTTGCAGCTGCGGGAGCTGGGCGGGTGCAGGTAGGAGCGCACTCCCTGCAGTCCTGAAGTGGAATACTTTAGTTGAGAAGTTCCAGCAGCAGAAGACTGGGTGGAGGTGGGAGGCACAGCAGAGGCAGCAGGGTGGATGTCCAGATTTGTAGGTTCTTTTTGCTGTGAGTGGAGTGAATACAGCCAGGAAGTCCCTGACACCTTACCACAGTTTTGGTTGTGAGCAACATGGTAGTGCCCATTCCAGCATGCCTCCAGAGAAAGCTCTCATTGCACCTTGCCAAAGACCCATCTGCCAGGCTTCAGATGGTGGCAGGCTTCAATATAGCAGTCAGGCGGGGTATCTCGGACGTGAGAATGCAAATTGAAGAGACAGTCCGTCAAGTGCATGCAGTGCTGCAGGGCCACATCATCATTCAGCTGCGGAATCAAAGGGTCAAGCGACACTGACGAACTGGAGGAAGCATCATACGCCGGCGCATGACAATCTCCAAGGTTCTCAGGGCTTGATCTTGAGTTTGAAGGATGGGATACTCCATCACAATAATGGTAGATGTCCCGTCTGCCTTTTTACAAGTGCATTATATCCTATGGCGCTTGTACAGGATATTTGTGACTTTTGTGACAGAATATCCTATTCCCCAAACTCTAAATCAGGCACTCTCAGTTGTTTTTTCTGGGAGGGACTGGCTTGGCTTCAACAAAGTGAGAGCCCCGATCCCTCCAAAGGTTGCGAAGCATGCCACACCGGGGGAGGAAGTCCCTCAACCATTCTTGCTGTAGTAATGGCGTCAGCGCGTGCACAGGGGTAAGCTTCAACTCACCCAAGACATGCAAACAATCACTGGAATATAAGAATAGGAGGAAACCTTGGGCTCTTGAATGAAGACCATATGCCGATAGACGAATGGGCCCCAAGGTGTTGGGGTGGCAGCGGGAGTTATCTTGATCCCTTTCCCACTATTGTGGGCTTGGCAGGTGTCTCACGAGTGGCAATAGTTCTGGGCTAAAGAAGGAAAGGAGGGTGCACGCCAGTTGGCCACTGTGGCACAAATGCCACCATCCCCTCCGACATGGACAGCGCATTAATGCAGACTTCCAGGTGGAGGAATGAGAATTTCAGTGCCACCGCTTCCCGGATGCTGTTCCTCCACACTCCGTTGGTCTCCCTTTCACAATTCTGTTTGGTCCATGCCTGTTTTTCAACATCAGATGTCCACTCCTGCAACGTAGGTAGATTTTTAAGAGTAGGAACAGGACATACATCAGTTTGCAAAATATAAATTGTAGCTTCACTTTAGGGAGATAGGGCTGCTATTGCGGCCACTTGATCTGCAAATGTGTTTCCCTGAGACAGTTCATCTTGTGTAGACTGATGAAAAGCACATTTTACAACTGCAACATAAGGGCATCAACAAGTTTTGGAGGTACATTGCGTCTTAAGTAGGGGTTTTCGTGGAGGTTAGGCACCCCCTTGCATACACAGAAGCACAACGTCATGGGCCACTCCAAAGGCATGCTTGGATTTTGTGAACACGGTGACAATCTTTTTTCATGGTACTACATGCATGGGTAAAGGCAACACGCTTGGCATTTTGGGCTGAGTTAGACCGGCAACAAATGTCAGTTTTCAACAATTTCATGTGAACTACATACATCCTATCCAGCTATAAAGTCCCACATCATTTCTGAGACCAGAACCATCAACAAAATAGACAAATTCACTGTTAGGTATTGGTGGGATTTGGTTAAATGTTCGATAATTAAAAGACTGTCATGTGGTTCCCCTTCTCGGGAAGTGATCGCCAATGAGTCATGAAACCTTGTACTGGGACAATCTGGTTAGAGAGAGATGTTGCATTTTTGTAGTAAGTAAAACGTCAACCACAGAATGGGGAACTGCAACAATCGAGTTAGAGACCATTGTTTTTTTTTATTTAAAAAAGATTTATATAGCGCGAACTTGACCCTGGTAAGGTATCGGAGCGATTTACAAAGTTACATCAGATGAGTAGTTTGAAACACTAGGTACAAAAATGTGTGTTGATAGTAGGGAATGTCCTGTTTGGTGAGCTAAGGCAAGTGTTGGTGTTGGGTTGGTGTTTGTTCACAAGAAGCAGTTTGACTTCATTCTTGAATGAGGTGCAAGAAGTGTGCATTCTGATTTCCGGTGGCAGGGCATTCCAGATTCTAGGTGCGCTTCTGGCGAACGTACGGTTGAATGTTTTCTTTTTCTGAAATCTTTGTGGTTTCAATAGCCAGGTGCTGGTGCTTCTCGACGTTCTGCCACCGCCCGATAGTTCCAGTTTATCGGCTAGATACCTTGGCGTGTTCAAGAGCAAGGCTTTGTGTGTCATGCAGGCAATTTGAGCTGTGCCCTTGCCTCATAAGGGAGCCAGTTCAGTTCCTTTAGATCAGGGGTGATGTGGTTGTTCTTTTTGGAGCCGGTGACAAGTCTTGCAGCCGCGTTGAGGGAGGCTCTTAGTGGAGCCAGTCTAGATCTTAGGAGACTGCATAAAGTTGTATTCCCATAGTCTATTCTGGGTATCACTAGAGCTTGCACAGCTGATTTGAGGTCATCGGCGGGGAGGAAGGGTTTTAGTTTTCTAATAATATCCATATGAAAGTTTGCTTCTCTGGTGGCTCTACTGATGTGTTCCTGCATGTTGAGATTGTTGGTGATTGTTATTCCCAGAGATCTTGCGGAATCTATGATGGGTGGTTTGCAGTTGAAGGCTGTTAAGTGTTTCATCCAGTCTTCAATGTCGACGTGCCCGCGAGGAGGGGCAATTAGGAGGAATTCGGTTTTGAGCACATTACGTTTGAGGTGGTTTCTGGTTAGCCAGTTGTGAGTTTTTTGCAGAGTTGTATTGAGTGAATGCATATCATCTGCAGATGATACTTTTAGGTATAGTTGTGTATTGTCTGCATATATGTGGTAGTGAACATTGGAGGGTTTCAGAATTTTGGTTAAGGGCTCCATGAATAGATTGAAGAGGGTAGATGATAGGGCGGAATCTTGAGGGACACCTAGGGTGACCGCCGTGGTGGTGGATAGAAATTGGTTGATCTTTATTCTCTGCGTTCGGCTGTCTAAGAAAGGGGCGAACCATTTTAGGATAGTCCCAGATAATCCCCTTCTATGTTCAAGTAAGTCCAGGAGACTGTCATATTTGACCCTATCGAGGCTGAGGATAGGTCTAAGAGGATTGGAAGGCAGGATTACTGACCGCGTCATCAACAATGTGTATCACGGCTGTTTCCGTGCTATAGTCCTGACAGAAGCCTGATTGGAACTGGTCAATGAAGTGGAATTGAGCTATGTGGCTGCATAGTTGGGAATGTACGCATTTCTTCAGTAGTTTTGCTAGGGTAGGTAGGGATAGTGGATATTGAGCGGTAGTTATCTGGGATTGCGTGGTCAGCTGTGTTTTGTTTTACAATGGAGGTTGCCTGGCCTGATTTTTGGCAACTCAGGAGGGGTCCTTGCAGTAGGGAGGCATTCTCAATCTTTATCCAGAGGGGAATTAGAGAAGTTTTGATCTCACTGAAGATGTTGCCTGGAAGAGGGTCACAGAAGTGATTTGAAGGTTTAAGAGATGTTAAGATCTTGAGGATGTCATTTTCATCAAAAGTTTTGAAAGTGTTCCAGGACGCTTTGTTTTTGAGGGTGAGTTCGGGTTGGTTTAGGGTGTGCACAGGCTTGGGCGAGTGGGGGATTCATAGAGGTATCTTTTTGAGGTGTTCATTTGCTGTTTGGAGTTAATTTTCAATCTTTTTAGATTTTTCAAGGAAGTGGGAGATGAATATGTTACAGTTTGGTTTTGAGTTAGGACTTAATGTGGAGGTGCTGACTTGAGGAGGAGATTGTTGCTTTATTATTTCAAATAGTTTCCTTGGGCAATTTCTGGCCTTTTTTAGCTGGACTTAGAAGAAACTTTCTTTTGAGATTCTCATGTGTTTGTTGTAGGTGCTTCTCCGTGATCTCAGTTGCTTAAGGTGTTCTAGCGATGGTGAGGATCTCCATGTCCGTTCAGCTAGTTTCAGGTTGCGTCTTTGTTCATTTAGGCTCCCATTGTACCATCGTTTGGAGTCTTTAGAGGCCGATCTTTTTAGTTGAAAGGGCACAACTGCGTCAAGAATGCTAGTCATCGAGTTGTTGTAGTGGTTTGTGAGGTCATGGACCTCTGTCATATCTACTGGTGGCCATAGTAAGTTGTTGCTGAGGGATGTTAGATCGTTAAGGGTTAATGTTGCGAGTGTTCCTTTTCCATTGTTTGGGTTTTTTAATTTGGGGTTTATGTGTCTTAGTTGATTTGGTAATAAAGAGTGTGATGTAGTGGTGGTCTGTCCAATCAGATGGGACGATCGATTCAAGTTTGATGGAGTTTGATCTGGCGATGATGAGATCCAGTGTTGCCCCAAGGTTGTGCATCGGGCTGTCGCAGATTTGGACCAGGTGGAGGTCAGTAAGGAAGGTTTTTTTGCTATTAACAGTGGGGCCATTGTAGTCGTTCCAGTGAAGGTTGAAGTCTCTGAGGAAAACGAGGGAGCAATGTTGTCCAGTGTTGGAGGAGATGATTTCCATGATTTGTTCAATTAATGCGTGGATGTTGCCTGGAGGGCGGAGGATCAGGTGTAATTTACATGCGGGACTGTTGTTGCTCACTATGTTTATGCATAGGTATTCGCAGGTGGGGAAGACGATGGTTTGTAACTAGTTTACAGGCTATGCCACCCCCAGATCTTTTTGGTCTGTCTGCACTTATAATGTCATAGCCTGGAGGGATTAGAATGTCAAGGATGGGTGCAGAGTCGATCTTTAGCCATGTTTCGGTTAGGAGGATTAGGTCAAGTTGATTTGTGAGGATGAGGTCTGTCATGTCTGCGGCGTCTTTCAAGGCCGATCTGCAATTTAAGAGCATGCATTTCAGGTGCAGTTTGGTGTTTGTTGAGGTTTTGTCTGCGATGGGAACTGGTTTAAGGTTGGCCTTATTTATCTTTCCTGCGTTTGGTCTTTGTTTTCTGTGTGGGTGTGATGCAGTTGTTAAGATGGGGTTCATACTCTGTGGGAAGTCATGATGTTTTGTCTTGTATGTGAGAAGAAGGGCTTGGATGTCCTTTTCTGAGAGAGAGACCTTAGTCCGGGCCGGTCTAGCGGAGGAGTTGCGGTAGGGTGTGGATCGTAGTCTTGAGACCAGGGGTGAAAGGAAAGTGGTGGAGCCATTGAGAGTGTTCATTGGGAGGTGAGAGTGGTGTGTCTTATTATTAGGGTTTAGCGGTCCATTGCTCTCATGTATCTTTGATGGCCCCCAGATGTTGTAGGCAATCTCAGATGTGAAGTTAGTTAGATTCAGTAAGTCAGGTTTGAGTTGCTGTAGTAACTGTGTGATTTCTCTAAGTCTGGACATAATTTCAGCGTGGAAGTTGGAGGGTGGGGTTTGGAGCAAGTGGTGCTGAGGTGTATATTTTATCTCGGTTTCTTTGTTAAGTAAGTTTTTTTCTGGAGGGCGGGGGGTAAGTATGTTGGGGCTTTTGGGCATGTAATCAGGGCATGGACATAGGAAAGTGGTGGTGGATATATTTTTGCCAATGCAGCGTGTTATGGCCCTTCTCGAAGTGGCGAGCGAGCCTGGATTGGTGTGGTGAGATGGGGTTGCCTCAGCACGTTTCTGAGGGGTGGCTGGGTTGGTAAGGTGTGGAATGGTTGGTATGGTGATGTGTGGTGGTGAAGGGGGTGGACTGTCTATGAAGGTAAAGTTGTGAAGAGAGTGGCCTGTCATATTATTATTAGGTATCTTCTGTTTGAGGATAGGAAAGAAGTCATTGAATGGGTTGAGGTGGTGATCAGAAGACTGTATGAGTATGATCTCATTGTTATAGATGGAGATCGTGAGTTTTGCATTGAGGTCGGGGGAGGGGGCTGTTGAGAGTCTTAGGCTGTGTGTGTTTTTTCTGGATGGAGTGATCTGTAGCGTTAAATAGAGGGTTTTTCTCCATTGGGCTCTTTTTTTGTGTAAAATATGGGATCACTAGTTATCGTTCCTTTAGATGTGCAGAAGTATGGGTTGGATATGAGTGTTTCTGGATGCAATTTGAGAAGTCGGTGTTTGAGGGCTTTGGCAGCCTTTTTTGATAGATTAGGTGGGTATTTGATTATGTGTGCGTTGTGGCCGTCTGATTCTAAGATGATCTCCGGTGAGGAATGCGACTCGGGGTTCATGCCTCGGGGGAGCACTTGTGATCCTCAGAGGGTTATAACACTCATATAATAAGAGGGTTATGAAAGAGTCTAATGTGATCCACAGAGGGTTATAACACTCATATAATAAGAGGGGTATAAAAGAGTCTAATGTGATCCACAGAGGGTTCTAACACTCATATAATAAGAGGGGTATGAAAGAGCCTAATGTGATCCACAGAGGGTTATAACACTCATACAGTAAGAGGGGTATGAAAGAGTCTAATGTGATCCACAGAGGGTTCTTACAGTTCTATAATAGGGGGGTAAGAAAGAGTCTAATGTGATCCACAGAGGGTTCTAACACTCATATAATAAGAGGGGTATGAAAGAGTCTAATGTGATCCACAGAGGGTTATAACACTCATATAATAAGAGGGGTATAAAAGAGTCTAATGTGATCCACAGAGGGTTCTAACACTCATATAATAAGAGGGGTATGAAAGAGCCTAATGTGATCCACAGAGGGTTATAACACTCATACAGTAAGAGGGGTATGAAAGAGTCTAATGTGATCCACAGAGGGTTCTTACAGTTCTATAATAGGGGGGTAAGAAAGAGTCTAATGTGATCCACAGAGGGTTCTAACACTCATATAATAAGAGGGGTATGAAAGAGTCTAATGTGATCCACAGAGGGTTCTTACAGTTCTATAATAGGGGGGTATGAAAGAGTCTAATGTGATCCACAGAGGGTTCTAACACTCATATAATAAGAGGGGTATGAAAGAGTCTAATGTGATCCACAGAGGGTTACAACAGTCATACAATAAGAGGGGTATGAAAGAGTCTAATGTGATCCACAGAGGGTTCTAACAGTTCTATAATAGGGGGCTATGAAAGAGTCTAGTGTGATCCTCAGAGGGTTATAACACTCATATAATAAGAGGGGTATGAAAGAGTCTAATGTGATCCACAGAGGGTTCTTACAGTTCTATAATAGGGGGGTATGAAAGAGTCTAATGTGATCCACAGAGGGTTCTAACACTCATATAATAAGAGGGGTATGAAAGAGTCTAATGTGATCCACAGAGGGTTACAACAGTCATACAATAAGAGGGGTATGAAAGAGTCTAATGTGATCCACAGAGGGTTCTTACAGTTCTATAATAGGGGGGTATGAAAGAGCCTAATGTGATCCACAGAGGGTTCTAACACTTATATAATAAGAGGGGTATGAAAGAGTCTAATGTGATCCACAGAGGGTTCTAACAGTTCTATAATATGGGGTATGAAAGAGTCTAATGTGATCCACAGAGGGTTCTTACAGTTCTATAATAAGAGGGGTATGAAAGAGCCTAATGTGATCCACAGAGGGTTATAACACTCATATAATAAGAGGGGTATGAAAGAGTCTAATGTGATCCACAGAGGGTTCTAACAGTTCTATAATAGGGGGGTATGAAAGAGTCTAATGTGATCCACAGAGGGTTCTAACACTCATATAATAAGAGGGGTATGAAAGAGTCTAATGTGATCCACAGAGGGTTCTTACAGTTCTATAATAGGGGGTATGAAAGAGTCTAATGTGATTCACAGAGGGTTCTAACACTCACATAATAAGAGGGGTATGAAAGAGTCTAATGTGATCCACAGAGGGTTATAACAGTCATACAATAAGAGGGGTATGAAAGAGTCTAATGTGATCCTCAGAGGGTTCTAACAGTTCTACAATAGGGGGGTATGAAAGAGTCTAATGTGATCCACAGAGGGTTCTAACACTCTTATAATAAGAGGGGTATGAAAGAGTCTAATGTGATCCACAGAGGGTTCTAACAGTTCTATAATAGGGGGGTATGAAAGAGTCTAATGTGATCCACAGAGGGTTCTAACACTCATATAATAAGAGGGGTATGAAAGAGTCTAATGTGATCCACAGAGGGTTGTAACACTCATATAATAAGAGGGGTATGAAAGAGCCTAATGTGATCCACAGAGGGTTATAACACTCATATATTAAGAGGGGTATGAAAGAGTCTAATGTGATCCACAGAGGGTTCTAACAGTTCTATAATATGGGGTATGAAAGAGTCTTATGTGATCCACAGAGGGTTCTTACAGTTCTATAATAGGGGGGTATGAAAAAATCTAATGTGATCCACAGAGGGTTCTAACAGTTCTATCATATGGGGTATGAAAGAGCCTAATGTGATCCACAGAGGGTTCTTACAGTCATATAATATGAGGGGTATGAAAGAATCTAATGTGATCCTCAGAGGGTTATAACACTCATATAATAAGAGGGGTATGAAAGAGCCTAATGTGATCCAAAGAGGGTTATAACAGTCATATAATAAGAGGGGTATAAAAGAGTCTAATGTGATCCTCAGAGGGTTATAACACTCATATAATAAGAGGGGTATGAAAGAGCCTAATGTGATCCACAGAGGGTTATAACACTCATACAATAAGAGGTGTATGAAAGAGTCTAATGTGATCCACAGAGGGTTCTTACAGTTCTATAATAGGGGGGTATGAAAGAGCCTAATGTGATCCACAGAGGGTTCTAACACTCATATAATAAGAGGGTTATGAAAGAGCCTAATGTGATCCACAGAGGGTTATAACAGTCATATAATAAGAGGGGTATGAAAGAGTCTAATGTGATCCTCAGAGGGTTATAACAGTCATATAATAAGAGGGGTATGAAAGAGTCTAATGTGATCCTCAGAGGGTTATAACACTCATATAATAAGAGGGGTATGAAAGAGCCTAATGTGATCCAGAGAGGGTTATAACACTCATACAATAAGAGGGGTATGAAAGAGTCTAATGTGATCCACAGAGGGTTATAACAGTCATATAATAAGAGGGGTATGAAAGAGTCTAATGTGATCCTCAGAGGGTTATAACACTCAGATAATAAGAGGGGTATGAAAGAGCCTAATGTGATCCACAGAGGGTTATAACACTCATACAATAAGAGGGGTATGAAAGAGTCTAATGTGATCCACAGAGGGTTCTAACAGTTCTATAATAGGGGGGTATGATATAGTCTAATGTGATCCACAGAGGGTTATAACACTCATATAATAAGAGGGGTATGAAAGAGTCTAATGTGATCCACAGAGGGTTATAACAGTCATATAATAAGAGGGGTATGAAAGAGTCTAATGTGATCCACAGAGAGTTCTAACAGTTCTATAATAGGGGGGTATGAAAGAGTCTAATGTGATCCACAGAGGGTTCTAACACTCATATAGTAAGAGGGGTATGAAAGGGCCTAATGTGATCCACAGAGGGTTATAACAGTCATATAATAAGAGGGGTATGAAAGAGTCTAATGTGATCCTCAGAGGGTTATAACACTCATATAATAAGAGGGGAATGACAGAGCCTAATGTGATCCACAGAGGGTTATAACACTCATACAATAAGAGGGGTATGAAAGAGTCCAATGTGATCCACAGAGGGTTCTTACAGTTCTATAATAGGGGGGTATGAAAGAGTCTAATGTGATCCACAGAGGGTTCTAACACTCATATCATAAGAGGGGAATGAAAGAGCCTAATGTGATCCAGAGAGGGTTATAACAGTCATATAATAAGAGGGGTATGAAAGAGTCTAATGTAATCCTCAGAGGGTTATAACACTCATATAATAAGAGGGGTATGAAAGAGCCTAATGTGATCCACAGAGGGTTATAACATTCATACAATAAGAGGGGTATGAAAGAGTCTAATGTGATCCCCAGAGGGTTATAACAGTCATATAGTAAGAGGGGTATGAAAGAGTCTAATGTGATCCACAGAGGATTCTAACAGTTCTATAATAGGGGGGTATGAAAGAGTCTGATGTGATCCACAGAGGGTTATAACACTCATATAATAAGAGGGGTATGAAAGAGTCTAATGTGATCCACAGAGGGTTATAACAGTCATATAATAAGAGGGGTATGAAAGAGTCTAATGTGATCCTCAGAGGGTTCTAACAGTTCTATAATAGGGGGGTATGAAAGAGTCTAATGAGATCCACAGAGGGTTCTAACACTCATATAATAAGAGGGGTATGAAAGAGTCTAATGTGATCCACAGAGGGTTCTAACAGTTCTATAATAGGGGGGTATGAAAGAGTCTAATGTGATCCACAGAGGGTTCTTACAGTTCTATAATAGGGGGTATGAAAGAGTCTAATGTGATCCGCAGAGGGTTATAACACTCATATAATAAGAGGGGTATGAAAGAGTCTAATGTGATCCACAGAGGGTTATAACAGTCATATAATAAGAGGGGTATGAAAGAGTCTAATGTGATCCTCAGAGGGTTCTAACTAGGCCTGGGCAAAAATTTCGTTCCGTTCGCGGAAATTGCGATAATTTGACATTTTTGCGTTCCGCGGAGAGCGCGAAAATGTCAAAAATTCCGGTTTCCGCAGCTTGGCGATAATTTGTTTCTTGCTCGCGCTGTAAAATGATACATTCTCGCGCGCGCGCGATCGCCTTACCTGAATCCCTGCGTTCGCCGACAAGTTTTCTTGATCCGGTCGCGTTCTCCATGAGATGTTGTATTGTTTTTAGCCATTTGCGCTGTCTCGCGACAGTTCGCGCCCGCAGTGACGTCATGCGTCGCGCGATCACGTCTTTCTTCTCGCGATCATGCACCGCGAGAACAACTCAAAACAAGATGGCCGCGCCCGCAAGCAACCACATGGGTAAGTTGGCGACCCGCAACCATGCAGAAAATCTCGCGAACATGCCGGAAAAAAACTTCCGCATCTTTGCGATATTTCTGCTTGTTTGCGATAATTTTAAACATTCTCGCGATAATTTGCGAAGGTTAATTCCGCAAATTCCGCCCACCCCTAGTTCTAACAGTTCTATAATAGGGGGGTATGAAAGAGTCTAATGTGATCCACAGAGGGTTCTAAAACTCATATAATAAGAGGGGTATGAAAGAGTCTAATGTGATCCACAGAGGGTTCTTACAGTTCTATATTAGGGGGGTATGAAAGAGTCTAATGTGATCCACAGAGGGTTCTAACAGTTCTATAATATGGGGTATGAAAGAGTCTAATGTGATCCACAGAGGGTTCTTACAGTTCTATAATAGGGGGGTATGAAAAAATCTAATGTGATCCACAGAGGGTTCTAACAGTTCTGTAATATGGGGTATGAAAGAGTCTAATGTGATCCACAGAGGGTTCTTACAGTTCTATAATAGGGGGGTATGAAAAAATCTAATGTGATCCACAGAGGGTTCTAACACTCATATAATAAGAGGGGTATGAAAGAGCCTAATGTGATACACAGAGGGTTATAACAGTCATATAATATGAGGGGTATGAAAGAGTCTAATGTGATCCTCAGAGGGTTATAACACTCATATAATAAGAGGGGTATGAAAGAGCCTAATGTGATCCAAAGAGGGTTATAACAGTCATATAATAAGAGGGGTATAAAAGAGTCTAATGTGATCCTCAGAGGGTTATAACACTCATATAATAAGAGGGGTATGAAAGAGCCTAATGTGATCCACAGAGGGTTATAACACTCATACAATAAGAGGTGTATGAAAGAATCTAATGTGATCCACAGAGGGTTCTTACAGTTCTATAATAGGGGGGGTATGAAAGAGCCTAATGTGATCCACAGAGGGTTCTAACACTCATATAATAAGAGGGGTATGAAAGAGCCTAATGTGATCCACAGAGGGTTATAACAGTCATATAATAAGAGGGGTATGAAAGAGTCTAATGTGATCCTCAGAGGGTTATAACAGTCATATAATATGAGGGGTATGAAAGAGTCTAATGTGATCCTCAGAGGGTTATAACACTCATATAATAAGAGGGGTATGAAAGAGCCTAATGTGATCCACAGAGGGTTATAACACTCATACAATAAGAGGGGTATGAAAGAGTCTAATGTGATCCACAGAGGGTTATAACAGTCATATAATAAGAGGGGTATGAAAGAGTCTAATGTGATCCTCAGAGGGTTATAACACTCAGATAATAAGAGGGGTATGAAAGAGCCTAATGTGATCCACAGAGGGTTATAACACTCATACAATAAGAGGGGTATGAAAGAGTCTAATGTGATCCACAGAGGGTTCTAACAGTTCTATAATAGGGGGGTATGATATAGTCTAATGTGATCCACAGAGGGTTATAACACTCATATAATAAGAGGGGTATGAAAGAGTCTAATGTGATCCACAGAGGGTTATACCAGTCATATAATAAGAGGGGTATGAAAGAGTCTAATGTGATCCACAGAGGGTTCTAACAGTTCTATAATACGGGGGTATGAAAGAGTCTAATGTGATCCACAGAGGGTTCTAACACTCATATAATAAGAGGGGTATGAAAGGGCCTAATGTGATCCACAGAGGGTTATAACAGTCATATAATAAGAGGGGTATGAAAGAGTCTAATGTGATCCTCAGAGGGTTATAACACTCATATAATACGAGGGGTATGAAAGAGCCTAATGTGATCCACAGAGGGTTATAACACTCATACAATAAGAGGGGTATGAAAGAGTCCAATGTGATCCACAGAGGGTTCTTACAGTTCTATAATAGGGGGGTATGAAAGAGTCTAATGTGATCCACAGAGGGTTCTAACACTCATATCATAAGAGGGGAATGAAAGAGCCTAATGTGATCCACAGAGGGTTATAACAGTCATATAATAAGAGGGGTATGAAAGAGTCTAATGTAATCCTCAGAGGGTTATAACACTCATATAATAAGAGGGCTATGAAAGAGCCTTATGTGATCCACAGAGGGTTATAACATTCATACAATAAGAGGGGTATGAAAGAGTCTAATGTGATCCACAGAGGGTTATAACAGTCATATAATAAGAGGGGTATGAAAGAGTCTAATGTGATCCTCAGAGGGTTATAAAACTCATATAATAAGAGGGGTATGAAAGAGCCTAATGTGATCCACAGAGGGATATAACACTCATACAATAAGAGGGGTATGAAAGAGTCTAATGTGATCCACAGAGGATTCTAACAGTTCTATAATAGGGGGGTATGAAAGAGTCTAATGTGATCCACAGAGGGTTATAACACTCATATAATAAGAGGGGTATGAAAGAGTCTAATGTGATCCACAGAGGGTTATAACAGTCATATAATAAGAGGGGTATGAAAGAGTCTAATGTGATCCTCAGAGGGTTGTAACAGTTCTATAATAGGGGGGTATGAAAGCGTCTAATGAGATCCACAGAGGGTTCTAACACTCATATAATAAGAGGGGTATGAAAGAGTCTAATGTGATCCACAGAGGGTTCTAACAGTTCTATAATAGGGGGGTATGAAAGAGTCTAATGTGATCCACAGAGGGTTCTTACAGTTCTATAATAGGGGGGTATGAAAGAGTCTAATGTGATCCACAGAGGGTTATAACACTCATATAATAAGAGGGGTATGAAAGAGTCTAATGTGATCCACAGAGGGTTATAACAGTCATATAATAAGAGGGGTATGAAAGAGTCTAATGTGATCCTCAGAGGGTTCTAACAGTTCTATAATAGGGGGGTATGAAAGAGTCTAATGTGATCCACAGAGGGTTCTAACACTCATATAATAAGAGGGGTATGAAAGAGTCTAATGTGATCCACAGAGGGTTCTTACAGTTCTATATTAGGGGGGTATGAAAGAGTCTAATGTGATCCACAGAGGGTTCTAACACTCATATAATAAGAGGGGTATGAAAGAGTCTAATGTGATCCACAGAGAGTTCTAACTGTTCTATAATAGGGGGGTATGAAAGAGTCTAATGTGATCCTCAGAGGGTTCTAACAGTTCTATAATAGGGGGTATGAAAGAGCCTAATGTGATCCACAGAGGGTTATAACACTCATACAATAAGAGGGGTATGAAATAGTCTAATGTGATCCACAGAGGGTTATAACAGTTCTATAATAGGGGGGGGGGGAGGTATGAAAGAGTCTAATGTGATCCACAGAGGGTTCTAACAGTTCTATAATAGGGGGGTATGAAAGAGTCTAATGTGATCCACAGAGGGTTCTAACACTCATATAATAAGAGGGGTATGAAAGAGTCTAATGTGATCCTCAGAGGGTTATAACACTCATATAATAAGAGGGGTATGAAAGAGTCTAATGTGATCCACAGAGGGTTATAACAGTTCTATAATAGGGGGGGGGGAGGTATGAAAGAGTCTAATGTGATCCACAGAGGGTTCTAACAGTTCTATAATAGGGGGGTATGAAAGAGTCTAATGTGATCCACAGAGGGTTCTAACAGTCATATAATAAGAGGGGTATGAAAGAGTCTAATGTGATCCACAGAGGGTTCTAACACTCATATAATAAGAGGGGTATGAAAGAGTCTAATGTGATCCTCAGAGGGTGATAACACTCATATAATAGGGGGGTATGAAAGAGTCGAATGTGATCCTCAGAGGGTTCTAACAGTTCTATAATAGGGGGTATGAAAGAGCCTAATGTGATCCACAGAGGGTTATAACACTCATACAATAAGAGGGGTATGAAAGAGTCTAATGTGATCCACATATGGCTATAACAGTTCTATAATAGGGGGGGGGGGGGTAGGTATGAAAGAGTCTAATGTGATCCATAGAGGGTTCTAACAGTTCTATAATAGGGGGGTATGAAAGAGTCTAATGATTACAGGTGAATTGTTAGGTAGGTGGGTATTTTGGGGGAATAAGAGCATGCGCCCACAGTAATGCGTACTCAGCTATATTCTATAATCTAGGTGGACTGTTTGGCAGGTGGGTGTTTGGGGAAATAGAGCATGTATGGGTGCTAATACATCCTAAGCGATAATCTGTAGTCCTGGTGGCTGTTCGCCGGTGTTGGGGGGGGGGGATGCTAGCGAGCTAGCTTGTTAGTTTATAGTTGGTGAGGGTGGATCTTTGACCGCGATATTAGGTCCAGGCATTTAGATGTGCACTAGGTAAACACAATGTAAGCGTATCGCGAAGCTTCAGTGTTAACAGGGGAAGGTGACAAAGACTGTCCCACTCTCACAGAGACATCAAGATGGGCTGGATGTTCGCCTGTGTATAGAATGAACGTTAGGGACACTGTTGCAGGGGTTGATCATCGGCTGCCATTTAAGGTCCAGGCATATTCCGATGATCAGATACATTTTTCGATTATTGTAAGGTCATGAAGCATCTGGGTTAGCAGGGCAAATGTACCTGGCCCGTCCAAACACTTACCGCAGCATCAAGGTGGGATATTTGGCCATCAGTACAGCGATCGGGGGTCAGGGTCACAGTAGGTGTTAATTCCGGCCGACATTTTGGGTTCAGGCATATTCAGGTGAGTGAGGTAGGCATCAGATTGGTGGGGGATCAAGAAACAGCGGTAAATAGACTGCCCCGTATATACAATGGCAAAAAGATGTTCTAGGTTGTTTACTGCTCAGAGGACGCCTGTCGGAATCACGGTTACGAGTGCCGATCTTTGGCCCCCAATTTAGGTCCAGGCATTTACATGTGAACTAGGTAAGCACAAAGTAAGCGGATTACAAAACGTCAGTGATAACATGGGAAAGTGACCAAAGCTGTTCCACTTTTGGAGAGGCTTCAGGATGGGCTGAATATCTGCCTGTGCATGGAATGCACGTTAGGGACTTTGTTGCGGGGCTGGTTGATCGCCGGCTGCCATTTTAAGTCCAGGCATGTTCCGGTGATCAAATACATTTTTTGATTATTGTGGGGTCATGAAGCTCCTGGGTTAGCAGGGCAAAGTATCTGGCCCATCCAAGCACTTGTAGCAGCATCCAGGAGGGAAATTTGGATGTCACTACAGCGATAGGACATCAGGGTCATAAGGCGAGTGTCTATTGTTGGCTGCCATCTTGCGCCTCGTCTCGTAGCTGTGGGGCAGGGATGATCTCCATCGAGTTGTGCTCCTCTGGGCAGCCAGGCGTCAGCTCCTTTGCGCTCAGAGCAATGTGGTCAGTCTCCATGGATCCGTCTCCCCGTGCGCCCTGCTCCGCTAAAGCTGGGAGAGATGGGGCCAGTCAGCCCTGCCCCTCACCGCTGCACCAGCCGCTGGATGAGGAGTCGATCTGAGCCGTGGATTGTAGACAATTATCGAACCAAGAAAGTTGTTGGCTAAGTATTTCTTGGGCCCTTTCTCATTAGCAGTGTGGGTGTTTGTTGAGTCGGGTCGAATCTCATGATCGCATTGCAGGGGTAAGCCAGGGATATCTACTGATAGGTGATTCCAAACCCCGGGAGCTACATCCGTGAGCTCCTATACTGCGGCCATCTGGCTGCAGCGGTGACAGAACGCAAGCAAGGTGGCAGCCTTGCAGCCACTGGATCAAGAGCAGAAGAATAATAAGCAGGGTGATTTTTCCTATCCCTGTGATCTGGCATCAATAGTTCAAGGGAAGATCCTTAATGTTCAGGACAACGCAATGTGAAAGGCATATTATAATCAGGGAGTCCAGGTGCAGAGGCCAATGCTTGTTTCACCTGCACAGAGGCTTTCTCTGCCTCCTCCGTCTAATGAGAGTGCTTTCAAGTGTCTTTTTTGACACAATTTTGAAGTGGGCGTACCATGGAAGCAAAGCCCAAAATCCACTGTCTACAATTTCCCACCATTAGGAAGGAAGTGCGTCCCCGAGAGAAGTTCATGGAGCAAAACAACGTATTGTTGGCTTCAATTCGGTTGACTGACGGGTGGTGCTCTCAGGCTAAATATTATACATTGGGGAGACAACATTATAATTTCTCTTTGAAAACCCTATGCCCCTTATAGAGCAAGAAAAGGGAGTCAACCTTAAATTGTTCTAAGATGGCAGATGCAAGTCGGGGTAGACCTTGGTGTCCAAATCTCGTTTTGAGGCTTGGGAAAAGATGAATGGGGGCTTTGTAAAGCCTTGTGGGAGTCTTCACCACGGTAGCTGACTTCTGCTGTATTGGAAAGTAAAGAGAAACTGACTCTTTTGGTCAATAAGGATGGAGAAGAAGGCAGAGATCCTCAGCGGTAAACCATCAGACAGTGGCTTGGATGCAGGAAAGAGCAGTAGTAGAATGGGGCAATACAGAAAACCTGTCAGTTACCACACTATTAATTGCACAGAGATCTTGAACTAAACAGTATACATTGGACATCTGGGGTGTCATGCTTGAGTTCCTCTTCATCGGTGTCTCTAGAGATTTGAGTATGCCTTTTATCGTGATCATTTTAATCTAAATCTCTAGATATGTGCCACACTGAGCATCTTAAACTATTCTGCGTAATAGGCGGACTTCAATCCTGGTCCGCTCGGTGCTGTGCCGGGGCCAAGACAACACGAGGTCTGGGAAGGGCATGCCAGATTGTGGAATCAGCCTCTGACCGTGAACGTTGCACATGGTCATGTAGTGTCTCTTTGCCAGGCGCCTGCCTAACGGTGCTTGCTGCACCCACTTGCACATTGTCTCAGTATGCCCTTCCCGTTGGTTGTATCCCCACCACTGCCCGTTTAGAGGCACGGCCGCAGGCTCACCCAAAGCATCTCCCACAGCATGAGGAATGAATGAATAAAAGAATAAATTGTTAATTGTTTATTGTTTTAAGGTAATAAAAACTATCACAATATTACCTTACACGTAAACATATAAAACTGGCCTGGTAAATTGTTAGTTATTCTGAAAATTACCATTTTTACCAGTTTTCATAAAATACCTATTCATTTCCAACACTGCGAGCGACCCAGGCAAACTAAAACACTGAATAGGTCTGCTGTGGGCACTGCCAAGCATGAGACAATTTTCACATTCAAATGTGGCATTAAGAATAGAACCTTTTATACTACAGCCTGGTGCGGCTGCTTCACGTGCACTTGGGCAGTGCTACAGGTCTGGGGGATGATTGCAAGTTAAAGGGACCTTGTGCAATGGGTTCCCACACAGAAGGCAGCCCATAGCTCATCACTAGCATTTAATGTTCTGTTATGTTATGTTATGTTACGTTACGTTACGCAGATTTGTAGAGAGCTCTATCACCCAGTAGGATTTCCTGGCCCTATCAGTCAATGTATCATATATGAGACATATAAAAGTCCCAAATAAGCACAATGCACTCTGGGAAATGTCCAACATTGATGAAAGGAACTGAGTCAGCCCTGACATATAGGCAGTAAACAATTCTGGAGGTTTCGACCAATTACTGCATTCTGCCATCTTTTGAAGTCAGCATCACCTTCAAACCCTGACTTTGGGTACAGGGTATGGGGCGCATCGTCGATAGAGATGATTTATACTGTGGGTGCAACCCATGCAGTGAGAGTCTGAACCAGATGTCGGGCCACCACTGCCATGCCTCCTAACCAATCTGGACTTGCGGTGCTGATGTGGGTACTTGCCCAACCTTGCCCACTGGTACCAAGTCTGTCTTACGGTAATGGACCAGCAGTTAATCACCTGTGATGCTCCCCGTCATGATGTGTGTGTGGGCTCAGTAGAGCTCCGGCTGGTCTTGTAAAATATGAACCAGAGACCTAGATACTGTTAGGGCAAAAGGTGCAGTGGCATCGCGACCCAGAGCCCGGAGTGGCCCATTGAACCCTCGTTATTGCTATGTTTTACTACCCCAACATCAGTCAAAGGGGCCATTTTCTTTGTTTGCATCAGTGCCAGGGCATCCATGCTACTCTATTCATATGAAGCGTGAGGCTGGACTGGTGGGTTTGGCATTGCAGTAAGGGTTACGGCAGCACCCTGGTGCCAGCAGTCCGGGGGAAAATGGCAGCCTGAATGCCCTGCCAGGTCCATGCTACAGATGGGAAGCCCTGCCCCTGATAAGTCACCCAGATCAATCAGGCGAGGCCACAGTGGAGGGTGTAACTCTAGATTGAACAACAGCATAAACGAAATGAACTGAAATGGATGATATGCTACCTTTTGATGAGGAGAGTGCAATATGGAAGCAAATTATCTAATTTGAAAGACGCATATATTGAGATGACCCATTGAGGTACTGAAGTCCTTAAAAATGAAGACTAAATATACCAGCTGATGGCTGGTTAAAGCATCCTGTCAGCTGTGGAGCAGACAAGCTCTTGCAGTATGGTTCCCAGCGTGTATGTCTTTAACTGTGTGATCTTGGAGAGATTAAAAAAAATATATAATTTATGCTTCCATTGGAATTCATTAGGCCAGTAAGAATCTTCCTTATATTGTGTTTACATCATATCAGATGTGTGCAATTGGCATGATTTACATTTAACTAGGGATTACGTTTTTTCTTTATATTTTGTTCCGCCTCCTGTTTTATACATGATTGTGTGTTACATGACTTTAAACTAACCCTGGGTGGAGTTCACGGAGTTACACTACGTGGCACTACGCGAAGTGCAAAAAAAAACTCCGCCGCACTACGCACCGCTACGCGAGTGGCGGAGTACGATAGAAAAATGCCGTTTGCGGTGATTTCACAGTGCCAGATGCTTGTCCGCACTGTGCAATCATTGTGAATGGCACCATGCACAGTGCAAGCGATCCTTGCTTTCCTTTTCTGCCGCTCGAGTAGATTTTTACTCGAGTGACTGCTTTCTCAATGCGAACGGGCAGTTTCTCAACGCGAACTGTTGCGAGCATACGCGACCACTTGCAATGAGAAACCTGACCCCCTCGCGTTGAGAAATCTCGCTGGGATGTTGATTTATCCACGCTCGCGCTCGCCAACTTGATGTTGACTAGCGCGAACAAGGAAAAATCTTGCTGGGAGGTTGATTTTCCTCGCTCGCAGTCACCAACTTGACATTGACGAACGCGAGCGAGGAAAAAACTACGCTACGCAACGCTAAGCGGAATTTTTCAGAACTCTGCGATCTCCACGTAACGCAGAGTGCAGGAAACTCTGCGAGCGGAGCGGAACAGAGTTCACCGGCCAGGGTTACTTTAAACACATAAAACTTAATGGGAAGAATGCTTGCAATAAAATTAACCCCTGGTAATTATTCGCCCGTGGTGGCATCCCAACCCACTGTTCTTTTGCCCATCAGCCACCTCAGATTAGACCGAGCCATATGGATATCAGTCGTGGTCCAATAGGAACAGTCCAACCCAAGCTGCCAAGCCAGGTCGTCTCTGAACCTGAAATAAAGCGACCCAAGACAGGTTTCACCCTGACTGGGCCTATCCAGTTGGGTGTAGCTTGATTACATTGGCACAGTGAGCAAGGGACCTGGAACCAGCACAAATTAAGCTTTTCCCTTAAACGTGGCAAATTACCTCTTTTAGGGTTTGCTTGGAATTATTCAGTCCAGAAGACATGTGGCCACTCAGTCTATGCTACTCCTAGGTCTGGGTGGCAGGCTAATGTGGGCACCATTTCCAGAGTGAGCACAAGTCGCAGAAACCCACACTGCCAGCAGGTCATTATGCCCGCCGGCCCCCAGAGGAAGCCTTCAATAAGGATTCTAAGGTACTAATTGACCGATAACGCCCAGAGAATAGTGGTAAGTCAAATACCTACCCTTCTAGGCTGCTAAATTAGCAACCTTACATTATCACAGGTCCTGAAGAAAGCCCCCCGACCTGACAGGGCATATAAGGGCTGAAACATGTCGACCTTCAACATTGACAAATAAGTGCGTTAGATCAGTAGCGCACCACTCTGTTTTTACCTTTCCACGTTTCTAACTGAATAAAGATTGTTGAGTTTGGAGATGTAGGCAATTTTACCTTCCCTCACCTGAGCACTATTTATCACTGATCACTACTGTATTACCAGTTGGTCTACCTCCGGGTGGAAAATAGCATACCAAAAAAACCCGATGATGATGCTGTCACGTTAAAAAATTAGGCGGACAACCAAGATAAAGCGCCCGACCACCTATGTACGTGAATGAGGATTTTAAAGACGGCCAACATACCTACCCTGGTTACACAGGTACAAGTGATCCATTCTCTTTTGATTATTGATAACCGTTTGGAAGCCGAATGGATCTCAGTTTCTCTCTCCCCCCTTTCATCAAATACTAATGTGGGACCCCATCACAATTCAGATTAAATTGACACGTTTTGTTGCAACTCTCACTTGTGAAACCATGAAAGCCTGGCATCTAAAAAAAAGCTCTCTCCGATGATCCTTTAATGGTGCTGGTGGTCTTTAAAAACGTTCTTGTTAGGTTACGTAGACATGGAGTTAAGAATATTAAACCTATACGCCTCTCTACTTACCTTGCTGGTAAAAAATAAGCAATTTAAAGATATTTTTTTAATTCTTTATTGCCTTTATTACCCTTACCGTGCGGGTGTAGAATCTCTGTTGTGCTGAGGGAAAGAGCTGTATGCCAGAAAAGGTGAGAAGATTGTATGTTTCACCACTGCAGGCCTGGAAGGTTTATCAATCGGGTGTCAATGTCCACAATACATTGGTCTGTATCACAGATTCTGGAACTTCAGACATTTTGACCCGATTTACAAGTCTGCTGTGCAGTAGTCACAGGGCTTTATTGTTCTGCCAGCCTTCGGGCCCAATTCACACACTGCATTTTGTAGTACGCAAAGTGATACTACAGAATTACTACTTCCTTACTGCAAAATACAATTCGCAAACCCACAGGTGGACCTATCCACCACTCCTATATTTTCCATGGCGAAATCTATGAATCTTTAAGTTCACTATGTAGCAGTAAATATGGGCGGATTAGGAGGAAGGGTGGGAAAATGGGGAACAGGGACTTTCAAAGGGTAAGGAGGAATTTAGGGAGGGGCGTGTTAATATAAACACCTACCCACGAAAGAGTAAGCTATTCACAAACTACACTTCTAAAGTTACTACAGCCCAAAAGACGGCAAAACATTAATAAATGTACTCCAGCCAGCTGTGAAGTAAGTCTATCACCATGCATGGCCACTCACAGGTACTGCAACAATAAAAAAAAATAATGGAGGCAGGGATTCGGTATAGCACCCCTCAGGAAATATTGTGAAAATAATGATTTATTTAAACTTTTAAACTATGTGTAAATATATGAAACCGCAAAATTAATAATGAACTATTAATTATTAAATAGTTAACTTATTTATAAATAATAATAATAATGAAATATTAATTATGTAATGGTTAATGTATTAACAAGAATTACCTTTAGCTATTATTAAAAAAGAAAATGTAATTTACATTAATGAAATACAACTTCTAATTGCTTTGACTAAATCTTAAAAATAAAAATGCTATATAGGGTGCTTTTTTTAAAAATAATTCTTAAATACATTTTTCTATTTAAATTATTTAATTTTTTTTAAAACAGTTATTTTGAAGAGGTACTGTGCCCCAACATTTAATTTATTAGCTCTAGGGTAACAATATTTATTTATATTTATTTTGCATTTATAGTTTACAATTAAGTAAATAGAATAGATATGTTTCGGAGTTAATAAACTTTCATCATTTTCCGTATTCTTTCCCATAGGCACATCTCCACCGCGATGGCAGAGAGCTCCACCATCAGGGCCAGACTGGCCGTAGCGGGCACAGGGCATTCCGACGGTGGGCCGCCAAGGTGGGGGCCGGTTTTGGGCCCCTGGGGGGCCGTTTTTGTTACAGGGCCATTTTTGCAGCATAGTTGCAAAAGGCCCCTATAACAAATTCAGCCAAAACCGGCCCTGGCAAACTGCTCTGCCGTCCCCCCAAACCGCCGGGAGGCCGGCCGAGCACTTTGCCAGGGCCGGTTTTGGTTCCCAGTCCAGCCCTGTCCACCATGGTAATGGAGAGATCCGCTTATGTGTGAAAACTCTTGCATTTTGCTCCAACCCCTGGCTTCAGGGGATGGAGGCATGTGTGTCTCCCCTATGTAAATTTACACTCGAAAATGGTGAATAGTCAAACGAGGAGAATTTACTCCAAAGTGTAAGAGTAGATTTATGCATGAAGATTTACTCATATGTAAATTTTCTTTTGTGAATAGGCCCTTGTTCGTTTTCTGGTGTCTCCAGTCCACAAACTGCAGGCCTGATAATCCCAGGTTTGAAGACACCAGCTCCAGTACCCAGCCACCGTCCACCTGCTTACTACGACTTGGGGGAGCACCAAATGTACCCCAGCTGAAACTAAAGTAAGATTGCCCTTCCATTGATCGATCACTCCTCAACCGGTCTTCAGAAGTAGGCCCCCACACATTCATCACTTGCTTGTAACAGGCAGTAAAGACAGAAAAACATGTGCATTGGTCTAGAATTTTCTAGGTCTGCTTGTTATTCCCCATTCTGGCAATTCCTGGCTATAAGTGTAGGAATACTGGCTAGAATCAGAGGTTCCAGTCCTCTGGAATTCTTGCAACTCTACACGGGAAACTCATAATGAGACCTTTTATTTGAATCCACAGTTTAGAGTTTACATGCAAGCAGCTTTCTTATGTCTCCGCTGGACACCCTTTCAGACTTGCTGTTCATAAGGTAGCTAGTTAAATGAGTGAGGCCTTTCACCGGTTGTTGCCCCCAGAAGTCGGTGACTTTACATAAATATCTACACTCTGAAAGCACCTGGAATCCTCCTGTCACAGTCGTGTGTCATATTTGACCTTTAGACTACTTTGTCTTACAAGGGGATGGAATGTCTGCCATGTTTGAACAATTTGAATAAGTGACAAGCTGTAAAAAGCATTCATCTTTTCATACTGATAACAGGAAGTGTTAGACAGAACACTGCACGCACATCCAGCATAGGCAACACCACAGAGGGCCTCACTGGGAGTGGCCCGTCTCCCACAGTCACACCTATGGGTAAAATAAAAGTGGCTCTGATTATTAAATTAGATAGCTAAAAAACTGGCCCATGTTTGCAAATTTGGGACGTTTTGAACTTATAAAGGCAAACCGCTTAAGTGCTTTGCGAGGTATGGAAGAATGCATGAACGTGAGCTTGCTGAAGGCAATGCTTGAAGTAATATAAAAAACGTAACAGTAAAAACCGGCCCAGCAGACCATAAAACAGGCCAACAAACAGACAAAAAGCTGGCCCACAGACTGATCTCTCACACCAGCCCATTGGGCACTGCCTGATTGCCCTAGGGCTACCAAGGTCGAACTGGTCAATGGGGAAGTAAGGAAGTGTCTGAGTGGCTGGTATGATAGGTCAGTGTGGACCGGGTGTTTGGAGTTTTGTGGGTCTGTTTCTTGGTTTGATGGGCCTGTTTTCACTGTTGGTTTCCCTGATATTAACACACACATGCCTTTAACAAGCACAAATGCATGCAGTCTCCCATACTTTGCAAAACACCTATACACCATGTCTTTACAAGTTTCGAAACTGTCCCATTTGAAAATATGGGCCACTTTTAAAGCTTTATTTTGGTGCCCAGACCTATTTTCTGTCCCAGTCTTACCTTGTATAGGGTAATATCACACCCTGTATAGCATTGGGTATCAGTAATACCGGGTCGGTGTATTACTGGGGAACTCAAGTTCATTCCCTTATTGACACCAATGGAATTGGGCATGGCACATGGGAATCATTCCTACTGCACTGAATTTCGCATGTGAACCTGACATTCTGTTTTTTTTTCCATACACAAAGTCCTCCATGGTTGCCCTGGAAGATTTGTCCTAAAAAAAACAATGCAGTGTACCCGGCGCACTATCAACGCAGGGCTCATAATATTGCTTTAGGAGGAACTTGTTTTTCTAAACAGAATGGTCTAAGAGGCCCCTCACAATCAGTATCATTGAGAGGGGCCTCTGAGTATAATCTTGCTAAAGGTGCTCTTCATCAGGACCCACCAAGCACTATCCTACAACAAATCACCTGAGGTCAAATGACAAACATACAATCAACACAGCCTGAATGGGCTGTTACGGCACCCAAGAGCACTTGCCACCACCGACTCTTACACAAGTGTACTTCTACTGCCAATGGGCCCTGCCTTCCATCCCAGAAGATGCATAAACGTTTCGGCACAGCCCTACGGTGTCACCCATCAACCACCAAGCATTAACTCGTAGAAGTTGGCACCTTCACCTAACATAGGAACAGGCCTCACTACCAATAGCTCATCTCAAGAAGCCGAATAATGAGATTTTAAACATGGGACCAGTTGATGAGCCACTTTCTGACCAGCAAAAGCCCTGCAGTGGCACACAGACAGCAGGTTGTGCTCTGTACATATGCTGTGAACACAGCATAAGATAAATAACTGGACAGCACCACTTCAATTAATAGTCAATATTCATGTATGCAAGGAAGGCTTAGGATATTCTTTTCACTTTATGAACCTTTGAATTTTGTAGAAACAAATGCATTTTCCACTATCATAAAGCTGTCATGAGCCCAGCCTTCCCTCAGTGCCCTCTTCAGGAGAAGAAGAAAACTGCAGCACTGCAAGCAGGGCCAACAGGGCCGGCTGCACAGATAATTCCCAGAGTTCCACCCTAAAAGAAGTCTGGTATCTGCCCACATCTACAAGGCTTCTAGCTATAACTGGCACCTCGCGGATAATGGGATGTGTGCTTAGTATGACTTATATTTTTATACACGGTTTGCAACTGTAATTTCGCAGCACTCTACATAACAAGCACATCTAACAAGGAATTTATTGGAGCACAATTTATCAACCTCTGAAGGATGAAAGCCACAGACAGCCCTCTTAGGATTTGAACTAGTGCCTGCAGAGTACACGCAGATCTCCGCTGTGAGTGCTCAACAAAACCATCTCAGCAGAGGACTCACTAACTGGGGTCCATTCACAATGAATTCAAACCCTCTTTGTGTGTATAATAAAATAAATATTCACTGAAAAAACCAGAGATTAAATGGATGTTATAGTTCAGTGAATATGTAAGTTAAGACATAACGTTTTGAACTAACAAAACGCCTGAAATGCACCAGTTATAGATATCTCAATTAACTATAAACTCATGCCCCAAAGTAACTAACACACACCCTCTCCATGGTCAAGGAGGTCAGGGTATCCCAACTGTACCCCCACTGTATGTTTTTTTTAAAACTTTTTTTTTAACTTCTTTTTATTGAACATTCGTGGCTGTACTGCTCCCCACGCCCCCGCAATATTTCTTTTGGTCACCATAGCCGCCACCAGCAGCCAAATTTGATGGTATTTTGGCCACGTCTGTTCCCCTGTTATACATAAGACATCCATCAATACTTCTTGTCCCACTACCTCTGACATTATTCGCGTCACCCCCTGCCAGTACCGCTGTAAGATCGGGCAGCCCCATATAATATGAAAGAAGGTACTCCTCTGATTGCACCCCCTCTGGCAATTTTCTGTAAGTATGCACCCTAGCTTGAACATGAGCACACTGGTGGAGTAAGATCGGTGCAGGATTCGCAATTGAACCAGTCTGAACCTTGCCCTGATCGCTACTTCTCTAGGGCTTTGCACCACCTCCATCCAATCTATGTCCTCCAGCAGGCCCACATCGGATTCCCATGCCTCCCTCAGCTGCGCGAGGAGGTCCGGGCATTATTAATAATCTTCTTATAGGTGCACGATAGTGCTTTTTCCGGGATGGGGTCCAGTAGTAATCTGTCCTCTAGAGGACTATATTCGGGTATCTGTTCCCCCGTTTTAAGGTGTCTACCCAGTGCGTGTTTCATCTGCAGGTACCTATAGTGTTCTGTATCCGCGAACTGATATTCTTTCTGCAATTCGGGGAACGTGAGCATGGCCTGTCTCCGCTATACATCTCCCAGATGCACTATATCTATCAGTTTCCATTTATTAAAGCCCCGCAGCCTACCCACTTCCTCCATTGCATCACTGTCCCATAAGTGGGTTTGTTCTATTAATCTATTATCCCAGCCCAAATACTCATTGGCCTTCCTCCATATGTTCTCTACTATCTGTGTATAGGATGGCATGTCACCTTTTTCCCCCCGACTATATAGCACTCGCAGATGCCCACCGGTCCCCATTGACCAGTGATCCATCCTGTAGGCCGGGTCGTTCCTATCTGCGAATACCCAGTCATTTATGACCATAAAGTGTGTGGCCCAGTAATACTTTTGCAGATCGGGAATGGCCAGACCCCCCTCGTACACTCCTTTCTGTAATTTTGCTAATGCTATTCTCGCCCCCCATCCCATATTTATGTGCGTAATTCGCCATCCACATCTTTAAAGAACTTGACGGGAATCGGACAAGGGGTGTTCTGTGCGACATACAGTATTCGTGGTAGCGATATCATCTTAAAGAGGACCGCTCTCCCCATAAGCAATATCGGTAGTTTCCTCCAGTGGGCAACGTCGCTTCATAAATGTTCTAGTTGCGGTTGTAAATTCCCTGCCAGAAATTCTGTGTCTGTTTTGGCTATTTGTATCCCAAGGTATTTAAAACTGTCCTTAACTTGTAACTTATTGTCAGCACCTAGCTTCAGAGGTGGTCCGTGTGACAACATATACAGTAGTGACTTATCCCAGTTAGTCTGGTACCCCAAGTATCCTTCAAAAAGTTTGAATATCTGCAGTAGCCGAGATATAGTAAATCTAGGTCTCATCCCGTATAGCAGGACATCATCTGCGTATAGCGATATCCTCTATTCCCAGTGTTCCCCCCAATAGATGCCGGTGATTATCGGGTCCCCTCACACCCATGCCGCTAGTGGCTCAATCACTAATGCGAAAAGGATTGGTGACAGAGGGCACCCCTGTCGTGTGCTCTTATGGAGCGCAAAAGTGCGAGAAACCGCGCCATTTACTCGGACTCTAGCTAGGGGATGCATATACAAAAACTTAACCCATGACTGGAATTGCGGGCCAAACTCAAACTGCTTCAGGACCTCGAACAGGTAGTGCCACTGTATACTATCGAATGCCATGCGGGCGTCCAGGGACAGGTGCACTGCCTCCACCTCCGGGTTGGTCTTTACCAGGTGCATCACCCCATATAGTCAGCGAAGGTTAAGCCTGGTACTTCTGTGGGGCATAAAGCCCGATTGGTCTGGGTGTATCATGGTCATAATTGGGACTAGGAGTCTATTGGCCAGTACCGTGGCCAATATTTTATCCTCCATGTTTAACAAGGATATTGGCCGGTATGAGGTACATTGGTCTGTTGGTTTGCCCGCTTTGGGGATTACCACAATAGTGGCTGTCCGCTGATCAATCGGTAGACATTCCCACTCTCTCGCCTCATTAAACATGCCTGGAAGATGTGGGGCCACTGTACTTGCTGTACATTTAAAGAGCTCTATTGGTAACCCATTTGGTCCCGGTGCCTTTCCTGCCTGCAGGTCCTGTATTGCCCCCACTATTTCCTCTGTGGTTATGTCCTGATCGATACTTTCTCTGTCTTGGTCCGACAGTACCGGCAGCCTCATCTCTTCCAGTAGTTCGTAGCAATCTGCTGCTGTCCTAGTAGGGGTGGACTCAAATACTTCCTCATAGTAGTCTGCAAAGACCCCAGACATATCTTCTCCCGTAGAGTACACCAGACCGTATTTGTCCCGTATTTCTGCCACCCAACCCCTTTCCATATCTCTCTTTTCTAACCAGGCAATCATTTTGTTGGCTTTATCACCCAGGTCATATATACGTGTTTGTGTAGCGAGCGCGGTCGACCTTGCAGCATTACTCGTCATGTCTTTTAGTGCCTGTCTCTTAAGTTCCAGTCGATGTGCCAATTCAGCGTCCGTTCTCCCACCCGCCAGGTAGGCAGCCTCCATCTCCATTGTCCTCATCTCTAGTTTATCCCATTGCAGTCTCTTTTCTTTGCTACTACCCCGTATGCAGTCCTGGACATAACCCCTCATGACTGGTTTAAACGCCTCCCACAGGATGCATGCTTCCTCAACTGTTCCCTCGTTTTCTTGGAATTAGCTTCTGCCTGCTCTTGGACTTTTTGAGCATTATCTTTGTTCCTTAAAGAACCAGGAGTTCAGCCTAGGTGGCACAGCATAAGTTCTGGTCGGTCCCCTCACCCTTACTTCCACTGGCGAGTGGTCTGAAATACCCCTTGGGCAGATTCTCGTTCCTGAGAACCAAATCTCTGCACCTCTGTGTGTCATAATGTGGTCAAGTCCAGAATAGCTCCCGTGCACGGCCAAATAAAAGGTATATTGGCGAATGGGTGGATTGTGGAGTCGCCAGAGGTCTGTCAGGCCCATCGTGTCAATGAATGCGCTGAGCGGTTCCGGCCCCTGTCCCTCACTGCAGTAGACCCTTTGTCGATCGTCGAATTAGAGACAGAGTTCATATCTCCACCCATTACTAAGAGTCCTTGTGGAAGATCAACTAGTAGGGCCCCCAGCGCTGCGAATGCCTCGGACCGCATTGCCAGTGGTACATAGCAAGAGACAGTATTAACCTTATCGACATGTCTATGTGCCGAAAGGTTCAATGCTTGGCAGTTCGTGTACTCGCCATCTTCCCCCCTCCCCCACCCCCCACCATTACAACCATGAAACCTGATTTTCACAGTCTGTGACTTTGCGCCACATCGCAGTCGCCTGTTCCAGACCCTCCACCATTCTTCCATCCGGCTACTGTCCTCTCGCTCTCAGTCTAATTCGTCTCTCATCGTCCTGTGTTGCTCCCGCCTCATTCCTCGTTGGACTTTCTGTCCGACACTGCGCCACCCCTCCAACCATTCTGCGGCCACCTCTGGGGAGCTGAGGAACCATGTTTTCCCTTCGGCCTCAACTCTCAACTTGGCTGGGAACATCATGGAGTACTTGAGTTCTTTGGCTCGTAAGTCTTTCTTTATAGCCTCAAAGGCACGTCGTTGCCGTTGCACGTTTAGTGTAAAATCAGGGAAGAAACGGATTACTGCATTCTTGTGATGCAAATCCCCATTTTTACGTGCCGTTTGTAGGATGGCGTCTCGGTCTCTGAAATTAAGAATCTTGGCGATGATCGTCCTGGGTGGGGCACTGGGCTTAGGCTTGGGGATGAGTGCCCTGTGTGCGCGTTCAATAGTAAAGTACGTGGAGAGGCGTTTTGGTTTAAGTGAGTTAGGATCAAGTCCTCCAGAAAGAGGTCAATACTAGGTTCCTCCATACCCTCAGGCACCCCCACCACTCTGATATTGTTCCTGCGTGTCCGCCCTTCCTGGTCCTCTAACTTAGCCGCCATGGCTTCCTGTTGTTTTGTGAGGATCTGAACTCTTTCCTCCAGACTCTTCGTGCTGGTCTGTAGTTGGGCCACGTTCTGCTCGGTGATGGCTACTTTGTCTCGCATTTTCCTAAAGTCTGCTCTCAGGAGATTAACGTCCACAGTTACCACATCTGTTTTAGGATCAATCGTGCCCTTAAGGTCCGCAATTGCTGCCATGATCTCACTTAACCAGGGTTCCGTCTGCCCCTCAGGCTGTTGAGCTTGCGGTGTCGTCGAATGGAGTGGCACTGCGTATTTATCCATCTTGTTCAATTGTAGTCCTGCTTGGCCTTTGGGCTTAATTCGCCTGGCTGCCTCAGTCTCTTGATGTTCCGAGACTCTGGATCTGGGGGTCTTATTTGTTTGCTTCGCCGCCTGGCACGGGAACCGTGGCCTTCTCCCTTTATATATTCAGGGTGTGTTCCCTTTGTGCTTCTCGAGCCTCCTCAGGCCCTGTTCGGCCGACACACACACTCCGGTCTTGTCGTGGCACCCTACCCAGTATATTTGCCAAATCTGTACTCTGGGATGCGGAATTCTGTTATTCTCTTACTCCGCTATTCCAACAGTTAGTCCTGGAAATTCTACTTGCTTCGCCACTTTTCACTCGGTAGGCCTCTATGCGCCTCTCACTCCCACCTCGTGACCTTTGGGCCCCGTCTCTTCTGCTGGTGTTCTGTGATACTTAGGCGATATCCTGCAAGGCCTGGTGCTGTACCTCCTATGCCGACGTCACTCAGACCCTCTATATCTCTGAGCCTTTGCCGTGTTGCCCCCGGGCCTCGACTTCCAGAATCAAGCCCTCTTGCACCACAGGCGATGAGTGGCAAGCGAGGCGAGGAATCACAGCCCATCCTCCGCCATACGCCCCTCCACCAACCGCCCTCTCTGTTGGGCCCGGGTATCCTGCAATTTAAGCCACCCTGTGGGGCTTGCCCTACCGCCTTATCTTCGGAAATGGCCCCACCAAGGCTGCCCCTGCCACCTCACCTCCGTCTCGCACTCCTGAGGACTTCCGATCGGTGGCCCTTTCCAACTGGAGCACCACGGTGCCACAGCAGTGCCCCGTCTCTGTCCCAGGAGGTACCTCACTGTTGTGCTCTCCGTTTGTTCCAGCAGTTCCCTCTTGTCCGCCACAGCCTTCCACCAGGCTCCAGAAGCTAAAATGGCGGCATCGCTCATGGCCCCTTTGTCTGATCACGTTGTGGTGCTGGATGGTGTCAGCGGCGAGAGGGAGCCCCACCGCGCCCCCCCGGCCGCCCTCTGTATGCCGGTTTACTCCTCCCGATTCCACCACCCAGACACTGTGTTTGCAAAAAGTGCCGCCTGGGAAGGCTGCGCTTCAATGGCAGTTTATGTCGGACCGGGGGAAGGGCGCACTTTGGCCTCCTCCATGAGGCCGGCAGCTATGACTTCCGCTGCAGGGCCCTGATGTTATGGGGTGCCCCCACTCCACCACGCCAGTCTTCGTGTTCTGCTGCCTCCGCCGGTCTCGCCTTGTTGCTCTGCCTCCCCCGCTCCTCTCGGTCCGGAGTTCCGACTGTGGCCGCGCCTCATTCACTGTGCCTTGCGCTCTGACCACCAAGGATGACTCCGGGTCGGGGGTCTTCCCGATGCTATTGGAACTTCCAGCCTTCCCACGGTTCCTGCCAGCGTTGCCTTTGCCATTGATTGGCTGGATGGATGGATTTTCTGGGTTTTAGAGACCCGGGGTCGGGAGATCTCCTAGAGCGCCGCCATTTCCATCGGCTCCGAAGCCACGCCCCCTAAAAACGTATTTGAGGACAGGGAATCACAGCTGTGTGGAGAGAAAACACTTCTTTTATGGAAGCACACACCTTCTGCCTCATCAAAACATGTACCACTGGCTCCCAACAAGTGGGCAGAGCCAAAGCCCCTCTCCTGGTGATTCTCACATAGTTTTCTGGTGACAGCTGAGCTGTAAAGGCAGACCATAAAAATGAGTGAACCCACTTTCTTGTGAATGACTGTTGCCGGGTGGCAAGTGGCAGGAACTCTGCTGGCTGCATGAGCTTAATGAAGACGGCTCCTTACACCCCTCTGGAGATGGGTGCCCTGGGCAGGGGACCAGCTCGCCCATGAGAGAAGCCAGCCACGCCCCTAATATTCTCCTCGTTGCCTTCCTGTTCCATCTCCGGTACCCTTCCCTGCAGCGCTTTGATGCAGCGAAGCACGGTACAGTTCAAATTACCTGACGTGGTGAACAGCCAGTAGCACCCAAACTCTCTGTCTGGACTCCTGGGTGTGGAAACCCAAGTGCCACCTACCTAAAGGCTCCACCCTTGAGGTACAGCTGCTGGTGTCATGCGGTTCCATGTAGGGTGACCAACCGTCCGTAAATTTCACTGGCTGTCCGTTATTGTCCGTCATCATTGCTTTTACGGACACCATTTGTCCATCATTTTGGGGATTGCAGCAAGCTGTGCTGTTTCCCTGGAGAAGCCCTAATAAAATTTTAAATGTTATTGCTATGGGGGCCAACTCGCTATTCTCAAACTGCAGAGGCTGCGCAGCCGCTCCCCGACTTCACACAGCCTGAGGACTGGCCCATGGTCATTCTGACTTCGGCTGATTGTCACACATATGGGCCCTTGGGTAGTTACAGAAGGGCTGTGCCTTCACCCACATCTGCCTAGGGCATGGCATGGTGCTTTTGTTGAGAAGCCATGCTGGAGGCATCAGCAAAAATCTGAATAAATGTAGACCAATCTTGTCATGAATTCGTGAGAGTTATAAGGTGAGGGTTATAAGGTGAAGGTATCTCGATGTTTACATTGAATTAATTTCCTACCTAGTTCCATTTAAAACACGTTCCATGTTATTAGTCATCCAATAGGAAAACCCGACTACAACTTCATTCAATAGAAAAAATCCCTTCCAGATGTGCGCTATACTGTCCTGAATTTTTGTCTGGAATTTTGAGCCTTTGTCCTGAATCTTAACACTCACTGTCCAGAATTAACACCCACGCCAGTTGGTCACTTTAGTTCCATTGCTGCTTTGTTTTCCCAATAATTACGGATTTGCCACATCATTCACTATCTGTTGTGTATTTTGTACAATCTAAAGAGATGTGTTTGTAGCACAAACTGATCGAAAGTGGCAAAGACGGTGCACAAAGCATCCTTTGCTGTCCCCAACACCCCCTCCTACACCCACCTCCTCCTCTCCCTGTCTGCACTGGTAACTGGTCACCTTTGAGCTGCTGAATGTTGTATCCACACATTACAGAAGTGCCAGTTCTGCCCGGAGTGTGTTCTGTCCTTTGCACGCACTTCCAAAGACGTCTCCATCAGCCGGAAACAAAAGCTACAAGTCTTTGAATGCGATTCAAATAGTTCAGCAAGAATGGTTCCTCCTTCAGGTGAAAGGGGCTTGTTTCACTTTTGATGCAAAGTGATGTCTGCACCGTCGACGCAACTTTCCAAGGAGGAGTTCTTGCACCAGGGCATTCAGAAGAAGGGCAAACATTCTGAGTCACTGCTTAGCTCATGAATAACCTGTCACGTACAATACTTCTCTGCAGGGTTGTTTTCTGTTGGAGAGAAGTTCTTCAAGAGGCCCTGTAGTGTAAACACACAGTAAGGCAAAAACCGAACACAAGTATATGCACATAAAAGGGATGCCTAAAATCAAAGAGGCGATTACAAGGTATGTGCACGTGGGGGTGTTTAGAGCTGAGTTTTACACTGTATGTGTGTGACAGATGCTACCTTCGTCTGGAAGGCACAAAGGACTGGTAATAAATGGTGTTCCTGAGCTTTCATGCAAGACAAAACCAGTGCTTGTTTGTGAATTTCTTTTCAGTGGGCTCTGCTGGGTGGGTACGGGTTCTTTCTTAAGAAACACGTGCCTTTTCTATTGCTTTGCAATTCTTTTTTTCACCAATATGGGTTAAAAATGACAAAAGACCAGACAAAAATGACCCATAATGTGTCACACTAGAGTAGGTGAGAGCTCAAGTTAAGGCTTCGAATAACATGTCAAAAGTTTTCCCAGAGAAGAACATATTTAATAAATCACCTGAGGGAAGTGGATTCCTCACTGTCACTTTATGAGACACTTCATATAATTACATTTTTGTGTTTAAGTTCAGCATTCTGGAGATTCTGATGTCTTTTGTTATTTCCTTCTGGTTTAATAAACACATATTTGCAGAATCTTCTCGAGACTACCACAAAATGTAATTTTGTGCACCGAATTGGAGCTACATTGTGAAGTTTATTTTTCATTTTATCACACCTTACATATCTCAAAATCAACACATTACATGCTTTTTGGTCCACAGACATTTTGCAAGGATTGTATTGTGTTGGTATGTGTATACTGTTTAATTTTGTACACATTAGTACAGCGAATATGCTTTAAATCATGGTCAAGGGAGACTTTATATATTTTTTTCAAAATGAATTGTGTATTTTTGCTTACAACATGCAGAAGTCCCATAGTTTATTCAGGTCTTGCTTGTTTTATGTCGCCTTCTTTTTGTGGTTAACGTGTTTCAGCCTCTTTATTTTTTCTGGCCTTATGAAGAGGTAAAGACTTCACCAATGCATCGATTATCTGTACACAGCTGGTATCAAAACTAGGGATACGCAAAATGTGTGCACTTTTCTTTCGTGGAATTCTGGAAAATTTGGGGGAAAATTACACGAAATACAAATCTCTTATTTAGCACTATATTTTTACTGCAAAATACCTCCTTGCAGTTTTTTACGTGGGCATGCATTTACCTTAAAAATGTAGCATGAAACACACACGTGGTGCGAGCACTGGCCCTTGGGGTATTCCCGAGCACTTTCTATAAAATTTTGCCACAAACGTCCATGATGACGTGACACGGCATAATGGGGAAATCTCATGAATTTTGTGCAATACGCGAAACACAACGATCCTGAAGTTGGGCAAATATCACTTCTGTATCTTTCTGGGCCCAATCAGAACATCTGTTCTTTCCCTGGACTCTTTTATGCTAATGGCTGGTGTTCATATATTGAGAGATATGCTGCATTATGGTGATGGATATGCGCGTGTCAGGTTCTGAAGCGGTCATTCAGAACTTTCCCGCCTTTGCCCCTCCCTCTTGGTCTCTTTAGGCCACCCCCCTCTTCCCACAGATCACCTGGGTACCCTATACCATAGATCCAGTAAATACTACACTGGGCCTATTCACAAACTGCATTCTGTAGCATGTTTATTCTATACATAATCGAATCTTCACAACAGTGGTGTGTTACATGCTGCATGGTGCTCTAAGTAGTTAGGGGACAATGATTATACAGCACGGCAATGGTGCTTTACGTAAAGGTATGCCTCATGGAATCGTCACAGTACAGGCGTGTTACGTACGCCAGTGGGGCTCTATGTACTTGGCGGCAATGTGTATACAATATGGCAATGGTACATTACATGCTGGTAAGGATTGTGGAATCGTCACCATAGTGCGTGTTACATACACCAATGGTGCTCTTTGTACTTGGGGGACAGTGTGTATACTACATGGCAATGGTGCATTACATGCTGGTAAGGATTGTGGAATCGTCACCATAGTGCGTGTTACGTACACCAATGGTGCTCTTTGTACTTGGGGACAGTGTGGACACTACATGGCAATGGTGCATTAGGTGCTGGTATGGGTTGTGGAATCGTCACCATAGTGCGTGTTACGTACACCAATGGTGCTCTTT
This sequence comes from Triturus cristatus, assembly GCF_964204655.1. Classification (NCBI taxonomy): domain Eukaryota; kingdom Metazoa; phylum Chordata; class Amphibia; order Caudata; family Salamandridae; genus Triturus; species Triturus cristatus. The sequence continues at coordinate 54,751,320 of NC_140594.1, forward strand.
GTACTTGGGGGACAGTGTGGATACTACATGGCAATGGTGCATTAGGTGCTGGTGAGGATTGTGGATTCGTCACCATAGTGTGTGTTACGTACACCAATGGTGCTCTTTTTACTTGGGAGACAGTGTGGATACTACATGGCAATGGTGCATTAAGTGCTGGTGAGGATTGTGGAATTGTCACCATAGTGCGTGTTACGTACACCAATGGTGCTCTTTGTACTTGGGGACAGTGTGGACACTACATGGCAATGGTGCATTAGGTGCTGGTAAGGAATGTGGAATCGTCACCATAGTGCGTGTTACGTACACCAATGGTGCTCTTTGTACTTGGGGGACAGTGTGGATACTACATGGCAATGGTGCATTAGGTGCTGGTATGGGTTGTGGAATCGTCACCATAGTGCGTGTTACGTACACCAATGGTGCTCTTTGTACTTGGGGACAGTGTGGACACTACATGGCAATGGTGCATTAGGTGCTGGTATGGGTTGTGGAATCGTCACCATAGTGCGTGTTACGTACACCAATGGTGCTCTTTGTACTTGGGGGACAGTGTGGATACTACATGGCAATGGTGCATTAGGTGCTGGTGAGGATTGTGGATTCGTCACCATAGTGTGTGTTACGTACACCAATGGTGCTCTTTTTACTTGGGAGACAGTGTGGATACTACATGGCAATGGTGCATTAAGTGCTGGTGAGGATTGTGGAATTGTCACCATAGTGCGTGTTACGTACACCAATGGTGCTCTTTGTACTTGGGGACAGTGTGGACACTACATGGCAATGGTGCATTAGGTGCTGGTAAGGAATGTGGAATCGTCACCATAGTGCGTGTTACGTACACCAATGGTGCTCTTTGTACTTGGGGGACAGTGTGGATACTACATGGCAATGGTGCATTAGGTGCTGGTATGGGTTGTGGAATCGTCACCATAGTGCGTGTTACGTACACCAATGGTGCTCTTTGTACTTGGGGGACAGTGTGGACACTACATGGCAATGGTGCATTAGGTGCTGGAATGGATTGTGGAATCGTCATCGTTGAGGCGTGTTACATACACCAATGGTGCTCTTTGTACTTGGGGGACAGTGTGGATACTACATGGCAATGGTGCATAGGTGCTGGTAAGGAATGTGGAATCATCACCATAGTGCGTGTTACATACACCAATGGTGCTCTTTGTTCTTGGGGGACAGTGTGGATACTACATGGCGATGGTGCATTAGGTGCTGGTATGGGTTGTGGAATCTTTGTGTATCCAATATGGCAATGACACTTTATATGCTGATATGGATTGTGGAACCTTTACAGCATTGGTGTGTTAGATGCTGCAATGGTGCTAAGTGTACTTGTGGGACAGTGTGCATAATGCAGGGCAATGGTACATTACGTGCTGGTAAGGATTGTGGAATCGTCACCGTTGGGGCGTGTTACGTACACCAATGGTGCTCTTTGTACTTGGGAGACAGTGTGCATAATGCATGGCAATGGTGCATTAGGTGCTGGTAAGGATTGTGGAATCGTCACCGTTGGGGAGTGTTACGTACACCAATGGTGCTCTTTGTACTTGGGGGACAGTGTGGATACTACATGGCAATGGTGCATTACGTGCTGGTAAGGATTGTGGAATCGTCACCATCGTGCGTGTTACGTACACCAATGGTGCTCTTTGTACTTGGGGGACAGTGTGGATACTACATGGCAATGGTGCATTACATGCTGGTAAGGATTGTGGAATCATCACCATAGCGCGTGTTACATACACCAATGGACCTCTTTGTACTTGGGGGACAGTGTGAATACTACATGGCAATGGTGCATTAGGTGCTGGTAAGGATTGTGGAATCGTCACCATAGTGCGTGTTACGTTCACCAATGGTGCTCTTTGTACTTGGGGGACAGTGTGGATACTACATGGCTATGGTGCATTAGGTGCTGGTAAGGATTGTGGAATTGTCACCATAGTGCGTGTTACGTACACCAATGGTGCTCTTTGTACTTGGGGGCAGTGTGGATACTACATGGCTATGGTGCATTAGGTGCTGGTAAGGATTGTGGAATCGTCACCATAGTGCGTGTTACGTACACCAATGGTGCTCTTTGTACTTGGGAGACAGTGTGCATAGTGCATGGCAATGGTGCATTAGGTGCTGGTATGGGTTGTGGAATCGTCACCGTTGGTGCGTGTTACATACACCAATGGTGCTCTTTGTACTTGGGAGACAGTCTGGATACTACATGGCTATGGTGCATTACATGCTGGTAAGGATTGTGGAATCGTCACCATAGTGCGTGTTACGTACACCAATGGTGCTCTTTGTACTTGGGGGACAGTGAGAGGAGACTACACGGCAATGGTGCATTAGGTGCTGGCAAGGATTGTGGAATCATCACCATAGTGCGTGTTACGTACACCAATGGTGCTCTTTGTACTTGGGAGACAGTGTGGATATTACATGGCAATGGTGCATTACATGCTGGTGAGGATTGTGGAATCGTCACCATAGAGCGTGTTACGTACACCAATGGTGCTCTTTGTACTTGGGAGACAGTGTGGATACTACATGGCAATGGTGCATTACGTGCTGGTGAGGATTGTGGAATCGTCACCAAAGTGCGTGTTACGTACACCAATGGTGCTCTTTGTACATGGGGGACAGTGTGGACACTACATGGCAATGGTGCATTACATGCTGGTGAGGATTGTGGAATCGTCACCATAGTGCGTGTTACGTGCACCAATGGTGCTCTTTGTACTTGGGAGACAGTGTGGATACTACATGGCAATGGTGCATTACGTGCTGGTGAGGATTGTGGAATCGTCACCATAGTGCGTGTTACGTACACCAATGGTGCTCTTTGTACTTGGGAGACAGTGTGGATACTACATGGCAATGGTGCATTAAGTGCTGGTGAGGATTGTGGAATCGTCACCAAAGTGCGAGTTACGTACACCAATGGTGCTCTTTGTACATGGGGGACAGTGTGGATACTACATGGCAATGGTGCATTACGTGCTTGCGAGGATTGTGGAATCGTCACCATAGTGCGTGTTACGTACACCAATGGTGCGCTTTGTACTTGGGAGATAGTGTGGATACTACATGGTAATGGTGCATTACGTGCTGGTGAGGATTGTGGAATCATCACCATAGTGCATGTTACGTACACCAATGGTGCTCTTTGTACTTGGGAGATAGTGTGTATACTACATGGCAATGGTGCATTACATGCTGGTAAGGATTGTGGAATCGTCACCATAGTGCGTGTTACGTACACCAATGGTGCTCTTTGTACTTGGGGACAGTGTGGACACTACATGGCAATGGTGCATTAGGTGCTGGTAAGGATTGTGGAATTGTCACCATAGTGCGTGTTACGTACACCAATGGTGCTCTTTGTACTTGGGGGACAGTGTGGATACTACATGGCAATGGTGCATTAGGTGCTGGTATGGGTTGTGGAATCGTCACCATAGTGCGTGTTACGTACACCAATGGTGCTCTTTGTACTTGGGGGACAGTGTGGATACTACATGGCAATGGTGCATTAGGTGCTGGTGAGGATTGTGGATTCGTCACCATAGTGTGTGTTACGTACACCAATGGTGCTCTTTTTACTTGGGAGACAGTGTGGATACTACATGGCAATGGTGCATTAAGTGCTGGTGAGGATTGTGGAATTGTCACCATAGTGCGTGTTACGTACACCAACGATGCTCTTTGTACTTGGGGACAGTGTGGACACTACATGGCAATGGTGCATTAGGTGCTGGTAAGGAATGTGGAATCGTCACCATAGTGCGTGTTACGTACACCAATGGTGCTCTTTGTACTTGGGGGACAGTGTGGATACTACATGGCAATGGTGCATTAGGTGCTGGTATGGGTTGTGGAATCATCACCATAGTGCGTGTTACGTACACCAATGGTGCTCTTTGTACTTGGGAGACAGTGTGGATACTACATGGCAATGGTGCATTAGGTGCTGGTAAGGATTGTGGAATCGTCACCATAGAGCGTGTTACGTACACCAATGGTGCTCTTTGTACTTGGGGGACAGTGTGGATACTACATGGCAATGGTGCATTACGTGCTGGTGAGGATTGTGGAATCGTCACCATAGTGCGTGTTACGTACACCAATGGTGCTCTTTGTACTTGGGGGACAGTGTGGATACTACATGGCAATGGTCCTTTGCAGTTTTAAAGCCATCTAGATAGTAGTGCGCCGATAATGCTGTTCTTACAGGGGCAGCGGGGTAATTGCACACAGCGGTGCTTTGGTGTAATCATCGACACGTGGTAAAGGCGCTTTACAGGCGAGGATACAGGGACTGGCATGGTAATTCTGAATGGAATATGGTTGGGATAATATGGATATGGCTTTGGGGCCTTACATAGGGGCGCGGTGTCTGCTGGAATATCATTTGTGGTTTATGTACAAAGTGCCAATGTAAACACTGGCATGAGAACAGTGCTTTAGAAATGAGAGACCCCGGGATTCTGTCAGTATGTGTTACCTGGTAGATGACCCTCTGTGTGAGGGCCGAGCCTGTAGGACCAGTGACCTGTAGTAGTGAGAATACACTGAGCGCCAGTCCTTGCCCCCATCTTTGTGGTCAGGGTGGACTCAGTCCTGTCCTCTCCGAGCATCTCTCTCACCACTGAGAGCAAAATGCACTGATCGTCGTACTAAAGTTAGCAGCCGTGACTTCATCAGCAGCGCATTTACAGGCTGTACCTGCACGCTACATTTAAAGCACCCTGACATGTAAGGACATCGAACTTCAACAGATATATTCTCGTGGCATTTTATCCTTTGACATGGAAATTTAAACACAAATTGTAGTGGCATAGGAAAAGTGACTGAAGCCTGGGTTGCTTTCTTTGGAAAGCATTTTAAATATGATTTTATCTGTCGTACAAATATTTGCTAGCTGTGCATAACGTATATTTTTCGGGGACACAGCTTTCAGAGAAATAATGCCCTGGGGCTTTGTGCCAGCCCTTGCGTTTGGAAATTATGCATTTCTCAGTTCATTTTTCTTCGGAACTGCCCGTAAAATCCCTGACTTCTTAGCCAATGCATTTGTAAAATGTGGTATAACACGCATTGTCTCACTGTGGAGTTTCCCCCTTGACTGTTCCCCAAAACAGCCCATCTGCTTCTCAGGGGCAGATAAGATGCATTGCTCGTTCTCCACCGTTAGACCCCTATTAGACCTGCAGTTCTTACAGTCGCCTCTAGAGGGCCTCCCTTGACAGGAGATGCGCCGCGATACATTTTCATATTTCATACAAACTCTTTTTTTGCTATTTTCATAAGGAAATGGTCTTTCCTGATGGGTGCAGCAGATACCACCACATCGATAAGGAGTTCTTGGAAAAACACATTTTGGTTGCCCCAGCGATTCGCCTGTGCCCAACCATGAAAACGAGGAAATAGAAGTGCGCCAAACCTTGTTTTCACAGTTTTCACGCGCTTCCGGTTTCTCATATGAATAGCTCCCCCATGGCCGCTGAGGTAATGCCCGGGGGAATCAAGGGTTAAACCGTCACTTCCGTCCGCAGAATCCTTCCACTGAGGAGACCCATAACTTCATCAGACGTTAATAATCTGCAAATGACACCCGCTTAATGTGTCCCTTTAAAAATGTTCCTAAATTAACAATATCATATTGTTTTATATAGCACTTAATATAGCAGTTCTGCTGTCAAGGCGCTGTAATTGACAGATGCTGTCCAATCTAAATGTACTCATTTCAGTAACGAATGTTTGCTGACTCTTTTGTTAATTTGAGTTTTTAAGGAGCAGAAATGACAAGTTGCCTGTTTCACGCATACCTGTTTGTCTCAAATCCAGAAAGGGGAGGGGTGATGGGGGAATATGCATTTATTCATTGTTCATATTTATACTTTTTAGCCATTTTTATAGGTAATTATAATTTAAAAATCTATATTTTGACAATAAATGGAGTTCGTTGTATCGTAACAGCAAGACAGACAACACAACACTGACTCGTGGTAAGTGAATATTGGAGCTTTATTTTGCATGGCCCGCTCACTTCCAACTCCATTCCCTAACTTAATTCCGCCAGAAGTGTCAGAGCTCCGCTGGCAGACGCCGGGAGACTCGTGTTCTTAAAAATTGTATAAAGTGATTTTAGCTGTGTAAAACTTACCAGAAGCCTGTTGCTTCACTTTCCCTCAGTTTGAAATCCAAACAGCGCCCTTGCGACGACTGCAACGACCCCCAGCTCGCCTCCCCGGCGACGCACAGGCCACGCCCACTTTCGAGGCCACGCCCACTTCGGGATCACTTATAAGAGCGCGCGCTTTGTGTTGACGCCGCCAGAAGTGTCAGAGCTCCGCTGGCAGACGCCGGGAGACTCGTGTTCTTAAAAATTATATAAAGTGATTTTAGCTGTGTAAAACTTACCAGAAGCCTGTTGCTTCACTTTCCCTCAGTTTGAAATCCCAACAGCGCCCTTGCGACGACTGCAACGACCCCCAGCTCGCCTCCCCGGCGACGCACAGGCCACGCCCACTTTCGAGGCCACGCCCACTTCGGGATCACTTATAAGAGCGCGCGCTTTGTGTTGACGCCGCCAGAAGTGTCAGAGCTCCGCTGGCAGACGCCGGGAGACTCGTGTTCTTAAAAATTGTATAAAGTGATTTTAGCTATGTAAAACTTACCAGAAGCCTGTTGCTTCACTTTCCCTCAGTTTGAAATCCAAACAGCGCCCTTGCGACGACTGCAACGACCCCCAGCTCGCCTCCCCGGCGACGCACAGGCCACGCCCACTTTCGAGGCCACGCCCTCCCCCGCCCATATCATGTGTTGCCAGCGGAAGCGCAGCGGACGAGCGCAGCGGGAGCGCCGTCTGCGCGCCGAAGGCGCGCCTAAGGCAAGCCCGTCTGCGCCCGTCCGCGGCAGACCGGGGCACGGGGCTAGACCCCCTGGTCCTCACCTCCCAGATAACCGCTACGACAAAGAGGAACTCCTCACCCTTCGCACCAACTCCCTAAAGGTATGTGAGCACAGTATGGATCTCAGTAGACCTACTAATTCCTGCGATAACTGTGGCTTCACCCTCAATAAACATCCCAAAGCTAGCACGCCAAACGGCAATGTCCAACCAGAGCACAGTAGAAAAATCAGTGGCGCTCTACTTAACTGTCGCTCCCTCAAAAAGCATAAACTCGAAGTATTCGACCTTATAATCGACAACAAATGGGACTTACTATGCCTTACTTAAACTTGGCTGGATGAAGACTCAGACCCTGAAGTCAGGGAGGCCCTGCCCCCTGGATATGCAATTTGCAGGCAGGATAGACCTAAGGGAAGGGGAGGTGGCATTGCCATAATCTATAGAATGAATATGACATGCTCCCTCGAACCTGTTACTATAACAGATAGCGAAACTGGAGCTTTCTCCATCGGCATCGACAAAAATACGGTCATCAAAGGTCTACTGATCTATAGACCCCCTGGAGGTAGTAGAAACTTTACGGAAAGTCTTATCCAGAACGTCACCCCATTGGCTATGAGATACAGGAAGTTCCTTGTATTAGGGGATCTTAATCTCCACATTGAAGACCTTAACAACTCAGCTGCTCAAGAATTATGCCAAGAGCTGCTAACCTTACAATTAGTCACTGCCTCCCACCTCCCGACTCATCGTCAGGGGCACCTTCTTGACCCCATTTTTAATAACTTAGAGGATCTGACACAGGATACTCCCATTCCTTTGCTGTGGACAGATCACTTCCTAGTCCCTTTCCACTTCCTAGTCATGACTCATCACATAAAAACTCACCATTGCGCCAATAAACTACAAAGGAAATGGGCCCGGTTTTCCATGGACTCTTTCGAGCATCACTTCCGACTAAACGGTTCCCCAGCAGACTTAGGAGTGGACGTGGACAGAGCTTGCATAGCCCTGGACGGACACATCACTAAGGCCCTGGACATCACTGCCCCTTGGGCCAATAAGGGCCCAGAGCGACTAACTAAAACTGCACCTTGGTTCAGCACAACTCTTAGAGAAACCAAGGCAGCCTGTAAGAGACTTGAACGAGCCTGGAGGAAGAACTATTCACTAGAGGCAAGAGATGTATACAGAGCTAGCATTAAAGAATACCACCTCCAAATTAGGAAAGCCAAAGCGACCTTCTATGCGGATCGAATAGATAGTGCTAACTGCTCATCCAAGGAACTCTTCAGGATTTATAAAGAGATTACTTCACCTCCCCCTGCTTTAGAGCAGGCCGACACATCAGCTCAATCATGTAACGCTATCGCGGAATTTTTCCACAAAAAAGTACGCGACATTTACAACAGTTTCCCGGATGATGCAAGAACTGGCTCTAACCTTCTTCCTCCTCATGAAGAAGCAACCTGGGAGGCAAAGATCGAAGACTGCCTCACAGTATATCAAGTTCCGTCAGAAGCACTCCTGATAGCCACTGCTAAAGGCATTAAATCAGGCTCCCCGCACGATCCTGCCCCTGCCAAACTCCTGGCCAGTGCCATGAGTCATCTGGCACCTTATGTTGGCCACATACTATCTACCTCTTTCAACACTGGCAAAGTCCCTCACCGGTGGAAACAGGCAGTCGTACTGCCTCTGAAAAAAAAACCCAACATCAGTGCGTCCCAGCTTAGCAATCTCCGCCCCATTTCGCTTTTACCCTTCTTCTCTAAACTGGCGGAAAAGCTGGTGAACCAACAACTATCCGCGCACATAGAGTCCAGAGGCCTCCTGCATACCAACCAATCGGGATTCCGAGCACGCCACTCCACGGAATCAGCCCTCCTTTTTTCGACTGAGGCACTGAGGAAGCACGTAGATGCAGGACATGTGGCAGCTCTAGTGCTCCTGGACCTCAGTGCAGCCTTCGACACTGTAGCACATCATACGCTGCTGCAGTGTCTGAAGAAAGGAGGGGTGACAGGCATGGCCTGGTTATGGTTGGAATCTTTTCTCACCAACCGTAGCTTCTCGGTAGAGCAAGGAGGAGCACGCTCCGATACCTTTGACCTTGGTCAAGGAGTGCCGCAGGGCTCAAGCCTCAGTCCAACCCTTTTTAATTTATATGTCACCCCCGTGGCTACCACTGCGGAACGATACGGGGTGGAAGTAGTGACATACGCAGACGACACACAGTTGGTGGTCGCTCTGACCCAACCTGCTGAACAAGCCGCCGCTAACTTCTCAGCATGCCTCCAGGATATGGCGGGATGGATGGCGAAGAATTGCCTCCGTCTTAATGGTGACAAGACTGAGGTGCTGATTGTTGGAAAACCCCCCTCAGTCTGGTCATCTGCTTGGTGGCCGCAGACCCTGGGGCCCCTTCCTACCCCTAGTGATCAGGTCAAGAATCTGGGAGTATGGGTGGACTCAAAGATGGACTTCGACTACCATACTAGACGGGTAGCCGGTTCGTGCTTCTCGATTCTACGGAAACTCCGCAAAACCATCGACCTGCTCCCAGAATCATCTAGGAAGACCCTGGTCCACGCCCTTGTCACGTCAAGACTGGACTACGGCAATGCCCTTTATCTGGGAGCCAATGCCACTAGCCGGCGGCGACTGCAGACAATTCAGAATGCTGCCGCTCGCCTGGTCCTCCGGCTGCCCAGAAGAGCCCCTTCAAAAAAATCCCTACGAACTCTGCATTGGCTGCCGATCAATGAGAGAATTGATTTCAAAGTCCTTTGCATTGGTCACAGGATCGTACATGGCAAGGGCCCGGCCTTCCTTCGGAACCTTCTTTGCCCCTATACGCCCACTCGACAACTCCGCTCGTTAGGAGCAGGCCTCCTCGCTGTCCCCAGACACAAGAAAGCCAGAATGGGAGGTAAATCCTTTCGTATTTTGGCGGCACATAAATGGAACTCTCTCCCCCTGAGCTTAAGAGTGGAAACTTCGGAGCTCATCTTCCGGAGAAAGCTCAAAACATTCCTCTTCCCTAAAGACTAACCCGTCTTGTCTGACTGACGGAGTAGATGGCTCTTCTGACAGCGCGGGGACACACTGTAAGTGTAACCATGCGCTTTACAAATTTAGAAATAAATAAATAAATAAACTATCTCCCTAGCTCCTCCTTTTCCGCTTCTTCCGCCTCCCACCTTTCCTTATCTTCGTCCGCAGGTCCTAGTGCCCCTGCGTGTATTTTCCACAACATTACATCTCCCCCTTCTTACACAACTTAAATCAACTGGTACATATACCACAGGGTAGACAGATAAAACAAACAAACAGAGTTACAGTTCTTCAATGAGGCGGCTAGGCCTTCAATGGAGGCGCTGTGGTCGGTGGGCTACCTCTTGAGTAGATTGCTCCCTCTCACCAAAAGGGATGGGAAACTGGTGCTCACTTCCCATCACATGGGTGTCCTCCTTCATTGCACTTTCTTGTGGTTGGTGTGCATCTTTGAAAATGCGCCACATTCCTTGTTATTCTCTTGTCGTCTGAGGCGGCCGTGATCATAGTCCACCTTTTGTTTTGTTACTAGCAGTGGGCGAGCATGATATTGACTGTAAGATTTTCTTTGTTTTTCTTGCCGTCCAAGTACCCAGTCTCCTTCCTGGCTGGATGATGGTTATTTAGCCTTCCGACGATTGTCCGCATATTCCTTCATCTTGGCTTTCTTGCATTCGTCTCTCGCTGCTAACGCTGCATGATCTGAGTACTGACGAGTACAGCCAGTCGAGTCTTCCCAGGTCGGTATTCTTGTGCGCACTGTGTGGCCCAACATTAACGTTGCCTGACATCTGTCCGTGGTATTGTGTGGTGTGGGTCGATATGCTCGTAACACCTCATTTAACGCCGTTTGAACATCTCACCTTGATAGTTCAGCTTGCTGTATGGCCTTTTTCAGAGTGGCCATACATCCTTCTACAATCCCATTGGCCTGTGGCCACATGGGAGTGATCTTCCGATGTCTAAAGTTGAGATGGGTAGCAAATGCCGCAAATTCTTGTCCATTGAATGGCGGGCCATTGTCTGTTTTTACTACTTTTGGTATGCCCCATGCTGCAAAGACTTCATCCAACATGGGTATAGTGATGGTTGATATGAGGTGAGCAATTGGGAAGCGAGAGCATTCATCCATTATGACAATAATGTATTTGCTTGACTGCAACGGGCTGAAGAAGTCCACTGCGACATGTTGCCAGACGCCCTCCAGCAGTTCTCACATTTGTAGAGGTGAAGGTGGCTAATTGACACTGAGGGCAGTCTTTCAGTGTGGATTTGACCATCTGATCAAGAGAGGAGAACCAGACCCGTTCATGCAACGCTCTCTTTTTGGTTAAGACACCTCAGTGCCCTTCATGTGCCAAGCTGACAACAGGGAGGACCTGGCCTGGCAGTTTGGGCTGGACTGTTCCCATTGGGCTCAGGGTCAAGACTGATTTGCATATGGCTGGGTCCAAAGTGGAATAGCATGGTGAGCAAAAAACGATGGATTTAGGCCCTGGTCTCTGTACTGGGGTGAATGCATGACATTGTTCTGCATTCTGTCCATCAATTGTTCTTTTTGAAGTTGAAAACTCCTTGGCGCAGCTGTTTTGGAATGATAATCCTTTTGTCTCTTAGCAGGAGACCATCTGAGGTAATGGACAATTCATCCTTTATGTGTTGAAAAGAGGTCAGTTCATGGCTGTCAACCTGTTTATTATGTACGGACTCTTCTAGATGTCTCCAGCTGTTCGTCTGGATGCGGTGTTTCACATTTTACAGGGTGGCATCCACAGTAGTGGCTTCAAGAATGGCTTCAAGAGGGACTGCGGGTGGTTTTGCTTGAGCCACGACAAAGTGTATGTATTCCTCTGCTACCGACGGGTTTGATTTTGAGGATGTCTTAGTGAGTCGCGACGGGTTTGATTTTGAGGATGTCTTAGGCTGTCGCGACAGGTAGTCAGCAGGATTTGCTGCTTCTCCAGGTTTGTGGACAATTGTGTACGGGTATTCTTGAAGACAGATACCCCAGCGCTCTCTTCTGGGTGGCATTTTGGCCCAGGGGTTTCGAATATGGTTATCAGAGCCTGATGGTCCGTAATGAGCGTAAAGTGTTTTCCATAGATGAATATGTGAAAGTGATCACAGGCCCAGACCAAAGCCAGACTTTCCTTCTCGGGCTGGGAGTAGGCTCTCTCGGTGTCCGTTAGGCTACGACTGGCATATGCTACGATGTGACGTTGATCACCTTCCTTCTCATATTGAGCCAATATAGCTCCAAGTCCCACAGAACTGGCATCCACAGTGATTTAAATTTTCGAAATGGGTTGAAATAAGCCAGATTTTCTTGTTTAGTTAGTTTTCGCAATGGATAGCTTAGGGTGGCATAATCCTTGATATAGCATGCATCATTCAATCAATCAATCAATCATATAACTTGTAAAGAGCACTACGTACCCGGGCGGGTTTCAAGGCGCGGGGGGGGGGGGGGGAAGCTGTTACTGGTCAAAGAGCCATGTCTTGAGTTGTCTCCTGAAGGTCAGCAGGTCTTCGGTTTGACGTAGGTGGAGGGGGAGGGTGTTCCAGGCCTTGGCGGCGCGATGGGAGAAGGATCTGCCTCCGGAAGTAGTTCTCCGGATGCGTGGGACCGTGGCTAGGGCGTGGTCAGCGGAGCGGAGTTGTCTGTTGGGTACGTAGAAGGAGAGTCGGCTGTTGAGATAGACTGGGCTGGTTTTGTGGAGTGCCTTGTGTGCGTGGATTAGGAGCTTGAAGGAGATTCTTTTGTCAACGGGGAGCCAGTGCAGGTTCTTCAGGTGGGGGGTGATGTGGTCGCGGCGCAGGACGCCGAGGATCAGGCGTGCAGAGGCATTCTGGATTCTCTGTAGTCTGCTCATGAGCTTGGACGAGGTTCCGGCGTAGAGGGCGTTTCCGTAGTCGAGCCTGCTGCTGACCAGGGCCTGGGTGACTGTTTTCCTCGTGTTTGTCGGGATCCATCTGAAGATCATGCGGAGCATGCGGAGGGTGTTGAAACAGGTGGAGGAGACTGTGTTGACTTGTTTTGTCATGGAGAGTTTCGAGTCGAGGATGACTCCCAGGTTGTGTGCGTGGTCGGTGGGGGCCGGGGGGGACCCCAGTGATGTGGGCCACCAAGAGTCATCCCAAGCGGAGGGGTTGACCCCGAGGATGAGGATTTCCGTTTTTTCTGTGTTCAGATTGAGGCGGCTGCCCGCCATCCAGTCGGCGACGGCCTTCATTCCCTGGTGGAGGTTGGATTTGGCGGTGAGGGGGTCCTTGGTGAGGGAGAGGATCAGCTGAGTGTCGTCGGCGTAGGAGATTATGTTGAGGTCGTGCTGTCGGGCGATGCGTGCTAGTGGTGCCATGTAGACGTTAAATAGCGTCGGGCTGAGGGAGGATCCTTGGGGAAAGCCGCAGATGATCTTGAAGGCCTCGGAGCAGAACGGGGGGAGGCGGACTCTCTGAGTTCTGCCGGAGAGGAAGGAGGTGGTCCAGTCCGGTGCCTTGTTCAGATCCCTGCATCATGGAGGCGCGTGCGTAGTGTGCGGTGGCAGACGGCGGAGAGGTCCAGGAGGATGAGGAACGCCGTCTCGCCGTTGTCTAGCAGGATCCTGATGTCGTCTGTGGCGGCGATGAGGGCGGTCTCGGTGCTGTGGTTGCTGCGGAATACTGATTGTGACGGGTCTAGGATGTTGTTGTCTTTGAGGTGTCGCGTGAGCTGGGTGTTTACTATCTTCTCGATGACCTTAGCTGGGAACGGGAGCAAGGTGATGGGCCGGAAGTTTTTGAGGTCGCTCGGGTCCGCCTTGGGTTTCTTCAGTAGGGCGTTGATCTCTGCGTGCTTCCAGTTCTCAGGGAAGGTGGCGGTCTCAAAGGAGAGGTTGATGATTTTGTGCAGGTGGGGTGCGATGGACTTGCTGGCTTTGTTGAAGATGTGGTGTGGGAGAGGGTCGGATGGGGAACCGGAGTGGATAGTTCCCATGGTCTTGATTGTGTCCTTGATGCTCACGTTGGTCCAGGTTGTCAGGGTGCCGTGGGTGGTGAGGTGCGTTGGATTCGGTGCGGTGTGGTCGGCATGGGTCGTCCGGGGTCTGAAGCTGTCATGGATGTCGGTGATTTTCCGGTGAAAGAAGGTGGTGAGTGAGTCGCACAGGGCTTGTGATGGTGGGATGTAGTTGGCGTTGGAGCTGGGGTTGGAGAGTTCCTTCACAATGGTGGAGAGCTCCTTGCTGTTGTGCACGTTGTTGTCAAGGCGGTCTGTGAAGGAGGTCCTTTTGGCGGTCCTGATGAGGTGGTGGTGGTTGCGGATGGCGTCTTTATAGGCAGTGTGGCTGTCTGGCGTCTTGTTGCTGTTCCGTATGTTTTCCAGTTTCTGGAATGTGCGTTTGGAGTCGCGGAGTTCTGGGGTGAACCAGCTGACTCTTCTGCTGGTGTCTCTGTTGTTGGGGTTTTTCAGCGGCACGATGGTGTTGGCACAGTCGTTCATCCAGCGTTCAAGGGCGAGTGCACCATCATCCGGGTTGGTGGGGTTCGTCGGAGGGTTGAGTGCGAGGCTTGTCTGTAGTTGTTCTTCAGTGATTTTGCCCCAGCGGCGGTGGGGGGTCTGTAGGGTGCGGTGGTGTGTGAGTGGTTTTCGGAAGGAGAAATGAATGCAGTGGTGGTCAGTCCAGGTGAGTTCGGAGGCGTGGCTGAAGGTGACATGGGGGCTTGAGGAGAAGATTGCGTCAAGCGTGTGGGCGGCGATGTGGGTCGGCGTTGTGATGAGCTGTTTGAGTCCGAGGTTGGCGAGATTGTCGATCAGGGTGGAAGAGTTGCTGTCGTTGTTGTTCTCCAGGTGATAGTTCAGGTCTCCGAGGAGGATGTAGTCGGTGGAGGACAGCGCGTGCGAGCTGATGAGGTCGGCGATGGAGTCGCAGAATTGAGGCCGGGGTCCTGGCGGTCTGTAGACGAGGGTGCCTCTTAGGGTGGTCTTTGGATCCATGTGGATCTGGAAGTGCATGTGTTCGGCGGTGCTGAGGGTGTCGTTGGTGTTTGTCGAGATCTTGATGGTGTTTTTATGGACGATGGCGATACCTCCTCCGGCTCTGTTTGCGCGGTCTCTGCGGGTGGTCTTGTACCGGGCAGGGATGGCTATGGCGATGTCTGGCGAGGAGGCTTCGTTCATCCAGGTTTCGGTCAGGAAGGCGACGTCTGGTGATGTGGTGTCGAGTAGGTCCCAGAGTTCGACGGCGTGTTTGTGTGCGGAGCGGGTGTCGATCAGGATGCATCTGAGCTGGTTGGCTTCTGTTGTGGTGGGTGGCTTGGCGCTTTCGTGGCAGGAGAAGTTGCAGTTCCGGCAGGTGAAGGGGCCGTGGGTGCGCCTCGGGGCGACCTTGCAGCAGGTGTGGGTCCTTCCTGGGTTGAGAGTGATGAGGGTGTTGGCGTCGTAGCGGAGGCGGTGGTCCTTGTGGCTGGTGCGGGGGCCAGGGGTTCTGGCGCTGAGTGTTAGTTTTGCTTCCAGGAGGGCGTGACATACTCGGTCAAGTGCCTTATCATGTTCTTGTACCGTTGCTCCGTACATGAGGATGTTGTCACTGTAGTTGAGGGTGTTGGGAATATGGTGAATGAACCTTCTGATCGCTTCTTGGAAGATCTCAGCCATAGAAGAAACTCCGAAGCTGAGCCATTTGTATCTAAACAGGCCTTGATGAGTCGAGAACGTAGTGATATATCTCGATTTTTCATGAAGTTCAAGTCGATGATAGCCCTTATTAAGATCTAGTTTGGACAATATCTATGCCCCATTCAACGACGTGATCATATCACTGATGTGAGGTCCAGGGTGCATCTCCCTTTTGATGGCGGTATTTGGTGCTCTCATATCAACACAGAGACGTATTTTGCCGTCTGATCCTTTTTTTGGTACTATGACCACTAGAAATACCCAGGGAGTAGGTCCTGAACTTCTCTCGATGATGTCTGCCCAGAGAAGATCTTGCAGTTCCTCCTCCATGTACTGTTGAAGATGGAACTGTATTTTCCTGTGATGTTGGGCTATGGGTGTTACACGTTCATTTATGTGCAGGCAAACCTGAAAGTGAGCCATATTCCCAAGCCCTGTGAATAATTTGGGGACCTTGTGGACTATGTCGGGTTCATCATCCACTCAATATAATATTTCCACTAGTTGAAGCCGCTCCTCTGTGGGCAAACTAAGGAGACAGTCTGCTTCAGGCCCTTCAATAACATGAATGCAAGCCGGAATAATTCTATCTTTGCATGTGAGTTCAATCTGAAATTGTCCTAGACAAGAAAGAGGTTCTTTCGACATCCATGTGTAAACTCGCACAGCAGCTTTGTGCAGGTGGGGTTGTGGATTCATATTTTTGTATTCCGCATCCGAATATAGTCATAAAATGGTATATTTTCACATTTATTAACTGATAAAAATGCCCTCATACTTTGATGCCTCTTGTATTTTAGCAAATTAAGCAGCCAAATATAACAAAACACTACACCCACAGGTACATATTGACATTATATGCAAAGGTATATTAACATGCCTGTATTTAAGGAAATCACATGTTTTTTAACTCCCATTCTATCTGCTCAGCTGTTGTGCTGGTTTTCATGAAGGACAGCACGGAGAGTCCCCCACAAGAAACACAATTTTCAGTATTTTTCTGCTTTTAAAAATAAATTCACATTGTTTTATGTCTGCATTTGTTTTTAAATGTCAGAAAAAATCGAAAACCGGGAGCCTTAATTATGGTATATTCGGTTACATCATATAATTTTACTCAGGTTTCAAAATATGTGACCAAATTCTCAGCCAGGACTGAAAATCTGTTACGCATTTCAAAGGGATTACTGCCAGAATATCGACAGTCAGAATATCGAGGTACAACAATATCGACACAAAAATATCGATGTCCAGAATATCAAAGTCCTATCTACATAACGGTAAGTACAAAAATATCGATATACAAAATATCGTTGTCAAAAATATCGTTGGTCAAAATATAGTTTTTTTAATGTTTAAAAAATAATGTAAAATAAAGTAAATAATACATACAAATAAAAGAAACATAGTTAAAATTATTTTACAAAGTTTAAAATTATAACTAATACATATAATGTAAAAATAAATCAAACATATATATATGTATAAAATGTAATATATATATACTTACTTAATAATATTTATCAATAATTATTTTAATAACTTATAAGAAACATATTAAAAATTCTAAATACATTATATACACATACACCACTAATAGAAATAAAAATATAAAAAATATATATAACAAATTAAAAATTACAATATTTTTATTCTTTTTAAAATACATTATACACTACATTAACTAAAACAGTAGAGAAAATATTGGATAGCGAAGGGGATAACATTACTATTCCTACTCCAGAGAGTGTAACAGTAGGGAAAGTGTTGGATAGCGTAGTGGTAAAAATTATTATTCCCACTCCAGAGAGTGTAACAGTAGGGAAACTGTTTGATAGCGAAGGGGTACAAATTACTATTCCTACTCCAGTGAGTGCAACAGTAGGGAAACTGTTTGATAGCGAAGTGGTACAAATTACTATTCCTACTCCAGTGAGTGCAACAGTAGAGAAAGTGTTGGATAGTGTAGGGGTAAACATTACTATTCCCACTCCAGAGAGTGCAACAGTAGGGAAAGTGTTGGATAGCAGAGGGTTAGAAATACCATACTTATCAATTAAATATATGTTTTAATTAAATAACCAATAACTAATTATTTAATAATACATTATTTATAAATAATAACAAATACAAATTACCAATTACTTCATTCTAATTAAATTACTTCCCACCCTATTCCCCTATAAACCCACAACCCGCTCCTAAAAAAAATAACACAATTGATGTAATTATCAATTAATCAATTAATAAAAATGATTTACCAATTAATAATTAATTATCAATAAATTAATTATCAATACCAATAAATAAAAATGAATAATTACTTTATTCAAATTAAATTACTTCCCACCCTATTCCCCTATAAACCCGCAAGCCTGCTCCTAAACAAATTGAACACAGTTAATATAATCATCAATTAATAAAAATGAATTACCAATTAATAATTAATAATAATATAATTAGCAATACCAATAAATGCAAATTAATAACTACTTTATTATAATTAAATTACTTCCCACCCTATTCCCCTACAAACCCACAACCCGCATCAGAATAAAAACACCCAATTTAATTAAAAATAATTAATAATTTCTAAAAATTATTATTACATTTACTATAATTAAATTACTTCCCACCCTATTCCCCTATGAACCCACAACCTGCTACAGAACTAAAACGCAAAATTTACTATAATTTTTTTTTAATAACTTCAAAAAATGTAATAGATATATTTAAAAAAAATACAATACTTAACAAAAAATATAGAACACATACTTTTAAAATACATACTAAAATACATAAAACTAATATAAACATCGATATTATTAACAACAATATTTTTACAAATGACATTACTGACTTTGATATTAGCAAAAACGATATTTCTTACTTTCATGTCAATATTCTGGTCACCCATATTCTTGATGTCGATATTCTGTCTCTTCGATATTTCCGACTCGATATTTTTTTGCTCCGAAAATAAAAACTCTATATTATGTCTGTGCACCATTTCAAAGACATTGTCACTCATCAGAGAACAGTATTTTAAGGAGCTGCTTTGAAATATAAAATACAGCTGAGGTGCATCTCACTGGTTCAGAGAACTAATCACTGCTTCTCTCTTTTATTCATCCATTCATCCAACTCGATAGGTGCACTTAAATGTCTGTTATCTGTGATGTATGCATGCCTGTATGGACCTGATTACAGCAGTGCCATAGAGCAATAGGTGGTATTAACGGCCGTACCCAATAAAATCCAGCACCCTAGGGTTCAGAATTTTTCACGTGCCTTAAACAACATTTATTCAGAGCATTTGGGGAACAAAAGTGCAAGCTGTCTGGTTGCAAAGGACTTTTTGGGGTGCTTACCAAAAATTCACAGTGGGCATACAACCCACCCATTGCTTACCATGGGTTGGCTTTATTGGCACTCTCATTTGCCTGCTCCTTTTTAGTTCGAAGCCTAGGTTTGCTAAAGACATCTTGGGGACATTCTGAAAGCTTCCCTGGGAATGGTCTTTGCTTAACACTGCTTACCATTGGCTTTGTGGTTTGTAACTCATATGTTCTGGCTTTCTATTGGTTGGCCTTATTTGTTAGAGTCCCGCCCAAAGAGCAAAGACTTTCCACACTACCTCTCCTTGTTTTCTATAAACAGGCCTGTAAATCGTGTTCTAATCTTGTCACATTTGCTGTGCATTCAAATACATAAGTGAAATGTCAGACTCTGTTTTCAAGGAATATTGGTGTTTATTATTTTTCTCGCACTTCAAAGTGAGATTTATGTGACAATCTTGGTGGATACTGGGGATAGGAAGGTTTTTTTCTAGTACACAACAACATTTAAATGAGTTGTGAAAGTATTTCAGAATATATCAGAAATGAGGAAAGCCAAGTGAAGTTTTTGTTAATCCTGAAGTGTGTTGGAAACAAACACTTTAATATGATCAAAATAAATCAATTTAGTATGTGATGCTATTTCCACACAATATTGTTTGTGTGCTGTATAAGTTTATTAGTAAAACTGTAGGTCTGTGCAAATGTAATGGCCACTTCAATAGAAAATGCGTTGTCTGTAATAAGTGCACTACTGCACCCTGCATACTCCATCTACACCACTCGGCACCACCCCACTGCACTGTACTCTGCACCACTCCACTTTACAACTCTCCATGCCACTTCACTCTGTGCCACTGCACTCTACTCCACTCTGCACCACTTTGCTCTATGCCGTTTCACTCTACGCCTCTCTACTCTAGTCTGCACCACTCTACTCTATGCCAATGCACTCTACACCACTCTACTCTATACCACTGCACTCTTTGCCACAGCACTCTACACCACTCCAGTGGAGGCCACTCCACTCTGTTCTGCATAACTCCACTTTATGTCCCTCCACTCTACGGCAATCCACTGTACGCCACTCTAATCTAGTCTGCACCACTGCACTCTATACCACTGTACTTTATACCACTTTACGCCAGTACGCTGTATGCCACTGCACTCTAGCCTGCAGCACTACACTCTACACCACTTCACTCTACTCTGAAACAGTCTACTTTATGCCATTGTACTCTACATCACTACACTTTATGCCACTGCACTCGACATCACTATAAGCCAGTGAGCCAAAATAACTATATTTGGCTTAAAAAAGCAGCCATAAAAGTGCATTCATTATTTCCAACAACAATAGATGAAACAACTACAATACAGGTTAAAAAGGAATAACCATCACATCCGGCATACAGTAAAAAATCATTAAAAAGATAAAACTATACCTTAAAAAGAGACATTAAAAACATAAAATTACATGTATATAGGGCAAGCTTCTCATACTAGGAGACAAAGGGGCCCATTAGTATGTTGGGCAGATCACCACCACCCGCATGGCGGTGGCGATCCGCCCTACATTTCCTCCCGCCCGCATGTAAATTCCCCCCGCCATATTACTATGGCGGGGGGGACCCCGGCGGATGGAAAAACCGTCCGCCGGTTTTCCACCCGGTAGATGAGTCGACCGGGCGGAAAAGCTAATATGGTGGCGGTGTCTGTTAGACACCGCCATCCATATTAAGATTACATGCGGGGTTATGCCGGAAAGGCATGCGGTCTTCTACATTCGGTGCCCATAGCGGGCCCCCAGGGATTCTAGGGGGTGGGGGTGCACATGGGTGGTACCTATGGTACCCCCCTGCATTTCAATGTACAACGTGGCAGGCACCGCGCCGTGCCTGTCACGTTGTGCATTTGAATGCACAACTTGCATTTTTGGCATTGCGGCGGGCGGTGCTTTCAGCACCGCTTGCCGCAATCTTAGGAATGCGGGGTGCGCCCCCCAGTGTGGCGGGCGCATCCTAATGGTATTTGCAGGACCGCCGCATGCATTGCGGGTGGTCCCATTTCCCGGGGGTATGACGGGCAGACAAAGTCCGCCCGCCATACTAATGACCCCCATAGTGATTCCTTATTCTTATAACACTTAAAATGAAATTCATGACATTCTCAAATATCTTATCAGAAGACAGTTGTTTCAAATCTCTCAATGCTTGTTTGGTGCTCTTATCTTGAAATCGCATAATAAAGGCAAAATATAGTGTTTCCTAGGTACAGATAAATATTGCAAAATATAATAAAATGCACAGTGGTTTGTGTGGAATAATTGTCATAATTGTTCTGCCCAAGATCTGCGATTTGGAAACACCACCAAAAAATGCACCATGTTTAGCCCAAATCACGTTATGTAGAATCTACACTAGGGGCTCACAACCATTCCCAGATTAAGCTCCACCCCTCCCCCAGTGACCAAATTAAGATGGTGGCGTACTGTAGTTGTAGTGACTTCCTGGGATGAGCTGGCCTGCTCTAGGTGCGCCCTGAACCGTTCTTTTATCATCTGTTTACTTAATGATGAAGCTTGTTCAGAGTTTTTAAAAGCCTTGGTCCACCGTAGGCCAAAGAATGCCTTTTTAGGTCTCGCCTGACCCAGCGCATGCGCTGGTCTGGCGAGACATTTTGTGAGGGCTCCAAAAAGTGCTAACAGGCCAGCCTAGAGCTACAGTGCATGTGCGCGGGGGCGCGCGCCACTTTTACCGCGATTACTTTAGCGGCCGCACGGCTGCTTTGATGTTTGATCGCCATCGCGATCACTTTCGCGGCCGCTTGGCATAGCCAATAGGTCTCGCTTTTGGGACCTTATAAGTGTTTAGTTATGCAACTGTTGCATGGCTAAACACTTATAAGGTCCCAAAGGCGAGACCTATTGGCTATGCCAATGCTTGTTTAGAAATGCTAACCATGGGATATGGCGAGCCTTGTCTAAATCTAGGCGATGCTTTATAATCTGTAGTGTGAGAATCAGTTCCTCTTTTGGCCATATCGAAGAAATCCACAATAAAAGTTGGCTGGTCTTAACCTCGTCCTCCAAAAATGAGGGACTGAGCTCACCATGGCATATATACGTAGAACAACCTTGCGGAGCCGCCAGAATCTTCTGGTGAATCTATTCTCTATTTTCTGCAGATGATCAGTATTCTGGTATCCCCATAAACCTGCGCCATATGTAGCGATGGACAAACATTTACTTCTATATAAGGGTAAGCGCTTCCCTTACAGGCTTATGGCCAAGTTTCTGGGCAAATTTAAAAATGACCTCGACCTATCTCTCTACGCCACTCTACTCTGCTCTGTTCCACTGAACTCTACACTGCTCTACTCTACTCTATACCACTACACTCGGCACCACTACACTCTACGCCACTGAACTCTACTATGCAACACTCGGTGAGGTGACACATGCGTGTGCTGATGTGATTAGACATTTGGGCACACGTATAATCCCAAATACACACACTTCCAAATGACCGTTTTTGCTTGATTTTTTATTTTAACCAGTGTTGCACAGCATCATCAAAAAAGGTATGTTGACATCCTTCACAAAATTGGCAAACAGCATTGGCAAAGCCAATAGGTCCAAAAGACGAAACCTTATGGCTTTACCTGTTCTTGTTAGGCGTATGACTATTCATGGCACATTTATTTTATGCTATTCCTATGTTAAGGTCTTGGTGTCACCCTTCTTCCTTCTTTGGCTTCTTTTGTTCCTTAACCTTCAGCCATTGGCTTGACGCACTCCCAATTCCAGCCTGGATCAGGCCGCACAAGTATTTTTTTATTTTTATTTATTTATAAAGTTTTATATAGCGCGAACATGACCACCGAGGGTATCAGAGCGCTTTACAGATAATGCAGCAAGGAAGGGTATAGGCAAACATACATAGTCAACAGAGCGAAATGTACAAAAGATTATTTAAAATGTCCAACAGTCACGTGAGCAAAACCTCTGGGCTACAAACCACGGCTCAGGACCACAGGTCAAGTGGGGAAGGCGGACTGAGGCAAATATTTCTTCATCAAGAGTCTTTTAACTTCCATTTTGAAGAGGACAGTAGAAGGGATCACCCTGACTTCGGCGGGGGGGGAGAGGGTTGCAGATCCTTGGTGCCATGCCTGAGAAGGCACGATTATACGTTTTTTTTTCTTGAATTTTTGTGGTTTGAGTAGGAGGGTGCTGGCACTTCTGCAGGCTCTTGTACCACAGGAGACCTCAAGTTTCTGAGCGAGGTAAAGCGGGGCCTTCTTGAAGTGGATGGCTTTGTGTGCCATACATGCAATTTTCAACTGTACCCGAGCTTCATATGGGAGCCACTTCTGGGCCAGCAGGTCCGGAGAGATGTGGTTGTATTTTTTTAGAACCCTTTGTAAGAGCCTAGCAGCAGAGTTGAGGGCCACCCTAAGAGGAGCAGTTTTCGCTTTGGGCAAGCCACAAAGTGTGGCGCTGCCATTGTCCAACTTTGTGATCACTAATGCTTGCACAGCAACCTTTAGGTCATGAGCAGGGAGAAAGGGTTTGAGCTTCCTTAGGATGCTGAGTTGGAAATTCGCTCCTTTAGTGAGGGAGCTGATGTGCTTTTGCATGTTTAGATTTTTGTCTAATATGATACCAAGCGAGGATGCCGAGTCCACGAGGTGAGGTCTACAGTTGAGAGCAGTAAGCTGATTTAGCCATTGCTCCATGACCGGGGATTGCTTGTGGGGTGAGATTAGGAGGAATACTGTTTTTAGGGCATTTAGCTTCAGATGGTTCCATGTCAGCCAACTTTGTGTTTCCAGCAAGACTGAATTGAGGGACTGAATGTCCTCAGGGAAGGCGATCTTCAAATAAAGTTGGGTGTCATCCACATACATATGATAGTTAATGCTGAATGATTTCAGAATTTCTGTTAGAGGCTCCATAAACAAGTTAAAGAGTGTGGGAGAGAGTGCAGAACCTTGTGGTACCCCCAGCGTGATGCAGGCTGGGACAAGGATTGGTTATTCATTTTTTTTTTTTTTAAATTAATATTTTTATTTGCATTTCCAACACAGAACATAATAAGCATGCCACATTGAAACGTCCATCTCCTAGTACTCTGCCTCCATCCACCGCCCCCCTCCCCCAGCCTAGCCCCAGACACCTCGATACCTTGATATAGAAGCACCCACCATCCATGGAGGCCTCTCGGTGCATCCAAGTCGTTCCCCTATTCAACCAGGCTGTCAGCACCGCCCTCTCCTCCCCCTCAGAGCCCCCCATGATATCGTCGCCACTTCCCCCATACTCTGGCGAATTTCTTCGGGCAGCCCCGTGCTTTGTATGTTACTCTTTCGGCTGCCATATCCATGTCCATCCCCCTCCTCCAGTCTTCGAGCGTCGGGGGGTTCGGGGCACCCCATTCTCGTGCCACGTCCCTCTTGGCCACCACTAACGCTAGTGTCAGGAAAATGAGCTGGGGTCGAGTCAGGTCTATATCATTCGTTAGCCCTAGTAGAACCAATTTGGGTTCCAGGGGTAGGGTCATCTCAAGTACGTTCCAGAGTTCTCCCACTATCCTGGCCCAATAACTTTGGAGGACCCCACACTCCCAGATGATGTGGTAGAAGTTGCCTTCCGCGTGTCTGCATCGCAAACAGCTAGGGTCAGTGGCCCTCCCCATTCGGTGTAGGCGGAGTCGATCATAGTAGTGTCCCAGTCAAGCATGTCCATTTCTCCTACATTCGATTCCCACACACTCCTCAATTTCACCAACCCGTCCGGCATGTTGTTAAGTAGGTTTTTATAAGTCAAGGAAACTAGCTTGGTCTGCACCTGTTCCTGTAATAGACGGCCCTCCAGCGGCGAGTATTCCGGCAAGGGGACCGACAGCGCCTCTTCTGCCTGCCATGCGTGGCGTAGTTGTGCATACTTTAAGAACTGGGAGCAGTGCAGGCCGTACTCCGCCCTTAATTCCTGGAAGGACTTTATGGTGCCCCGGCGCTGGAGGTCACCCAGCACGGAGATGCCAATATCATCCCACCGTCGGAATCCTTTCAGCTTATGTAACTCTCGCAACCAGGCACACCTCCAGATGGGGGTTTGTCTCAACGGTTTGTGCCGCCATCCAATTCGTCTTGTCGCCCTATCCCAGAGCTCTACCGTCACCCTCGTTGCCGATAATAGTGCAGCCTTTCCCCTCCCTCCGTAAAGATAGTGCAGGCATGTGTGGCGATCTAATTTCGCCCTTTCCAGTCTATATGTGGGGTGGTCCGCCGAGGCATGTAACCAGTCGTTTATTGGCGCGAGATGCTCCGCCCAGTAGTATGCCTCTACGTTTGGGAGCGAGATTCCTCCATTGTACTGGTTTCTCTGTAGCGTCTCCAGCGCTATCCTGGGCTGTTTCCCCAACCAGAGCAGCTCTCTCAGACCCTCGTTTATTTCTTGAAACACCCGACGCGGGAGGGGGAAATATTCGTTTTGTAGTGCATAGAGGAATCGCGGTAAGGTGATCATTTTTATACATTGCCGCCCGCCCTAACATTGTGAGTGGGAGGGTCTTCCATCTGGACGCGTCCTCCTTAAAGTGCAGTAGAACCCGGTGGATGTTCTTCGCATATGAGACAGAGCTACTAGTTGTTATGTAAATTCCTAAATATACAAACCCTTCGGTCGTCACCCGTAGTGTCTCGGGTATCGCCCTCCCCAAGTCTCTCTCCCCGGGATTGTACAGGACCGATTTATGCCAATTTATAGTATAGCCCGAGCGCGACCCATAGCGCTTCAACAAAGAGAATAGTCTCGGGATCGAGACCTCTGGGGATGTAACATACAGCAGGATGTCATCCGCATACAGCAAGATCTTCTCTTCATATCCCTCACCTTGAAGGATTTTAAAACCAGCTATCTGACTATCCTGCCGTACTTCACATGCCAGCACTTCTATGGTGAGGGCGAATAGTAGCGGGGATAGAGGACATCCCTGACGGGTCCCTCTTCGTATGGGGAAGTCCTCTGAAAGGGCACCATTGACTTTAACCCTCGCTCGTGGGTCCGTGTAGAGAAGCTTAATCCACTGTCTAAATTTTGGACCCAATCCAAACTTTATCAGCACGCTATCTAGGAAGGGCCAATGCACCGCGTCAAACGCTTTTTTAGCGTCTAGGGAGAGAAAAACATGGGGCCCCTCACGCGCACACACTTCCATCAACCAGTTGTGCGTCCACCGTAGGTTATGTCTTGTCGCCCTGTCCGGCAGGAAACCGGTCTGGTCTAAATGAATCAGGCCTGACACCACCTTTCGGAGTCGAAGGGCCAGGATTGTCGCTAGGAGTTTCACCTCTATATTCAATAGAGATATAGGACGATAGGATGAGCACACGTCCGGCGGTTTGCCCTGCTTATAGATAGGTACTATCGTAGCCATGCGGAGATCTGGCGGGAGTGTTCCCTCCTCCAACGCCCCATTGAATAATGCCAGTATATGCGTGGTGAGGAGGTCAGCCATTCTTTTAAAGAATTCCGCTATGAACCCGTTGGGGCCAGGGGATATCCCCGGGCGCAACTTAGCCAGCGCCTCCCGTATCTCATCTGCAGTGATCTCTGCCTCCAATCTTTCTCTCTCCTCCGCATCTAGACTGGGTGTCTCAACCTCTTCTAAATACTGACTGATCTCAGCCGTCATGCCCAGTTCTCTAGACCCATAAAAGTCCTCATAATACTCTGCAAATGTCTGGGCTATCTGAGCATTGGTTCTACTAGGCCGGCCATCTGCGCCTATCACCTGATCGACCCACCTCGCTTCCTGTTCTCTGCGGCTCAGCCATGCCAGCAATTTCCCCGATTTATCCCCGACGTCGTACAATCTATGCTGGGTGGCCAGTGCCTGCGTCCTGGTCTCGTTATTCGTCATGTCCTTATATTGCTGTTGGGCGTCCAGCAGTCTTCGGAGCGCGGGTGACCCCCCGCCCATGACATGTTGCTGTTCCAGTGCCAGAATACGTGCTTCCAGTTCCCTAATACCCCTCTGTTGCGTCCTCCTGTCTTCCGCTATTCTAGTTTGTATTTTATCGCGGAGGGCCGACTTCAGGGCCTCCCATATCGTCACTCCCGACTCCACTGAGCCCAAGTTGTCTGCCAAATAGACTTTCACGTCCGCCCTGAATCCCCGTACGAGGTCCCTATTCTGCAGATCCCATGCCGCCAGTCTCCACCTCCCGGCGCTCCCCCCGTGGCGCAGTCCCAGCGTCATTAACAGCGGCGAGTGGTCTGAGATGCCACGCGCCAGGAATTCCGCTCGACTCGTCGCGTCCAGCGCATGGCGGGGTAGGAAGATATAGTCCAATCTGGAGTACACCTTGTGCGCCCCTGAGAAATACGAGTACCCTTTAATCTCTGGGTGGAGCCATCTCCAGGCATCTGTCAGCCCTACCGTGTCAATAAATTGTGTTAAGTGGGAGGGTGCCGAAGGGGCCAGTCGCTCCCCAGACCTATCCAGTGTGGGGTGTATCACGTCATTAAAATCTCCCCCCACCACGTGCTGTGAGTCCGGCGTGCCCAGAATAATGTCAGTCACCCGTGCATAGGTTCTTGCCTGTAGCCTGGGGGGCGCATACATGGACATCACCGTCATCTTCTGGCGTCCCCATGTCCCCGTCACTCCGACATATGTCCCCTGTGGATCCAACCAGGTGTCTGTAACTATGAAAGGGGGGGATTTCCTCACTAAAATGGCCACCCCTCTCGATCCTGAAGAGTACCCTGCATGTGCCAGTACCCTGTACGCCCCCCTAGCCAAGAATCCACATCTTGTCCCCTGCAGATGCATTTCCTGCAGCAGTACTATATCAGGGGCCCTCCGTTTAATTAAGGCCATGACCAGTCCTCTCTTTATCTTTGTGCCCAGTCCATTGACATTCCAGGTAAGGATTTTGATCTTTCTATCATCTCGTTCCCCTGTCGCAGGGACTCCCAGCCTATCAGAAGACATCAAACTGGGTCAGGACATGTCCCGGCAGGTCCCCGGTGCAGGGCCTATGGGTGTCGCGGACCTTCCCATCTGCGGCATGCTTAAAAACATGAACCAAAACCTCAAACCCCCCCCCCCCCCTCTGAACCTTCCCACCCTTCCCCATTCCCTCAATTAACACCCCCCAGTAATGCCCCCTGCCCCACCCCCTCCCCCGTCCAGGCCCATCACCGTCCTACCGACAGGGATACAGCTGTTCTGGTGAAGGAGGTCTGTCGCCCACCCGCTAGTTACCTCGTTACGAACTTGCACGCTTTACCCCGCCACAAAAGTTCTTACCCACAACCGAATCCACAACATAAACTGGAGCAGCAGTAGCACAATGTAAGACAGTCCAGCTACTGTTAACATAAATCGTAGGCAAAAGGTGGGGGGGGAAAGAAAAACAAGGGAGGGGGAGACCACAACTTGCGTGCTCTCCGCTACGGTGACCACAGCTGGCTGACCCTTTGTGACTCTTCCTCACGAGTTAGAGTCCTGCAGCTCTTCCCTCGAGGTCTCTGTGTCTTGCGTTTGTCCCTGCTCCATGTCTCTTATGGCAGCCACCAGAGGGTGCAGCGATCGTCCTTCCAGGTCCTCTCCCTCCGAGGCGACATCACCGGGTTCTTCTTCCCCCTCTGAGTGTGCCTTCTCTGCCAAGCACCGCAAGCGCGAGCCCGTCAGCCGGACCGATCCGGGGGATGCTATACTGTTCCGTCTCCTCCTCCGGGTTCCAGACGTCCTGTACGGGGCAGCCGTCGAGTCCCGGCCTTCTCGCCTGCATCCCTGCCACTGCCGCCTCGGTGATCCTCGCGGCTACCCCCCAGGTTGCCCCCGTTCTGGTGTCTCCCGGTCCGCCGCCGGCCCCCCGCCCACCGGTGGGCGTTCCTCCAGCCACTGCCAGGCCTCTTCTGGGGAGTTAAAAAAATTGGACTTTTCTTTATAGATTACTCTCAGCTTCGCCTGGAATAACAGCATATACTGCATTTTAAGTGCTCTCAGCTTGGCTTTGATTGCGTCAAAGGAACTGCGCTGCTTTTGTACCTCCTGGCTGTAGTCCGGAAAAATCATAATATGCGCGTTCTCGTGTCGGATGACCCCAAGTTTCTGAGCTTCTTGCAGGATCATGTCACTGTCCAAAAAGTTTAGGAAGCGCGCAATGACTGGCCTCGGCCGTGCCCCAACCGGCGGTCTCGCCAGCAGAGCTCTATGCGCCCTCTCAATTACAAAGCAGGTGGAGAATTTCTCTTTCGGAAATGTACATAGCAGCCAGGCGTTGAGAAACTCCGCCGTATTAGGTCCCTCAATTCCTTCCCTAAAGCCTACAAAACTTAGGTTGTTGCGTCGTGCCCTAGTTTCGGCATCATCCCCCTTCCATAGGAGTTGCTTATGAGAGGCTTTGAGCTCCACCAGATCTTTCTGCAGGGCCTGCACATTGTCCTCAGCATCCCCTATCCTGGTCTCTGCATTTGTGACGTGCTCAGCTAAGTTGCGGAAGTCCTGTCGCAGGAGCATCACCACCGTCCCCACCTCCCCGATTGTTCAAGGGCCTCACGGAATGCTTGTATGGCATTCATTAAGAGGGCCGTGTCTGATTTGGTTCCGCTCGGTTCTTGCTCCACCACCGGTGGGGCCATTGCATATCTGTCCAGTGTGCCCTGTTTGGGGGTCCTGGGGTCCAGGGTCTTCCTGCCCATTGTGGGCTGCGTTGCGTTGGACTTTCCCGGGCCTTCCTTCGAACTAGAACACCGTTGCGCCCGGAGCTCGGTGCCCGCGCCTCCTATCTCCTCTCGCCCCGTCCCCAGGCTGCGCCGACCGGATCCGCCGCACACCCCACCTTCACAGCTCCCCGTTCTCAATCACCAGTCCGGGGCCAATGTGGCTCATCCCGGCTCCCGTTCTGCGCTGCCAACCAAGTCTCGTGCTTCAGCCCTCTGCCACCCACCGATGCAGGGTGGGGTGGGGGGTAGAAGGAGGGGGGGTGGGAGGCCCACCACCGCTCGTTCGTCTGCCGCCACTCCGGCCAAGCGCCCCAGCCCTCCACTTGCTCCAGGG
Organism: Triturus cristatus; assembly: GCF_964204655.1. Classification (NCBI taxonomy): domain Eukaryota; kingdom Metazoa; phylum Chordata; class Amphibia; order Caudata; family Salamandridae; genus Triturus; species Triturus cristatus. Next base: position 54,781,386 of record NC_140594.1, read on the forward strand.
CCCTCCTGCGAGCGCTCCAGACGTCGTCGCAGACTGTCGGATGTCACCTTTCCCAGGGGGGGGACCCCCGGCCGGCTCCTAGTCCCAGTTTCTTGCCCGGTGCTGCGCCGCCATACCTCCTTCGTCCCGGGATGGCCCCGCGGAGACCCGGGTCTCCCAGGCCCGCCAGCCGCCTTCCACACACTCCTGCCGCGGCGGTGCCGGACCTCAGCCCGTTACGTGCGGCACTTAGGTATCACCGCAGGGGGCAGGCAGCGCACCCCCAGCAGTTAGATGGAGAATCACCGAGGGCCCCACCGATCGTCCCCTCTGCTGTAGCCCGCAATGGGGGGGGGGCCGCCGTCCCCCTCCGCACCTCGCTCCCGGCGGCTCTCTCCACGAAGCACCAGGGCCCGGCCGCGCCTGCACCCCTTGGGTCCCGCGGCCCCCAGCGGGGACAGCCCGGCGTTTTCAGCGCAGCCGCGCCAGTCAGGGCCAGCTTGATCTCACCGCGCCCGGGCGCTCACACCAGCCTCTCTCCCCTTCACACACTGTCGGGTCCCGCCGGGGCCGCAGTCCGCCTCCGGGGGCCGCACCAGTCCGGATTTGCACCACAGAGCGCCGTGTTCCGGTCCCCTCAGCAGTCGCCCTCACCAGGCTCGCCGCTGCCGCTTCACTCTCAGAGACGGGGAGCCGGCGCCATCTTGGGTCACGCGCCCAGGCTCTATCTCCGCCTCTTTCCTCCACAGAAACGGGTCTATCGCGACCCCGCTGGGCATTCAAACCCTGCTTGGGGGATGCAGCAGCCGCTGGAGAGCTGCCAGGTACCGTCATCTGGACTCTGGGTCGCCGTTTAGTAAGTCGGATCACTGCCGGTAGCCGGAGCGATAGAACTCGCGTCCTACTCGGCCATGTTGCTAGCCACGCCCCAAGGATTGGTTAGTCTTGAAGCTTTGAGATCTATTCTGGAGGAACGAAGAGAACCAGTTAAGCACCGGCCCAGACAACCCCATCCTGTGTTCAAGGAGGTGAATTAGGTTGTCGTGTTTGACAGTATCAAATGCTGAAGAGAGGTCAAGTAGGATCAGTAGGCACGACTCATTGTGGTCCAGCATTCTTAACGCATCATCGACAATGTGCGTTAGTGCCGACTCTGTGCTATGGCCCGGGCGGAAACCAGATTGGCATTGATCCAGGAGTTTAAAATGATCGATGTGGTTGCAGAGTTGGGCAAGCACACATTTCTTCAGGAGCTTTGCCAGGGTGGAGATGTTGGAGACTGGGCGAAAGTTATGCAGGTCCGTAGGATCCGCTGTTGGTTTCTTGAGAATTGGCGTGACCTGCCCCGATTTTAGGCAGTCTGGAATATCCCCTTGCTGAAGTGATGCATTGACGATCTTAGTCCACAATGTTAGTAAGGAGGATTTAACTTCCGGGAAGAGGTTCGATGGCAGAGGGTCATTGTAATGATTGGAGGGTTTCAGAGTCGATAATGTTTTGTGTATAGAGCACTCCTCTAGGGTTTAGAACAAACTCCAGGAAGCATTGTTTTTAGGGGGGACGGGTTGCACATGGTCAGAGATGGCAACGCCTAGTGGCCATAGGGAGGTCCGTGGACTGATCGACAGGTGGTCCAGGGCAGATCATAATTCAGCTTCAATTTTACTAGACTTCGCAATGAAGAAGTCTGCAAATTCATCACAATTAGGCAGTGCCACTTGACCATGAGATGCAGGGTTCGGATGACTATTGACTTGGGACTTGATGAGTTAGAACAATTCTTTGGGACGGTTTTTTGCTCGGTCAAGTTGAGTTCGGAAAAAGGTGGCCTTCGAGCCTCTGATGCGTTTATTATATATGCTTCTCAGGGATCTCAGGTGGTAGAGATGCTCAAGGGAGGGATATGAATGGCATTGCCTTTCAGCCAGCCTTAAGTTTCTTCTTTTGGAGTTAAGACTGTCCGTAAACCAAGGTTTGGAGCGTTTAGAGGACATCCTTTTGAGCTGTAATGGTTCAAGTCTAGTACGTTCAGCATTGCGTGGTTATAGTGGGCCATAAGGTCGTGAACATCAGACATGTTCGGTGGGGGGGGGCAGGGTGTTCTTGCAGAGAGCAGTCAGATCTTGTGAGTTGATGTTACGTAAGCATCTCTTGTTTTGGGTTCTTAGGCTGAGCTTTACATACTCTTACCGAATCAAGAATGCGGAAGGAAATGCAGTAATGGTCTGTCCAATCACATGGGAGGATCGAGTCAAGGAGGATGGAGTTGGGCTTGCCAATAATCAGATCTAAGGTAGCTCCTTTGATATGCGTGGGGCTGTCCCATATTTGGGTTAGGTTGAGGTCAAGAAGGAAAGATTTAAGGCTATTGACCACTCCATCGTTTACATCGTTTCAGTGGAGGTTGAAATCTCCCAGGAAGATTTGAGTGCCATGGAAGTCTGCATTGGCCGAGATAATATCCATGATTAGTTCTGAGAAAGGAAGGTTGTCACGAGGGGGGTGGTAAAACGTGTGCAGTTTGCAGAAGTGATTATTGACACCAGACACTTCAAAGCATAGGTATTCACAAGACGGCAAGGGGTCAGTCTGTAGTACTTTCACTGTAAGATTGCTACGATGTAAACATGCTATGCCACCAGCTTGACCAATGGATCTGTCCGACCTAATGATATCATAATTGGGAGGTATTAGAATGTCCAGGCAGGGGGCAGCTGCATCATTTAACCATGTTTCTCTCAGCATTGCAAGGTCTTAATCCTGTGCCAGGGGAGGTTGGCAATATCCGCAGCATGCTTAGCCGCCGATCTACAGATTAGGAGCACGCATTTGAGACTTTTGTTGGTGTCTGTTAGTGCCGGAAGAGTTGTGGTGACTCTTGTGAGGTTGTTCTCGTTTAAGGTTCTGGTGTTTGACCTAGGTTCCCTGAAGGGGTCAGTGGGAATGGGTTCAATTTGTTGCACATTTACTACGGTGGGGGGATGTGCAGGAGCATAAGAATGTAGGAGAGAGTGAATATCCGTATCCGGCAGGGAGGCTCTACACCTGGAGGGGCGAGCCGGGTCGATAGGGAGCGGAATGATGGACCACCTATGAGGTGTGTGGGTGATGTGAGAAGGTGACAGCCGATTATGGTGTGAGGAGGGGGGCCTGGTACAAACGTGATCAGGGAGCGAGCGAAGATTATAATTTTTCTTTGTGGAGCAGCTTAATCTGGAGTTAGACGACAGAGCCTCCGTGATAAGTAGTAGACTGCGTACCTAGTTGTTGTAGGCAGAGTACTATCTCCGTGAGACGGCCTTCTAGAGAGGTGTGAGGATGGGTTTGGGAGGCTAGGTCCCGGGGACCAGGGAGCTGATGAGCGCAAGGAAGGTCCGGGGAACATGAGGCGAGTGGCGACTGAGGGAGTCGCGAGGGAAGAGATTCTGGGAAATGGAGCTGCGCACTCGTAGGGATGAGTAGGATAGGGGAGGAGCTTGTGAGGTCAGGGGAAGATAGGGCGGTTGGCCACTGAAAGTGCCCCGAGGAAAGGGGTTCTGGGCAATGGAGTTGAAAGCGCGGTGGGATGGGTTTGATGGGGGAGGAAGGGATTGACATATCAAGACCCCTGGAGGCCGGTGGGAGCCTAATGGGATTATAAATTGGACTGGGGGAAGGTGTCTTGGGGAGCTTCCGGGCAATGCTGTAAGCAGTGGCGTTAGGGGAGTTAGGACTTGCTAATAAAGTGGCGGAGGGAGCAAGAAGAATAGCGTGAAGACTGTGCTGTCGCTGTTCGCACAATGCATGTATGGCAGGTGAGTTGTTATTAAGAGTAAGGGTAGGTAGAAGGTGGCCCTTCGACTCAGATGTGGGATCGGAGGATGGCGGCGGAGAGGTAGGAGATAGCGATTGCGAAGGATGGGGGGTGCCTGGGGGTTCCGTCCTTCTGAGTGGGGCGGAATTAGCATTAGCCACAGTATTCCTGATGGTGGGTAAAAGTTTGTCAAATAACACTAGATTGCGGTCAGGATCTTGTATAAGGATGGTTCCGCTTTTGTAGAGGAAGATGGTGGCTTCAGCTCTGAAATCCGAAGAGGGCGCCACTATCAGTCTAAGGCAATGTGGCGTTTTCAGGCAAGTGGAGATATTGAGCAGAGAGTGGAAGGCCTTCCACCATTGAGCATGCAGCTTTGTGTGGAGAATGAGGTCGTTTATGTTAACACCCTTTCTGATCGAGAAGTAGGGGTCTGAGATAAGGGTTTCCAGATGTGTTTTAACCAGTCTATGTTCGAAGTTTTTTGCCGCATTTTTCGATAAGTTCAGTGGATATCTGATTCGTAAAGCGTTATGTCCAGTGGGATCCAGGTTGGGCGAGAGGCGGTTCGCAGGTATAGTCTCCATGTTATCATATATCATGTTTCCGCACAAAGGAGGTGCAGGTAAGCAGGCGTCCGGGCTGATGTCTGTCCCCACCATAGAGAGACGTGAGTATACCTAGCGACCCACTCAGGGGTCGGGGACGTGATGGAGGAATTCAGCGAGGAGAGCAGACGGGGGCTTGAATCGAAATTGCTAGCGGTGCGTCATGGGAACCTTTGAGTAGTTTAGTCCCAGAGTAACGGCTCAGCTCCATAACCAGCTCTGCTTTAGGGTCTTGGTGCAGGAAGGAAGGTGGTGCGAGCTCACTCTGTTGCGTACGGAGCTCAACGACTCAGTCTTAGGAGCTCGGGAGCGATGTCCAACCCTGTAGATGACTCACTCTGCAAAGAGTAATGGCTCCAGAACCAGCTCAGCATTAGAGGTCTCGGCGGCAGGGGGAAGGCAGTGCGGGGCTATCCCTGCTATGTCCAGAGCTCCCAGTCTCAGCCTTGGGTGCTTGGGGGCGATGTCCGACCTATTGTAGACTCACCCTGCAGCTGCTGAATCAGAACTCCGGTCCCAATCTTCAGCAGGGATCTCTGCGACGGCAGCTACGATGGACGGTGGAGTGTTCTCCTTGAAGGGTCCCCAGCCTCCCGACTGCGCCTGGGAGCACGGGGGTGATGTTCAATGCCCCCGGGAATGCGGTGGTGTTGGTCTGGCAGGAGACTCACCCTCTGGCTGATGTGGCGGAACTCTGCATTAGGGTGACCAACCGTCCGTAAATTTCACGGACAGTCCGTAATTTCGGTCGTCTGTCCGTTGTCCGTGAAGGATTCTTTAACGGACGCCATTTGTCCGTAATTTTAACCGGGCACCGGTCGCACCACCCTAAAGCCGATGTTCCGTTGTTTCCACCCAACTCCCTTCTTGACTTCGATGCAGTTGAGGTCGAGTGTAACAGACTCTGATGCAGCACCAAAGCTCAAATACCCAGCAGCATTGGAGAGGCACAGGGGGATGGCAACCCTCACACCTTTCGCCCTTGATGAGCTGTTAAGAGGTGCTTGAGGGTGACTGAGAGGGAGGGGCTGCAGCTTCAGGAGCAGGGGCATCTATTCAGATGCAAACAGCCCTGAATGGTCATGTCTCTGCAACTTAGAGGGGCCTCACACATTCCCTTCCTGCCCAGGGCCCCAAACATCCTAGAACCGGCCCTGATTACACCGAGGCAGCACGTGGTTCTCTTCACAGAGCTTAATTACTGTCACTAAATTGTAAGCAAACCTCGATTCTTCAAACATGCAGTCTATAATGTAATAAAAAAAAGAAATGGCACAATCACACCCACACTGATTAACAAAGTATGGAGGACAATCAGTTAAATCAGTTCTCTTGGAGTATCTCTTTTAAGTACTGTACATCACAGTGGAGAATGGCAAAACTAACATTTTGGAAAGAGAGCCTGTCTTTTCGTTATCTTGTCCAGGAGGGGGTGAGGAGCCCTACCCCACCCTGGAAGAGACCAAGATGATACTAGAATACTGCATGCCCACCCCTGTGCCCACCCTGGTGGATCCTGTTCCCCCTCCTGTGATGTCTCCTACCCTTCCCCCAGTGATGGCTCCTCTCCCCCTGTGGTGCATCCTGTCTCCACCTTGGGTGGCTTCTGTCCCAGTCCTGGAATGGCTCCTGCTCCGAGGAGGAAGTTCTTGATGGGCCTCTTCTCAAAAAGGCTCAGCTCAAAATTAATATGAAAAGGTGGGCGAGTGAGTAAGTGAAGGGATGGGTGGATGAATTAGTGGAAGGGTGAATGGATGAATGAAAGATTGAATAGATGGATAATGAGAGAGGATGGGTGCATTGATGAGTGAGTGGAAGGATGGATGAGAGAAAAGATAAATAGCTGGATGTATGTGTGGAAGGGTAGCTGGATGGGTAAAAGGGTGGATGGATGAGTGAAAGGATAGATGAGTGAAAGGATGGATGATGAGTGAGTGGGTGGATGGATGAGTGAAATGATGGCTGGATTGAAGAATTGATAAGTGCAAGGGTGAATGGATGGACGGATGAGTGAACGGGTGGATGTAAGAATGGATGAGTGAGTGAAAGGGAGGGTATATGGACACAAGGATGAATGGATGAGTGAAGGAGTGAAAGGATAGATGGATGAGAGAAAGGCTGGATGAGTGATAGGGTCAATGGATGAATTCATGAGTAGATGGATGGGTGGATGGATGGATGGAAGGAAGGATGGCTAAGTGAAAGGGTCGAAGGAGAGAAAAAGGGAGGATGGAAGGATGACTGAAAGGGTGGATGGGTGGAAGGACGAGTGACTGGATGAGTAAGTTAAAGGATGGCTGGATGGGTGAAACGGTAAATGGCTGGATGGATGAGTGAATGTCTGGATGGGTAGAATAGTGGATGGATAAGTGTACAGATGGATGAGTGAACGGTCGGACGAAGGGATGGATGAGTGAAATGATAGATGGAAGGATACATGATGGATAGGTTTGCAAATGGTTGAATATGTTTGGATATGGCTGGGCTTACTTATATACTATTGCGCCACCTCCTCTGATGTGTCTGTAAAATGTACCTATTGTCCCGAAGTTTTGTCCTGAATTTTGACCTCCTGTCCTGAATTTGTGTCCTGAATTTTGGCCCTTTGTCCTGAATTTTTACACTCACCGTCCTGAATTTGCACCAATGTCAGTTGGTCACCCTACTCTGCATCCGCTCCAGGCTGGCCGAGGCACCGGTCCCCACAGAAGACAATGATGGATCACGGGAACAGCGAAAACTCCGACGGGCTACGGTAGGTTGTTTCTTCTTTGTAAAGTTGCGTTGCAGAGTGTTTGTGGGTGGAGGGGCACAGACAGGGATATTCACACTGGTGTGATCCCAAGCCCCGGAGCTCCTTTGTCGAGCCTTTGTCCTTCCACTGCCACTGAAATGCAGCAGGTGCTATTTTACATCTGGATTCGGTTGTCAACTCGCACGATAATACTGGGGAGTGAGTGCTCACAAAAACATCTGGAAAAGGTTGTATGTCAATAATGTGGACGGAATCTCAATCAATAACATCTACTACCAAAGTCTTGTCAAGGTAATTGACTATTGCCAACTCTGGTGGGACAATGTTTTGAAGTCTATATTATTCTCACAATATATTTGCAGTTCGATATTCTGACCATGATATTGTTCTAGAGCACCACTGAAAACTGGAGGATACAGGAAAAAGGGTTGTTTTATTTTCTGTTGCATCCATATTCCATATGCTTTTGTCAATGCTCGCTCCCCAGTGCTGCTGTTTATGCACACGGTGACCCTCTCTGGGCGGTATACTACAAAATGTATTATTATTTTACCTCTCCAGTTTGGATGCCACCTTTATAATCTGTCAACGAGCTGTCAAACTCAAGGTGCAAATGCTGAGCCTCCCCAAAGAGGACATTAGTACTGGCTGGGGACCGGAACCTGCCACTGGCAACTGAGCTAGACAAGTCACACCATGACGACAGGGGAGGGGAGACAAAACTGGTGACTTTCTTAATGGCCATGGAGTTGGTGGAGATGTGGCGACGCCATCATCATACCAGCAAACAGTGCTCATTCTGCTCCAGGAGCCCATTGGTGCTTCTCTCGCACAGATCATTGTCTTACACAAGGAGACTCCAGCTCCCAAATCTGTAATGCCCGATACCTGCCCAGGGGGATATCTGACCACTCCTCTTTGTGGGTGGACCTTTTGGACGAGGAGTTGCACACCCAAAATCTCTGGTGCCTGGATCCTTGGATTCTGAAAAACACAGGAAGGGGACAACGCAGCTTAGAGACAATACGGAACGCTACCTTCGGGACAACAAGGACTCGATTGCCTTGGTGGTGTCCTTATAGGTGGCCTACAATATGGTTATTATGGCGCAGGTTATATCTATGACAGCGGTCCTGTGAGGTGAACGCCTTTGCTGCGGCTGTGCAAACTGAGGGGGACTTTCTCCATCTGGAACAGACGTATTCCACCACCCGGGACAAGTGTGGTGCACATGGCCTTCATCTTAAGCAATAGACATGAAGAGATTCATTACATGATGAAGCCCACACCCAGTACGTGGTCTTGCTGAGACGCCTGTATGAGGTCGTGGAGAAGGCGAACAAACTGCTGGCCTGGCAGAGCAGGCGTGAGGGGGGACACAAAAATAGTGCATCAGCTCACATGCCAATAGGCCCAATAGAAGAAAGAGGCAGTCCTATGGACAGAAGATAAACTGATTTCTGTCCTTTATGATCTTGTAATAAAAAGCACCAATATCGAAAGCGATGGATAGATGGTGAATTATTACCCGATGCCCTTATTGTGTCCTTCAGATGTCTTCATCATTCCTGAGCTGGGGTCCACTGTAGACCTTGTCTTGTTCTCCGAGAGTCTGAGGAAGTGTCTTCTCGAAACCTGCCTTTGTTAAGTACCTTGAGCTGGGGTAATATATTTCTACTGTTAATGAACATAGGCAGACATTTATGGGATTTTGGCATAGGGCTACGCAGCAAGGCACCTTGCTGCGCTGCCCTATGCCAAAGGGTAGTAATGCACCGTATTACGCAATATGGTGCCTTCCTGCACTTTCCTCCAGCACTGGCTCTGTTTCTGGTGCCTAGTGCCAATGTAGGCACCCTTGTACCATGGTGCAAGAGTGCCTCCATTGCATGCAGTATTGATTTAGTGCAGGAAGAAACACCTTTGTGCACCACAAAATCCTACAAGGCATTTTTCTCTTGCTATGTGTGCTGCATTTTCTGCAGCACTCATAGAAAGAATAAAAAACGAGGAGAAATAGAGACATTTCTCCTCATTGCACCTCACCTCAGGGGGCATACGGATTTGTCGCTTCCGCAGGTTTACCTGATTTTGTAGATCTGGGGCAGCGTCAAAATCCATGGGTGTCACGTAGGAAAACGCACTCCAATGCCCATGGAGCGCCTCCCAGGTGCAGAGTGAGGCGACACAGCGGTTTGCACTGCGTTACCTTACTCAAGATTTATGAGGCCACTCAAAGCCTCGCAGTGTGGTAAATAAAATATCACGCTCTCAGACTTTTAAATATTAACAATAAGATCATGCATAAAGCAAGAGGCTGAGTCTGTGGTATCAGATTCATAAAGGGCTTTATTCCAATAACTCGAGTCAAAGGGAGAATATCTCCATCACCAAAAAGGATCTGGACGGGGCTGAAAAGTATTCTCGATATTCTCAAAACATTATTCACAGAGTACAGTATATATACATTTCTCAATTGTACGTAAGCAAAAGAGCAAGAGAGAATGAGATAAGAGCATGTGGGCGTGTAAGTAGGCGTGAAGGTGGGCGTCCATGTGGGCGTCCACTTGATGATAAGGGGTAAATTGTCATGTGTGGGTGGATACCTGGAGATGATTTCGCAATGTCAGCAGAAATACTTGGCAGAGATGCGCGCTCAGCAGCATGACGTGTAATTGACGTGCAACTAGGGGGTGAAGGGGACTTGACATTTAGCTCTACATGTGGAGACAAAAGTCTGGGGTTATGTCAACCTAATCCCAAATCATATCTAATATCCTATGTTTAAAGAACTATGTTATCCACAAGGGAAGGGCTCTCGGACAGAATCTATTCTATACTGACTGTGTGTGTGTGTACAAGCGTCTAAGTGTCTACACTGAATGCGAGGGGATGGGAATATTCCATGATGACAGGGCTATGAATTACTTGCATGAGGGCAGAGAAACCGGGCCTTTTGCTTGGTAACTGGAGGAATGTTTACTTAAGCTACTAGGCAGGAATGCATCGGCTGAGGGGGAAGCAGATAATTCGAAGGTGAAATACAGCTCTTGGCAGAGAATAGGCTGATGTCAGGCTTCGTGGGCCGCGCAGAGAATGAGACAGAGTTCATGGTCACAGATGCGAGCTCAAGCTGAAGCTGTCAGAGGCAGAGAGCAGGGAAAGGCTTTGAGGACAGAATCGGGCCTACTTGCCTGAACTGTAAAAATGGAGTAACTTAGCCATAAAAAGTCGGTGGCCTTTCATACTTAGGAATCGAATATCCAGCCCATTCATGGCGGATCTGACAGAGGACATGTTAACGGTGGACGCACATGTGTTTGCGTCTTCGAAACTGGAACTGGAGGGAACATACATGTACTTGTAACATGCATATAGAACCGTTGGGGTCCAAGATAGGGGACATAACTGACCAGGAAAATCCACATTTCCACATTCCCTCCTTGTCCCCTACTTGCCCTTCAAGAGATATCAATCTTCATCAATCCATTGATCTGTTCATATAGCATCATTTGTTCTTCTTTCTTCTTCCGTGATCTTGAATGAAATCTTGGTGGTGGAATACACGATGTGGCACACAGACCACAGATCGCTGGTCCACATTGTAGACATAGACAGCAACTGAATAGTATGAGAAGGCCAATACCTAGGAAGGATAGGACCCTCCATCCAAAGGTAGATAATACACTCCAAAACCAACCGGACCAAGTCCAGGTGCCTGGATTCTGGTGTATCTGGCTTACAATCTTATGAAGGCGAGTTATGGCTTTATATACAGATGGCGAATTTTCTGGTATGAAAAATGCAATGGCTTGATCCGATGACCCTACAAGCTCCGCCCCTATCGGCCAGGATAACGTCAAGGACAAGACTATTTTGAAGCACAACAATCCGCATAGCAGACTGCTCTTCTGTTAAATTGCCTAAGGCGGAAATAGTTTCGTTCACTACTGCTTCAAGGGTTCTGGTTAATCTACGTATCAGCTTACTATTGGTAACTGTACCTATATAGGGAAAGAAACCTTTATTGAAATCTGTGTATTTTTCCCATGCTGTTTCAGTGTAATTGACAATTGGGAGATCTCTCTGCTGTCTATTGTGTACTAAATGAGTATTTCTATGAGAATCAGGAGGAGCTAGGAAAACAGGTGGTAGGAGGAATGCTATGTAACAGGTACCATCCCAATCTAGAGGTAAGCGTATATATGCGGTCTGGCCACATATAAAGTAGGAATGACGAGAAGCTCTAAATGTAGACTTGCCTTGATCACTGAATTTTATTACAGTGGTGCATTTACTATGGCCCATGTGTATGGAGCCATTCTTTCTTATACATAATTCCTCTTTTACTGGGAATACGGACATGGCGGGCAAGATTGGTGTAGCTTCAGATTCAACGTTCAGGATCATGAGGTTAAGTGTAAAATTACCTAATCCATATACTTCATTTCTTAGATCAGTTCCTGTTCTTTTGGGAAGTCCCTCCTTGTTAGGGTAGCAGACTTTAAGCAAAAACTAAATTCAGGTTTCCCCATACCCAGTTGTCTTGATAAACTGCGGAATTCGAATCTAGGGAATTAATCAAACTAAACCATGCTCCACAGGAGCCATTGTGTGTGAACGGATAGAGAAAAAGGGGCAAAACTCCCTTATAGTTCTGATAGGGGGGAGTCGGCCACAGACCCAGCAGTCTGTAGCATTGCTAGTCTGATGTGAATGGTGCAGCATCTGAATAAAGGTATTGTTGCGTAAGGCAAGTCGATATGATAGCTCATAGGATGGCAGATCACTAAATGTGTGCTTTATGGTATCATTAGTGGAGGAGTGTAAAAGTGAGGCAATAGGAGGAAAAATAGCATGTAGTATTAAGCTGATACATATTATCGTGATGCTCTTAAGATATTGAAAAATTACAGTCACTATACATCTATTTGCTTCTTATCTAACTCTCTTATTTTTGCTTTATGTTATTGTCCAAGATCTTATGCGAGCCAGAATACATGTTCAACCGCTTCACCACCTAGTGGACTTAATTGATCAAACGGGTTCTGACTTTTTGAATCAAGGTTTAGCTTTGTGGAAACTTCTGGGCATTCTCCTCTAGAAAATGTTGTTCAAAATCCAAGTTCAAAGTTTTTTCCTTTGTAAAAGAGTGGTGAAGGTGCACTTTGACTTTAACGGCCGTCCCCGTGGTCCAGAGCACTGACTTCGGCGCCTGTCATCCAGGAGCGATGGAGTATTCTTTGACCTGGGTGTTGTCAGGGAAGGCGGCAGCAACCTGCGAACAACAAGAGAGTAGTGCAGACATCAAGGAAGCCAGGTAATCTGTCAGCATGTTACTGTCAACATAAGTAATCTTTTAGGCATTGTAGTGCCCACATATTTTGGTGGTCTACCAAAGACCACTTCATAGGGAGATAAGCCTGTTCTAGAATGAGCTACAATTCGCATGTAAAAGAGGGCAACCGGCAGGGTTACCATCCAGTCTATACCTTTGTCTGCGCAAATTTTTAATGTCTGATTATGTCTTTCTACAAGGCCTGCTGCTTCAGGATGTCGCACACAATGGAATTTCCAGGTATACCCTAACAGAAGGGACACCTGCTTCATTAGTACCAGGACATATTTGTAACCTCTACATCTGTTTATTTGGATATAATCCATTTGGAGCACTTCAAAAGGGTGGTCAGGTGGATGGAATCCACCTTGTTCCATCGGAATGCCTTTACCTGCATTGAATTGGCAACAGATCATACATGTTCTGACCTTTTGTTTCGCTGCTGCACGCAGGTGCTTGTTGAACCATATATTCTGTAAGCTATCTATCATTGCTTTCTCTCCTAAGTGTGCAGGACTATGTGCGGTATTTATAATCACTTGTACCATGGTATCAGGAAGAAACCATGTGGATTTGCCCTTTGTCATCCAACCTTGATCAGTCAGTACCCCTCCTTGTTCCGATCATTTCTTTAATTCGTCTACAGTAGCATGTGTCTGAATGTCTTGTACATCCCTGGAAGGATCCCTAACTGTCATGGCTTTGGACAGTGATAGTATCTGTGATTTTGTCATGTCTAGTGGGGTCTGAGCTGTCTGTTTAGCAGTTCGGTCTGCCAGATCATTGCCTTGGGAAATGGTATCTGTGGCTCTAGTATGTGCTTTACATTTTAGGATAGCTATGGCTGTTGGTAAATGTATTGCTTCCAGTAGGGCTTGAATAAGGGGGCCATGCTGTATCTTGGCCCCATGAGAGGTCAAGAAACCTCTTTCTCTCCACAAAATCGGTGTAAATGTTTACTCTCAGGTGCTTAGCTCTTATGCACGCTTGTGTCAGGGCGATGAGCTCTGCTGCTTGTGCTGACAATATGTCTATTCTTTTAGTCTCTATTATTACAGTATCAGCAGTCACTGCATATGCTGCCACTAATTCTCCCGCCCCTGTCCTCATGCATGAGCCGTCAACATATAGTGTTAGCTCGGGGTCTGGGAGTGCAACATCTGTCAAGTCTTGTCTTGGTTTAGTCACGGTATGTATTACTTCAACACAGTTGTGTGGTGAAACGCTTTCTGTACTGGAGGGCAAAAGGGTAGCGGGATTCAGTATGTTGCATCGTCTGATCTCTATGTGTGGTTGAAATAACGTCAGCTCATAATCTGTCAGTCTAGCTACAGTCAGGTGTTGTGTTTGTGTCCGGTTCAAGAGAACCTCTACTGCGTGTGGTACTTGTACTGTCAGAGGGTGGCCCAGCACTATCGAGTCACTTTGTCTTATGGCTAAGGCCGTTGCTGCAACTGATTTTAGGCACGCAGGCAAAGCCTGTGCTACTGGGTCTAATGTACTAGAAAGATAAGCACAGGGCTCGTGTTTTCCTGCATGATCTTGTGTTAGGACAGATAGTGCTGTTCCATCCCGCTCTGTCACAAAAAGCATAAACGATTTGTTGTAATCAGGGTTTGCTAAAACTGGTGCTTGACATAAAGCTCTCTTTAATTCTTCAAATGCCACAGTGTGTTCTTGTGTCCAAGAGAGGACTTTAGTAGAAGCTGTATTAGGGGCTTGGACTAATTCCCCTGAAAGATCACAATAAAACATGAGAAAAAGGGGAAAACACCATACCTATTTCCTTGGCTTAATTTCTAAGGGGGCTAATTTCTAAGGGGCTTAATTTCTTAAGGGGCTAGCGGGAAGCGAACCTCCTCAGGGGCCTGCTAAAGAAATCAGTCAATGTGCAATAATTTCCACCTATACAATAAATAGCCTAATTCAAAAACAAGTCAACTTTTGGGGCCACCACTCACAAGAATGAGCTTACTAAAGCAAACTTTAAAAAGGAAATCCTGTCAGATATTTTCTCATTACCCTAAATACCGGGCCTCATATGTCCCTCTGTGGTGGCAGTCCCTATTTAAAACAGGCCTTTCAAGAGTTAAAATGCGAGTGCACAGATCATAATTGTTCCTTAATGTCCAATCTGGAAACATATGACCGAGGCTGCCTGTCTATAAGAGAAAGGCAGTTATGTGAAAAATATTTTAGTCTTGCATAGCCTTTTTCTTTTGTTTCATTCATCTCCAACACCAATTAGACATACACTGATAACGTGTTGTCTGCTATTTTGACAGCATGATAAAGGTAATATCATGTCTGTGAAATTTAGTAATTGTGCCAAGCCATCAGTATACCGGGCACAGAAAGCATAGATAATTACACTAACATATATAAATGAGCAGCGATGCGTAATTACAGTACCTACAGCTCAGATGCGAACATTCTGGCCTGCTTAATTTGTCAGGCTTATAATCAATAACTTATTTACCTGCCCTATACAACCCCATCTGGCAGTGGGTCATCCCAATGATGACCGCGTCAAGTCTGACACACAGGATCAGCAACAATAATCAAAAAATGACGAACACACGAACCTGTCTCTTTTTTTTTTTTTTTTTTTTTTATAAAAATGTGCTATGCTTCTTTGTACACAATGTACCCTCATGTCCCAGTCGAAGATGCATCTCACATCTTTCCTCACAGACCCGTAACCACTGGATCATTTATCCAATGCAACTGGTGGCAGCTTGTGGCCACAATTCAAAAATGTCTGAATTTGAAAATCGTTTTTATATAGGCACATAGCCCTTAAAATTCCAAACAAGAGCAACATTTTACTTTCTGACCAGAAGCAATATAACAATTGCTAAAAAATAAAACAAATCTTCTCCATAGACATTTCCTCGGGGCACTTGTTTTGCACAGAATAGAACAAGGGAATCTTTCTCGACTTACATTTCTCAGCTGCCCTGTCTTATCAGAGAAGTTAAAAATAGCCCCTCAGCGCGGCCTGAGCCTGGGCTGCCAGCCATCTTTTGTTTGTTTTTCCTACTCCTGGCCCCAAGGCTCTCCAGCTGCAGGCATTACACAGATGCGATGTCAGAGAAGCCTTCTAAGCAGTGCCCTGTTCTGCTCCTCTCATCGGCCCCCACCTACACTGGCTACAAGGTCAGAATCTGTCTCCGATTTCTGTATCACATTCTGCTCTACACGGCCCCCACCTTCTCCTCACTCTGAAGCTGTCAAAGACAAAAAGACTACTCAATTCCATAAAAACTGCAATAATTCGCTCAATTGAAAAATTATTTTTACATACAATTTGCACTCAGGGGGTCATAATCTTACCGACTTGACCCAGCACATTGGCTCACTGGACCATCAAGAACACAAACCTGTATTCATGAAAAATTTGCAAATTCGAAATACCCACAATTCTTTTTCCAAGCTAAACTTGTCACTGATTATTTTTCGTTAACACTTTGTACATTAGGGGTGTCATCAAATCACAGGAGTTGCTCCTTCTCTAGCTGCACCCCTCTCAATTTCCTATTGACAATGTAGTCAAATGTTGGACCATGTAAACACCAGCTATGCGCTGTTCATTTGGTGGGGGGCTCAAGAACCTTTGGGCTACTATGTAATTAATATATGTATTATAACTGGTCTTTTTACTGGGGCCACTCTTGCTAGGTCCTCTGAAAGGACGGGATAAATACCAGCAACGTCAGTATTTCTTTTTCTGTCAGCCTGCGCTCATTTTACCAGCTCAAATTCCTCCTGTAACATCTCATCCTTGGCTTTTCCAGACTCCAGTCCACTCCTCTCTGCTTCGTGAAACACTTACTCTGACCTTCTATGTGACGCCTTGCGCCAAAAACTCAATGGCATCCTTCCAAGCTGGTCTACATTTTCTCTTTCATAAGAGTGTTTCGTTGTCCATCTACTTGTTCTGCTTTTACTCAGATACCTTCCTCAACTAACACGTTTTCTCGGGCTTTGTCTGAATCCTCCATACTTTTCTCTTCTTTTCTGAGCGCTTACTCTGTGCGTCTATGCTATTCTTTACGCCATAATTCAACAGCGTCTTTCTGTGACTGTCTAGCTTTCCTCTTCCACAACTCTTCTTCGACTTTCATGATACATTCGGCATCCCAGGTCCCAGCTACGGGCCATCTCTGACTTTCTGGTAACTCTTTGGTGTAGTCCACCCATAGATCAAGGAATAATATGGCGTCTAAGCCATGCTTGTGAAAAATAAAATGTCCTGTAGTGTCCCTAGGAGGAATAGGAACTGCTTCTTCAAGCACCCCTTTTCTGGTAGTAATCTGTCTTAACTTCGAGAAGAGCGGCATATTGACAACTGATCTGATACTTACTCTTGAACTCACTTAATACGAAAAAAACACAATAATGAACAGTGAACAATGAACAATCATTCATACCACAATATTTGAACACTTTAAACATTAAACATTAAACATTTTAACAACGACCGACAATGATGACAGTCTGCCTAACTAATCACCACGCTGAATTCTTGACAATAACTGAATACTTCGGAATACTTGATATACTGCTAAACAGTACATATACACTGCTAAACAGTGCAGACCGGATTTGTGTACCCAAATCCGTCTTGACCGGCACAACCTATGTGCGCGTCAACACGCCTCCCCGGCGATGGTACTCACCGAGTAGCTCCTTGAAACGGAAGGCCTCAGAGAATGGACTGGACTCGACGACTGCGGACATCGGACCCTCTGGACATCGGGACTTTGAAAACCTGGTGGGCCTCTGTATACCTCAGACGCAGCTCTCTCGCAGGTGGGCTCTGGGTAGACAATCTGCGTTCCTCACCGCCTCGTATGGATGCCTTGTCGCAGTCTGTCCCCTTCGGTGGCCTGAGGGAGTTGGCGGGAAAAACCCGCGACGTGCACGCTTGAAGTCCATCACGGCTATGGAAGGGGGCAAAACAGGACCTTCATCTCCGGCGTGTGGGGAAAGAGATTAAACTGTTCGGGCGCCATTCTGTGGTAAATAAAATATCACGCTCTCAGACTTTTAAATATTAACAATAAGATCATGCATAAAGCAAGAGGCTGAGTCTGTGGTATCAGATTCATAAAGGGCTTTATTCCAATAACTCGAGTCAAAGGGAGAATATCTCCATCACCAAAAAGGATCTGGACGGGGCTGAAAAGTATTCTCGATATTCTCAAAACATTATTCACAGAGTACAGTATATATACATTTCTCAATTGTACGTAAGCAAAAGAGCAAGAGAGAATGAGATAAGAGCATGTGGGCGTGTAAGTAGGCGTGAAGGTGGGCGTCCATGTGGGCGTCCACTTGATGATAAGGGGTAAATTGTCATGTGTGGGTGGATACCTGGAGATGATTTCGCAATGTCAGCAGAAATACTTGGCAGAGATGCGCGCTCAGCAGCATGACGTGTAATTGACGTGCAACTAGGGGGTGAAGGGGACTTGACATTTAGCTCTACATGTGGAGACAAAAGTCTGGGGTTATGTCAACCTAATCCCAAATCATATCTAATATCCTATGTTTAAAGAACTATGTTATCCACAAGGGAAGGGCTCTCGGACAGAATCTATTCTATACTGACTGTGTGTGTGTGTACAAGCGTCTAAGTGTCTACACTGAATGCGAGGGGATGGGAATATTCCATGATGACAGGGCTATGAATTACTTGCATGAGGGCAGAGAAACCGGGCCTTTTGCTTGGTAACTGGAGGAATGTTTACTTAAGCTACTAGGCAGGAATGCATCGGCTGAGGGGGAAGCAGATAATTCGAAGGTGAAATACAGCTCTTGGCAGAGAATAGGCTGATGTCAGGCTTCGTGGGCCGCGCAGAGAATGAGACAGAGTTCATGGTCACAGATGCGAGCTCAAGCTGAAGCTGTCAGAGGCAGAGAGCAGGGAAAGGCTTTGAGGACAGAATCGGGCCTACTTGCCTGAACTGTAAAAATGGAGTAACTTAGCCATAAAAAGTCGGTGGCCTTTCATACTTAGGAATCGAATATCCAGCCCATTCATGGCGGATCTGACAGAGGACATGTTAACGGTGGACGCACATGTGTTTGCGTCTTCGAAACTGGAACTGGAGGGAACATACATGTACTTGTAACATGCATATAGAACCGTTGGGGTCCAAGATAGGGGACATAACTGACCAGGAAAATCCACATTTCCACAGCAGGATGACTGCGTGGCTTCAGAAATCTGATTGAGAGCCCTGCGTCACGCATGTACCTCTTTATGTGGTGCAAAAGTGACGCAGAGCTCTCATATGTAAGCCCCATAGTTTTAAAGCAGCACGTTTTTGTGGTCGCTTTGGGTTACTGCTGGATACCCCTGGAGTGTATTCTTTCCTCCCATGCACACCTGTTTCTTTGGTAAGTGTTGTGGCCAGTGTTGCTGCAACAGTTTGACATCAGTAAAGTCATGGGGATTGTGAAACCTCCAAGTGTGACACAAGAAACAAGTGTCGCAATTGAGCCACGCCCATTCCGCATGAGTGTGACAAGGGTGTTGTATGTAGCTCCCGGTGCACTTTGGAGCACACTGTCGCAAATATATTACTGAAGCATGGTGTTGTAGCATAGTGTCATGTACAAACAGCCCATTTTCCATTGAAATGGTCACTAAATGTGCTTAATTTGTTTTATTGTGTGTTAGAAAGAAGTGACATCCTTCTGCCTTTCCTTTCGTGATCCCAAGATTGCTCTGTGTTTGCACGCCTTTGGAGTCAAAGAAAAGTAAACAGTAATCTCGTTGCTAAAAGAATAAACAGCAGTTTGTCAGAAGACATAGCCTGACCTTTGACAGGGGTGCTGCCGCACCCCCACACCCACACTCCCAGCCCATGGTTGTGGCATGCACCACTTTGGCTGGCTTTTGTTAAAATGTTTGTGAGAGCGCCAAGCTGCACCTCGCAGATGAGCCCAAAACCACATTCATTGGGGAAATGTCCTGGGAGTCTGGGCTGACTGTTTCCACTGCAGAAAGACCAAGGCGGATTTGTATATGGCTGGTCCCTGTGTGAAGTGGCTCAGTGAGCAAAACGTGATGGACTGGTGATTGGCCGAGAGTAATTACCAATGGCTGAGATTAATTCAAGCATTTCCAGCCATCGCGATGTTTAAAACTGCTTACAATTTTGTATTTCACTTTCCATGTGGGATTATTATCAATATGTCTGTTGAATATTTGTTACATGGAAGCGTGTGTCTCTTGGTTACGCTTACGCGTGAAGTGTATATAACAATGCCTTAGGAACTCTTTTAATTTAATCCTAGAGAGAGCTGCCATTGTGGTCCTGTGCTCATAGCTGTTGTCAAACTATAGTCCTTTGTCTATGCCTGTGATCCGTCCAAGTTTTTAGTTTTAAAAATCTGTTTACTCTAATCTTATAGAATGTCTCCAGAGCAAGGATTCCAGAACTAAACACTTTACTTCTCCTATTATATAGTGAAACACAATGACAGGAGATAAGCAATGATCCATAACGGCCATCAAACTTACAACTTCAGAATTTGAAGTCCTACTAAAAGTTAGCAGCCCAGGGGCCTGCCCGCCTCATTCCCCCGCCCTTCACACATTTTCAAAAAGATCCTTCAGTCAACATCTGCATAAGTTCCGGAAAGAAATAATATCAATAACTCCTTAAAGTCAGGAGCTTTCCCAGAGATATTGAAAAAAGACATAGATACACCCACTGCGTAAGAACAACAAACTGGCCCCCCAAGACCCCATCAATTACAGACCAGTCTCCAATGTACCGCTCATTACCAAGCGTATGGAAGAACCATCCTTTCACCAGATCTCAGAATCCATCGAAGAACATGATCTACTATCAGAGTGGAAAACAGGATTCCGTCCAGGAGAAGGGCAAATCTGCTCTCATCACAATTTGAAATGACCTAAAAAAACTATAGTCAACAAAAACAGCACTCTCTCTACTATAGTCAACAAAAAACAGCACTCTGTCTACTATAGTCAACAAAAACAGCACTCTCTCTACTATAGTCAACAAAAACAGCACTCTGTCTACTATAGTCAACAAAAACAGCACTCCCTCTACTATAGTCAAAAAACAGCACTCTGTCTACTATAGTCAACATATAACAGCACTCTGTCTACTATAGTCAACAAAAACAGCACTCTGTCTACTATAGTCAACAAAAACAGCTCTCCCTCTACTATAGTCAACAAATAACAGCACTCCCTCTACTATAGTCAACAAAAACAGCACTCTGTCTACTATAGTCAACAAAAACAGCACTCTCTGTACTATAGTCAACAAAAACAGCACTCTGTCTACTATAGTCAACAAAAACAGCACTCTGTCTACTATAGTCAACAAAAACAGCACTCCCTCTACTATAGTCAAAAAACAGCACTCTCTCTACTATAGTCAACAAAAAACAGCACTCTCTCTACTATAAACAACAAAAAAAAGCACTCTGTCTACTATAGTCAACAAAAACAGCACCCTCTCTACTATAGTCAACAAAAACAGTACTCTGTCTACTATAGTCAACAAAAACAGCACTCCCTCTACTATAGTCAAAAAACAGCACTCTCTCTACTATAGTCTACAAAAAACAGCACTCTCTCTACTATAGTCAACAAAAAACAGCACTCTGTCTACTATAGTCAACAAAAACAGCACTCTCTCTACTATAGTCAACAAAAACAGTACTCTGTCTACTATAGTCAACAAAAACAGCACTCTCTCTACTATAGTCAACAAAAACAGCACTCTCTCTACTATAGTCAACAAAAACAGCACTCTCTCTACTATAGTCAACAAACATGGTGCAGCTGCATTACTAGTCCTAGACCTTTCAGTAGCTTCTGACGCGGTACACCATGACTCATGGCTTCTTAGACTGAAGGAAGTCGGTATAGATGACATCACTCTCAGCTGGATTTCCTCTTATCGATGCAAGAGATCCCACCTGATTCACACACTGCTTTCTCATCAAATTCTTTCTGCACAAAAACAGGAGTCCCGTAAGGATCTATCATCTCACTTCTACTTTTTAACATATACTTTTAACCGCCACTAAATCTTATCAACAGTTTCAAACTCATTGCTACAACTATACAGATGACACACAGATAATACTCAAATTAGAAAGCCCTAAGGACATACGAACATCAAAACACGTAACACCCGCCTCTCAGCCGTAGATCAGTGGGTGACATTGAACCACCTCAAGCTGAATGTTTCACAAACTGAAATACCAACCTGCAGTGAATGGGAAAAAGAGGACTCAGATGAACCCCTGCTAAAAACAGCAACATACATTAGAAATCGGGGAATCTTCTTTGACTCTACACTTGCCGCAAGTACTCAAGTGGACAGGCTGTCTCAAACAACTTTATGCACAATGAAACTCTCAGACGAATCTTTCAGCATCTTCGATTTCCTCAAAAGAACGTAGAAACAACATTATTCATTCTTTCCAAACGCGATTATGTTAACAAATATACCACAGCACTCCATTCTCAACTATTAGAAGGCAGCAAATAATCCTAAACTCTGCAAGAAGGTGACTTCTAAATGTAAATGTACAAACCCACATCTCTCCGGTCCTGACTGCTCTGCAGTAGCCCATGAGTGCAAGAAGAGCCTCTTTGAAACCACTGTCCACCACTCACAGATCTATTAATGAGAAAAGACCAAAATTCATTCAAGAAACATCACAAAATATTCCCGCCCAGGAACTTGTGTTCCAGACTGGTATTGCACCTAATAATCCCTGCTTATTGTGGCGCTGCTTTTTCCGCTCAAGCCACAAAACTATGGAACTCCCTACCTGCCAAGATGAGAGCCATTCAGAATCCCTGAGTGTTTAGAAGGATGGTTCAGACCTGGCTAGTCCCACCGCGAGTCCACAAAGAATCCACAGGAATGCAATGTCTTACTTCTTCCCGGTGGACCTTCTAAAATCATAAAAGTGCTACATCACCAGAATCCCTTAACAAACAACCTCTAATATCAGAGAGAACCCCATCCCCCCATAAACATACCAACCCTGCCTCTGTTTCAAACAAACGAATAACGGAATGATCACTACAAAAGCCAGGCATGGCCACATTTCTCAAAATCTTACCAGACAAACCTGAAGGACCTGCCATTTGGACATACCACATAACTCATTGCCTCATATTAAAAAAAAGTGCAAAGTCAAAAAATGTCAATTATGTTCAATATTTATGTAAAAACATTGGTGTAAAAACAGACGGACTATATCAACACTAGAGGTGTGCAAAATTCACGTAATTTGCTTTCGCAGAATCGTAAAATTATGTAACCCTGGGCGTAGTTCGCGAAGTAGCGCTACGCGAAGCTACGCAAAGTGCACTTCGCACTATGCGAGCTACGCGTAGCACTTTGCGAACTGCGTAGTACCCTGTTCGCACTGTGCAAGATGCTGTTTTCAATGATTGCACAGTGCAGACAAGCATCCGGCACTGTGCAATCATTGAAAACGGCATCTTGCACAGTGCGAGCTGTAGTTTTCTGCAGCTCAAGTAGATTTTTACTCGAGCGGCAGCTTTCTCAACGTGGACTGGTAGTTTCTCATCTCATCATGCCACTCGCAATGAGAAACCTGACCTCCCCGCGTTGAGTATCTCGCCTGGAGGTTTATTTTCCACGCTCGCGATCAGCAACTTGATGTTGCTGATCGCGAACGAGGAAAAAGTCTCGCCCGGATGTCATTCTGCTTGCTCGCAGTCGCCAACTTGCACTTGAGGACCGCGAGCAAGCAAAAATTGACCGCTGCACTACGCTACGCGTGTTTGCACTGTGCTACGTGGAATTTGCGTAGTGTGAAGTAGCGCAAACTTCACTACGCGAGCGTAGCGTAGTGCTTTGCCCAGGCTTAAAATTAAGTAAAATTATGCATTATTCTTCGGAATGCAAATCCATCATTTAGAGATACATTTAAGTGTGAACGGTGTCCTTGCATCAATTTTTCACGCAAGGAAGCTTTTGTGCTAAACAAATAGTCCCAGAAAACCAACAGCAACGCTAACAATAGTGGCGAACATTCTGTTGTTCCCATACATGCACTGCAACTTTTTACCATGAATGGCACGTTCATGGTAAATAATTGCAGGGAATGGCACATAATTACGCAAAGTAGTGAAATGGCATTAGTTTCGGGGATTTAGAGTGACAATTGTAACGTGAAATTACCAAAAAAACACAATTTATGCCTGTGTAATTTACATTTTGCCTGGGCCTCAGCAACACCATCAACACCATCAACAGACAAATGGAACAGCGAAAGACGCAACAACCAGTTGCGGCTCGCATGATTCATGGGTGGTGGGTTGGGAGGTGGGGCTCGTGAGGTGGTTCGCACGTGTTTTTAAAAAAAAAAATGTAACGTACTTGACCGGGTCCGTCGCCGCCTCCACTCGTGGCCGGGTCCCGCGTTTGGCATTTTCCTGCTGCTTTCCAGGAACAGGATCAGGCATTCTCCCTCCTCTCCCCTAAGCCAATCACAACGCTGCAATGGCAGCATTGTGATTGGTGTGGACACTGCCCAGCCGGGTGCCGGTAGAGAGGCCATTTTCTCTATGTAGGCTGCATGCCTACATAGAGAAAATGTATAGGGCCGACCAAACAGTCAGGGCCCACAACAGTGGGCAAGCCACTCCTCAACGACCAGGCCACCCGCCCACCCCCAACCAGGCATACCCTCCTACCCGCCCCCAACCAGGCATACCCTGCCTTCTGCTTTCTCGCAGCGCGAGATTCAGAAACATAAAATGAATTTAACATACCATTTTGTGTTTCTGCTTCTTGCACTGCGAGAAAGCAGTGGGCCGACGCTCCTCCGCCCTAATGGAGGAACTGCCTCTGGCAACAACATATATCAGTTGCCTACAGGTAATCAGCTTTCCACCTACTTCTGCTCTTTAAAGATCCCCAGATTGAACTCTGTCTCAATATCTTCACCCCACCATATGCCTAAACTCAGCTGGAAATGTTACCTTTTTTTATAGCTAGGGATTACCCTCTCTCCTGCCTTTCTGTCTGAATGGTTCTCCCTTACTCTCCATCCCCTGCCTGCCGAAGTGTCTCTTTTTGAAGTGACAGGACACATTAGTAGATTTAAGTTGATTTATTAAGATGTCAGGAGCGACCCCTGGAAACACTAGCCACCTTCCTCTGCAACTGCCTTCTGCCTCTTTCTACATTCCACTCTAGACTCAGAGAAGACAGGTTGCTAGGGAGCAGCCAGTGTTCCAATGCATCTCATCAAATGTACATATAAAAACACTTTAATCAGTTTGGAGAATATAACACATCTCCCCTTTTAAGAACATTTCAACAACAAAAAAAAATTAAATTGTGAACAAATGTAGTCATCATATTTTCTTGGCATTACACGTGTGAGTCCAGAACCAATTCTAAACGCAGGTACATCCCTTGAATCAGAAACAGGCTTACTTGTGTTGGTGTCATGGTGACCATTAGATGATGCAACAACCTCAGCATCAGAACATGGCGATAGTTTTCTAGTGTTCCACCATGATAACTTCAAACTGTTTCCCTTTACAAGTACCACCTTCTTGGGAGCAGACCATTTTGAACAACCCTTCCTAGATTTGTCACCCAAAAATACTCTTACAAACATTCCCTGCGTGAACAAACGTTTGTGTTTTATGATATTTTTATTGTGCCTATGACAATATGCTTTTTGGTATTTATCTACTCTGTGTTGTACCTTTTTTATGTCTGCCTCATATTTCCCAGCTTTATTCATCCAAGCTGGTACAGCTACAGAACATGGTACTCTGCCCTTGAGTAAGGAAAAAGGTGTCTCCTTGGTTACCGAATGAGGGGTAGTGCGATACGACCATAACATATGTTTTACCTGTCGCTTCCAACACTCACCACTCATGCACGCTAGTTGGATACACTCCACCAACACTCTGTTAAAGCGTTCTACAAGACCATTGCCCCTGGGGTGATACACAGGTGTTCTGGTATGTTTGATGCCCCACCTGACAAGAAATTTCTCGAATTCCTCTGAGATAAATTGAGGACCATTATCTGTGACTATCTCAGCAGGGCAACCCTCCCTTCTGAATATGTCCTCACAAAATGAAATAACATTACTGGACTTAACTTCTTTCACGAAAGCTACTTCTGGCCACTTAGAAAAATAATCAACCATAACTATGGCGAATCTTTCAGTCACATTTAAAACATCAAAAGGTCCACATATATCAATGGCCAATTTATCCCAAGGACCTTTAGGTATAGCTG
This sequence comes from Triturus cristatus, assembly GCF_964204655.1. Classification (NCBI taxonomy): domain Eukaryota; kingdom Metazoa; phylum Chordata; class Amphibia; order Caudata; family Salamandridae; genus Triturus; species Triturus cristatus. Next base: position 54,807,172 of record NC_140594.1, read on the forward strand.
ATGAAACAATGGTGGTTTCCTGGGATGAATGGGTCTTGTCACTGCATGCACAGGCTATGCAATCACGAACATATCGCTCAATTTGTATGTCCATTCCGGGCCACCAAAAATCCTCCCTAACTCTCCTTTTCATGGCGGACATCCCACCATGTCCTTCGTGCATGACGTTTAATAATTTTTCTCTCAATGTCACGGGTACTACCAGCCTACTACCTCTCCTAAGTAACTCATTTACCACGTTTAATTCCGACCAAATTAATTTGAATGACTCCAACTCTTTATGCAATCTCCAACCATGTTCACGATTTAAAACACTCTTGATTTTGGTTAATACATTATCTTTATCAAGAGCCTCCCTCCAGTCCTCTTCACTGATAGCACTGCAAACATCTTTTACCTCTGCTACCATCCATTCATCATCCTCTTCGTCTTGTAAATTATCTAAGGGTAATCTAGATACACAATCGGCATTTATGTTTTTTGCACCAGGGATATATTTGATTTCAAATGTATATTCCTGGAGACGATATAGCCACTTAGCAATTCTAGATGTAGCTTTACCCGCCCCTTCGGTGGAAAAAAGATCCACCAAAGGTTTGTGGTCTGTGTGTAATCGAAATCTGGTTCCCCACACAAAAGTTCGAAAGTATTGTATTCCCCACCAGCACGCTAAAGCCTCCTTTTCGATGGTGGAATATGTGTGTTCTGCACCCTTTAAAGTGCGGGAAGCAAAGGCCACTACTCTTTCGCTACCTTTATGTACCTGACTAAGTACAGCACCTAAGCCCTGATTGCTGGCATCAGTGGAAATGATGGTTTGATCTTCTGGATCGAAAGGTTTCAAGGTGACCGCCTTGGAAATATCTTTTTTAATTTCATCAAAGTTTTGTTGGCATGCTTCAGACCATTCAAATTTGGCATCCTTTTTCATTAATTTTCTTAATTCATGTACCTTTTCAAAAAAATGATGTACAAATTTTGAGTAATATTCAGCAAGACCAAGAAACGACCTGAGTTGGTCTTTGTCACAAGGAGCAGGTGCTTTCTCTATAGCTTCAACTAAGCTTCGTTTAGGTTTAACTCCATTGCATGTCAAAGTGTGGCCTAGGTACTCAACTTCACTTACACCAAATTTACATTTTTCTAAAGCTATGGTAAGCCCAGCCTCCAAGAGTTTCCTGAGAACTTGTTCTAAAATTTTGTCATGACTGATCTTATCGCACCCCCAAACTAAAACGTCATCTTGAAACACTAAAACATTCTTCAGCCCTGCTAATATAGACTACATCACTCTTTGAAATACGGCCGAAGCCGATGCCAAACCAAACGGCATGCGAATGAATTGAAAAGCACCCTCTGGTGTGATAAATGATGTGACATGTCTCGAATCTTCATGTAATAATACTTGGTGGTATGCGTTGGATAAATCCAACGTGCTGAAATGTGTACCTCCTTTTACTCTTGTTAACATTTCATTGATACGAGGAAGAGGGAGTCGATCTATCCAGATGTTTTCGTTCAAGTCTCTCAAATCAATGCACATTCTAATATTTCCATTAGGTTTTCTGGCCAAAACTATCGGACTTAACCATTCGGATGCCTCAATCGGCTCAATTACTCCCTCCTTACAAAGTCTTTGTAATTCATCCTTAAGTTTGTTTCTTAATATAAACCGAACATTCCTAACTTTATGCACTTTGGGAATGGCATGTTTTTAAAATGATCCGATGTTGAAAGTTTTTTTAAACATCCTAGTTTTTTACTGAATAATTCAGGAAACTTAGTAACCCAGTCGGTAGTGTTCCCAGTGGATGTAAATAGCACCTGTTGTGGATGATTAGGATTTAATATAATGTCAAGAGCCCTTTGTTCTCTCCAGCCTAAAAGTGATCTACCTTTGTGTACAACATACAATTTAGCTGTGGTTTTTCTATTCAGAAAACACATTTCTGTTTCTACGTATCCCACAACAGGTAGTTTTTCACCACAATATCCCTCAGGGATGACATCAGTGGGTTGTAAGTCCTCCAATTTCCCCCCCAAGTTTTCCCATACGGATTTATCTACAATGGTGAATGGGGAGCACGAATCAGCCCAGACTTGCACATCTTTGCCTTTGATTCTAATCGTACATTTTGGAGGACAATAACTATCATTCTTTCCCGCTTCACATTTAAGAACATGATTGGACTCTATGACCATCACTTCTACATTATCTTCATCATTGTCAAATGAAATTTCTTCCTTTTCGGAAGTATCTGACTTATTTACCAGGTTGACAGATTTAGAGACTACAGAAGGTACAGAGCTTTTGCACCATCTAGCAAAATGCCCAAATCTTCTACATTTGTAACATCTGCTTTTAGCAGCTGGACAATGATTGGCATCAGCCGTGTGTTTTGGACTGCCACACCTAAAACAAAATTTGGGCTTGGATCTTACCACATCATGTTTTTTCGCACGCACATTTTTTTCAACACATTTTTTAACACCTCCTTTTATGCTTTGTACGGTTTCATTGTGTACAACTTTTTTAGATAATGAATTAAGTTCTTTAACGTATCTGGATGTATTTTCCATTCTCTTAGCAACAGATAATGTTTTATCTAAAGAAGGATCTTTTAAGTTTAGCAATTTCTCTTGAATCTTGAGATTCGACATTCTATTAATTAATTGATCGCTAATCAGGTCATCTCTCATGTCGTTAAATTTGCAAGTGACAGCTAACATTCTTAAATTAGCGACAAACTGTTCAATGGTTTCTTCTGATAATTGTGCACGTGAAAAAAAATGTGTGCCTTTCTACCACAACACTAACTTTTTTTCCAAAATTCTCTTCCAATGCTTCAAGCGCAATATCATATACATCTATCGTACTATCTCCACCAGCTTCGTCCTCTGTGTTCACTTCAATATGGGTAGCTTCCACCATAGGTAACGTTTTTAAAACATTCCTGCCTTCTAACCCTAAAAATTGTTTCAGAATTGCTAATTTTCTTTTTGAAACATATACATCACCACCTATAGATTCTAAATACGTTTCAAAAGTCTCCTTCCAATGTTCCCACATCATACATGGTTGACCTGGATTCTGTAGAAAAAATGGTGGTGCTGGAATCACTTGCGTTGTCATTGTTGTTTGTGTAACAATAGTGTGTAATACACTTAGGTTGAAAAATAGAATTAAAGTGCCAGTTGTAATGAAATAAAAGTCATTAAAATCACTATTGATATGTCACACAAAGAAACTCTATAATTGCTGCATATTGAATAATAGTCGATTCATACCCAACATGTGGCTTTCCTGGTCGAAGATGCTCTAAAGAGGATTCTGGCAAATTGTGTCTCAATACGCGATTATGCGTGTCATAGCTGTGCTTAAAGAAGAAATAATTGTGTGGTTAAGTTGTCATTAGTCGCTGTGCAGAACGTGACACACTGGTAATGGTGAGCGTGTCACCGAAGAAAGTTGACGAAAACGCTGAGAGCTTAAACACGGCACTTCCTGGTGTGCGTGCGACGGGGAGAGAAAATAACACACTAGACCGTCCCACTGTAAATTAACTGGTAGCACGCATCCGAGTTGAAGTGGTGTGCGTGTCACCGGTGTTGGGCTTGATATACTTCCTGCTCTATACTACCAATATGGCGGCACGTACTGCGTGAACGTCATGCCTCGAACGTCGTGCGTGGCTTCGTGGTCGGGCATCATGCAGCTTGATCGCAGTGAGGCGTCATCGGGAATGGAGAGAACTCTTAGATGGCGATATTTGAAAATGAGCGGCAGACAAGGTAGGCGCACGGGCCCTTCCCTTTTTAAACTGATGTTCTTGCTTGAAAACAAATTCGGCACTCAGATTTGGTTGCGCTCAAATAATTCAAATTATGAAAATGCAAGCGCACGAATCTTTCAAGCATAAAGTTTCAGAATGGTCACAACTCCAGTTTACCAGAACCAAACCACAAATTTCAATAGTCACTGCCCTCCTTTTTTAAAAAGAAAACATACGCCACGTTTTGACTGTCTCTAGAAAGGTTTTCCTTTTTCCAATACCTATGTAACAGATCGAGTGATTTCAAGGCTGTTCACACGTGGCAGCACTAGACAAGTAGAGAAGAAAAAAAACGATCACTTCCACAACGCGTTACCAGTGGAAACTGCAGTTACTTGATTGGCTAGATGGACACTATAACATCAGTGTCAGCATATGTCCAACAAAAAAAAACAGTCCAGGGGTCACTCACGGTTTGAAGTATGTTCCTCATCAATAAGTTGTTGAATTGAAGCTTCATACGTTGGTGTCCTTTACTTTAAGAGGGCCATCCCATCCTCGTCTCCAGTTTTGAAGTGACAGGACACATTAGTAGATTTAAGTTGATTTATTAAGATGTCAGGAGCGACCCCTGGAAACACTAGCCACCTTCCTCTGCAACTGCCTTCTGCCTCTGTCTACATTCCACTCTAGACTCAGAGAAGGCAGGTTGCTAGGGAGCAGCCAGTGTTCCAATGCATCTCATCAAATGTACATATAAAAACACTTTAATCAGTTTGGAGAATATAACACCTCTTAGTGCACCCTACTCTGTCACATGCTTGCTACCTTTCTCTCTTCTATAACTTAACCATAACTCTCCTTGGAACTCATTAACTCTCTTTCTGCGTAACCATTCCTGCAATATCTAACCTTTTTTAACTCATCTAGTCATCCTGCTCCCATAATGACAATTCATCCTTCTCACTTCTCACAATATCTACCCTATTCCACTCTATTAACTTATCCCATTTTTATTTCATTTGCATGAACTTACTTTAATAACTCCCATGGGCTGTCATTTAGGGGTCGCCAGGGGTCACAGTTGTGACCCCTGGCTTGCTCTTTGCAACTCCTGCTACTGCTTTTGCGACCCCTAGACTCGGAGGTGGCAAACGCAGTGGCAAGACAGGCCTCGAAATATGTACTCACTACCTATAGAGAAGGTGTACAGACCACCTACATACACCCCACTGAATATAGATGCCCTGTTGACCTTCAAAAAGAAATGGCCAAGCTGGAAAAGAACAGTTCTTTGATTGGCTGAGTTACAATAGACCCAGGCTGCAGAAACAGCACTACAATTATCCAATCAGAGGGCTCCTCACCACTGTGCATTTCAAGCACTATGTTCTGTTCCATGAATACTCATTTCCCATTGTTTGATTCATTTAGCTAGGGCGGGACACACAACCTGGGATGGCACGTTCTACCTCCGACTGTTCCTCCATGCTTTATGCAGTGGCGGTCAGCATGGATCTGGAGTGGCGGGGCAAGGGGGTTGGGGGGTAAGGGAGTGTAAAAAATGAAAAATACACTTACCTCCTCACAGCTCTGTCCCACATTGTCTTTCCGTCGGCTGAACAGGAAGCAGCCAGGCTCCCCTGAGCCAATCACAATGCTGCAATGCAGTGCTGTGATTCGTCTGAGTGCCTTGGGCATGGGCATGTTCTCCATCCAGGCTGTAATGCAGCCTGGTGGAGAACATGCTAAGTGCGCATGACTATTTGACCGGCCTGAGACAGCCGGCCAAAGCGTCATGCGCACTGCAGTGTGGCCACCACTCCACAGCAGCCCTGCTTTGTGAGCAGAGCACCCGGCCCCTGCTGCCACAGCAGGAACAGATAAAATGATAATAACATCATGTTATTATAATTTTATTTTTCCTTTCATTCACTGCTGCAATGCAGTGAGGCGACGCTCCTCCGCCTTAGTGGAGGAGCCAGCACTGGCTTTATGTACCTGGTTGCGCTGTTCAGCACCGCGATTGTGCTAGAAATATCGGGCGGCATCTCCAGTCCAGTCCAGTTTTTCAAGTTGCGTATGTCCATGCATCTGTCTCGCATCAGCTGTCTGACTCACCCTACCCGAGTGTTCCACACAGCCGTGACATCTGTGGGACCCAGGTAAGTTGAAAGCGACGTTACATAAGTGCAATAAAATTGTAGTAAGAAAACTAGGGCTGGGCGTAGTTGGCGTCCTGAGGGTCTGTGTGCCCGGTACAGGGGTCCCTCGTGCCTGGACAGGCTCCCCGATCTCCCTGGCCTGGCTGGGTTGAGAAGCAGGGACCGGCCCCGGGGCCTGGGTTTCGGTCAGGGTCTGGGGTTTGGGAGCCCCCGTCCTACGGCCTGCCAAGTGTCCATCTGCCCAGGACAAGGGTCCCTGGTGCAGAGCCCCGGAGACCTGCAAGGCTCTATAGGTCCCGGGCAGTCCTCCTCCGGGCGGCTGGGCCCCAGGAGCGCCTGCGGGCCTCCCCATGCCTGAGGCCCAGCGTGGGGTCTCCGAGCCCTCCACGAGCCCTGCAGCCCGGTGCCCTGCAGCCCCGAGCCCTGCAGTCCCCGAGCCCTGCAGCCCTCGAGCCCTACAGCCCCCGAGCACTGCAAGGGCAGGCGGGAGCCCTCCCGCAAAGGCTTGGGGCAGGCAGATTGGCGTTATTTCGGTCCCGGCCATCTGGTCGCACCTCTCCCCGGGTCCTTCTGGTCACACGCAATGCTTTCCGATGGGGCGACCAGATGGGCCGGCCTGGAAGTCCCGATGAGGACTCATTTGCCTCCCGGATCCCAGCCAGGGCTCCAGGAGGTCGGGCACGTTCGCGTCTAGGGTCACCTGAGCCTCGCGGTGTGCATGGGTTCCCAGAAAGAGGGGTAGCCTTCCTCCGGATTACTAGGGGCAGGGTATGCCGGGACACCCCTCCCGGGCTGGCAGTTCTCTGCCGAGGACCAGATGGGCTATGCCCGGGCAACACCTCCCTAGGTGTCCGGGGCTCCCTCCTCCTGCCCACGGCATGGCAAAGTGCCCGGGACAGGCTCCATGGTACCCGGGCAGTCATCCCCCGAGAGCTCCGGTGGTCCTTCCCTGGGCTTGAGTCCCAGCCGGGATCCCCGAGCCCCTGGGAAGCGGAGCCCCCGAGCCCTGCGTGGGCAGGCGGGAACCCTACCGCGAAGACTCGGGGTGGGCAGATGGGAGTCCTTTCGGTCCCGGCCATCTGGTCGCATCTCTCCCCTCGGCCATCTGGTCGCGCGCAATGCTTTCCAATTGGGCGACCAGATGGCCATGCCAGCCTGGAAGTCCCGATGAGGGCTCATTTGTCTCCCGGATCCCAGCCAGGGCTCCAGGAGGTCAGGCACATTCGCGCCTAGGGTCCCCTAAGCCACGCGGTGCGCACGGGTTCCCAGAAAGAGGGGTAGCCTTCCTCCGGATTACTAGGGGCAGGGTATGCCGGGACACCCCTCCTGGGCTGGAGGTTCTCTGCCGGGGACCAGATGGGCTATGCCCAGGCAACACCTCCCTAGGCGTCCGGGGCTCCCTCCTCCGGCCCGCGGCGTAGCAAAGTGCCCGGGACGAGCTCCATGGTTCCCGGGCAGTCATCGTGCGGTCCCGAGAGCTCGGGTGGTCCTTCCCTGGGCTTGAGTCCCAGCCGGGGTCCCCGAGCCCCCGGGAACTGGAGCCCCCGAGCCCTGAGTGCGCAGGCGGGAACCCTACCGCGAAGGCTCGGGGTGGGCAGATCGGAGTCCTTTCGGTCCTGGCCATCTGGTTGCACCTCTCCACTCGGCCATCTGGTCGCGTGCAATGCGTTCCAATGGGGCGACCAGATGGCCGGGCCGGCCTGGAATCCCGGTGAGGGCTCATTTGCCTCCTGGATCCCAGCCAGGGCTCCAGGAGGTCGGGCACGTTCGCGCCTAGGGTCCCCTGAGCATCGTGGTGCGCACGGGTTCCCAGAAAGAGGGGTAGCCTTCCTCTGGATTACTAAGGGCAGGGTATGCCGGAACACCCCTCCGGGGTTGGCGGTTCTTTGCCGGGGACCAGATGGGCTATGACCGGACAAATCCTCCCCCCCATCCGGGGGCTCCCTCCTCAGGCCCACGGCATGGCAAAGTGCCCGGGACGGGCACCACATGTCCCGGGCAGTCCTCCCCCGGGCATCCGGGCCCGAGAGCTCCAGTGGTCTTCCCCGTGCCTGAGGCCCAGCCGGGGTCCCTAAGCCCCCTGGGAAGCGAAGCTCCCCGAGCCCTGCGTGGGCAGGCGGGAGCCCTACCGCGAAGGCTCGGGGTGGGCAGACGGAAGTCCTTTCAGGTCCCGTCCATCTGGTCGCACCTTTCCCCTCGGCCATCTGGTCGCACGCAATGCTTTCCAATGGGGCGACCAGATGGGCGAACTGGCCTGGAAGTCCCGATGAGGGCTCATTTGCTTTCCGGATACCAGCGAGGGCTCCAGGAGGTGGGTACATTCGCGCCTTGGGTCCTCTCTGTCACCTCGTGTGCATGGATTACAAGAAAGGGGGGTAATTTTCCTCTGGCTTAGTAGGAAGAGGGTCAGTCAGACCTCCGTGAGGTCCGGTGATTAGGTAACAGGGGAAGGCAGCACCCGGGCCCGCCTCCCGGGGCCCCCAGGGGCCCGGGTACACACCTGCCTCTCAGCCCTTTCCCGATGGTCCTTTTTCTCCGAGTTTGCTAGGTCAGAACTCCGTGAGGTCTGGAGATCCTGAGACAGGGGAAGGCAGCAACCGGGCCAGCCCGCCGGGGCCCCCAGGGGCCTGGGTATAAACCTGCCTCTCAGCCCCTTCCCGATGGTCCTTTTTCCCTGAGTTTGCTGGGTCAGACCTCCATGAGGTCCGGCGATCCTGAGACAGGGGAAACCAGCACCCGGGCCTGTCCGCCGGGGCCCCCAGGGACCCGGGTCTGCTCCTGCCTCTTGGCCCCTTCCCGATGGGCCTTTCCTTTGAGCCTGCTCGTCCCGGGAGCAGGCAGGGATGTGAAGCCAGCATCCCCCCCCGCGCAGGGCAGCCTGCCAGGCAATGCCTTGGCCGTACTCTGATCGATTGGGCACTCTCGGTCCATTTAGAGATGGACTGCTTGGCCAGCCTTGACTGTTGTTTCAAGCAAGGAGCTTCCTTCCCGCATGGACTGTCTGACTCGAGGGCCTGCCACCTGGTGGGTGGCCCTTCACCCTACTCAGCAGAACAAAGACCGAGCGGCCCCGGCAGCTCGTGTCCCCCAGTGGTCTGACCCGAGCGGAAGGGGTCGGGTGGTACCAGGTCCGCGGATGCTGCTGCCCAGCAGGTCCATAGGCCCCGTGCGCCACGCCGTCACCCCTCTCTGCCCAGCACATTTCCACAGCAGCTTGGAACGATTGTTCAGAGGGGTGTCACCACCGCCAGGCTCTGGCACCCCTGCGTCTCGCTCAGGCTGCGCCTCGGCCCGCCTCTCCCTTCCGGGGGAGACAGCTGCGCCTGCCGGTGCCCATGCGATCGCACCTCTCCACCCCTCCAGCGAGCCCTCCTGCCCAGGCGGGTGGGCTCCTTCCCCCAGCAGGCTCCCGAGAGGGAGGGGTGCGCAAAGGTTGTCCGGTCGGGGATATGGGCACGTGGCCCCCTGAACCCACTCCGTCAGCAGGTGCGGTTACAAGGTTGATCCTGCCAGCAGCATATGCTTGTCTCAAAGATTAAGCCATGCACGTGTAAGTACACACGGTCGGTACAGTGAAACTGCGAATGGCTCATTAAATCAGTTATGGTTCCTTTGATCGCTCCTCCTGTTACTTGGATAACTGTGGTAATTCTAGAGCTAATACATGCTGACGAGCGCTGACCTCCCGGGATGCGTGCATTTATCAGACCAAGACCAATTCAGGCTCGCCCGGCCGCTTTGGTGACTCTACATAACGTTGGGCACCTTGCACGTCCCCGTGACGGCGACAATAGATTTGGATGTCTGCCCTATCAAATTTCGATGGTACTTTCTGTGCCTACCATGGTGACCACGGGTAACAGGGAATCCGGGTTCGATTCCGGAGAGTGAGCCTGACAAACAACTACCACATCCAAGGAAGGCAGCAGGCGCGCAAATTACCCACTCCCGACTCGGGGAGGTAGTGATGAAAAATAACAATACAGGACTCTTTCGAGGCCCTGTAATTGGAATGAGTACACTTTAAATCCTTTAACGAGGATCCATTGGAGGACAAGTCTAGTGCCAGCAGCCGCGGTAATTCCAGCTCCAATAGTGTATATTAAAGTTGCTGCAGTTAAAAAGCTCGTAGTTTGATCTTGGGATCGAGCTGGCGGTCTGCCGCGAGGCAAGATTCTGCCTGTCCCAGTCCCTGCCTTTCGGCGCCCCCTTGATGCTCTTGACTGAGTGTCCTGGGGGTCCGAAATATTTACTTTGAAAAAATTAGAGTGTTCAAAGGAGGCCGGTCACCTGAATACTTCAGCTAGGAATAATGGAATAGGACTTCGGGTCTATTTTGTTGGTTTTCGGAACTGGGGTCATGATTAAGAGGGACGGCCGGGGGAATTCGTATTGTAC